>NC_064643.1:220246486-221446486 GCF_023864345.2 Schistocerca serialis cubense | reverse complement strand
CACCGCGTAGTGTGTAAAGCATTCAGTACTGTGAACTCCAAAGGAGGTTCACCTCGGGGAACAACCTAGGTTATACAGCTGTAGCGTAATGAAATTGGGTAATCCCACGGCTGAACAGACAGGCAAGTACTGTTGACGAATGACGCCATGACTTTCGGGAAAGGGCCCAGTTAAGTGACACTTCCTTCTGTTCGGAAATCATCTAATTTGTTGACATATCAGTTTTGGAGAATTTTACCTACAACCTTTTCATTTATTGAAAATTATGAAAAATACGTTTTTCATACTAGAGGAATATAAAAATTACGACGCTATTGATAGAAAGTGAAAAACTGGTATTTGTAATCTGTTTACGCATTGAATTTATTAAACACAGTACAGCAGTAACGTTTACAAAGTGCAATGAACTGTACGTGAAAGAACTGTCAAAATGATGTTCATTAAAGAACACTGACATTTTTGTTTGATTGAAGATGAGCATCAGCATCATTGTTTCATGTAGTTGTGCTGATGATAACATCATCAATGGCCATTTTCATTATTCCATCTCGTGTCCAGCACTCTCGCTACAGCAGGTGCACTTTTCTGCCGTAGCCCTTCCATTCCTGTGCAGTAACTGAAAGGAAAGCTGCATCAACTAGATACTGTAATCTTTTCTTCGACGTACCATCAGTGACATTGTTCTCACAGAAATTGCGTTTTATTTTGGTCCATTCCAGTTCTGTTGGATTTAAATCACAGTCGTAGGGCGTTAAATGGACTACTTTATGGCCTCTGCTTTCAGCGATTTTATCCACTACGAACACTTTCAGGCGTGGTTTGTTTGCCTCAATAATTTTTGAAAACACTTCAGTCTTCCCCACTGAGTTGTTGCCGTTTATTCGCCTGTCTTGCAACCACTCTAAAATCGCAATCCTGAAATCATATTTATTAGGCATTCTGTTGAAGCTCCTGTTGTGGTATGGCGCTATCCCCCCCCCCCCCCCCCTCAGCCACTCACCCTACTTCCCACCGACGTACGATGGTTTCCACCCTCGACGTACGATAGTTTCGTCAGATTCAAGAAGTTCGAGAGTTGTAGACTGTTTCTTGCATGAAAATTCCTGAAAAATTAAAACTGCGTGCCAGGCCGTGTTCCTAGGTTCGAGTCCCGGTGCGGCACACAGTTTTAATTAATCAGAAAGTTCCGAATCAGCGTATACTCGGCTGCAGGGTGAAAATTCTTTCTAGTTTTTTGTCTCTTGCTGCACGTACTTGCTGAATTTGTCATTTTGGGAAAGTTTTTCCTGGACTTACAGATGTGTGTGTTCAGTACCAGTACGAAAGTATCCGTATCAATGAGGAGAATGAAACAACGACAGATGGGCCGAAACAAATGTAGCATTGGAACCCCTAAACACATATAAATGACAGTACCAGTCAAGGAAGCGCGAAATAAGTTTACTAACCAATTTGTTTCACCAGAAGGGAAAGTAGAACGACAATACAGACGTCTTTAAATTTTAGGTGATTTTTTAATGTTACTGCAAACACAAATGCATTTCATTTGTGTTAAAAATAATAAATACTGCTTCCAAAATCGAAGAGTAATTAAAATGCAGTCTTTAGGAGAGATACTGCGCTTCACTTTTTTTTCTCGTTATCGAATATCTAATTGTGCGATAGACGAGAGATGTTCAAAATTTGTATACGATGTCCTAGAGTTTTTAGTGTAAGTGAAATCCTCTGATTTTAGTTAATTGAATATTGCTTTTTGGTAACATCAGTACGTACTTCGCTAACATTTTCTATATTTTTATTTTTGTGTTTCGTCAAGATTTTTATTAATTAATAATACTGCAAGAACAGTGGCTACTACTCTGGTTATTACGAATAACTGCACTTCTGTGAGAAGTACTTTATACTAAGGTAATTTTGAGCCAGTGACTTGAAGAAATACACTTGAGTAAGTTTTTGTGAACACGTCAGCAAGTGCTTACAGAAGTTACTTGGTAATGGACACAAATCTTTCGTAATATTTTGCGTCTAGCAGCAGTTTGACACCGACAGGGCTCGGAAACAAATACGCGAATAGCTTTCAAGCAGTGACGATTTTCTTCGCTTCTGACACACTAGCGAAATCGTCAAATCATCGTGGGCAACAGTAGACTACTCGAAATTGTACTTGTGAAATAAACTGTAAAAAATTAAATAAACCACAAAAATGAAAACAGTAAAATATATGAAGTCACAGCAGTAAGCGTTTCAAAAGATCGTACAACAGACGTGCGATCCGAAGGGTGGACTTCGTTTGTGCACCATCTTAAACTATCGTGCATGTACGATGCACATCCTACGGTTGGCAACGCTGCTTCCAGCGAAGTGAGAGTAGTCAAAGAGATTACATTGTAGCCAAAGAATCTGAACAGCGAAAATACTGGAATTGACTTTACAAATATTTTTCGCGAAATATAACAACAGTTAGTGAAAAACTTGTAAATAACCCTATAAAATTTACCTGTTTGTGTTTCTTGTTAATTAATATTCATACTGAATGAAAGCAGCAGTTTACAAGATATGTTGTTGTTGTGGTCTTCAGTCCAGAGACTGGTTTGATGCAAGCTCTCCATGCTACTCTACCCTGTGCAAGCTTTTTCATCTCCCAGTACCTACTGCAGCCTACATTCTTCTGAATCTGCTTAGTGTATTCATCTCTTGGTCTCCCTCTACAATTTTTACCCTCCACGCAGCCCTCCAATGCTAAATTGGTGATCTATTGATGCGTCAGAACATGCCCTACCAACCGATCTCTTCTTCTAGTCAAGTTGTGCCACAAATTTCTCTTCTCTCCAATTTTATTCAGGACCTCCTCATTAGTTATGTGATCTACCCATCTAATCTTCAGCATTCTTCTGTAGCATCACATTTTGAAAGCTTCTATTCTCTTGTTGTCTAAACTATTTATCATCCACGTTTCACTTCCATACATGGCTACACTCCATAATACTTTCAGAAACGACTTCCTGACGCTTAAATCTATATTCGATGTTAACAAATTTCTCTTCTTCAGAAACGCTTTCCTTGCCATTCCCAGTCTACATTTTATATCCTCTCTACTTCGATCATCATCAGTTATTTTGCTCCCCAAATAGCAAAACTCCTTTAATTCTTTAAGTGTGTCATTTCCTAATCTAATTCCCTCAGCATCATCCGACTTAATTCGACTACATTCTATTATCCTCGTTTTGCTATTGTTGATGTTCATCTTATATCCTTCTTTCAAGACACTGCCCATTCCGTTAAGCTGCTCTTCCAGGTCTTTTGCTGTCTCTGACAGAATTACAATGCCATCGGCGAACCTCAAAGTTTTTATTTCTTCCCCATGGATTTTAATTCCTACTCCAAATTTTACTTTTGTTTCTTTTACTGCTTGCTCAATACACAGATTGAATAATATTGGAGGTAGGCTACAACCCTGTCTCACTCCGTTCCCGACCACTGCTTCCCTTTCATGCCCCTCAACTCTTATAACTGCCATCTGCTTTCTATACAAAGTGTAAATAGCCTTTCGCTCCCTGTATTCGACCCCTGCCACCTTCAGAATTTGAAAAAGAGTATTCCAGTCAACATTGTGAAAAGCTTTCTCTAAGTCTACAAATTCTAGAAACGTAGTTTTGCCTTTCCTTCATCTGTTCTCTAAGATAAGCCGTAGGGTCAGTATTGCCTCACGTGTTCCAACATTTCTACGGAACCCAAACTGATCTTCCCCGAGGTCGGTTTCTACCAGTTTTTCCATTCGCCTGTAAAGAATTCGTGTTAGTTTTTTGCAGCCGTGGCTTATTATACAAGATATATCGTTCCCATATCAATCGATTTTCAGAAACTTTTGTATATAGTGATCGTTACCCATCGGTATCGAAGAGTTCCTATTACGCATTAGGCATGATTACATCACAAGGTTCTGCGAGGTGAAGAAGAAAAGGCAATCGAGGAAGGAACTACTACCCTTGGTCGTAAAGAAGCCACCAACCATCGGCAGAGAAGAAGAAGCCAATAATGGTTTTATGACTGTGCGATAAATTTGTGGAGTTTTGCCTTCTTCAGATTTGCGTTCCGCCCCCGTGCGACCGTGAGGGGACATGTAAGTAGGGAGACTGGTGAGATGCGCGTGGCGGAGAACAGTTGGAGTGAGAGAAGGACAGCCAACAAGAGCGCAGACGGGAGCCGGTCCGTCCGATAACGACCTCGCTTTGCATAAGCTGCTGCTGGCCGGCCATCGGCTCCCGGCCCCCGTCTCGTCCCCCTTCCCCCTACCACACGGGCCCCTCTCTTTCTCCCCGTTGACCAGCAGCAACTTTTGCCTCGACTGAAGTGAAAGGGGGTTGGGGAGGGGGGGGCGGGTGGAGATGGCAGGAGACGGTCTGGGTTCAGGAAGGCCAACTTATGAAAATCCTCCACCCCCACCTTCCATGTACCCCACCCCACGAACTCAGCGCTTTCTATATAGCCGTCCGAGCTGCCACTTGTTTAATAAGGCCCATCCAGTGGGTGGCTTCGGGAGTGGGGGGGGGGGGGGGGGGGACGGCGAGAAGCCCTTCGCTGTTCCAGCTGCTAATTGTTGTAGCGATCTACACTCTGGCGGTCGGGCAGGAACGGAAGCCCGCGCGGGCGGTGCAAGGAGGCGGACGGACGGCTACAGCGGCCAGAAGACGCGGGGCAGGGAGGCGGGGGCAGAGGCGTGGCCAGCTGGGCGCCAATTTTAATAACGCGGACTGCGGGGCCGGCCGGAACAAAGAGCGCGCCGCCCTCACCAATATAAGTCTCGCGCCACGCTTTGTCGGACGGAAATTCGTCGGCCACGCGTCCAGTCCGGACAGCACAGAAGCGACAGGAAACGGTTTTTGATGTGGAAATCGATGCCATGTAGGAATTCGGATTACACGACTCGTGTGAGTCTTCAACGCAATGAGTGCCCTCGCGGCAGCTCGATGACTGCTTCAGTTTTGGTGTATGGAACTGCGATTCCCAACGTTCCACACAAGGGAACTATGGCGATTCGAAAGGTTGAACTTAATAAAAATGGTTTTAAAATACGAAAATGTGTCTTATCACGACGCATGTAGGATATTTATCTATAAAACTTAGTATTTATGTTTAGCGAGAACTGCAGTATAATCGGGTGAAGAGGCTAGTTCGTAACATTGTTTCTTGGCCGTTAGACACTGAAAGCATCCGGCAGCCTCAATACCGCCATGTGGCTTGGTAGGGCTTGTATTTGTCGCTTTGTTGTTGAGAAAATAATTGTTGTTCAAATAACTTACGGGTGTGCTGCCGGGTGACGTCGTCGACCACCGCCGATATTTCGACAGGTGCACACCGTGCCATTCTCAAGGCACAACTGCGGTGTGCCTTGTGCCTTGAGAATGGCAGGGTGTGTGTGCTCCTGTCGAAATATCGGCGGTGGTCGACGACGTCACCCGGCAGCAAACCCGTAAGTTATTTGAACATTCAATTCGCCGGGTCTCACAAAATAAATCTTCTTTTGTTTGCTAATTTTTGTGTCCAATGAGGAACTTACATCTTCTAACTTCAAACTGAATTAGGTAATTTTTGACGGGACTTAGGAATATACCTTATGTTAAACAATTGTTTACCACGTTTCATATGAAGAAGAAATTTTATAGAAAAAGTACATTTGGGGTAAAACCGGGTGCAAGCAGCGGGGTACAACCGGAACGACCGTATATTGCCTCCATGACTGCGTTACTTACAACCAGCCCTGTGAATTATGTGAAATACACATATTTGAAACACACATGCCAAATGCAAAATATCTATTTTTATTTTGAATTCGAAATACTTTTTTCAGGAAGCATTTTCTATTTTTTAATGATTTCGTAAGGCCGTCAGCTGCCTTTCTCTTTATTTCATGTACGATTGATCAATTTTGACATTTGACCATTTCATGTATTTTATGGATGATTCGTTAGTAGTATATTATGACAGGTACGTTCTTGCTTCTGTGACCCCATGTAATGGTCATAAATTAGAAAGCTTGTACGCTGTTTTAGGAGCACTATGACCCCATGTAATGGTCATAAATTAGAAAGTTTGTACGCTGTTTTAGGAGCACGCTACGTTTAAAATATACATATTTTGTATTTGCAAAATGCTTGTCTTGAATTTTTTTATTTCACACTTCATAGTTTTAATTGATTTAGTGAGCCATTTGTTTAAATCAAGATAGTTGCATGATAGATACAGGTGTACCTATGGCGCAATAAGTTCCGTAGGTACACCTGGATCTTAATTACAGGAAAAGGCAGTAAGACTTTAGCACACTTTATAAGTTTATCATTATTTTTTGTTTAATGCAAAATGTACCAAAATCATCTGATGACGCCTAAGAATTGAATGAAAGACAAGTCCCATAAATTACATTTAATAACTTCATGAGAAACTGTATGTATAAGACCCGATCTCAAAGTAATTTATACAAAAATGTTGGTGATGCAGCCATGTCAAAATGTCAAGCACTTTGGAATGTGTATTCAAGGTTTCCTAAACATTGTGAAAGCTATTTAGAATCAACTGAAAAAACCCCTACTAATCCAAGTCCTGTACGATGGAATTCATACTGTAATTCTATACTCACTGTCGAGGATACTCTAAATGAACTGTAAGGAAACTCTAAATGAACTGTAAAAAACAGTTTTTAAAGAAACTGAAATACAGTTCCTTAATGAATAAATAAGCTATTCAACACCCATTGCGGAAGGCATCAGAAGCTTAGAAGGGCTTAAAGATACCTGCCATGGCTGTCTCCTGCCAGAACTAATGAGACTCCAAAGAATGCCAAGCAGCTTGCATATGGGTAAACCTACGTACTGTAAAGTGCTGATAGGAGTTATTTTGAGAGATTAGTGGCAATTTAGCGTCCATATTGTATCTATTTTCAAACTGCAATGGGTAGCTAAGGCTAGCAGAGAATACGTTAAAGAACAGTTTATCTCAGAAGTGCAGAAGCTGAAATATGAATATTTAAAAGATAATGACAACAGCTTAGATCCCCTGAACGGACACCCAACTCTATTTTTTTCCCTTATATACACACATAAAAAACGGTTTTGCATCACGCCGGATCCCAGATCTCCTGAAATAGACGTTGACTGTGGATATTGCATCACAGACACAGTCCCTTTGACTGTACAGAGATGTCACTAAACCCGCCCAAAGATATAAACATGCATGAGCAGCGCCTATTAGAAGGACGGGATCCGACAGTCGATCAGTCCAAGTCATTCCACCAGGAAGGGGGTACACGGCTTGTGTTCTCTGTACTTCAACCATGCCTAGACGGTCAATACCGCGCTTCGATCTCGTCCGCATTGTTACTTTGTGTCAGGAATGACTCTCAACAAGGGAAGTGTCCAGGCGGCTCGGAGTGAACCAAAGCGACGTTGTCCGGACCTGGAGGAGATACAGAGAGACATAAACCGTCGATGACATGCCTCGCTCATGCCGCCCAAGGACTGCTACTACAGTGGATGACCACTCTCTACGGATTATGGCTCGCAGGAACCCTGACAGCAACGCCACCATGTTGAATAATGCTTTGTGTACCGCCATAGGACGTCATGTTATGAGTCAAACCGTGCGCCATAGGCTGCATGATGCGCAACTTCACTCCCCACGTCCATGGCGAGGTCCATCTTTGCAACCACGACACCGTGCAGCCGGGTAAAGTGGGCCAACAACGTGCCGAATTGACCACTCACCATGCATCACTTGGCATCACGTTCTCTTCAACGATGAGTGTAGCATATGCCTTGAACCAGACAATCGTGTTTGGAGACAACCCGGTCAGGCTGAACGCAGTAGACACACTTCCAGCGAGTGCAGCCAGGTGGCGGTTCACTGCTGTTTTGGACAGGCATGTCATGGAAGGTGAATGCCGTCCTCCGACCGATAGTGCAACCATACCGGAAGCATACTGGCGAGGCATTCGTCTTCATGGACGACTATTCGTGTCCCATCGTGCACATCTTGTGAATGACTTCCTTCAGGATAACGACATCGCTCGAATAGAGTGGCCAGCATGTGCTCCAGACATGCACCCTATCGAACATGCCTGGGTTAGATTGAAAAGGGCTGTTTAAAGACGACGTGAAGCACCAACCACTCTGAGGGATCTACTCAGAATCACCATTGAGGAGTGGGACAATATGGACCTACAGTGCCTTGATGAACTTGTGGATAGCATAGCACGACGATTACTGGCATGCATCAATGCAAGAAGACATGCTACTGGGTATTAGAGGTACCGGTGTCTACAGGAATCTGGACCACCATCTCTGGAGGTCTCGCTGTATGGTGGTACAACATGGAATGTGTGGTTTTCATGAGCAATAAAAAGGGCGGAAATGATGTTTATGTTGATCTATATTCCAATTTTCTGTACAGGTTCTAGAACTCTAGGAACCGAGGTGATGCAAAACTTCTTTGATGTGTGTATAATACTTGTTTGCCAACTTCTGATCCTGTTTAACGACTATTTTCCTTTTGTGGAATAATAATGAGACCACCTAAGGGCAACATGAAAAATGAAATATGTGAACAATTATCGGCGTTGAAACTAGTGAAATAAATGGCATGTAAAATTATCACCGACTAGATGTATTTTATTTGAATAAAGTGTAACGTCCCCTTAAAAAATTAATGAATTACTGTGCTGATAAACCTCTTACATTATTTGATTTTCAAACAGCTGAGCAGAACTGAACGTACTCAGACATTTCGCTCTTTACCCATTCTGATCAACACTAAACTGATACACAATATTTTTAGCGCAACGAAATCTGACTTTCAATAATCCCTACAAAAGAATGGCCCTGAATAACAATAACCTATACTTTCACAAATCACTTACCTCACAAAAATCTTTGTTACTCGAACTACTGCAATACAGCGAGCGCCACTACTGCCAGCTAAATAAAAGTTTCAAACTACTGATAGGCGTAATTAGCAAATGAAAGATTTTGATAAAGAACAAACAATGTATTTACCTTAATAATGTTCAAAAGTCATAATATATACATATCAGTTCATGACATCCAGTCTTACAAATTTACTGTCTCTGATGGACACACGTCCAGATCATCCGCTTTCAAAACTCCGCCATCTCTCTCCCCACATCCACCACTGCTTGCGGCTCACCTCCAACTGCGCAACGCTACGCGTTGTTAACAGCCAACTGCCCAACACTACAATGGCGACTATTCCAACAATGCAAACCAGCCACAGACTGCACACAGCACAGTCAGTGATTTTCATACAGAGCGCTACGTGGCGGTGGCGTTACCAATATGAGAACCTAAACAGCCCACTTACAAAAGGTGCTTTCAGAATACATGTTTTGCATTTTGTAATTAAATACTTTTATTTGAAAACATGTTTTATTTATATTTGAAATAGGAAGAATAACCATTTATTAGTATTTTGATTTCAAATATGTTTAATAAACTGTTTTCGCATCTGTGGATATAACTAAAATGTGTGATGTAAGATGTTCATACTTTTCAACGGTGCGCTAATCAACAAATGGCGTCAGGTGTTTGTTGTATGAATTGGCGGAGAAGAATAATCTTGTCTACAAATTCAGTACGGTAGAGAAAACGGCTGGACTGGACTGGCTCAATAACTTTCTTACGTGTCACTGTCTCACACTCGGGAAACCTGAGCCAACTTCGGCTACAGGTGCAGTAGGTCCAGCATCTGATGTAAGTGTTTTTGAAATATTATCCACATGCGTAGAGAAACATAAATTCCCACCCAACGAAGTATTTAGCGTTGATGAAACAGGGCTAACAACAGTGCCAAAGTCGCGCTTAACAATCATAGCCGAAAAGGGAAGCATGCAGATGGATGTCATGACACCAGCTGAGCAAGGGTACTTCGTGAGGCCAGCAGTTTATTTCTCTGCAGCAAGCCATTACATTCATCCACCTAATATTCCCTAGAGTTAGGACGGAAGAGGAACTTTTAGACGGAGCATGACCAGGAACAGTGGCAATATGTCATCCTTGTGGGTGGATAGAAGGAGAAATCTTTGTCCGATAATTGCCCCACTACATTTCTCATACCAAACCTTGTAAGAGAGAACCTGTTCTTCTGCTGCTCAACGCCCATTGAACTCAAGTGAAAACTTGGAGGTTATCTACGTTTCTAGAAAACACGATGTTGAGATTGTTTGCTTCCCACCACTCTGCACCCATAAGTTGCAACCGCTCGATGCCAGTTTCATGGTACCGTCAAGCGCTTATTAGGGTCAGGATATTATGACACGACTTATCAGCTTTCTGGGCAAAGTTGCAACCCAGTACCAAACAGCTCGATTGCCTAGGATTGCATTTGCTAGAGCAACAACAATGCAAAATGCCACATTTACTTTCCAAAATACGGGTATTTTTCCTGCCTAATCCAAATGCATTTTATGAAGATAATTTCGCGCCCGAAGATGCTCAGAAAGAATAACGCCAGATTCCCAGAACGCAACAAGCTCATTTACTGTTCTTCTTCACAACACGGTCCGTCGACTTATGGGCAAACACGGTCTTCATTCAGTGTATCATCGAGAAGTGTAAAACCAGTTCCTAATTACAAGAGACAGTGATCAACCAGGGGAAGAGGAAAATGCGCCATGATCACAGAGTCCCCGTGCAAACGCTAGTTCATTGCAACAAAAACATCCTCTCGCCAGGTTAGAGGAAAGTTGTTGAAAGACTCCGGATCTACACCATGAATAGTAGGAAGATTTAGATGTGTGAAGCAAACAGGTCTTCTAAAGATGAGAATGAAACTGCTTGTCTTCTTTGCAGAAAGAGACCTACTTGTCAACAAAAAAATCAAATGGTAGGGTAAAATGTTCAAGAATGTACGAGGGCGGCACAGGATGGAATGAAGGTGACTTGCATGTGTTCCGTGCCTCCGACGGAAATGCATATGGCTCTGAGCACTGTGGGAATTAACTTCTGAAGTCATCAGTCCCCTAGAACTTAGAACTACTTAAACATAACCTAAGGAGATCACACACATCCATGCCCGAGGCAGGATTCGAACCTGCGACCGTAGCGGTCGCGCGGCTCCAGACTGAAGCGCCTAGAACCACTCGGCCAATCCGGCCGGCTCTCTTTGTGCCAGCTTTCGCCCCAAGGTATAGGCTATAACTGTATCTTGCACATTGCTGAGTGATATTAAATATAATTTAAACCACCAATAAAAATTTCTTATAGTTCATACATGTTGTTCATGCCTTATTTATCTTCCCCTGAAATTTATTGGAAGTGCTAACACTGAGAAGTATCATTGTTATGAAGCTTTCTTGTTAACTACCAGATTACGCCCAAATTCCTCCAAGTCGATGTTAAAATGTAGACGCTGGAGAAGCACAATGAGTTGAAAAAAATAATACGGTGCAGCAAATAATTAGGTCGAGCAGATTCTCAAGAATCATAAATGAGGTACATTTGGTATAAAACTAAACTTTGAAAGTTGTCTGTCAAGTTTGCAACTTTCACTACTAAATTATTTCACACATTGTTAACTTTCAGATCCACTGCTAAGAACATTCTGCACTAAGTTATCGATTTATGATAGCCTAACAGTCTTTGGCACAGTAAATAAAGTGGTTGGAAGGTGCTGTCTGTGATGTGTCAGTAATTCGGGTGCCCGAGGAAGACAGACATCTACAAATATATATTAATAGGTTTATTTACAATATGTGCACTTAATAATTAAGGTATACGAGTGAGTGCTGAAAAGTAATGCCTCCGTAATTTGATTTATGTAAAAACCCATTAAGACTTCTGAATAAAACAAATTTTATTAACATTGTACATCTTTATTCTTCATGTTTGCATATTTATTTCTCAATATTGTCACTTCTCGTATGGAAAGACTAGTTTGCTGTAGAATTTTTGACTTTGTTGATGGAGCCAAAACCTCACCTGTGCTTGTACCACTTCATCAATACCAAACTGAAGTGCTCAAAGGTGTTCTTTAAGTTTTGGAAGAAGGTGGCCAATGGAAAATGGGACCAAGTCGGAACTGTATGGAGAGTGATCGAGGGCAGCGAAATCAAGGCATTGGGTTGTCGCAGCTTTCGCAGCGCTTGTGTGAGGTGTGACACTCTCATGCTGCAGGAGAGAGTTCTCTATGTGTGGACTAACTTTTCGAATTTGAAACTCGATTACAGCACGCTGCTTCTCACGCACCGATATAGTTACAATATACATGGACGTATTACACGCTACAGTTCACAGTCCTCTAGCTGCAAAGATTTGCAAATATGTAGACGCGAAGAATGTTAATAAAGCCTGTTTTGTTTGAAAACCTGTATGAGTTTTCACATAAAAAATTCGGAGGCAATACTTTCTAGCAAACTGTCGTTTATGCTGTGAGTTCCTTAGTGATATTGAGTTCTATGCAACTGAGGAAAATGTTCTGGACAGGCACAAATAGTCTTGAATGTTGATACAATTCGGTAAGACTCTGACTACACTACTGGCCATTAAAATTGCTACACCAAGAAGAAATGCAGATGATAAACGAGTATTCATTGGACAAATATATTATGCTAGAACTGACATGTGATTACACTTTCACGCAATTTGGGTGCATAGATCCTGAGAAATCAGTACCCAGAACAACCACCTCTGGCCGTAATAACGGCCTTGATACGCCTGGGCATTGAGTAAACAGAGCTTTGATGGCGTGCACAGGCACAGCTGCCCATGCAGCTTCAACGCGATACCACAGTTCATCAAGAGTAGTGACTAGCGTATTGTGACGAGCCAGTGGCTCGGTCAAAGCTGAGCAGACGTTTTCAGTTGGTAAGAGATCTGGAGAATGTGCTGGCCAGGGCAGCAGTCGAACATTTTCTGTATCCAGAAAGGCCCGTACAGCACCTGCAACATGCGGTCGGGCATTATCCTACTGAAATGCAGGGTTTCGCATGGATCGAATGAAGTGTAACGCCACAGGTCGTAACACATCTGAAATGTAACGTCCACTGTTCAAAGTGCCGTCAATGCGAACAAGAGATGACCGAGACGTGTAACCAATGGCACCCCATACCATCACGCCGGGTGATACGCCAGTATGGCGATGAGGAATACACGCTTCCAATGTCTATTCACCGCGATGTCGACAAACACGGATGCGACCATCATGATGCTCTAAACGGAACCTGGATTCATCCGAAAAAATGACGTTTTACCATTCGTGCCCCCAGGTTCCTCGTTGAGTACACCATCGCAGGCGCTCCTGTCTATGATGCAGCGTGAAGCGTAACCGCAGCCATGGTCTCCGAGCTGATAGTCCATGCTGCTGCAAACGTTGTCGAACTCTTCGTGCCGGCCAGTGTGGCCGAGTGGCTCTAGGCGCTACAGTCTGGAACCGCGCGACCGCTACGCTCGCAGGTTCGAATCCTGTCTCGGGCATGGCTGTGTGTGATGTCCTTAGGTTAGTTAGGTTTAAGTAGTTCTAAGTTCTAGGGGACTTATGACCTCAGAAGTTAAGTCACATAGTGCTCAGAGCCATTTTTTGAACTGTTTGTGCAGATGGTTGTTGTCTTGCAAACGTCCCCATATATTGACTCAGGAATCGAGAAATGGCTGCACGATCTGTTACAGCCATGCGGATAAGATGCCTGTCATCTCGACTGCTAGTGATATGAGGCTGTTGGGATCCAGCACGGCGTTCCGTATTACCGTCCTGAACCCACCGATTCCATATTCTGCTACCAGTCATTGGATCTCGACCAACGCGAGCAGAAATGTCGCGATACGATAAACCGCAATCGGGATAGACTACAATCTGACCTTTATCAAAGTCGGAAACGTGATGGTACGCAATTCTCCTCCTTACACGAGACATCACGACAACGTTTCACCAGGCCACGCCGGTCAACTGCTGTTTGTGTATGAGAAATCGGTTGGAAACTTTCCTCATTTCAGGACGTTGTAGGTGTCGCCACCGGCGCCAACCTTGTGTGAATGCTCTGAAAAGTGTATCTTTTGCATATCACAGCATCTTCTTCCTGTCGGTTTAATTTCGGGTCTGTATCACGTCATCTTCGTGGTGTAGCAATTTTAATGGCCAGCAGTGTAATAGTAATGCTTGGTACCGTCATGCTACGTCCACGTAATTTCTCACTGCAGGATTCTCTACTAAGGTTGATATAAGCCTGAAAATCCGCCGAATCTTGGCCCGAAGCTCTGAGAGTGGCTGCTTAAACAGACGCGGCTGACAATCAAGAGCCGCAGGCAGGAGGCCATGTGAATTCCGCACGCTCTCGTGCCGCGTATGCGTGGCGTCGCCCATCGGAGGCAGCGAACGATACAAGAGCAAGCTCGCCAGCGGAGCGCTGGTGGGAGGCTTAAAAGTGACGTCTCCATGTGTAGCTGGGCGCGGCGCGCGGCCCGCCGGGTGTGGTCGATGAAGATGTCGTCAGCACCAGATTTTTGGGGCTTGTAGTTGACGAGTCGGTGAGAGTCATACGTGCTTCGTGTTCACCAGTCGATAGTCTATTTGAAAGACACAGTGGCATGTAGGAACTCGTCCATCACTGTATTGCCTTCTGCTTAGGTCGCTAGCTATGATCTTGATAAGATGCTACATGGCTGAGCAGAGGTTGAACGCTTTCAAATGCGATATCGTTAGCCATTCGCGCATGACGATGATGAAGTCCCATACTCCATGACGGAGCGTAGAGGAACGATGCGGGAAGACCCGCACCGCCGTACTAGGCAAGGTCCTAGTGGAGGTGGTTTGCATGGAGATGAATGATGATGACGAGGACGACTCAACACCCAGTCATCTCGAGGCAGGAAAAATCCCTGACCCCGCCGGGAATCGAACCCGGGACCCCGTGCTCGGGAAGCGAGAACGCTACCGCGAGACCACGAGCAGTGGACCATTCGCGCATATTGTGTAGTTAATACAAACCGATTTTTGTGTTCCGTATTCTGTTGTTTAAGGTGCAGAATGTCACGGAAACTTACGTGACTTCAATGAGTCTTGAATGTGAAGATGCTACTTTTGTGCGTCTGTGAAGGTGCGCGTCACGGAATCGGTTTGCTATCAATCCATCTGAATACAATAACATTTAAATTCGTCTCAGTCCCAGCCATTAGTCTTTAATCACTATTTTTTGAGATTCTATACTTTCTTTTGTTCAAGTTTTCCTGTGTTGAACTCTTTTGCACCACTTTTTCTGAGCACTGATGTGCGACCAAAGCGTAACTACGTTTTGAAAGTAATGGCACGCTGTTCTACTCAGATGTTTCCTAACTTAACCGAAGTTCTTTGCCGCAAGTTTTCTGCCCAGACGAATTTACGGGGAGTTATATCTATGAAGAATTTCGAGCTGTCGACCAGTTAGGGTGAGCATTACATATCGTAATTCTATGCACTGCTGTTCAGGATAGAAGGTAGGTGACACAGCAGGCGGAGGTGCCAGATTTGAAGTTCGTCATTTGCTGTGAAGTGTGATTATTTTACGTCTTGGATATCTGAATTATGGTAACAGTTTGGGTACACCATGCCTCACCCAAACGGGGATATAAGCACCGTAGCTTCCACGTTTTTCATGTAAATTCCCATGTTTCTTGCGACGTATCAGGTTCACGGAAATCAGTAAACTAAAACTGTTGACGAAAGTAAGTCTTTCCTGTTCTGTGTCATATTTTCTCAATTTTGCAGTCAGATCGCATTACTTCATAAATCCATTCGCCTAAGCCTTGTATATGGGTGTAGTTCCATTTAGGACCCATTTAGAAACCAGTTTTTTAGGTAATCCGTTTTCAGAACTAGACTGGCAGCTTACAAAGTTTTAGTAAATTTAAAACCGACAGTGGTGTCTTCCCAAGAAAGTAAAGAAACCAAATTTTGTTTGTTGCTGTACGCTATAAAACCGAGCGAGGTGACCCAGTGGTTAGCACAATGGATTCGCATTCGAAGGACGACGATTCAAATCCCGTCTCGTCATCTAGTGTTACCTTGAATTCCCTAAATAGCTAAGGCAAATGGCAAAATGGCTCTGAGCACTATGGGTCTTAACTTCGAAGGTCATCAGTCCCCTAGAACTTAGAACTACTTAAACCTAACTAACCTGAGAACATCACACACATCCATGCCCGAGGCAGCGCGTAGCGGGCGCGCGGTTCCAGATTGTAGCGCCTAGAACCGCTCGGCCACCCCGGCCGGCGGCAAATGGCAGGATATTTCCTTTGAATTATGATTCCTTAATATGAGTTTGCATTCAGTCTCTAACGACCTCATTGTCAGTGGCAACTCGTCTACCGACCTACCTATTGCATGTTATAAACAATCTGTGGCTAAGCATGTGGTTGAAGCAGTATATCCTAAGGCATACAGGATGCACGGAGTCATAGTTCCAAAGTAGAAATTACTGTGTTGTCGTACGCTCTACCCTTACTCGTCACCGAAGTGAAAATGTAGGTTTCAGTTGAGCGAATCAAACATATTGCAATGGAACAGTAGGATTGTTTGATACGGACAATATTTGAACAAACCGTATCTTTTGCGATCGGATACCAGAAATCCCCTTCATCTTTCTAATTTTCCGTTGACTTTTCCTGTATCCTCACAGGATCGACATGTTAAGCTGGGTTGGCCAGTGCTAGTGGTGGACGGTGGTCACGTGACCCGCACGTCGCCACCGTTTTGTCCGTGTAATCCATCTGTCTACGTCCGGGGTTAACCCATGTGTAACTGTGAGAGCGTTGTCGAAATGTTTTAGATTCGTGTAAATAAGACGGCACATGGGTACCAGCCCAATCGGCTATGGGAAACCGCATAAAAACCACATCTGTTCTTTCGGGAAATCCACAGCTGTGGAACATATTATGTAAATTGAAGGTGGAGGGAGAAGAAAGGGAAGGAAAAGGAAGTACCTGATGATATCAACTGCATCGGGACTTCATGCGGAAGCGGTGGTGTCAAGTGTGGTGTATCGGGACTCGAACCCGCGTTCTCCTGCTTACTAGACACTTGCCTTAACCACTGCGCTATCCGGACACACTGTTTGTCGCAAATGCACCTCCTATGTCGGCACGCTCCCTGGCTGACTCACATTCCCACCTAGCATCCGCAATCCCTGTCCATCGTTAATTTTAAACTCCCACTGGAGGTAAATTTTTGGAAATTTGTGGTACGGTCTTGTGGGACCAAACTGCTGAGGTTATCGGTCCATAAGCTTACACACTATTTAATCTACTTTAAACTAACTTACGCTAAGGACGACACACACACACCCATGCCCGAGGGAGGACTCGAACCTCCGACAGGGGTGCCGCACGAACCGTGACCAGACGCCCTAGACCGCGCGGCTACCCCACGCGGCCGGCTGGAGGTAGAACGATGTTATGCATCAGCACAAAAGGCAGCTGATACCATCAGTTCCATTCCTATCCTTTCCTTTCTGCACCCCCCCCCCCCTCCAGTTTCAGTTTATATAAAGAAACTTCTATTTTGGGAAACATGACACTATACGTACTGCCTCACCTAACATGTACTGTTTCAAAGAAGTATTTAGCTTTTTCCCTTCCTCTACGACCCTTTGTGAATCTGCTGGTTATAACTGTTGATTACACGGTAACAGAGTGGTGTTCAACACTCCTTCATTTTTACTCTTTCATTTATACTAATGCAACTTTCGCCTTAGTGGGCTGATTGTCTGGTACATAATTTTTTTTCTTTTGGTGTCTCTCTCTCTCTCTCAATCTCTCTCTCTCTCTCTCTCTCTAAGTGAGCTACTAAGCTTTTGGAGAAGGAATGGGTGCCGGTCTTCATTTATTTGATTACATTGAGGCTTGCACAATACCTGTGTGAATAAGAAAAGAGAGCATTGAAATCCCGTTCCAAATCGGTGTGTGTGGTAGAAGCTGGTGTGATCTGTAGTAGCAGTGCCACCTTAAACTTCTGAGCAGGCAATACTGGGACCAAGGAGAATAACGGGACGGTACAGTCCAGCTGCATCCTTACGTGCGCAATAGTGGGCAATTGGTAACGCTCCTTCCCACTCCGGGGCTATCTCACCGACTAACCCAGGAAGAGCAGGGACAACAGGTTGGCCTCTAGTGGCTGGTCAGGTGATCTGACAAAGCATAGGCTCTTATATTGTCTGGACAAACGTCCGCTTTCATTGTACAGATGTTTGAGTTCAGGTTCCAGACTGTAAAGTTCCCCAAGTGTTAGCGGATTTCGTGACTGTGTGCTTCGCGCAGTAGCGCTGAGACGATTTTATCGCTGCTTGATAGACACTGAAATTAATATCTCTGTAATTTTAAGCGAACAAGGACTCGCAACCGTTTTGTTCTCTCGGTTCCTGGTCAGCCATTGTCTAGTACGGTCATAAAAATGTTATGTCGTTTATGTTACGTAGAGAGTTTGTTGTTTGGGCACATTTTGCATAATAATAAGTATTTAATTTCATTGTGTTTCTTATTACGACTAATCATATCTTTTTTCTCAGTTTTTTCACGAATTTGATAATAAAATGCAGCTTACTTTGTGTGTGGATGTCTGTTAGTCAATGATCGCGTATTAACGGCACCAATCAGTGCAATCGTTTGGTTTTCTTTCAGAATAGAACCTGCATCTAAAGCTTCACTTTTCACAAAATGAAGTCCGATAGATTTTAGGCGTAAATCATGTACCAAAATTATATTCGCTAACAGACAATCGCGGAAGAGCAGCCTAGGAAAAAAAAAAAAACCTAGCCAAAAAACCAATCATGATGGTGGTATTTAAATTCGAATTTCAATACTTAAAAATATTTTAGATGATGTTTCTTGATTTAATTGAAGATTCAATTAGCCAAAGCCAGAATAATATAAAATTAAATAATAATTTCAAAACAGAATAATAAAAAATAAAATAAATAATAATTAGAAAACCATCATTAAGAAACTTTAGTTCAGATTGTGATAATACTCCCTCTTTTTTTAAACAACTAGTCTGCTCCGTTCGGCGAATAATATCGTAGGTGAAATTCATAATTCTGCATGCTTTCCTTTGTACGGCTAACAGTCACGTTTCATTTCGCGCCAACCAAGTTGTTATCAGATAATCAAATGGTTCAAATGGCTCTGAGAACTATGGGACGTAACAACTGAGGTCATCAGTCCCCTAGAACTTAGAACTACTTAAACCTAACTAACCTAAGGACATAACACACATCCGTGCCCGAGGCAGGATTCGAACCTGTGACCGTATCAGTCTCGCGGTTCCGGACTGAAGCGCCTAGAACCGCACGGCCACCGCGGCCGGCATCAGATAATCAGTTAACAGAGTAGAACTAATTGAAATTATTTGCGTGTGCTAAATTTAAGTTGGAATTTATAGATTTTGCGTGCTGAAGTCATACTTATTACGTAGTTGTCCTTGTACAGCTCACAGTCACTGTTCATTTCGCGTCAGCCATATGGCTATCAGATAATCTGGAGCATGCTAGAATTAAAGTAGATCAGTTGTGAGTGCTAAATTTAAGTTGGAATTTATGGACTCTGCGTGCGGAAGTCATAATTCTTACGTTCTTTTCTTTATGTGACCTGTACTCATTATTCATTTCGCACGAACCACGTGACTTGCAGTTAACCAGCGTGCATGCTAAAATTAAGTTACATTATTTTTTTTTTTTTTTTTTTGTATTTACAATGTGAGTACATTTTTCCAGCTCCTATTCTAGATTACAGTAAGTCACTAATTATTGTTCTCCACTCTTCTCTATTTGTCCATAAATCTTCAGGAAGTTACATTATTTGCGTGTGCTAAATTAAGTTGGAAGGTACATATTTAGCGTATCTAATCTGCAAATGTTACGTGCTCCCCTTTTGTATAACTAGTGCCAACAGAATAATGAACAGAATAACTTGCCTTGCACGTGCGGCAATAAAAGGAGCTTATATCTTCGTATTATAATCTATGTTTCGTTTCGACGTTATAATTACTTACAGCTCAGGCCATAGGAATATTCTTATGGAGCTTGAATAACGAAATTTTCATTTCGGTTACTTTTTTTTTTGGTCGTATGGAAAAGAAAGTTTTCCAGTCAATTTTAGTTCCACAGAGTCTATGACAGTGTTGTCTCGTGATTTAAGATTGTTCTGCAAACCAGACTTCTGTTCCAGATGAACTGCGTTTCCTTGTAAATTGATGAGGGTTTCAGTGAGTATTAGAATGACTGAGGACTGTTGTCTCTTCCATTCAGTATTTTCTTGTGCAAGTTTGCCGATGAAGTTAATTGCTTCTGAGGGCTCATTTTTGTCTTAAGTTTAAAATGTCATGACAGTCTTATTTCAGCTTGAAATGAATTATCATTTTGTCAGCACAAACTTTTATGATAAACAAGTTAAAAAGCCATGAAAGTGTTGCTAGTAAATAAACTGAAATGAATCAGATAGAAAATCCGAGTTAAACCTAAATTCCGACCTCCACCACCATATTCCTCTGTAAATGAATGAAATTGATGTCCACATGCCTATTTAATATCAATGAAAATAAATGTGCTAGTGTGGAATCCGTGCATTTCATTCCCCTTTTTACACACCCGTAATTTAAAACGTAGTCAAAAATCCGCGTTATCCGTTGTCTCATTTGAAACGATCATCATTGCTTTTAATATCAATTTATAGAGTCAAACTCCGATTTGTGGGCTGTTTTAGTATAGGGCATGTACAGTAAACGAAATTAGCGGCTCCACACTAGATTTTCTGTTCGAGCGGGCTTAATCCAGCGTTTTCCTCTGAATAATATTCTTATAAGTGAGTACAAAGGGCCATTCATCTGAAATAATTTTGTAGTAGACTTTACTCCCTTTAGTAATGGAGCAGTATTTGGGGTATTAAGTACGAATAATTCATGTCAGCTGTCCCTCCAGTACTTATAGGAGAAGCATTGATTAACATCATACTGGAGCAGAAACCATTCAACAGTATGGTTCAATGAGCAGCTTATGCTCCTGTAATCTTTGGATTAATTCATATTAAAACACTGATTATACCCAAAATGAAGAGTTGTAGAGATGAATGACGCTGTCGGGTGGCGCAACAGAATCATTTCCGTATTCTAAATTCATTTTTATTCCGTTTTACCCCGTTGAGCTGAGATACTTCCGTTGTGAGATAGTTACCACAGAACGAGACGAAATACATACCAATACCGGCAATGAAGTCTAACCCCTAACTAAACTTTGAACTAAGAAAAAAATTGACACTCGTACTTTTAATGTGAGCGAAAGGGAAACCAGATCTAGTTAACACTCAAACAAATGAAATACATCCTTTCTTGTGATTAATTATACGAAGAAATTAAAGATCAATTATTTTGTGCTGGTTTATTGTAACTACCCTTCTCATTCTTTCATCGGCCACTTTATATCACAAGCCATACTCCAAATTAATCCAGTATCCATTTTCGTTTTCAATGATACAACAGTCGAAAGACTCCTTTCAGATATGCAAGTTATGGTTCAAATGGCTCTGAGCACTATGGGACTCAACTGCTGAGGTCATTAGTCCCCTAGAACTTAGAACTAGTTAAACCTAACTAACCTAAGGACATCACAAACATCCATGCCCGAGGCAGGATTCGAACCTGCGACCGCAGCGGTCTTGCGGTTCCAGACTGCAGCGCCTTTAACCGCACGGCCACTTCGGCCGGCTGCAAGTTATGGCTAATGGAATTGGTGTCCTTATAGCTTTTACGATAATAATTAGTACCAACCCGCAGTAGGAAATTTTCTGCTTGGTACTTCAGTCTAGTGACTGACTTTAGAGTCACGTGAAGGAATGCGTACTAGAAACTGCCATAAGAAGTTTCCTCTATGTTCTACTGTTTTTCTTGTTTTTATGTCTAACACAAGGTAGTGCTTTACGCAGCAATTATAAATATTTCCCGTTCTTTACATTTAAGTACTGTATAACACATTAAAGGTGGTTTAAATATACAGCGTATTCAAAAAATGTGTCGAAACTTTGAGAGGTGATACTGCTCACCTAAAAAAGAAAAATAAGTCTAGTAAACGTCGGTCCGGAAATGCGTACTTTCAGAGCTAAGTGCAATAAAAATGGGTACGGAAATGCATACTTTCTGCGATAAACATGTGTTTACAGTAGGTGTTCAAAGTAGCGTCCATTGATTACGTTGCACCTCTCTGCCCTCCGGCATATGGAATGACGCACCCTTTGAAGTATACCTGGTTGTTGTTGTACCTGCTGGCACGATCTATGGATGCGACCCTATAGTGCGAGCACATCGTTGATTGGCGTGGCGAAGACTAATTCCTTCAAGTGTTCCCATAACAGTAAGTCTAGGGGATTGAAGTTTCGGGAATGAGCTGTGAGCAGGCTAAGGTGTGTCCCCCCCCCCCCCCCCCCCCCGCCCTCACCTGTCCAGTCCAACTGTCCAGAAATGTGCTGGTGCGCCATCATACAAGAACCACATTTGTATTCGTTGTCGCAATGGCACAGCCTCCAGCAAGGTAGGCAATACATTAACGAGAAAGTCCAGATAATGCCCCCCAGTTAACCTTTGTGGTAGCACGTATGGCCCTATCACTCTATCACCAAGTACGCATGTCCATACGTTGATAGAGAATCTGTGTTGCTCTCTTTCCGGAACTGCTTTGGTATTTATTTTACTCTTACATACTGGTTATGGAAATTCACAACACCATCTCTTGTGAACCCTGCCTCCTTAGTAAATAAAATTTTTGATGTCAACAGTGGATCTGGGGCACACTTCCGAAACAGCCATTGACAGTACCGCCATCTGATATGATTATCCTGTGCCTTTAGGGTCTGCATGCACTGTAGATGATATGGGTAAAGCAATTGTTAATGAAGTACGCCCCAAATAACCTAATAAGAAGGTGAGAAAGGCCATCTGCTGCTGCTAATCGTTGCACACTGGTCCCATGGGTTTCTTCCACCGAACATAGTACACACTCCACAATGTTAGGCATGTGGTCTGTGTGGGGCCTTCCACTGTCTTCCGAGGTGCAAGGGTTCCTGTGTTCTTCAGGCGCTGGAAAAGTCTGCCAAACAGCTTATCATTGGGCACTCTGCACTGTGGATATTTTTCAATGTAGTGGGTACATGCTAGCAGGTTACGTCCATTTGTTAAACCATAGCAGAATACCATATCCGACATTTCACTTGTCAAGTAGATCTCTTCCATTGCTAATACGTGATGGAAAAGAGAAAATGTAAATGTACTACACCACCTGTACATACAAACAGCGCATTAATAGTAAACACAAAAGTGAATCCGCGTTTAGAAGGAGGTAAAACACTGTGATATGTACCCAGGGTAGACAGTACTGAACAATAAGGCACACAAACACTTCAAAAAGTAACATAGCCTTACAACACTATCCGAACCACACAACTGACCCACACCACCTAAAGATAGGTAGAGTACTGTGAGTGAGACATCGCGATACCCTGACGACACATTAGACGGAGTGCCAATGCAATGACTGTGTTAATATCCTCAACTAAGCACCATGTAGACATTCCTATAAACATGTGTTTATCTAATCGACACATTCTTTTGAACACCTTGCATTATTACCTCTTTAAGTAATGAATTTAATGCTGAGTAAGATGCTATATATCTTAAGAATTATGTATATAACACATCGATAGTTAAGGCATTGTTCGTCGGTCGTGCACCATTTTGTACCCTGAAACAGAAGAAGGTCCTTTACAGTGACACAAGTGATACTTGCAGATGGACTGAGTTTCTTTACTATCTTAACAATTTTACCTGCCTTGAAAATGGATATTTGTGTTAGTTCCCAATAACTTCTGTTTCAAAATGTATCTCACTTACAACTGGTGTTTGATAATACTTCTGCTTAATTGAATTGCATTTCTTAAATATTAGTTTGTAGTAGAGTAATAACAGATAGTCAAATAAATACAGTATTGACAAGATTTTCTCGATTGCATCACTTTTAAATTTCAGTAAAAAGTTTGTTCCTAGGCCCAAGACGATTTTATACTGTTGTCGGGAAGAGGTAGAAGGCACTGTATTAAGACTCCACCGAGCTTCCTAAGTTATTTATTGTTTCCCACTACAGTAACGTGTTACCCTCAGTCTGTTTCACTGGGTCCCGCAACGCTGACGACACCACCCTGCTGTCTGCGAAATGGCTTGATGCGGAATGGCTGCCTCAGCAACCCGTGCACACACTGTGTGTGTTGGCCTTGTACACCAGCGGTGTTGTGGCGTCGTCAGGATGCCGGCAATTGGCTCAACGGTCTGTGTCCCTGCCAACTCAGCGCTGCTCGGTGTGAGCCGCAGGCGGTCAGCTGCCTGCTTCTCACTGACGTGGCTGAGATCGCGGCGACAACAAGCGCCTGTGATCCGGTGTCTGAATCTGCGGCCCTCATCTCAGGATGCCTCCAGCGTGTGTTGGAAGCAAAGACGCCTGCCCATGGTAGCGAGCCATGGAGTGGCCCACTGCTGGCTGGCTACAGACCCCGCATCGGTGCCAGAGGGTCGAATCAGCGACCCACCGTGGACTGGAACGTTGGCCCCACCATCTGCTGCTTCATGTAGCTGGTGGTGTGACATGCCCCACCGTCCAGGAGAACTGTCACGCTTGAATGAATCTCGTTAGAAACCCATACCTATTTATACATGGCTGTGCACCTCTGTTTTGCCATATGCACCCTGTCACATACTCATAACAAGCTGGGTTGGCCTGTGGGCCCCTTCTGCCTGTGATTTGTGACATGCAAAACCGCTACGTATACTCTTTCAGCAACTTAATGGCCCTGTGGCCTCTATTCTACTTTGCAACTGTTGGTATGCGTAACTCACTGCAGTCCGGCCCACATCTGGCTGTAACTTGTGTTCAGAATATTGCACCAAACCAGCTTTCCCTATCCTAAACTGTGGTGCCGCTACAATACCTTGGAACCTGTTTTCACATTTGGGAGACCTTCGATTTCTACTATAATTTATGTAATTTCGGGAAAAGACTGAGCAGACAAAAAGGGAATGACAGAATTTAAAAATAGAATACGAAATTTTATTCAACTTATATTACTTGGATGGCTAGAGATGAAAGATTGAAAATTTAGTTTATAATAAATGAAAAGTACCAGCTTGCTTTCGTTCTACAATATTACTTTTATTGTTAACTGGTTTTCGGCTTACAAGGCCATCTTCAGACATCTACTGAGTATTATCACCAAAGAAGTACAATGTTTGCAAACAACATTGGAAGAGAAGTGACACATCTAGACTGAAGTAGAAACATACAGTAAGTAACATCTTTGACAGTGTGGTGTTAATGCATTGAAAAAGTAAAAATTGAACAGTACATAAATAACAATGGAGTAGACAGGAAAACCTTTAACACAAAATAGGAATAGCATGCCTACATAACAGTTTCTATTAATAAACAAAACTAATAAAATAAAATTAGTACTAGACAAGGCTTCATCAGGAGGTATGGAACATGGAGAGTGATACACAAACCAGTTAAAAGAAGAGACAATTACCAATGTATTACTTTTCAATGCATTACGGGAACAGCAGTGATCAATGTCTTATAAGCAATTACTATTAAAAACAGTCTTGATCACGATTTATTTAACAAGGTGACCGGTTTCGACCACTAATGTGGTCATCTTCAGACCATTGAGTAGGAACCTCTTTCTGTTGGAGAATCAACAGAAAGAGGTTCCTACTCAATGGTCTGAAGATGACCACAGTAGTGGTCGAAACCGGTCACCTTGTTAAATAAATCGTGATCATGACTGTTTTTAATAGTAATTAATTACCAATGTAACTACAGAATACATAGGGAACTTAAGCAATATCAGTAACAGAAACAGAAATAAATAAATGCAGGAAAATGGTGGTGTTTGAGGGAACCTACAGAAAATGTAATCTTTGAGAGTGCGATGATACTGCATTTTAAGATTAACATTATAATCAAAACAGTGGCTGTGTAACAGTTTACATGAAATAAATGAACAAAGTACAATATGAACAATATATTATGAGACAACTACAAGGGATGTTAAACATGGACAGTAATACAATTACCAGTTAAAAGAATATGGATATGTTTTAGGCTCGAAGAATTCTTCCTTAAGGACAAGAATGTAATGCTTGCCCAAATAGTAGATAGATCAGCCACGTTACTCTCAGAGAACTTTCTACCTTCGACATACGAAAAATAAGAGTTTTGTGTCTTATTACTAAACTGTGGGAGCATCATCGTTACGTTCTACGAATTAGTCTCTCTTGTTAACGGTAAGAATACAGCACTAGGAACAGATAGTTGACTGAAACCGTAATTGAACAGCAACGAATTGAGATTGCAATATACAGAGTGTTAAGACTAGTTAGGACTAAAGGCACAGGTATTGTAATCATTAGTACCTTATAGGTGCTTACATCAGTGTCTCAGATCTCTCTATCTTAACAGCCTTCTCGCAAACACATCACATAATTAACTATGTGATCGTCGATAAGGATGTGATGTTTCCTGCTCAGTCGTAACTGTACCGCAAAGTGCACTACACCTGTCAGCATAGATTTTCCGTTTAGCATACAAGCATCCACACTTCAATAACTGACTTGCTGCCCAGGGAAAAATAAACATAAATACCTTGATTATGCCATGCATACTTGGAGATACCAAAGAAACTAAAAATATACTGCCCCTAATAGCTATAATTAGTATTCGGGAAATGAAGTAAATGCTGACGTAATGTTGATCAAAACACTGTCTTCAGTCATCGATAGAAATATAAAGAACTCTATAGTACATATTAAACATATTACAGAATGTAAAACAATGTGGGCGATGATTCTCCCGGCGTATTTCTTGCTCGTACAGTCCACAGGTGTACTGCCGGTCCATAGCGTCCAACGGGCACAATATTTCTGCGATCAGACATGTCGCCATCGTCAGGTGCGCTGACGAACTGAGCTCCTGAGGGCGGGCGGCCGTCTTAAATCCCCTCCCCTCGCGAGCCGTTCTCTCCGCGGTCCGCGCCCGCTCGTCAGCGGTCGGTGAGACGCTGGCGTCGGCGTCTGTGGTGGCGTCGGTGTAATTGCCTCGTCCGCCCTAGTCGCTCGTTCGTTTTCTTTGCTGTGCGTCTTTTTAATTCGACTCAATATTGGTTCCCATGCCCTGCTGAGTTTGTAGCCGCAATGTTGGTTGATGAGTCCGTCCCTGGTACGAATTTCGATAGCCTCTGCTGTCCCAGTATTTAGATGTCTGTGCCTAGACCCTGGTATGTTGGTAGTTCATTTCATGATTTTCGGACAAACAGTGCTTTGCGACCGCCGACTTGTTGGGGTACCCAAGTAGAGTGTGTCTCTGACGTTCTCGGCAACTATCTTCGATGGTGCGCACTGTCTGTCCAATATAAGTCTTCCCCCATTGACACGGAATCTGGTATACGCCAGCCTCCCGCTAACCGAGATCGCCTTTGACACTTCCCAATAATGCTCGCTTGGTGGACAAAAGACAGTTCCTACTCGGTGTTTCCTCAATGTTCGTCCTATTTTCCTCGATAGTGCTCCAGTATACGGTATATAGGCAGTGGCTATTTCTTTCTCCGCGACTTCCTCCGTCTCCACACGTTGTACTGTAGAGGTCGGGTGGAGAGCGCGTCTGATCTGCCATTCCCAATACCCGTTCTTCTGGAATACAGTTTTGAGGTGTTCCAGCTCTTGGGGCAGACTCTCTGCGTTAGAGATGGTGCGCGCCCTGTGCACCAGTGTTTTCAGCACCCCATTCCTCTGCGCAGGGTGGTGGCAGATATCCGCTTTCAAATGCATGTCGGTGTGCGTTTTCTTCCTGTACACCCCGTGGCCCAGGGTGACACGTCATGGTCAAAAGAAGAGCGGATGGCGAATCATTATGCCCATTGGACCGGCAGTACACCCGTGGACTGTTCGAGCAATGTGGGAGATGGTAAACATCAAACATGGACCGAACATGGTAATCGGATGATTTTGTTGAGCATCAAATGATTCAAAATGGCTCTGAGCACTATGGGACTTAACATCTGAGGTCATCAGTCCCCTGGAACGTGCACTGCTGGCCATTAAAATTGCTACACCATGAAGATGACGTGCTACAGACGCAAAATTTAACCGACAGGAAGAAGATGCTGTGATGTGCAAATGATTAGCTTTACAGAGCACTCACACAAAGTTGGCGCCGGTGGCGACACATACAACGTGCTGACATGAGGAAAGTTTCCAACCGATTTCTCATACACAAACAGCTGTTGACCGGCGTTGCCTGGTGAAACGTTGTTGTGATGCCTCGTGTAAGGAGGAGAAATGCGTACCATCACGTTTCCGACTTTGATAAAGGTCGGATTGTAGCCTATCGCGATTGCGGTTCATCGTATCGCGACATTGCTGCTCGCGTTGGTCGAGATCCAATGACTGTTAGCAGAATATGGAATAGGTGGGTTCAGGAGGGTAACACGGAACGCCGTGCTGGATCCCAACGGCCTCGCATCACTAGCAGTCGAGATGACAGGCATCTTATTCGCATGGCTGTAACAGATCGTGCAGCCACGTCTCGATCCCTGAGACAACATATGGGGACGTTTGCAAGACAACAACCATCTGCACGAACAGTTCGACGACGTTTGCAGCAGCATGGACTAACAGCTCAGAGACCAAGGCTGCGGTTACCCTTGACGTTGCATCACAGACAGGAGCGCCTGCGATGGTGTACTCAACGAAGAACCTGGGAACACGAATAGCAAAAAGTCATTTTTTCGGATTAATCCAGGTTCTGTTTACAGCATCATGATGGTCGCATCCCTGTTTGGCGACATCGCGGTGAACGCACATTGGAAGTGTGCATTCGTCATCGCCATACTGGCGTATCACCCGGCGTGATGGTATAAGGGTGCCATTGGTTACACGTCTCGGTCACCTCTGGTTCGCATTGACGGCACTTTGAACAGTGGACGTTACATTTCAGATGTGTTACGACCTGTGGCTCTACCCTTCAATCGATCCCTGCGAAACCCTACATTTCAGAACGATAATGCCCGACCGCCTGTTGCAGGTCCTGTACGGGCCTTTCTGGATACAGAAAATGTTCGATTGCTACCCTGGCCAGCACATTTTCCAGATGTCTCACCAATTGAAAACATCTGGTCAACGGTGGCCGAGCAACTGGCTCGTCACAATACGCCAGTCACTACTCTTGAACCGAGCGAGGTGGTGCAGTGGCTAGCACACTGGACTCGCATTCGGGAGGACGACGGTTCAATCCCGTCGCCGGCCATCCTGATTTAGGTTTTCCGTGATTTCCCTAAAATCGCTTCAGGCAAATGCCGGGATGGTTCCTTTGAAAGGGCACGGCCGATTTCCTTCCCCATCCTTCCCTCAAAGGGCACGGCCGATTTCCTTCCCCATCCTTCCCTAACCCGAGCTAGCGCTCCGTCTCTAATGACCTCGTTGTCGACGGGACGTTAAACAACACTAACCTAACCTAACCTAACTACTCTTGATGAACTGTGGTATCGCGTTGAAGCTGTATGGGCAGCTGTACCTGTACACGCCATCCAAGCTCTGTTTGACTGAATGCCTTGCGTATCAAGGCCGTTATTACGCCTAGAGGTGGTTGTACTGGGTACTGATTTCTCAGATCTATACACCCATATTGCGTGAAAATGTAATCACAAGTCAGTCCTAGTATAATATATTTGTCCAATGAATACCAGTTTATCATCTGCATTTCTTCCTGGTGTAGCAATTTTAATGGCCAGTAGTGTAGAACTACTAAAACCTAACTAATCTAAGGACATAACACACATCCATGCCCCAGGCAGGAGTCGAACCTGCGACCGTGGCGGTCGCGCGGTTCCAGACTGAAGCGCCTAGAACCGCTCGGCAACACCGGTCGGCTGACCATCAGAGCCAGGAATTCTAGTGGTAGAGCGCTTCAGAGACAACTTCGAAATCAGCACGTAACGTTACGCATTTGTAAGCGATCTAATGGGCCGGTGAGAACTGGTACGAGAAATGCTGAATTTGCTCGCCGGGCTGGTGTGAGCCAGCGTCACGTGGCCGTCTTGGTTGAGTCCAGGTTCAGAGGCAAGGAGCACGTGGCTGGAAGTGGGGTACATCCGCAATGCTGCGAATTTGGACTGCTGTTGTTTGCATTCCCTTAGTGCAAGAGACAATGCTCCCAAATGGCGGGGTATCAGACAAGCTCTTTGAGATGCGACAGTAACTCACATCAAGTATTAATACGAATCTGAATACATTTGCTATATCAGAAAAATGAGGTGCATCCAACTAGGCAACAATATCTCAATGCTTTTCAAGCTACAGAAGATAATATTTCGCAGTGAATACACTCCTGGAAATTGAAATAAGAACACCGTGAATTCATTGTCCCAGGAAGGGGAAACTTTATTGACACATTCCTGGGGTCAGATACATCACATGATCACACTGACAGAACCACAGGCACATAGACACAGGCAACAGAGCATGCACAATGTCGGCACTAGTACAGTGTATATCCACCTTTCGCAGCAATGCAGGCTGCTATTCTCCCATGGAGACGATCGTAGAGATGCTGGATGTAGTCCTGTGGAACGGCTTGCCATGCCATTTCCACCTGGCGCCTCAGTTGGACCAGCGTTCGTGCGGGACGTGCAGACCGCGTGAGACGACGCTTCATCCAGTCCCAAACATGCTCAATGGGGGACAGATCCGGAGATCTTGCTGGCCAGGGTAGTTGACTTATACCTTCTAGAGCACGTTGGGTGGCACGGGATACATGCGGGCGTGCATTGTCCTGTTGGAACAGCAAGTTCCCTTGCCGGTCTAGGAATGGTAGAACGATGGGTTCGATGACGGTTTGGATGTACCGTGCACTATTCAGTGTCCCCTCGACGATCACCAGTGGTGTACGGCCAGTGTAGGAGATCGCTCCCCACACCATGATGCCGGGTGTTGGCCCTGTGTGCCTCGGTCGTATGCAGTCCTGATTGTGGCGCTCACCTGCACGGCGCCAAACACGCATACGACCATCATTGGCACCAAGGCAGAAGCGACTCTCATCGCTGAAGACGACACGTCTCCATTCGTCCCTCCATTCACGCCTGTCGCGACACCACTGGAGGCGGGCTGCACGATGTTGGGGCGTGAGCGGAAGACGGCCTAACGGTGTGCGGGACCATAGCTCAGCTTCATGGAGACGGTTGCGAATGGTCCTCGCTGATACCCCAGGAGCAACAGTGTCCCTAATTTGCTGGGAAGTGGCGGTGCGGTCCCCTACGGCACTGCGTAGGATCCTACGGACTTGGCGTGCATCCGTGCGTCGCTGCGGTCCGGTCCCAAGTCGACGGGCACGTGCACCTTCCGCCGACCACTGGCGACAACATCGATGTACTGTGGAGACCTCACGCCCCACGTGTTGAGCAATTCGGCGGTACGTCCACCCGGCCTCCCGCATGCCCACTATACGCCCTCGCTCAAAGTCCGTCAACTGCACATACGGTTCACGTCCACGCTGTCGCGGCATGCTACCAGTGTTAAAGACTGCGATGGAGCTCCGTATGCCACGGCAAACTGGCTGACACTGACGGCGGCGGTGCACAAATGCTGCGCAGCTAGCGCCATTCGACGGCCAACACCGCGGTTCCTGGTGTGTCCGCTGTGCCGTGCGTGTGATCATTGCTTGTACAGCCCTCTCGCAGTGTCCGGAGCAAGTATGGTGGGTCTGACACACCGGTGTCAATGTGTTCTTTTTTCCATTTCCAGGAGTGTATTTTCACAATGACACTCTGAATTAACAACTTTTAATCTCTGCATGCGATTTCAACAAACGTTATCTCAAATTATAGTGTTGCACTGTAGTTATCATGCCTGAAAACGACGTTATGTATCTATTTTGTTTATTTATTTACAACGTCTGTTATATCTGTTTCATTATGTAAGTTTTTGTCGGCACATAGTATTCGCCACAATTACTCAACAAATGAATACAGCACGAATGCCTCATGTTTTGTTGTAGCTGTGTATTTATTTAATGAACAGTTTACTATGTTGCCAGTAACTTTATTTAAATGTTGGAGGGAAGTGCTATAAAAAATCTGTGCTAATTTAAAAGTGGTCAGTCACATGTGGTGGCGCATACGACAGTTGAACAGAGAACCAAAAGATGCTTCTGCCAAGCAGGCCTAAATATTTGATTAAAAATTTATAAGATGATCAGTAGCCATTTAACGTGAGAGCTCTTGCGCAAGAATGCTGGCTTATTTATTTGTGAACCAGCAATTATTTATATTCATTGTAAATGATCTGGATGTAACCAGATGGCCGGCCGGAGTGGACGAGCGGTTAAAGGCGCTACAGTCTGGCACCGCACGACCGCTACGGTCGCAGGTTCGAATCCTGCCTCGGGCATGCATGTGTGTGATGTCCTTAGGTTAGTTAGGTTTAAATAGTTCTAAGTTCTAGGGGACTTATGACCACAGCAGTTGAGTCCCATAGTGCTCAGAGCCATTTGAACCATTTTTGTAACCAGATGTTTATAACTTTTCTTTTATTGTTATGATATATTATTTCAGTTCAGGAAAGTGGTCAAGATGAGTCAAATTATGTACAGGGGGGTACATGACGTCCGAGAACAATTTCAATTATTTATTGCACAAGGACTGAACGCTGTACAGATGCCATACATGTTGCATTTTGAAGAGAAACTCTGAAAGTTTTTTTTTATAAACATTCGACTTGCGAACCATGAGTGACCCGACAGACGTCAGTACGGTGATTGAATTCTTGCCATACCCGTCCAAGCATGGCATCGTCGACTGTGGCAGTCGCATCATGTATTCTCTCCGGGAGCTCTGCTACATCACGTGGTAGAGGCGGTACATACACTAGATCTTTAATGTGTCCCCACAGTCACACGGAAAGAGATCTGGTGATGGGGGAGCCCACTTCATGAAACAGCTGCCCCCTTCCGTAGCACTGCCGATCCATCGATGCGGCAGCTCCGTGTTCAGGTACCCACGGGATTCCCGATGAAAATGGTGTGGTGCCCCATTCTGCTGAAAGATGAACGGAGAGTCCGATTGCATTTGAGGCATCAGCCATTGCTGTAACATCGCTCTCGTACGCGCCTCACATTCACTTCACTCACACTGGGACGTCCGGTTCTCTTTGCCAGGAACAAGCAACCCATTGTAACGAATTTGTTGTGCCAGTGGTAAATGGCCTTCCTTGTTGGTGACTTCTTATCGTACTTGGTTCTAAACATCCGTTGAACAGCTGTAGCACACTTGTTTTTGTCGAGCTCCAACACATAGAACGCTCACTCCTCACCTGAACTCGCCATGTTTGTGACTAGCGCTGACTATCGGCAAATTACCGAACTGCTCTGTGGCGGTATACATGGAAAAAACACTTTCAGGGTTTCTCTTCAAAATTACATACGTATAATATCTGTACAGTGTTTGGTTCTTGTGCAATAAATGATGCAAAGTGTTCCCAGACTTTATGTTCACCCTGTAGGGCCGCGCGGGATTACCCGAGCGGCCTAAGGCGCTGCAGTCGTGGACTGTGCGGCTGGTCCCGGCGGAGGTTCGAGTCCTCAGTCGGGGATGGGTGTGTGTGTGTTTGTCCCTAGGTTCAAAAGTGGTTCAAATGGCTTGAGCACTATGGGACTGCGACGATCTGAGGTCATCAGTCCCCTAGAACTTGGAACTACTTAAACCTAATTAACATAAGGACATCAAACACAGCCATGCCCGAGTTAGGATTCGAACCTAAGACCGTAGCGGTCGCGCGGTTCCAGACTGTAGCGCCTAGAATCGCTCGGCCACCCCGGCCGGCTGTCCTTAGGATAATTTAGGTTAAGTAGTGTTTAAGCTTAGGGACTGATGACCTTAACGGATAAGTCCCATAAGATTTCACACACATTTGAACATTTGAACACCCTGTAGGCTATATATCACTTAAGAACTATGTATATTTGGTGGGGATGCCTCCTTCCGCCAATGGAAAAGCAGAGAGTAGCGGAACACTACGATAGTCAAGTGGAGACTGGGACATTTATAGCGAAAGGCTCAAGGGAGCAATTGTGGATACTTTTACGTTTGTGCTAAAAGAAGACAGACCTTCCTGTGGTAATGTGCGTGATTCGGGCGTATAGGTGATAGATTCTGGGCGGTGAACAGCCGCTAGGAGACTGTAACTGCTGAGGACACTTTTCTGCTAGATCTTGAAGGGGACACTTTGCGTCGGGTGCTGGAGAAAGGCAGACATGCATGAGGAAAGTGGGCGATTCACTCGAACTGGTGACTGATGCTGAGCAGTGAACGGCTGCTACCAGCAGTATAGGCTATGAGGGGACTAACTCAAGAGAGGTCTGAATGCGCTTCACAGTAGGATTTCAACTTTTTCCTCTTGAATTACGGAACTGAAGACAGACAGACTATGAGTTACTATTCTCTGTATCACGTGTGTCAGTCAATTTGTAAATCATCAAGTTGGACCCTGAAGTGTTTTGAGCTGGTGGGGATTTCGTGTGTTGTGATCACGAAATGGACATAGTTTTCGCGTACCTTTGATAACACTTTAGTCTGAGAACTTTCTACGGTTCTCGTAACGCTCTCAACGTAACTTTACTGTATCTGATAAGGGCATTTCCTGTCTGTATTATAACTGCATATAGCAGGACCACTTCGCGTCTACCTGAGATGTCCTTTCTTGAATAAACATTATTCAGCATTATTCTCTATTGCCTACATCAATTACAGATGTTAGAATAGAACCCTTATTAAATTATTCATTTTACTTTTATCTTGTATATCTGTGCATTTCATTAATTCGTAATTCTAGACTGTGCATAGAATATTTGACTGCAGGATCACAGCAACAGGTTATTATTTGCAGCGAATTAGCTGTGGGACATGAAAGCAGACGTGCGCGGCTCAATCCCAATGACCACATTGAGCTATTCCTTTTAAACAGAGACGTGCACAGCACAAGTACCTAAAGTAGGAGTAACTGCAGGTAAAGGAGCAACTGCCTTGCTCGTATGGGATGGTATTAGGAAGAGCAGGTACTCAGCGGTAACCGTTAGGTACCGTCGCAATCCCAAATAAGCTTTGTAATCATTCAACAAAATAGCGGGAGACTTCAACTGGAAACCTATAGAATGGGAGCGCCATACAGTCACCACTGGTGCCAGAAAAAACGATTCTTGTGACACTGTCCTGATGTATTTCCTGAAAAATACTCTGAGAAAATCTTAGGGTGAGGGCAATGTCTAAGATCACCTAGTAAGTAACAGACCCGAACTTTTCCAGTCAGTTAACTCCGACGTGGTGGTCAGTGACTACAAGTCCGCCATAGCATCAATGACTACAGGTACCATAAGTAATGTCAAAAAAGGTAAGAAAATGTTTTTTGATTAGAAAGAGTGACAGTTTACAAATTTCAGAGTACCTAACTGGTCAGCTTCAAATATTCTGCTCTTAGGGTGAAAATGAGGAGCACAACTGGTCAAAAACACAGAAATCATTGCGCAATTTGTTTTACACAGGTGTGTTCCAATCAGAATTGTGAAGCGTGGGAAAAGACTCAGTGTTCTTCAATACCCTTGTTAAACAACTGCGACGAAAGCAAAGATAGCTTCATCTCTTCTTGAAACGTGGCAAGAGCCTAGTAGTAACTGAATGAAGCCAAAATGAGCGTGAGGATAGCCACTCCAGAAGCATTCAGTGAATTTCAAATTAAAATTTGGCCAAACGTTCTGTCTAAGAATCCAAAGAAGTTTTGCTATTATGTCAAGTCAGTAAGTATATCGCAGTCATGTATTCAGTTGCCCAGCGATCATACCGGCACCGGAACAGAAGAGGGCCGAAATACTGCACTCGGTCTGAAGTTGTTTCATCGCGGAGATTGTGATACCATTCCTCTACTCAGTCACCGTATGGAAGCCTAACCGCAAATATCGAAACAAACGACCCTGATTGAAAATGAAATAAAACTGCTAGCAGTGGAAATGTTCTACAGAGACTATGCGAAAGGACTTGCTCCATCTCCAACAGTAGTTTATCCTAGGTCACTGGAGCAAACAAGACTACCTAGTGACTTGAACAAACCCTTTAATAAAAAAGGGTTGTTTGACATTATTGAATAGCTGACGTCAGTTTGTTGTAGATTTTTAGAACGTTTTATTCTCACACATTATGAAGGTTTTGGAAAGTAAATATGTTCTACAAAAATGAACAAGGGTTCTGCAAAAAGAGATCTTGCGAAACTCAGCTCACTCTGTTCGTCCGTGAGATTCAGAGGGCCGTAGACAAAGGCGTTCAATTTTATGCCGTGCTCCTTGACTTCAGGAAGGCATTCGGTATAGTTGCATACCGTCATTTAGTGAACGAAACACTAGATTTTCGAGTATCGGACCCAATTTTCGACTTGAAAGTGGACTTCTTACTGATGCAACTCAATCTGTCGTTCTTAACGTAACAGAATCGACAAATGGGAGCGTAATTTGGGAGCACACAAAGGAAGTGTCTCAGGGTTATTACTACTTACAGTTTATGTTAATTATCAAGTGGATAATTTTGTACGTTCCGTGACGCTACTTGTAAGCGAATGAAGGTTGCAACGTGTGAAGACTATAGCGAAATTCTGAAAGACCTGTAGAGGATCGACAACTGGCGCACGGGCTGGCAGTTGGCATGAACGTAAACAAGTGTAAAGTATTTTGCGTAAACAGGCAAAGAGATCCGCTGCTATTCAGTTACTTAATTGGCAACAAAACGTTGGAAAGAGTAATTACAGTAACATATCTATGTTGAGACCTAAAGTGGAATGACAACAGGAAACAACTAGTAGGAAGAAACGTGTACGAGACTAAGATCCTCCGTGATAATTTTAAGGAAATATAATTCATCCACGAAAGAATTCATGAGGTATCCGTGCTATCCGATATATTAATGAAACGTGTACGTAAATTCTGTAATTTTCAGAAAAGTCTTGTATTCCGTAGAATCTTGTACCAGCAGAATGCGAATAAGTGTACTACTTCAAGTTATTATGCCAATGAAACAAGTTGTGCTAATAACGATCGAAAATAGAAAAAGTATGTAATTGTGTTAATTTATTTAGAACAGTTAACGAGACTGTTATTAATTATGAATTTTGGATTTAGCAAAACAGTAATTGCAAAATGAGAAAACACGATCGCCATTCCACTTATTGACAAAACTTATGAAACGACCTATGCTGAATGAAAATACCAATTTACGTAACGATTACTGAAAGTTCTGTTGGCGGTAACAGTCAATACACGCGCGTGAGCTCGATTACAAACGCATAATGTTATAAAATTTTTGGAAGTTAGTTAATATTACACTGCAGTAATTCAAAATCAGACGTCGTCTACCAATTGTGGCACATAATTGGCTAACTATATTGTTTACTGTCTCTAGGTTTTGCTTATCATTTCTTTTCAATAAACAAAACTCATTACCAGAAAGACATTAAATTGAATAAATCACAACCAGCAAGCGAAAAAAGTGGTCCAACTAAAACATTAATATTTCTTTACGTACTACACGAATATGTAATAAAAAAATTGGGATTCCTTTTTTAAAAAAAACGCAGTTGATATCCGTTTGACCTATGGAAACGCCATCTAGCGGGACAACCATAGCGCCATCTGGTTTCTCTCTTCACGCTAGACGAGTTTCGTTCTTTCGTTTGATGCTTATTTCGTGAGATATTTGGCCCCATCACTATCAATGAACCACCGTTTATGCATCTTTCGACAGTTTTTTGAGAAGTGACCATCACTCACTGATTCTAACCAAGTAGGATGAATGGAAAGATGGAGTAGATCCAAAGAAGAGCGGCGCATTTCGTCAGAGGATCGTTTAGTCGGTTACGGAAATGGTCAGCAAATTCTTGTTGTGTACGACCTGGTATACGACAGTAAGGAGAGATGAGCTACAGAGTGGTGTCGGAAATGTCGTCGTAGGAAAGTTGGACAGGAGCATGAATGATTAGTGAACAAGTTAACACAGTAAACAGAAGATTTATGTATGTATGTAAGTATGAAACCGGTGACGTAGAAAAGAGGGAAATGGTTTGTCCCGCCGTAGCCCTCGATGTTTCACAACGCCACAACACGCCACAGCAGTCCAGCCACCCCGTCGCTGATCCACACCGAACCGAGGGTTATTGTGCAGTCTGTCTTTCCCATCTAGAATCTCTGGTATTACCGAATAGTATGGTACCACGCAGACATCGTTTTTGTAACTGACTTTCATATCAGTGAAATTAATGAAATAAAAAACCGAAATTAACTTCACGGAACCAATAATATGCACTGATACCACTGTAAAAGAGGTACAGTTGTGATTCACTTACCAGCTCTCTGCTTTAGAGGGAAATCAGCATATTCAGTAATGAGAAAATTCTTAATACCGAGACGAGTGCTAAAACGTTTTGAAGCCGGAACAGGCAACACTGCCTAATCCATGGAGTGCCGAAGAAATACACAACATTGTACTCACCATAAAATATTGTACCAGAAAAATTAACAGTATATTCCAAATGGCTTTAATATATCACATAGCACTGAAATGTGTAGAACACATAATATTTACAAAACACACTCACATGTTTAACAGTAACAAAAACCGTAGAAAGTGGCGGAAACTGCGTATGATGGTCTCAGATATTCCTTGACGTGAATACAAAATCAGTGACTAAACTAAAATATGGGCACTAACATAGTGTGTTTCTACGTACACTCTCGACTACGTACAACACTCTCCCATAATACACAAATTCATAATTGTGTCTGTTTTTAGAGCTGTCGCTGGATACCACTTATTTATAAATTTTCCACTATCAGCAAAGAATAGGCAACGCTTAATTCCTTCAGATTCATTTCCCTTACCCCAGATCCCTTCTGCAGTTTCCAATGTTTTGGCCATGCAAGTATTTATAATATGTTTCAGTCACGTATGTCTTTGGTCGAAAACAAATTACTTCTAACTGAGCATTCTGAATTTGCTTCGTGAACGAAATCTAATTATCTTCCTTTATTGAACCCTCCCGATTTGACATATCAGACTGACAACATCAGTCCATGAGAGATCGTATTATCTGAAAAGAACATACCAACTGTCTCATTAAACGAGGAAATGTGAAATAGAACTGATAATTGACGAGACATTAACAAATCTAATACTAGCAATAATGTATGGAAGTTTGGGCACGACAGAATTTGATATAAAATAGGAGCTTAGTAAAACACCACTTTAAAAAAGTGCAAAAAAAAAACGTTTCTGGCATCGGAAGAATTCGACATAATTTATTGAACAACATCATAAGACACTAAAATACCGATTAAATCTACAGCTACGTTTAGGTCTACATAGATACTCCGCAAGCTCACGTACGATGCGTGACGGATGGTATTCTGTACCACTATTCGTCCTTTCCTTTCCTGTTCCATTCGCAAGTAGAGCGAGGGAAAAACGACCGTCTATATGCCTCCTACGAGCCCTAATTGCTCGAATCTTAGCTTCGTGATTCTTACGCGCAATGTATGTTGGCGGCAGTAGAATCGGTCGACATCCAGCTTCAGATGCCGCTTCTCTAAAGTTTCTCAATGGTGTTTCTCAAAAAGAACGTCACCTTCCGCTTCTCTAAAGTTTCTCAATGATGTTTCTCAAAAAGAACGTCACCTTTCTTCCGGAAACTCCCATTTTAGTTCCCGAAGCATCTCCGTAACACTTACGTGCTGTTCGAACCTACCGGTAACAAATCTAGCAGCCCGCCTCCTAATTAATTCGACGTCTTCCTTCAATCCTACCTGGTGCGGATCCCGAAGACGTGAGCAGTACTCGAAAATAGGTCGCACCAGTGTCCTACACGTGGTCTCCTTTATAGGTGAACCACTCTTTCCTAAAATTCTCTCAATAACCTGAAGTCGACCATTCGCCATTCCTACCACAGTTCTCACATCCTCGTTCAATTTCATATGGCTTTGCAAGGTTACGCCCAGATATTTAAACGACTTGACTATGTCAAACAGGACTGTAGTAATACTGTATCCGAATTAACATACGTTTTTCCACATTTATAGCAGAGTGCCATTCATTACAAAAACTAGAAATTTTGTCTAAGTCGTCTTATATCTTCCTAGTCATTCAACTTCGACAGCTTACTGAACAACACAGCATCATCAACGAAAAACTTCAGATTGCTGCTCACCATGTTGTACAAATCACATATGTTTATAAAGAATAACAGCGGTCCTATCACACCTCCCTGGGCAGTCCTAACGATACCCTTTTCTGTGACGAACATTGGCCGTCGAGGACAACATACTGGGCTCTATTACTTAAGAAGTCTTCGAGCCACTCAAATATCTGTGAACTTATTCCATATGCTCGTGCCTTCGTTAACAGCCTGCAATGGGGCACAGTCTCAAATGCTTTTCGGAAATGTAGAAGTGTGGAATCTGCCTGTTGCCCTTCATCGCAGGATATCGTGTGAGAAAAGCGCTAGCTGGGTTTCACACGAGATATGCTTCCTAAAACAAAGCTGATTCGTGGATGTAAGCTTCTCAGTCTCAAGAAAGTTATTACATTCGAACTGAGAATATCTTCAAGGATTCTGCAGCAAACCGAAGTCAGGGATATTGATCTGCAATTTTGCGGGTCCGCTCTTTCACCCATCATATACACTGGGGTCATTTGCAGGCTTTTCTAGTCGCTTGGTAGTTTGTGCTGGGTAAGAGATTCACGATAAATGCAAGCTAGGTAAGGGGCCATTCCCGTAGAGTACTCTTTGTAAAACCGAATTGGGATTCCATCCAGATCTGGTGATTTATTTGCTTTCAAATCTTTCAGTTGTTTCTCTACCTCGAGGATGCTTATTATTATGTCACCCATATGGAAATCTGCTCGATGGCCAAATGACGGCATGTTTGCACGGCCCTACTGTGTGAACGATTTCTTGAACGTGAAATTTAAAACTTCGGATTTCGTTTTGCTATCTTCAACTACCACACCAGACTGGCCAGAAAGCGACTGAATGGAAGCCTTAGGCCGGCTAAGCAATTTTACATAAGACCAGAATTTTCTCGGGTTTCTACCAGATCTTTTGCTAAGGTGTGACAGTGGTACTTGGTGTAAGCTTTGTGCATAGATCTTTTCACAGACCCACGAATCTATACTAACCTTTGCTTGTCATAATTTTTGTGTTCCCTTTTGAATGCTTCAACATTTACACTAAGTCACTGCAAGCGATATACGAAGTAGGAACAATCTTCACTTCCTAATAAGTGCATTAAGTGAATCATTGGCAGACATTAATGACGAATACTTCTCTCGCGACAAATCCTTTCTGGCAGCAATAAACAATGTAGGAAAGTAGTTTTATAGTTTTGTTCAGACCAGTAGTGTTTGGGAATTATCCTCACGTAAACGTACGGTAGATCGTATAAATGCTGTAAATGATCTCAAATAAATGTGTGGGTGGTATATTTCTTGTTTCATATTCGAAGTGAGCCTGTATCCTAAATTCAGTTTTTCGCTGTCACTGTCGAACTTATTCATTTTACGAGTATTTTTAATGCAATTTGCCAGATTGCCTCGTTTGGCGTATACGGCTATAGCACACGTTTCTACCAAATGTCAGCCAAGGGGAATTATGAAGCGAGGAATATTTCATTTCTTAAACGCACGCATATACTTCCGTAGATAGGAGACCGACTTGCGCCGCTGGTCAGCTACTGCTCTGGAAAAATATACCGCTAGGGAGGAAAGGAGAGAACAAAGCAGCGAAAGAACTCAATACCTCATTCGTGTCAGAGGTACGGATATTAATTAACAAACACATTAACCCCACAAAATAATTTCACTCTCATTACATTTATTAATTAAAATTAGATTAATTATATAAATTTTAATGTTCAGCAGAAATTTAAAAAAAGTTGGCTTTAATAGGATAAAGTCAAACAGCTGCTGCCCCGACCATGAAGCTTAAATAACATTTCCTATTGCTAAGGTGTAGGCATCCTCCCAAGAATCCTAATGTGTCCTGTACATGTTGAAACAAGTTGTAGAGGTAAATACCGTCTTTTGCAACTGTAATGAAAATCTTATTAAGACCATTTGCGTTTTGCTTTATTTTAAAGAATCATCAGTGGTCGGGTTTTTTCTTTTTTTTTTGTTTCTTACATCATTCGTACTACTCTTCTACACGTTTATGTTAAATTTTTGTACACAGTATGCTGTCTGTATAATCTGTCATTGTGCCATTTCGCCATTTCGTGCTACTCGTGTCACTACTAAACTAGTGCCATCAGCAAACGAAAACATTTTAACATCACCAGTGATATACGAATGCGTATCATTTGTGTCAAAGCTGCAAAATACTAACACGAATTCTTTACAGACGAATGGAAAAACTTGTAGAAGCCGACCTCGGGGAAGATTAGTTTGGATTCCGTAGAAATACTGGAACACGTGGGGCAATATGACCCTACGACTTATGTTAGAAGATAGATCAAGGGAGGCCAAACCTACGTATCTAGCATTTGTAGACTTAGAGAAAGGTTTTCATAATTTTGAGTGGAATACTCTCTTTCAAATTCTAAAGCTGGCAGGGGTAAAATACAGGGAGCGAAAGACTATTTACAGTTTGTACAGAAACCAGATGGCAGTTATAAGAGTAGAGGGGCATGAAAGGGAAGCAGTGGTTGGGAAGGGAGTGAGACAGGGTTGTAGCCTCTCCCCGATGTTATTCAATCTGTATATTGAGCAAGCAGTAAAGGAAACTGAAGAAAAGTTCGGAGTAGGTATTAAAATCCATGGAGAAGAGATAAAAACTTTGAGGTTCGCCGATGACATTGTAATTCTGTCAGAGACAGCAAAGGACTTGGAAGAGCAGTTGAACGGAATGGACAGTGTCTTGAAAGGAGGATATAAGTTGAACACCAACAAAAGCAAAACGAGGATAATGGAATGTAGTTGAATTAAGTCGAGTGATGCTGAAGGAATTAGGTTACTACTTAAAGTAGTAAAGGAGTTTTGCTATTTGGGGAGCAAAATAACTGATGATGGTCGAAGTAGAGAGGATATAAAATGCAATGGCAAGGAAAGCGTTTCTGAAGAAGTGAAGTTTGTTAACATTGAGTATAGATTTAAGTGACAGGAAGTCGTTTCTGAAAGTATGGAAGTGAAACATGGACGATAAAGAGTCTGGACAAGAGGAGAACAGAAGCTTTCGAAATGTGGTGCTACAAAAGAATGCCAAAGATTAGATGAGTAGATCACATAACTAACGAGAAGGTATTGAATAGAATTGGGGAGAAGTGGGGTTTGTGGCACAACTTGTCAAGAAGAAGGGATCGGTTGGTAGGACATTTCCTGAGGCATCATGGGAACACAAATTTAGCATTGGAGGGCAACGGGGAGGCTAAAAATTGTAGAGGGAGACCAAGAGATGAATACACTAAGAATATTCAGAAGGATGTAGGCTGCAGTAAGTACTGGGAGATGAAGAAGCTCGCACAGGGTAGAGTAGCATGGAGAGCTGCATCAAACCAGTCTCAGGACTGAAGAACACAACAACAACATCATTTGTGTATACCGGGTGATTCAAAAGTCATGTCGTTTATGACAAATAGGGTGAAGCAGAAATCCACTGACAGACTTTCAGAGGAGGTAGTATGGTCCAAAACAAGAAATAATGTTTAGCAAGCGGGGATCTAAAATGCATATCTTAAGAGCTATGAGCACTCCTTCATCTTCGACACTGTACAACAACTCTCGTCTACTGCAATCTCTTTGGTTTCCACATTTTGAGAGGTGGCAGTATGGACAAAAGAAGAAAAAAAGTCATAAAGAAGGACTCTAAAATACATACCTTGAGAACTATGAGCAGTAGTTGAGTAGATGAGATGTGTTTCAGAGCAGTGAAGATGAAAAAGTACTGAAAGCTAGTAAAGAATGCGTTTTAGAGCCCATGTTTACAAAACATATTTTTCTTGTTTTGGTCCATTCAGCCTTCTCGGAAAGTTCGTAGTAGAGTTCTGGTTCATCCTATTTGTCATATGGGAAATGACTTTTGAATCAACCTGTATAAACTATAGTAGTGGTCCCAGTAATGACCCCTGAGTTACTCTTCATTGACTGTGCCCAGGTCAGACTCCACGTCTCATTACTGTGGAGATGCTCTCTATTGTTAAAGTATGACGTGAACTAGTTGTGAGCCACTCCTCTGGTTCCATAATGGTCCGACGTCTGCAGTAATATTTTATGGCCAACGCAATAAGCGCCTTAGGTAGATTAATGAAGGCACATTTTGCTCGCAAATTTTTATTCTGTTCGTCTAACACTTGACAGAGAAAAGAGACTATAGAAAATGCATTTGTTAAGTCACATGTAAAACGTATGTGCACGTTTCACAGAAAATTAGCGAACTGTAACAATCAATAATCTTACCAAACACCGGTCGCATAGAATTATATCTAAAACTGTCTACAATATGCATTTATCCTTTTTTATAAAGCGGTTTCGCTACTGAGTATATTAATCGTTCGGGAAATTGCGCATTCCGAAAGGAATAATTACCAAATGTGTCTAATTACTAGACTAATATATGCAGCACAGTTCTTTAGTATACTGTTAGATACTGCATCATATCTATGAGAATCCTTGATCTTCAGTGACTTAATTACTGACTCAGTCTCCCCCCTGTCTCTATTATGGAGGTGTATTGTAGATAGCAGTCCTGGAAGGCATTGTCTGTGAGAGTCATATGAATCCCGGTAGGAGCTAAGTTTTCATTTTCGGAAATGCATACTTTCTGAGAAAAGTTCAATAAACATGGACCCTGAAAGGCATACTTTCTGAATATACAGTTGTTTACAGGAGGTGTTCAACGTGGCGTTCACTCATGACAATGTACTTTTCTACCCCCCTCCAGCGTAAGGAATGATGCATCCTCTGAAGTATACACGCTTGTTGTTGTACCTGGTGGCACACATTGAAGGCGCGGCACTGTAGTGGCCGCACATCGTTGATTAGCATGGCGTGTACCCAGAACCAAAAGTGTAGGGGACTGTGGTTTCGTACACGACCAGGCTAAGGTGTGCCCCCACCCCCTGACCAATCAGCGGTTTTTAAAATGGCTTCGTCAAATATTCACGTACATTGTGATGAAAGTGTGTTGGCGCGCCATCATGCATGAACCGCACTTGTATAAATTGTTGCAATGGCACAGCTTCCAGCGAGGTAGGCAACATATTAATGAGAAAGCCCAGGTAATGTGCTGCATTTAACCTTTGTCGTAGCACGTATCACTATTAATCTATCGCCAATTACGCCCGCCCATACGTTAATTTAGAATCGGTGTTCATGCCCTCTTACCTGAATTGCCTGGGGGTTTACATCTGCCCATATATGCTGATTACGGAAATTCACGACACCATCTGTTGTGAACCCTGTCTCATCAGTAAATAAAATCTCGGATGTGAACAGTGGATCAGCCGGACGCTTCTAAAACAGTCATTGACAGAACCGCCTTGTGCCATGATGGTTCTGTGCCTTCAGGGACTGAACGCGCTATAGGTGATATGGGTACAGCAATTGTTCGTGAAGAACATACCTCTTGCTGCTGCTAATCGTCGCACATTGGTCCCACTGGTTTCTCCCACCGAACATAGCACACGCACTGTGTGGGATCTTCCACTATTAGTCTTCCGAGAAGCAAGGGTACATGTGTTCCTCAGACGCTGGAAAAGTCTGCAAAACACGTCAGGAGGTGGTGTCACTTTGGCATCGCGTCGGGTCCTCCCTTCATGGGAATAAGCTCCAGGTTATTAAGCCTCTTCCAGCGGCTTGGACGACTTCTTCTCGGCCCTCCCGCCGCGAGGAGGTAATTTTAACTAGGTTGCGTATTGGGCACTGCCTTTTCAACCATGGTCATTTGTTAAGTGACGCTCCCCCACCACTTTGTACACATTGCGCCCCAGTTTTAACTGCCTGCAATTTCCTGACGGAATGCCCACTTTTTAACCGTTTACTTTCCCGCTTGGGTTTGCCATCTAAGTTATCCGCTGTTTTAGTAAACGACGCGCGGGCTGTCGACCTCGTTTTACTTTTCATCCGTCGTAGCAATATGGCGACAGTGATTTAAATTTTAGTTCTGGACCTCTGCTTCGTCTCTTATCGGTTGGGACTGACGTGCAGTCGTTTTTTAGCTCCTCTCCGTCTTCGCGTTCTATAGTTTTGACATGGGCGCGTATGATCCTAGTTGATTTTGCGCCCTAAAACAAAACAAACAAACAAGCTTTTCAGAGGGCACTCTGGACTGTGGATATTTTTCAGCATAGAGAGCACGGGTACGACCATTTGCCAAGCCATAGCAGAATATTATATCGTCATTTCACTTTTCCAGTTGCTAACAAGTGATGGAAGAGATAAATTATAAATGTCCTACACCATTTGTACGTACAAACACCACAAAAACAGTAAAACGTAAGTGAATCCGCGTTTGGAAGAAGGTGAAACACCGTGATACGAACCCAGGGGTGGCATGTTTTTATTGAACATGTTTCGATGAGCACTACCATCTCTCATTCGACACTTTTTTGAACACCTTGTATATGACTTATCAGTAACTTTACTTTGTACCCTCGACCTTTTGCTGTAGGGCAGACACTTTCTTCATGACTGACCATTTGATTTTAATTTCATCCTGAGATTTAGCTGTTCTGTTTCTATACAGCACGCCTTCGCCTTCCTAACAACAATTTAATCACTTTACAGTATTGTTTGTAATGGGATGAGTGGAACTCGATTGTAACTATGTCCAAGATTGTGATATAATTCTCACTTTGAATTACGCGATATTACTATTTCTTTAGTCAGTTTCCTATTAGTGCTGGAACTCTCTTTTAAACTCTCCAATGGAAAGTAACTGTCAAAGAACTTGAGAAATATGTTGAGGAAATTTCAATGTTTATCGTCTACGTTATCATCACCATAAAACCTCTACGTTTCGAATAGTAGATCGTATTTAAGTTATTCTGCCTGTTCCATTAATGACATCGAAAACCGCCGTTATTCATCACGTCTTACTTCATATGAAGTAATTTTGGAATTAACATCTTTGCTTGGTTTAGATATCACACTCTGATAAAATTTATCCACATAGAAGTTCGCTGGAGTTTCACTACGGCCTCCTGACCGTTGAGGAATTACCTTTGGTTCAAATGGCTCTGAGCACTATGGGACTCAACTGCTGAGGTCATTAGTCCCCTAGAACTTAGAACTAGTTAAACCTAACTAACCTAAGGACATCACAAACATCCATGCCCGAGGCAGGATTCGAACCTGCGACCGTAGCGGTCTTGCGGTTCCAGACTGCAGCGCCTTTAACCGCACGGCCACTTCGGCCGGCCGAGGAATTACCTTTCTTGAACGCATTGTTATGTACTTAGGAAGGAAAGAATTCTTATGGTAGTTGTAAATTTAAAGAGGTAGCGCTACTTTGCAACAGTTCTACATATATCACGAACATAACGAAAAAAGTATTGAAGTGCCGGTAATATATGTATTTAGTGAATTAGAGTAGATGTATGAAGGGTAAAATTCAAGTCAATACTCATATAAGCAAAAATTAAAACATGGATACAGTTAACGAATCTGCTGCTACGTTCAACATTCTGGAGATTGTTATAGTGATAAGCGAACAATGAAGACGTAGATAAAAGTGCAAGAGGAACACAGAGCATTTGCTGTCTGAGAACTATAAACTACAAGGAAGAGACTGCTTAAATTAGAACTGTGAGGACTGGCAGGTAAATATGTCTTCTTCTTTCATGTCCACTACTAAGACGGAGCTGCTGTCTACGGGGTTTAGCTATTACAGTGAGACTGAAATAAAAAATACGTGTAGGAAGAGAGGAAAACTCCGCTAAAGCTCTTTGTGCGTCCACAGGAGGTACTACTTCTTTTTTTTTTTTTTATTTTAGCGTGTGAGCTGAATTTTGTGAAATAACGTTAGGTAGTAGCGTATTCAATAGCAAAAACGAAGAACTTTTCCTTTTCCTTTGTCAATACTTACTAAAAATATTTTACAGCGAATTGTATCCGTCCAAAATACGACGGCGATGCTAAAATTCATAGCTCACAACGTGGTGTTACGATGTGGAGAACACGCATTCTTTGCCCGCATCTCGTGGTCGTGCGGTAGCGTTCTCGCTTCCCACGCCCGGGTTCCCGGGTTCGATTCCCGGCGGGGTCAGGGATTTTCTCTGCCTCGTGATGGCTGGGTGTTGTGTGCTGTCCTTAGGTTAGTTAGGTTTAAGTAGTTCTAAGTTCTAGGGGACTGATGACCATAGATGTTAAGTCCCGTAGTGCTCAGAGCCATTTGAACCAACACGCATTCTTTCTCACACAGATTGACACAGTTGTACCGATAATAAGATGTATTATAATTAAAAATAGTTAATTGCCTGTAAACCCACAGCAGGCAAGTGAGGTTGGCTGATAACTTAAAAAAAAATGCCTGCGCCAGCAACGCTGGGCAGTAAAGCCTTCAGTATAAAAGCAGAGGCTGTGTTTCAGGCAGTAAACAAAATTTTACGATATTTTGCCGCACTCATCTCTTTAAATGCCAAACATACACTGAGTGGACAAAAATACAAAATTACCGCAAGGAATGAACGCAGGTTGCACTGTTCTGTTTGAACACGTACGGCACCTGTGCAGTGGCCTCAATATGTCCTCAAAACTTTGCAAGTTTCAATTGTGGTCAGAACAGTGTGCTGTGTAGTTGCGTGTGCACTATGTCGGATAGAGATGAATTCGAACATGGGCTGACTGTGGTGTTAATATGATGAGTACTTCTGTAACCAACGTGGTCGAAGAGTATTTGGTGTCTGAAGATGCATCGACCCGGAGGTTTACACAGGATACAGGGATGAAATTGTGTCTTGAGTGATCGTGACAGACGGTCATTGAAGAGGATTTTGACGAAAAATACGAGGACTACAGCTGCAAAAAATCATTGCAGAACGCAGTACCGCACTTGCGAACTCTGTCAGCACGAAAACAACACCAGGGAACTCCATAAACAGGAAAGTGCCTGGCGAGATGGAATTCCAAAGCCACTTACCATCGTTGCAAACGGCCATAACACGTGTACCTGGTGCCGAAGCCATAAAAACGTGCACTATGGAGCAATGGAAGAAACTCTTTTGGTCGAATGAGCCTTATTGGACACTGTTTCCAACTCCTGGCAGAGCTAGCCTTCCAAACTGCATGGGTCCGGCAATGATTTGGACAGCTGTATCATGATATTTCGTGGGTCCGTGGTTACTCTGCAAGATCGCTTTAGTGCTATAACTTATGTGACATTTTGACTGATCATGTCTATCCTATGGTACGATGTTGGTTCACCAATGATGATACTGTTTTCCGAGACGACATGACCTCTGTTCACACAGCTCGCATTGTCCACGAATCGTTTTGTGAGCACTAAGACGAAATTTCGTATCTCTCCTGGCCACCATATCCGCCAGACTTCGATATTATTGAGCCTTTGTGGTCTAGTATGGGCAAATGGGTGTGTGATCACCTATCCACCTCTGTCATCGTTTCCTGAATTATGATTTGTTTGCGAGTCCCTTGAAAATCATACTGCATATGTAGATATGAAAATCATACGAAATATGTAGATATCAATTCCTAGACGACTTGAAGGTGTTCTAAGTACCGACGGATTTCCTGCGTCGTACGGTAAACGCCCAGCTGAAGCTACTGCTGCCCTCGCGTTAGAATATAAAATATTATTTTCTTCTATGTGTATTAATGTAAAATGAGTATATTCTCCCAAGGTGGTATAAAGCCTGGCGTGCAGGGACTGTGCTTAACACAGAAGCTGTGTCTATGACTGGTAGGCCGAATTTCTAATCCCACCATCCACATGTAGTTTTTCCTCGCCTGCTGTCAGACGTCTTTCCCATTGGTGGCTGACCTTCTGTATCAAGTGTAATATTACAGGGTGTATGTTAATGGGACATTTTTCACAATGATTACCCCTACAGGCCTCCTTGTCTGCTATATAGGTTTGATCGCTGCGCCCTGTTTCCGCCAGTAATCTGCTCTCCGTGCTGTTACAGCAAGAAAAGGGGAGCTTGTTCCTAATTACACTGTGCAACAGAATTAAACCTCATAATTATCTCCTATTGCGACGCCTAAGTTTGGAATTTGGCGCAAAACTGCCAAAAACCTTCCTCTGCATTTGTGAAAAGCGTGGCGCCCTGCAATGTAAGCCGAGATCTCAGCGACGCATCAAATCCCAGGATGTGGACAAATGAGAAGAAAGGCTACAGCTCAGAAGTTCATGTGAGTTTTACGGAGGGTGAATGATGTCACACGGGAACCAAATTCGACCAAAATTCTGTCCAACGCCATCATGGACGTGCCATATCATAGTTAAGTCTTCATATCCCCTCTTACCCCATTTCACTCCATGGTTTTCCGCCCCTGCGACGGAGATCAAGATCGCGACACACACCATTGAAATCAAGCGATGTTCTTATCCGTGGCCGAAATAAACATATAAGATCCACCATCGCCCAGAATCGGCACGAAAACGCCTCAGGGGATGGCATTAAGGGTGTCAATGGAACCACCATTTCCCTTGGGGCGTTGATTGTCAAACATTGTCGTAAACAACACTGTGCAGTGCAGCGAGCAATAGGACGACATTCTTGGTAACGTTCGATACTGCTCCTATCAACTGGGCATTTCGACCAAACTCTAAGGACAATGTGGGGCTGCCACCCTACTGACGTGATCTGACCCCTTTGGAGTGTAGTGTGTTCTCAAATTTGTTCCTTTTTCTCTGGTATATGTGGTGGAAACATTAGGGGCCGTTCAAAACCATTCGAGAAAACTTGAATGCGATCCAAGGCGTCAAAGGGTTTTATGCTGTTTATCGCTTCTGCTTCAGGCCCTCCTGTTGAGTAGTCAATTATGGGGAGGGTGGAGGAAGTACTACATTATCATGCAAGTGAATAAAATGGCAGAGGGTCCTTGTAGGACTCCCCAGTTCGGTAGTACCTTCGGAACCACCCAAGCACATTTTTTGAACACTTTAATAACGTACCTGTCGGAAAACTGGACGACAATTTAGTCTCGTGGCTGCTCTAGCGCCTGAAGTTAGGCAATCTTCCCTTAAGTGTTATCGAAGGAGTTGGCTAACCCTCAGGCGTTAGAGCAGCAACGAAGCTAAAACGGTAAAAGTTCCTGACAGTTACGTTTTCCGCAGCTACTTACCATATTTCGCGTTCTGTTTATGAGAAAATTCGCATTTTCATGAGCGGGATACACGTTCCGGCCTGCAATTTAAAATATGTAGCGTTGTTGTTGTGGTCATCAGTCCAATGACTTGTTTGCTGCAGCTCTTCATGCTCCTCTATCCTGAGCAAGCCTCCTCATCTCCGAGTATCTACTCCAACCTACATCCTTCAGAATCTGCTTAGTGTATTAATCTCTTGGTCTCTCTCTACGACTTTTACCCCCCACGTTTCCATCCAGTGATCCCTTGATGCCCCAGAATGTGTCGTACCAACCAGTCCCTTCTTCTAGTCAGTTTGTACCGATCACAAAAAAATATACCTTAACAGTGCTATGTTACGCGCCGAGGTCTATTCATTGACAATATGAATGAATCGCATGAGGCGGTATTAAGTTATTAATTTTTAAAATCTGTTTCAAATCTAAAACGTTTCACATTAAATGAACTGACAGCGGTTATAGGTGCTTCAGTCCAGAACAAAGAGGCTGCTACGGTCGCAGGTTCGAATCCTGCCTCTGGCATGGATGCGTGTGATGTCCTTAGGTTAGCTAGGTTTAAGTAGTTCTAAGTCTAGGCAACTGACGACCTCAGATGTTCAGTCCGATAGTGCTTAGAGCCATTAAATGAATTGAAAACTAAATCTCGTTTCAAGGGAGCGTCTCTACACACGCAGTCATTTAAATCCTTTCTTTAAGACCATGTTCTGTGTCATTATTTAATAGTTTCGTTACTCAGTCAATTTTTTTCATAGCAGCTACTCTCACAAGTCCACTTAAATTGTTGGGTTTCGCCAACTGCATGTTCAGAGCCTCCGGCTAGCTGAACTGCACTCAGGATTTCTCATACTTATGAGATCTGCCAGCCACTGCGCTTCAAAGTGCCGCCACCTATCTTTTTACGCTGCCGCAAAAGCTCGTCCGGCCGGATATAGGGCTCGCAGCTGTAAAACAACGCTCCCTTGGATGTCAAAAACACTCGCCGATTCGGCTGCTAGCGCTACAACAGGAAGCGCACACACGGCCGCCATTATTGTTACAGTTTTTCGTAGCCGTTTGCGGGGGTAGCGTTTCAGCTTTTCACAGACTGGGTGACACAATGGGCACAATTTTTAACTAGCACTTCAGTCACAGTGGTCCGCTTGCAATACACTGAATCCTACTGTCGCGCTGTTCATTCACAATGTTCGTTTGCTATAGCCGAAACGGGGTAAGAAAATCCCTAATAGCTTGTACTGCTGTTGCAGGCTGTGAAGTACAAAGCGCTGTTGGTTGCATGCGAAAACAGTAGCGGTCTGTAGAGCTGTGGCAACAATAAGGCCTTGATTTGATTTGATTTTATCGGGGAAGCAAAAGCTGCATTGGTGAAGCCCACTGCTGCCCCCACCGAAGCAGAGTTTATTGTGCGGTATCGTTCCCTGTGTCTCTAGTAATCCCAACCAATGCCCTTGAACAGTGCAAGGAGATCCTTTACCAGTGCTTTGCTAGACAAAATTCCTTCATGTCTGGTTGATCCAAATATTCCGTTTCTCTTAATCTCCAATGCCTCGGATTCGAAGAACAAATGTGATGCGGTTTCCTCGCCCTCATCACACATCCTACATTTGGGGTCTTCTTCTGTTATCCCCATTGTACGTAGGTGTTTTTTGAAATCCTATGGCATGTCAATAGTCCAACCATGAGTTTCATTTCTCTCCTGTTCAAGCCCAGAATGAAGAGACTTCTCTTTGAACATGGCTTCGGCATCATTACCATGCCACGTTTTTGCTTTTGGACCTTAGCCCAATATTCTGCATGCTTTCTCCTTGTCCAGTGTCGTAGTTTTATTCTGATCATCACCTTGGTGATTGTCAAGACAAGTTCCGGTCGAAAAATGGTGTCATCGCCCCTATCATGGCCACCTATCTGCTTGCTCATTACCACTAATCCCTGAGTGAACAGGGACCCACAATAGGCGTACCCCATTGCTTTCCCCTAGGTCCGCAAGGACTTTGTGGCACTCTGCCACGATCTTTGGTCTTGTTGCAGAGGCTGCCAGTGCTTTCTGGGCTGCCTGGCTGTCTGAATAAATGAGAATGCTAGACCTTTGTAGCACCTCGTCAAAGTTTCCTCCACGCATCTGATAACAGATATTTCTTCTCGAAACACAGTGGCCATCCTCCCTGAGAGACTGCACTCTCCAGCCTTGGTTGCACTCCGTATAGCCTGGCCCCAACACCTTGGTCTGTTTTCGAACCGTCGTGAACCAGACTATGTCCTGAGTATGGTGTCCTAATTTGTCCTCCCAGAGCTCTCTACTTCCAACTACTACATGGAAAAGTTTGTTGAGGCAGCTGGGAGTTATTATATAGTCGGCCGGCATTATCCCATCCAGACCTGTGTCTACCTTACTCAGCATTTTAGTGTGAGATCCTGGATACACCAGTGAGTTCCAGTTTTTGCCAGTCTTTAACCTGTGTGCTCCAGCTGCTGCCTCCATCTTTACCCACAGGTATAATGTGGGCATGTCCAGCATGGTTCCCATCCCAGCAGTGGGTGTGCTGCTAATTCCGCCCGTAATGGCCAAGCAGGCCAATCTCTGCACCTTCACTAGCTCCTTAGCAGCTACTTTCTTCCACCACACTGTAGTCCCATAAATGATCATAGGGCTTACTACCATGGTGTACATCCAGTACATACTCTTGGGGCTTAAGCCCCAGTTTTTATCACAAGCTCTCCTGGTACCTTTCGCCTTGGAACAGGTGCTCCTTACGTGAGGGGTCTACGACACTTTCTCATCCAGGGTTATTCCTAGTTATTTCACTATCACCTTCACTGGTAGAGTTTCATTGAGAAGCTTGAGATTCCAATATGTGTGTTGGATCTGCTTCCTTGTAAATGGTACTATAACTGTATTCTTTGGACTGACCCCTATATCCTGTTTCCTTCACCAATTCTGCACAATGTTCAATGCTCCTTGTACCATAGCTTTGACTGTACTTGAAAATTTGCCAAGTATTACTATGATAAGATCGTCTGCATATCCAGTTTAATTCAGCAATGAGTTCATTCACCACAAGGTTCCACAATAGAGGGGGCAGTACCCCTCCTTGTGGACTGCCTCTGGTGGTGTTGATTACAATTTTTTCTTGCATCATGGTGGCTTGTACCTTTCTATCACTAGGCATGGCTCTAATCCACCTGCAAATGGTGGTCTTCAAGCCATGCACCTCTGCTGCCTTAACCATAGATTCGAAAGTCACGCTGCTAAAATCCCCTCAATGTCCAAGAAGATGAAGACGGCTATTTACTGAGAGTGTAGTGTTTCCCCACCTTCGCAACAAGTTGGTGGAGTGCAGTTTCACACGATTTTCCTGGTTGATATGCATGTTTGTTTACTTGTAGAGGGACGCTAGTTAGCCTCCTCTCTCTGCCATGCACGTTGACCAATTTTTCTAATGTTTAAAGAAGAAAGGAGGACAGATTCATTGGTCTCATGTCCTTGGTCTTGGTATGATCAGTTCCCCCGGGCTTTGGTATGAAGACAACCTTCACTGACCTCCAGACTTTAGGAATGGGTCCTGCTCTTAGACTAACCCTAAATAACCTGCATAGGTGTCTTGTTAAGTTCACTCTTGATTGTTGCAGGAGCGCTGGAAAAATTCCATCTGAGCCAAGTGACTCGAACGGTTGGAATGTTCCCACTGCCCATTGGATTTTACTGTGGTCAACACATTTACTGGCAGATTCCCAGTTCTCCCTTCAAATAGCTGAAAACCGATATCTCACAGGGATCTCGTCCTGGTCTATGTTGTCAGTCAGAGTACATTGAGGAAAATGAGTCTCGAAGAGTAGTTCCCTCGTTTCATGTGCTGTCCTTGTATACTCCCCATCCTCTTTCCTTAAAGTTCCTCCTGGATTAGTTGGTATTCTAGCGAGGATTTTGTGAAGTCTGGCCTGAACGACCTCCAGGACGCCTGCTTAATTGCAATATTGTATTGATTGAATATTCTGCCCATTGTCCTTTCCTTCTCGCAAGGTTAAACAGTCTTCCTACCTGTTTCCTCTATGATTCCAGGTTGTTGATCCACCAAGATACATTCCTATTCGGGCACTTCTTGGTTTTTGAGCAGTTGTCATGGTATGAGGTCATGATGGCACAGGCCACTGCCTCTGCTACCTCCTCAAACTCTACTGGATTCCTTATCGAGGTACTGACTTCCGACAGGCTTGAGTCGAGGTCCCTCCTAAACGCCTCCCAGTCCATTTTCCTGGGATTCCTATAGGACATGGTCTGTCTAACGCTCATTTCAACCTCAAACTTAGTAAACATGTGGTGTAATGAGATGGCTTTAAAGCCACATGCCACTGTTTGACAAACTACCCATCAAAGTGGAACTGAAGTTTATGCCAATTACTCCTTCCCTTCTTATATTCCTAAATGTAGGTTCATTGCCCCCTATTGAGCATCTCTAAGCTATTAGTTAGAAGTAATTCTAGAAGGTACTCACTTCTACTGTTGGTGTCGGTGCTGCCCCACACTAAGTTGTGGCCATTAGCATCACATCCAACCAATAGTTGCTCGCCCTGTTGTGCACAGGCTTCCATCAGTCTCCTCACCTCCTGAGGAGGAGGAGCACTGTCCTCATAAGGAAGGTATTTCGAGGCCGTTACAAACTCCTTCGTGATACATTCCTCACTTTGCCACATCCCAATGGTCACTAAGCTCCTAGGACAAAAGTCCGCCATCAGCGTGAACGGGATTCCATTTTTTGCACAAATGCACGTTCTAGAGTTTTTTATATTTCTAGCGTAAATCAGCTTACCTCGAGTGCGCCGAGACCCGATACACCCCCTTTATACAAATGAGGTTCCTGAATCAGGGCCACGTCCACTTCTTGTCTTCGAAGAAGACGACTCGTGGCAGCAGTGGCCCCTTTACTGTGTTGTAGGTTTATCTGCAGCATATTCAGTCTCCATCTTGCCGCCATTGTCGCTTCTGATGCCTTTGATTACCCTGACGGCAACCTGCGAGAACCCCAAGAATAGTCTCAGATCCTGTTCGCGCGTTACCTTCAGAGACTTCTCTCCAACTTCCACCACAAAGATCTGGCGTTTGGTGCAACCTTCCGGTTGATTACTGTCCAGTCCCCTGTCGAGACTTTCAGGTTCTGAGACCCTATTTTCTCAATCAGAGTCTCTAGAGAGGTATCCTTAAGGGGTTTGGTACCCAGGTTAATATCTTTGCGGTCTTGAGGAGCCCAGCCATTGTCTTTACCAACAGCTTCGCATCCTCCCACGATGATATTAGGGGCACCTTTTCCTTAAGCCAGTCCAATGTACCCAAACCCTCACAGACAAAGATAAGAGCACCATGATCCAGACAGCCTCTCCTGAATTAGCGTCCTGGACCAGCGTCTCCCCAAGTCTTCTCAGAGAGAGCCACCTGCATGGGTTCATCCTGCTGCGAGGTGATCTTGACCAGTGGATAGCCTTAATGGATAACCGCCATCCTAAAAACTGAGACTATGGGTCTGTTCCCTATTTCTTGCCTCCGCTTTTTCTGGATACACTTATCCTGAGAATTGGGAGTCTTAGATTGCTCCCTTGTCCTCTTACTGCCTGCCCTCCATGTTGAAGGGGTTTGTACACCCCATCACCCTGGGACAGTCTTTTCTTGGAGGTCTTTGGCTCAAGCCATTATAGTTCCCTCCACTTTTGTTTAGGAAGCCACACTTTCCCTACCTTCATCTTTTGTTCTCTAAGAAGCTTCCTCCTCTGAGCCCCAGACAAGTCTTTGATCTTAATCTGGTCCTGCTTTTTAGTAAACATTCCCAATTCTTGAACAGGTCTGTCTCCCTGTTCAGCTGAGGTGATGTTTCCCATTGGTTCCAGCCCAGATGTTTGGGTGTCTGAGGTCGCAACTTGCCCCTCAGTATTGCTATTTTCTTATTTTGGTCCCATGAGAGTTGGGGATTTAATCAGTCCACACCACGGATATCCCAGACGTTGCAAGGATAATTACGCAGTGAGGTCGCCTGGTATCCCTGAGGCTCCGTTCACGACACATCTTCCCATGTGGCACGCACCCCTCGGCACGGATCACATCACAGCTTGGGTTGGGTATTGAGGAGCTGGGAAAGGACAAGGAATGGATGTGGGATGACAGGTCGTTGTGAGCAACACTTAGTCTGGCCCATCAGCCAAGGCCTTGCCGACCGTAGGTTCCCACAGCCGGCATAGCCATCAGCTTCACGCGAACACAAAAGGCTCTCCACTCACACAGACAGTGCTACTTCAAGGTAGTGTCCCCCAGAGAGGACAATAAAGCCTTAATATAGACGCGTTACAATATAGCGTAACTGTGTGCTGAAAACGCCCGCGAAGCTGCCTTTCCCACAGCCCACTGCATCTGTCAGGGATCAACTTATCCGGCTCAGTTGTGAAGCCTCACTCACTCAAAAATCACTCTTCAGATAAATACTTTTAACTCTGATAGTCGGTGCAGTTTCTTGAACTTAATAATTCTTCTTCACAACCTTGCTTGTGGCACGATACACAGACGCGAGAAGTACAATTATCGTAACAATTTAAATACTTTGACCGTTGAGCACCAAAATAAAACATAAAAGTTATATGGTGGAGGTTGCAACCACTTTTGCCAACACAACGGTTTGCTCTTTGTAAGCCTAGTATCCGGAATACTCGCGGCGCATGGAATGGATACTTACGCAGGCTCATTAACAATCAAAGTGCTGTCGACACAGGCAACTATCGATTCTGAGGCGGGCAGCGATACTACAGTACGCTTGTAAACTGTGGTAGCTGTGTAACTGAGTGTCTATTTACACAAACTTTATCAGGTGTTTATTCCACGTCAAATGGTTCAAATGGCTCTAAGCACTATGGGACTCAACTGCTGTGGTCATCAGTCCCCTAGAACTTAGAACTACTTAAACCTAACTAACCTAAGGACACCACACACATCCATGCCCGAGGCAGGATTCGAACCTGCGACCGTAGCAGTCGCACGGTTCCGGACTGCGCGCCTAGAACCGCGAGACCACCGCGGCCGGCTATTCCACGTCAACACAAGCTCAATCATTACCTTATGTAATCCATCGCATAACTTGGTTATGTAGCAGTTACATTTCAGAACAAATTAGAGTATTTTTACTGCTTTTTACCTTTTTTTCCTCTATAATCTAAAATAATTCTATTTTCTTGCCATAATGTTTTATTAACAGCTATTGTCTACAGTAGTTTCCTTACTCTTATTATGCTGACTGTAAGATATGAACTCATGAATAAATACAAATGAAATTAACTAGTAAATTATTTCCCCCAATATCAACGTTCGCAATTTTGTGGGCCCTCGACAGACTACCCAACCGCCTACTGCCTTTCGACAATACAGCTTCAACAGTTGAACAAATCAGTTACTGTCCATCGTCCTTACTTGCCTACAGCACTAAAAGACAGCGAAGACCTCTAGGTTGACATTTAGGTAATTTACCACGAATTTATGACTTCAGAGCTTTGTAAAATGTCCCTTTGTTATTAATTAAAGAAAAGAAGTATATTTGGCTCTTTTCCTCGTTTTGATGTGGGGAATCTCCACCAAATTTTTATCAAAGCTGTATTTCTGGTACACCGTTTGCATGTACGATGCAGAATTTTATATACCAGCATGCACTTTCTGATTTAACAAACAGTTTGCAGCCAGAGACAGTGGCCATGTGTGTGCGAACTTCGTTTGCGTAAATGGAGACAGTGGTCATGTTTGTACGAGTAGCGTTTGCATGAATGTGGCGTGTGTATGTTGTCTATTTCAGAAGAAGATCTTCTGGCAGAAAGATTACGTGGTTAGTATTCTTTTTGTTGTACCTATCTGCCACTCAGCATCTCCGCTATATGGTGAGTAGCAATCAATTCCTTCACATTGCCCCTAAAATACAGAAATGTAATATTCGATTGCCGAGGCTATGTTAGCGTACGGTGTTATGTTTAATATATGTGTGCGGAGAATGGGATAAGCAAGTGTCGCTAGGAAGAGGAGTGGTGCAGAGGAAGCATGTTTTGTAACAAGTGTCAATCCTCAATGTCGACAGTTAGTTTTGTATCCTGAGAAGGAGTTACAGGGAAAACTCGTCATGCATTGAAAATGGCTTCATAATTCTTCAAAAAATGTTCTAAGAAATAACCACCAACAGTTGTCTCACTGGAACGTTAATTCTTGGTGTAAAAAGCACCTATAAAATTCAAGCATTATTTATCCCCTGTCATTTTAAAAATGAAAGAGTTCGAAGAAAATCCTTTTTCATTCAAAAGGTAAGTTAGGTGATAACGTTGATAATGGTGGGAGGAGGGAGTTTGACTGCTATTATCCGGTTGCACTCAGGGATAATGATCTCATAATGTTTGGGAAGCTATGATTTACTCAAAGTTGACATTTTTCCATCTACAACATTGGGACAGGAATATTGAAGAAGCCAACGCAACCGAAATACGCTTATATATTAAAATTAGGAACGAAACACTATACCGTTTCTGAATATTCAACTTGATTTCCTACTTTAACCTAATATCGTTAACCATACGAATTCTGAAATATGGCTATGTACAGCATTCCACCTAGGAAAGAGATGCGTTTACACTTGGACTGTAGCTGCTCCGTGGAGAGCTAAATCCAAAGCAAAAGCAGACAAACTTGTAGGTAGGGCAACGACAGCTATGAGTAGTCATATTGAATAGTAATAAACGCTTCAGCTGTAATTAGTCCTTTTTTATTGGATCACTGCCGATTTCGTGGCACTAATGGCCATCTGTATAACAATAAATCCAGGAGAAGCAACCATACATTGCTATAGTAAATTATTTTAAGCTTTTAAATATTTTTTTAAATATAAAAAATTTTTGTATGAGAATATCAAAATGTTAGTACTCACATGACTAAAACATCTGAGAGGGAGAGCTCGGAGCCTTCTTACCCAACATTCGTTGTCCGTCAGAACAAAACACCGCTAAAAGACGGTATGTCATAAATTAAAACATCCGGATTCAAATACTGTGGATGGGTCCCAAACAAATCGTACCATAGTGATACATTGGTAATGCGAAAAAAATGAAAACTATTAAGACCTAATTTTGGGCCAGGAAATTAGAACGTACTTGTAAAGCTTTTCGTTAGCTTCAAGGCTTCTGTCATACGATATCCCAAAGACTTGATTCTTAAAATGACTTGTTTGCCGTATAATTTTTCCGCCAATGGCAATCTCAGTTTTTACAGGATGTTTTCCTCTGAATGCCATTCTTTCGTTTTCCTTGTGAGATCTGTAAGTTACATTTATTGGCAATCTGAGCAAGTCTGTGCAACAGGATCTGTATAGCTCATCTTCTGTTTTCCGAAAGATTACTTGGTCGTCCGCAAACAAAAGAGTGCTTAGACTTTCCGTACGTCTGATTTTAAAATCATAGTGCTCATCCGTCCATTCTCGTACAACATTGTCAATACAAAAATTAAACAGTAATGGTGAGAGACGGCACCTCTGACGCAGGACCTTGTTGTCATTTATTGGTTTACCCAGTTGGTCTTTGGTTTCCGTTACTATATTCTTCGTTTTCTTTCATAATTGTCTAGCCCAGAGACCTGTTCCGCCTTTTAAGTAACCACCGATCTTTTTCTTGGCCTTCCTACTGCTCTTGTACCTACAGGTTTAAAATTTAATTGGTAGTGTTGAATCTGGGACTTTTGTAGCTGTTCTAGACAGTTTTGTTTATTAGATTTGATCTTCTTATTTATAGCACATTTCCCAACCTCTTAGAAATTTCTTTTCTTCCTCTTGGATTCTACTTTCTCGGTTTTTAGCTGTTGTCCTGGTTTTGCTCCCAAGTAGCAATGTGAGGGTGGCCGTTACCTCACAAACCTTGATTATCGTGTCTTGTCTCGCTTTATTTCTCAAGGCTCTATTGATTGTTCTTCATATCATTCGATATTTCTGCAGTTTGTGGTTAACGTCGAGTACGCTCTGGTAGCTTGTAATATTTCCCAGGTAACTGAAGTGGCTAACTTGTTCAATGGGTTTGTTTGCTATTATGATCTTAGTTCTGAGCAGTTTTGTCGCTTTGAAAGCCATAATATTTGGTTCTGGAATGGATATTTTTGTATTAAATTCCTTAGAAATCTTGTTCAGTTTGTAAATGAATCTTTGTAGCGACGTCTCACTATCCTGTACAACTGCAAGGTCGTCTGCGAAAAGTATCTTATTAAAATGTATGTTAGGTGATAATTTGAATTTGTTGTTTCCATGTTTCAATCATATAGTGAATGTCTTTATTCAAAAGTGTTGGTGATAAGATACACCTCCTGCGAACCCCTAGGGTTATCGGTATGTCTTCTGATGTATAGCATGGTGAATTTTTATTGTTTTTTTTAATACCTTTATATAGGCTTTCTATCGCCTTTATTTTTTGCTGAGGATAACCATTCCTATGTAATGTGTTCCATAAGATTTTCCCACCTACATGATCAAAGGCCTTTCTCTAAGTCCATGCCGGCGATGTGCGATTCCCTATTTTCCTGTCATTGTTTTCCTGTAATTTAAGAGTGAAAACATTAACAGTACAAGATCTAGCTTTCCTGAAACCATTTTGTTCTTCAGCTAACAGTTTTTTGGCATAACTGATTTATTATCTTCGCCTAAGTTTTACATGCTGTGTTCGCTAATGTTATACCACGAATATTATTAAACACATTTCGATTACCTTTTTTGAAGATTGAAGTGACATCTGCAGCTATCCATGGTTTGATATTTAGCGTCTTTGAAAACATGTATTATATAACTGAAGAAGTCTAAAGTTTAAAAATAACACTCCGTATTTAAGTAACTCGGTATTTATGCTACCGGGACTGTTGCTCTCCGGTTTTTGTTTCATTCATGGCCTTGTTTAGTTCTTCGATCGTTATGAGGTCACCGGCATACGGTTCATCGATTTGAGGGGGGGGGTCTCCCTGAAAAGCTTATAATGTGCAATGTATTTATATTCTTATAATATATTTAGGTCTGTTGTCTCTTTTTCAATGTTATTTAAATGCTTTATGATCTTATAAGCTACGGACTGTGTTACATAAATGCCACGTTCAATTCTACTAACAAAGTTATTCCATGATTCTTCATTTGTTTTCCTGATCCTAGAAAATGTCATTACCTCTGAAAACAGGAGCATTCTGAAATTGCTTGCGTATTTTACTGTTGGCGATCACGTAATCTATTACTGATTTCTGGCCCTCGCGATCGAAGTGTATTTATGTACGTCTCTCTTCCTAAAAAAAATCGTAATTTTTAGTCCATTACTTGAGGCCAAATGTAGATGTTCTGAGATTCTTTTAATTCTTCTCTTCCTCTCTCAGTAAAAGCGTTAAATAATCAAACGAAGGTGTAGGCACCTTCAGCTTTTCTATTCCTGTCTTCCTCATCTGCGTGTAATATTACGGTATATTGATAATTTTTACTTTTTGAATAGTCTCACTACAACTGAGTAAAACACTATTTTCGTGTAGGCAATTTATTTTATGTTTACATGGACAAGATTTCGAGTTTTACTCGTCGTTCAGCAGACAAATTTAATTTCATTTCAATAAATTCAGCCACCAGCTACTATTTTATGAATTTTTATTCACGCCATATGCGTTTCGAGCTTTCATCCATATTCACTTGGTATAAGACATGTTTCAGTCTTCATTTAGTACTTTGTTGCAAACTTCGATATCGAGTTTGGCCCGCTGCTGGTTTTCTGCTCTGCTTGTTGTTGTTCCGATCTGCACATTTATAATCGTGGTAGAAACACTTTTTCATTTGTATGTTTCACCATCCACGATGTTGCTGTAATGTACAAGGAAGTATCAGAAAATCACATGCTCCACTGTAACATGAGAGATTCGTTCCGAAACCATGTGTTATTTGACGGCGTCCCGCTTGGAAGCTGACCAGTCGAGCTTCACGCTGTCAGAGAGGTTTCAGGTGTGCCGCAGGGGAGTGTCGTAGGACCGTTGCTATTCACAATATACCTAAATGACCTTGTGGGTAACATCGGAAGTGCACTAAGGCTTTTTGCGGATGATGATGTAGTATATCGAGAGGTTGTAACAATGGAAAATTGTACTGAAATGCAGGAGGATCTGCAACGAATTGGCGCATGGTGCAGGGAATGGCAATTGAATCTCAATGTAGAAAACTGTAATGTGCTGCGCATGCATAGAATGAAAGATCCTTTATCATTTAGCTACAATATAGCAGGTCAGCAACTGTAAAGAGTTAATTCCATAAATTATCTGGGAGGAGGCATTAGGAGTGATTTAAAATGGAATGATCATATATAGTTGATCGTCGGTAAATCAGATGCCAGACTAAGATTCATTGGAAGAGTCCTTAGGAAATGCAATCCGAAAACGAAGGAAGTAGGTTACAGTACGCTTGTTCGCCCACTGCTTGAATACCGCTCAGCAGTGTGGGATCCGTACCAGATAGGGTTGATAGAAGATATAGAGAAGATCCAACGGAGAGCAGCGCGCTTCGTTACAACATCATTTAGTAATCGCCAAAGCGTTAGGGAGATGATAGATAAACTCCAGTGGAAGACTCTACGGGAGAGACGCTTAGTAGCTCGGAACGGGCTTTTGTTGAAGTTTGGAGAACATACCTTCACCGAGGAGTCAAGCAGTATATTGCTCCCTCTTAAGTGTATCTCGTGAAGAGCCCATGAGGATAAAATCAGAGAGATTAGGGTCCACACGGAGACATACCGACGACAGCACGAAAAAAAAAATTTATACCACACAAAAATACACACAAACACACACACACACACACACACACACACACACACACACACACACATACACAAATGCATACGCGAACAGACCACAGATACTTCAATAATTATATCGAAAGTTTGGCAATAACATTCGATCTTTGGCAAAAAAATTTGACACCAGGCAACAGAAACCAAAACACTTCATTGAAACAAGCGTTCAGCTCATAGTGCTGTGGAATGTGAAAAAAAAGCACAAATTGGCATTCATAAGAAGAAGAAACACTAAAAATGCAACAGGAGCATAATATGTAAGAAATTGTCCACGCAACCTGTAAGTACAGTTCAAAACATTACTACTTAATAGAACTGTTTATAACCTATAGGCACAGTGACAAAAATGTAAATTAAGTAGCTAACATATGTACATACTCCAGGCCACTGATGATGCCTTGCAGAGAATAAAGGCGAAACGCGTATGGCACTAAAATTGTGTTTTATTCAGTTGCTGTCAGACGGTACATAAGTAAAAATTATCAATAAACCGTAAATTTCTTTCAAATTCTAAAGGTGCCAGGGGTAAAATACAGTAAGCGAAAGGCTATTTACAATTTGTACAGAAACCAGATGGCAGTTATAAGAGTCGAGGGGCACGAAAGGGAAGCAGTGGTTGGGAAGGGAGTGAGACAGGGTTATAGCCTGTCCCCGATGTTATTCAAACTGTATATTGCGCAAGCAATAAAGGAAACAAAAGAAAAGTTCGGAGTAGGCATTAAAATCCATGGAGAAGAAATAAAAACTTTGAGGTTCGCCGATGACATTGTAATTCTTTCAGAGACAGCAAACGACTTGGAAGAGCAGCTAAACGGAATGGACAGTGTCTTGAAAGGAGGATATAAGATGAACATCAACAAAAGCAAAACGAGGATAATGGAATGTAGTCGAATTAAGTCGGGTGATGCTGGGGGAATTAGATTAGGAAATAAGACACTTAAAGTAGTAAAGGAGTTTTGCTATTTGGGGAGCAAAATAACTGATGATGCTCGAAGTAGAGAGGATGTAAAATGTAGACTGACAATGGCAAGGAAAGCTTTTCTGAAGTAGAGAAATTTGTTAACATCGAGTATAGATTTAAATGTCAGGATGTTGTTTGTGAAAGTATTTGTATGGAGTGTAGCCATGTATGGAAGTGAAACATGGACGATAAATAGTGTGGACAAGAAGAGAAGAGAATAGAAGCTTTCGAAATGTGGTGCTACAGAAGAATGCTGAAGATTAGATGGGTAGATCACATAACTAATGAGGAGGTTTGAATAGGATTGGGGAGAAGAGAAGTTTGTGGCACAACTTGACTAGAAGAAGGGATCGGTTGGTAGGGCATGTCCTGAGGCATCAAGGGATCACCAGTTTAGCATTGGAGGGCAGCGTGGAGGATAAAAATCGTAGAGGGAGACCAAGAGATGAATACACTAACAAGATTCAGAAGGATGTAGGTTGCAGTAAGTGCTGGGAGGTGAAGAAGCATGCACAGGATAGAGTAGTTTGGAGAGCTGCATCAAACCAGTCTCAGGACTGAAGACAACAACAACAACAACCGTAACATACCGACAATCTTCCTTTCCACGAACAATACGAGACTGGAATAGAAGGGAGAACCGATAGAGGTACTCAAAGTACCCTCCGCCATACATCGTCAGGTGGCTTGCGAAGTACGGCCGAGTCAGTATGGTTACGAACCCGAGACCTCTCCGCACGTGTGACAAAATCCATCTTCGTGAGATGGTTGCTCCTTTCGTGAAAATATTGAACAGTAAAATGAAAATGTAAGCACTTTTCTTTTCCCGGAACGGACGCGAGCGTTTTTCAGCCGAAACGTTTAGCCGCGATTCCGGCACTTTAAGATACCCTCAAGACGAGCCACTTGGCCGGCCCGCGGCGCTCCGCCACGGAGTGACAGCGCCGTCTTCCCCGCGTTATCGCCCGTCACTTTTTAATTCCCACTGAAGAGGCGTGTAAATTCGAAAGGCGCCCCCCCCCCTGCTCTCCTCTCTGCCACTCTACCTTCCCCCCCCTTCCTACCCCCCCTACCTCACCACCTTGCCTGGCGCTCTCGCAATCTGCCTGCAGCCGGCCGGGGCCCACTCTGCTCCATCACTTTATCCCGTCCGCCAGCCCCCTGTAATCCTTCCGCTCTTCAAACTCGGCGCAAACTCTCTCTCCCTCTCTCTGCCTCCCGCCTTCCTCACCCCTCTCCCCCCCCCCCCCCCTGCCACTACTACCTCGCCTGCCCAGGCGCTACCGTACCACGCCACCCACCCCTACAGCCCCCCCCCCCTATCCTTCCCGACCACCTCACCCCACCCACGCAGACCGACAGACGCAAGGAGCGGCGGCGGCGGCGGCAAGCGCGGCGGCGGGGCGGTGGAGGGGGAAAAGCTGTCCCGCCGCTCCCTTTAATTAACAGAAAGTGGTTCATTAGAGCTTATTCATTAAAGCAAGGAGTAATTAGCGAACTCTAATGAATGCTGTAATAATCTAACAGTGACTATACTCTATTTTCTCTTGTGCCGGCGCTGGCGGCGGCTTCCTCTTCTGCTCTTCTCTGCAGAAGCTGCCGCCTCGGCGCTGCCCGGCCACCGCGGCGAGCTGCACCCGTCACGTCACGTCGGGCCGCACCGCGCCGTGTGTGATCCGAGCCCGTGTGTCGACCTCCTCTCGACACCGGTTGGCGCTGGAAAAAACTTTTAAAAATGCATCACAATAAAAACATCGCTCCGGCACTCTGTGCAAGCGTAATCAGCGCTACCACAGGCAGCTTCGTCTCTTTGTACCCCTACTCAAACAACCAACCCATACTACTTCGTTTCCCTGAACTACACTACTGGCCATTAAAATTGCTGCACCAAAAAGAAATGCAGATGATAAACGGGTATTCATTGGACAAATATATTATACTAGAACTGACATGTGATTACATTTTCACGCAATTTGGGAACATAGATCCTGAGATACCAGTACGCAGAACAACCACCTCTGGCCGTAATAACGGCCGTCTGGGCACTGAGTCAAACAGAACTTGGATGGCGTGTACAGGTACAGCTGCACCTTCAACACACCACAGTTCATCAAGAGTAGTCTGGTGTATTGTGACGAGGCAGTTGCTCAGCCACCATTGACCAGACGTTTTCAATTGGTGAGAGATCTGGAGAATATGCTGTCTAGGGCAGCAGTCGAACATTTTCTGTATCCAGAAAGGCCCGTACAGCACCTGCAACATGCGGTCGTGCATTATCCTGCTGAAATGTAGAGTTTCGCAGGGATCGAATGAAGGGTAGAGCCACGGGTCGTAACTCATCTGAAATGTAACGTCCATTATTCAAAGTGCCGTCAATGCGAACAAGAGGTGACCGAGACGTGTAACTAATGGCACCCCATACAATCACGCTGGGTGACACGCCAGTAAGGGGATGACGAATACACGCTTCCAATGTGCGTTCACCACCATGTTGCCACACACGGATGCGACCATCATGATGTTGTAAACAGAACCTGGATTCATCCGAATAAATGACGTTTTGCCATTCGTGCACCCAGGTTCGTCGTTGAGTACACCATCGCAAGCGCTCCTGTCTGTGATGCAGCGTCAAGGGTAACCGCAGCCATGGTCTCCGAGCTGATAGTCCATGATGCTGCAAACGTCGTCGAACTGTTCGTGCAGATGGTTGTTGTCTTGCAAACGTCCCCATCTGTTGATTCAGGGATCGAGACGTGGCTGCACCATCCGTTACAGCCATGCGGATAAGATGACTGTCATCTCGACTGCTAGTGATACGAGGCCGTTGGGATCCAGCACGGCGTTCCGTATTACCTTCCTGAACCCACCGATTTCATATTCTGCTAACAGTCATTGGATCTCGACAAACGCGAGCTGCAATGTCGCGATACGAGAAACCGCAATCGCGATAGGCTACAATCCGACCTTTATCAAAGTCGGAAACGTGATGGTTAGCATTTCTCCTTCTTACACGAGTCATCACAACAATGTTTCACCAGTCAACGCCGGTCAACTGCTGTTTGTGTATGAGAAATCGGTTGGAAACTTTCCTCATGTCAGCACGTTGTAGGTGTCGCCACCGGCGCCAACCTTGTGTGGAAGCTCTGAAAAGCTAATCATTTGCATATTACAACATCTTCTTCGTGTCAGTTAAATTTCGCATCTGTAGCACGTCATCTTTGTGGTGCAGCAATTTTAGTGACCAGTAGTGTAGAAACATGTCGGGCCTTCTCTTTTTAAAATGCACATAGTACATTTCTCTGAACTGGACATTATGGCAATAGATATTTTCATTTTAATTAAGAAAGATTCCACTGTAATACAGGGCATGCTCGTACGAGGCCAAGTCAGATACACTGATGAGCCAAAAAGTTATAACCACCTGTTTAGTAATTCGTTTGCCTGTCTTTGGAACGAAATACTTCATTAATTCGGCGTATCAAGGATGCGACCGTTCGTTGGTAGGTTTGCGGAGGTAGGTGGCATTAGATTGCTACGTAAAGGTGACGTAATTCGTGCGTAAATAGCGGGCCGCTCATTTGCATACACAGTGATGGTGTCCGATAGCGACCCTGATAAGTTCTATATGATTTACACTTGGTCGACGAGACACCAGCGTGAGTTCTCTATAATGGTCTTCAAACCGCTACAGCGCGGTTCTGGCTCCTCGATACGGACATTTGTAGGTGGGCATGTGGTTCGCAGCTGTCAGCGTGTCCTCGTCTTCCATAATACTGCTTCACCAGCCTAAATCCGCGGCGCGCTGCAGGAAAATTCGGAAATTCGTGGTATGGTCTTATGGGACCAAACTGCTAAGGTCATCGGTCCCTAAGCCTACAAACTACTTAATCTAACTTCAACTAACTTACGCTAAGCCCGCCCGGTTAGCCGAGCGGTCTAACTCACGGCTTTCCGAAGTTGGAAGGAGCGCCTGGTCCACGGCACGAATCCGCCCGGCAGACGTGAGCCGAGGTCCGGTGAGCCGGCCAATCTGTGGATGATATTTAGGTGATTTTCCATCTGCCTTGGTGACTGCGGGCTGGTTCCCCTCATTCCGCCTCAGCTACACTATGTCGGCGAATGCTGCGCAAACAAGTTCTCCTCGTAGGCGTACACCACCTTTACTCTACCACGCAAACATAGGGGTTACACTCGTCTGGTGTGAGATATTCCCGGGGGGGTCCACTGGGGGCCGAAGTGCACAACAACCCTGGGTTCAGTATGGGACGGCGGAGGGGTGAAGTAGACTGCGGTAGTCGTCGTGGGGTTGTGGGCCACTGCGGGTGCGGCGGGGACGGAGCCTCTCCGTCGTTTCTAGGTCTCCGGTTAACACACAACTTACACTAAGAACGATACACACACCTGTCCCGGAAGGAGTACTCGACCTCCGACGGGGGGAGCCGCGCGGATCCTGACAAGACGCCTCTGACTGCACGGCTACCCCGCGCGGCGCGCTGCAGGTTTCGAGCCGCCGTTCACGTCGTTGACAGCGTCTGTCGAGACGACCATCGACCTAGAGTAGCAAAAATGTGTTTCACTGGAAGAGCCGACACGTTTCCACTGATTGACGGTCGAATCTAAATGGTCCCCTGCCCACTGCAATCGTCATTGATGTCTTTGTTCAACATGTGAACGTGTAGAGTTAGTCTGCTGCCGAGCTCCATGTCCAACAATGTACGACGAAAGGTGTTTTGGTTGGCAGGAGACCCAACACCGTGTTACTGGAAGGAGGCCGAAAGGCACGCGTTTTAGCTCACGCAGGCTGGCGTGAGGTCTGGAACAGGACAAGGAAATTAGAATTTAGAAAAACGGACGTAGCTGGTGGAATACTTAACTTTAATCCATTAATGGTGAACGTCGGTCTGACGGTACATGATTCACAAGATCAATAGTAACTGATAATGGCGCCTTGATTGGTCGTAGCAAATGACGTAGCTGAAGGCTATGCTAACTATCGTCTCGGCAAATGAGAGCGTATTTTGTCAGTGAACCATCGCTAGCAAAGTCGGTTATACAACTGGGGCGAGTGCTAGGAAATCTCTCTAGACCTGCCGTGTGGCGGCGCTCGGTCTGCAATCACTGATAGTGGCGACACGCGGGTCCGACGTATACTAACGGAACGCGGCCGATTTAAAGGCTCGGTCTGCAATCACTGATAGTGGCGACACGCGGGTCCGACGTATACTAACGGAACGCGGCCGATTTAAAGGCTACCACCCAGCAAGTGTGGTGTCTGGCGGTGACACCACAAAAGGTGTGCTCCGAAACACTTGTGCATACAGCAGCATTGTGCTCTTTCGGCGGATATGGCGCAGATCACCATGTATCGCACTTGACAGACCAGAAAAGCGTTCGAACCACACGTTCTGCGAAGAGTCGTGGACGTCCAACCACTTAGCGGCTTGTGGTAGTTTCTCTGTCCGTCTACCTCTCCCGTAGATGTTCAAGACAGTGACAGGTTAACATTCCAACAGCTTCGCCGTTTTCGAGATACTCGTTTCCATGTTCTGCATAACAATAATTGGCCATTCGCCAAAGTCGTTTATTTCAATGTATTTCTCCATTTGCAGCCCGTATCTTCGCTGGAGTGATCCCCCGTCCGTGTCTGCCCCGCTTATTTACTTTTGGTAGCGCATGACGTGCCCGCAACGCCGCCAGGTGGCATTCATCGTCGCGGTGGGCAGTGGTCATAATATTTTGGTTTATCAGTGTACACTATAACAAAGATAAAAAGTCTGTCGTAAGCTGCACAAGAAAACTTTTATTTGGTTCACTTTACCGGTTTCTACAGTTTAAACTGTCAACTTCAGAAGTGAAATGGGCTCAAATCATTGGTACGCTAACGTCAAAATAAGAATCGGACGGTACGGTCCTTTGCTACAGAATCCATAAAACAGAGTGACATCCTAAAAATCAACTATCATATCTCACATCGTGTATGGTATGTCTGGCGAAAGACCATATTGGGAAAAATCATATTGGGTGCAAAAATGGTTCAAACGGCTCTCAGCACTATGGGACTTAACTTCTGAGGTCATCAGGCCCCTAGAACTTAGAACTACTTGAACCTAACTAACCTAAGGACACCACACACATCCACGCCCAAGGCAGGATTCGAACCTGCGACCATAGCCGTCGCGCGGATCCAGACTGAAGCGCCTAGAACCGCTCGGCCACTCCGGCCGGCACCATATTGGGACTTGGTAAGAATGTCTTCCACGAGTAATTTGTGTGTTGGGGTGGGACTCTACGATTGTAGTGTGTGGAGATACAAGGTGAGAATGTGGGTCTCGCTGGAGACATGCGCGAGATAGTTCCTGCAGTCGCACTATCCTCTGTGCCCTCGGTGGTTCAGCTGGATAGAGTGGCTGCCATGTAAGCAGGAGATCCCGGGTTTGAGTCCCGGTCGGGGCACACATTTTCACGTGTTCTCGTTGATATATATCAACTCCCGGCAGCAGCTGAAGGTATTAACATAATTCTAATTTCGTTCTAGGCGGCTGCAGGTCATCAATGGTGTCTGTCCGAAAGAACAGACACCATATACATATAAGTATACTGATATCAGTATGGCGATTGACTTTCATCGCGCGTACCACGTACGTTACGAGATTTGACAGTTAATTGTTTGCCACTCATCAGACATATATATTTTTAACGATATTACTCTGTTTTATTGATTCTGTAGCAGAAGACAGTAGCATCGGATTCTCATTTTGACGTTGTCTTATAAGTGATTTGAGTCTATTTCACTTCTGGAGATGACAGTTGAAATTGTCTGAACTGGTAAAGCGAACCAAATGAAGGTTTTCTTGTACGGCTGACGACAGACTTTTTATCTTTGTTGAATTATTCTGTAGCTGCTGAACTATGGATATAGAGAAAATCATCACATACAATGTCTGACGAAAAGTACCTGGATACATATTGTTGTTGTTGTTGTGGTCTTCAGTCCTGAGACTGGTTTGATGCAGCTCTCCATGCTACTCTATCCTGTGCAAGCCTCTTCATCTCCCAGTAACTACTGCAACCTACATCCTTCAGAATCTGCTTAGTGTATTCATCTCTTGGTCTCCCTCTACGATTTTTACCCTCCACGCTGCCCTCCAATACTAAATTGGTGATCCCTCGATGTCTCAGAACATGTCCTACCAACCGATCCCTTCTTCTAGTCAAGTTGTGCCACAAACTTCTCTTCTCCCCAATTCTATTCAATACCTCCTCATTAGTTATGTGATCAACCCATCTAATCTTCAGCATTCTTCTGTAGCACCACACTTCAAAAGCTTCTATTCTCTTAATACTTTCAGAAACGACTTCCTGACACTTAAATCTATACTCGATGTTAACAAATTTCCCTTCTTCAGAAACGCTTTCCTTGCCATTGCCAGTCTACATTTTATATCCTCTCTACAGCCGGCCGGAGTGGCCGAGTGGTTCTAGGCGCTACAGTCTGGAACCGCGCGACCGCTACGGACCCAGGTTCGAATCCTGCCTTGGGCATGGATGTGTGTGATGTCCGTAGGTTAGTTAGGTTTAAGTAGTTCTAAGTTCTAGGGGACTGATGACCTCAGCAGTTAAGTCCCATAGTGCTCAGAGCCATTTTTCCTCTCTACTTCGACCATCATCAGTTATTTTGCTCGGATATATATTAGTGGACAGTAATCTGGAGTGTGTCCACTCGTCATAACGGCTTGAACTCGGCTGGGGACACTTACAATGAGGTGTCTGGATGTCTGTGGGGAAATGCCAGCCCTTTGTTGCTCAAGAGCAGGAACCAGCGACGGTAGCTCTAAGCGTACTGTTGTATCGCTGACCTATCGATAGTTGAATAGAGCGCCTGATAGAGCAGCTTAGTTCTCGTGGAGCGTGGACATCGTGTTGATGCCTAGCTGCAGCAAGCATTTTTCAAGTTATTGTGCTGTGATTAACAATGTTTGCTACGTAATTTGTACATTTCACATCGGTATTCACGGCTCAGTGTTAATGTTTCTCTAAAAGGTGACGATTTCGATCTGATGTGTCGTGTCGGGACGTCAGTAAACATCCACGACCGAGCGAGGTGGCGCAGTGGTTAGACACTGGACTCGCATTCGGGAGGACGATGGTTCAATCCCGCGTCCGGCCATCCTGATTTAGGTTTTCCGTGATTTCCCTAAATCGCTCCATTCAAATGCCAGGATGGTTCCCCTGAAAGGGCACGGCCGACTTCCTTCCCCTTCCCTCCCTAATCCGATGAGACCGATGACCTCGCTGTCTGGTCTCCTTCCCCCAACAACCCAAGCAACATCCACGTCGTGGCGGGTAAGGGAAGATATAGTTGACTGGACTGACCCTCATTACAAGTTCCAAGTGGGAGAACCAAGACTGTTAGAATATCACGAGCGTAGGTAATTTGTCGTTTCAGATATCACACTCCGCTTCTTGGAAAAAATCTGTGTCGTGATTCAGACAAGCGCGTGCACGTGTAATGAACAATGGGCTTGTTTAGTACTGAATGGGAGAACTGCGTTTCTCGTCGACTTATAAATTACCTTTTGAGCAGTGAATTTCATGTGTGTTCTGTATTGCACGTGTTTGAATTGGATAATATTACTACAGCAATAACTTTCAGTACGTCACAACGGATTACGCAGTTGGAATGAAAATACTGATTACTTCAATTATGGAATAGTGTTAATTGTGAACGGTGCCGCCCAACTTGTATGGTACCTCTTATTTGCTGATAAGAAAGAATTTTACTCTATTTCCAGTTTTCATATTTCTCATACGTGAAGTGAGTATATCAATGCTGCAGTACGCACCGAGTACGGTTGAGGAGTAGGTTCCCACGCTGGTTATCAGAGGCGGTTGGCCATCTGGCGTTTTCATAGCCAGGGGTATGAGGTGCCGATTCAGAAATCGCTCGTGACGTCAGCAAAGAGAGATATGAAAGGAAAGCACATTTATTCTGACGCAAGTCAAGAAACTGTTATTAATAAATATTTTCTACCAAAAGTTGCCTTTTGCCATTCGGACATTAGGGTAAGTATACTGGTCATAAACACAATCTTTCAGGAATTTTACAATGCCAGGTAACGTTGATATTAATAAGAGTAACTTTGGTATAACCTACCAATCATAAAGATTGCACGCTCAAGTTACAAACTGTGCGCCATAATCGGCAGTCGTCGACAGAATCCTTTTCGATCTAGTCATGCGGTAGACCATCCTCTCGTACCGTTAATAGTTAGCTTATAATCAGTGTGAACAAGTTCATTTTACGCTGTTTTTAAAATAAACCAACCATAATTGCATCCTGTGGAAAAATTATTTGCAAGAAAAACTTCTTCCCGCTTCGTTACGTAAAACACAGACAGCAGTATTGCACTTACAGAATCCGACGATGCTGCTATGGATCTGCAAGGGGGACATAAGACTACAAAAGCATCTCCACATGACGGGTAGGAAGAATTCATACGTCGCGGCTCACTAAGTCAGTTCAAGGACGGACTGGCTTAACTATCGCAAAACTCGGGTGGGAAAGCGTGGTCAGTTATACTGTAAGGCAATCTAGGGACTCACCGGCTAAACTGAGACATTTCTAGAGATTTAGGCTAAATTTAAACTGCCCGCGATGCGATGCGATGCGATGCCGAGCCGAGCGGAGCGATGAAGCGCTGAAATCGCGTGACAATGGGCAGGCTTGGTTTAACAGTGGGAACTGAGCGATGGCCGTTTAGACTGCAGGCTGGGCCGAGCGATGTGATGCGGTGCGATGCGATGACTCTGCTGTAGTCGCAACCAAGTTTGCGTTTCGCGCGAGTGTTTGGAGCGATTGCTTGTTTGCGCTTGCGTCTGGAGTAATTGCTTGCTTGCGATGGACGTCGAAAGACTAATTAGCAATGTGCGTGAACGCCCCGTGTTGTGGGACCAGAAAAATAAATATTACCACAATAGGGATTTTGTTCGTCGAGCATGGAACGAAATAGCTGAAGATTGTGGAACAGACAGTAAGTACAAAAAAGTAAAATAAATAGCTACAAGACTCCAAGAAATAAGTAACACATACAACTTCGTTTATTTTCTAATTTTAATTGTGTATAGATACTATTACAATATTTTGATAATGAAATGACGTTCACAATAGTTACAGTATTTGATAATTTTGACATGAAATATTTTTGCGTTAATGACTGTTGAAATAGTTTTTGATGGCCTCTCTGACACTCCTGCTCTTCTTGAAGCACTACTGTTTGCTCTGTCATTTTGGAAGCATGCTGCTAAAGCACTGTGTTCTGTTATGTCCTGGTCAATAGACAATTGAAGGGAAATGTCAGGCCCATCTTTATCGATTATTGTATTGTGCAAGACGCAGATGCACTGAATAATAATGACTGCATGTTCTACAGAAGTTGGGGGACTGATGACCTTAGCTGTTTAGTCCCCCTTAAACTTCCCAACAACAACCACCACCATCTACAGAAGTTTCAATTTCCTTTCGGAGTAGACTCCACTTGATGGCCATAATTCCGAAAGTGCGTTCCACCACCGTTCTAGCCCTCGATAGCCTCCTGTTAAATAACCTCTCTTCCTCAGTCAGTGATAGTCCAGGGAAAGGGCGCATTAAGTTTTCCAGTAGTGGAAAGGCTTCATCTCCAACCAACACTAATGGGGCTTTTACTGAAGCACGTGGTAGTTCTTTCGGTGGAGGCCAGTTTTCAGTTTCGTTCAAAATATTATTGTACAAGTTACTTGCTCTAAATGTGCCACCATCTGATTGCTTGCCATAGCCCCCAATGTCAACTGCGATTAATCTGCAATTAGCATCGGCTACAGCTAGTAAAGCAAGCGAAAAATATTTTTTGTAATTGTAATACATTGTCCCAGAATGAGGTGAACATTTAACCCGAACATGCTTACCATCAATGGCCCCCCACACAATTCGGAAAATTCCAGTTGGCATACATGTGTTTTGCAGCGGTTTGAAGCAGGTGTACAGGGCTCAGAATTTCACATATTGTGGCGCACGTTTCATGCACACATTGTGCGGCTGTAGTTAGATCCATCCGAAACGACTGTGACAGTGCATGGAAAGACATCTCAACCGACAAATATGTGAAAAAGAATGAAATGAGCGTAATTGAAGGATGTGTAGAATCTCCGTAGGATTTGCAGTTAATGTGCTAAGGGCAGAAAATGTATTAAGTATACAGTGTACTTAATTATTTACGCATATTTTCACGTCTATATTTTCAGGTGAGGTACTGAAGAATAAATGGAAGAACCTACGTGACACTTTCCGTTCTGAACTCAAAAAAACTCGTGCTGAACGTTCACGAGACGAAGGTGGCATGCCGCCTTTCCAATCCAATTGGCCGTGGTACGAGCTAATGACCTTCCTGACTGACATAATGACGCCACGGAAGACGAAGACTAATGTTGATCACAGTAAAAGAACATCATCGCAACACGACGACGCACACGACGACGTACAATTTTCACCAGCTCTTACAGAGAGAGAGAGAGAGAGAGAGAGAGAGAGTGTTTCACCTGATGAAACCTGCCTGCTATACATTACGACACTCTTCAACTGTTGGCAGTCTCTGTCAGTCAACAGACGAGGTCGGTCCGTATGCTATTGTACTGTACGTGTCCCTTCACGTTTCCACTTAACTATCACATCGGAAACAGTGGACCTAAGGATGTTTAGGAGTGTGGAAATCTCGCGTGCCGACATATGACACAAGTGACGCCTAATCATTTGACCACTTGAAGTCCGCGAGTTCCGCGGAGCACCCCGTTCTGCTCTCTCAAGATGTGTAATGTCTACTGAGGTAGCTGATATGGAGTACCTGGCAGTAGGTGGCAGCACAATGCACCTAATATGAAAAACGTATGTTTTGGAGGTGTCCCGATACTTTTGCTCACATAGTGTATAACTGTTGCTCGGGCACTTTACGTAGTGGTGTAGGCTGCCGGGGTCTGATGCGTAGTCAACTTTCCAATACATCCCACAGGCGTTCCAGTGGGCTTAGGTCGCAACTCTGCGCAGGCTGGTCCATTTCAGAAATGTATTTCACAAACCATTACCTCACAGATGATCCTTTCTAATAGGACGCATTGGCATGCTGATACAATCAGCTATCGTCTCAGACCTTTTCTTCTGTTGTACACAGTGCACAATCCAATGAAATGAGATCATACCATTCCGCATTTGGCGTTGTCTTAAGCGCAATAAGGGGACCACCCCCAACCACGAGAAGCACCCCTATACTGTAACTCCACCTCGTCGGTGATGGTACGAGGAGTTTCTCGACCATTGGACTCCACTATTTTTGACTCCCTACGCGCAGTCATTGTGCCAGCTGAACTGCTGGCAGCAAGTTGGAACTCACCAATGATTCCTTCCGCTGTTTTGAAGAGAACATTTTACAAAAGCCTCCGCAATGCTCAACGGTCTGTAGCTGTCTATACATGAGGTCTATGGATGTGGTTAATCCGTGGTTGTTCCTTCCTTTTTCTCCTTCATGATCACCAACTATCGACATGGGCAGCTATCAAAGGGCTGAAATGTCCCTGATGGATTTGTTACTCTGCTGACATTGAATGTCTAGCCCATATTCTGAACCACTGAACTCATCTGACCGGCCCATTCTGTATTCCACGCCTTCTTTTACACTGGCGGTTCTACCTCTAATGACATTATTCGTCAATTCCACGTTACGTAGTGATGTCTGGGTACTTTTTATCAGAGAGCGTAATTTCAGTTATCACCTCGAAAAAATAAACTTACGTAATTAATGTTTCGTTTGGTTGCAAGTCACATAAAAGTGCTGCAGTGCGGCAGCATGCAAGTAGAGGGGCGAAAACAAAATGGTGCTGCACATCTCATATTTATCAATACGCTGCATGCTACAGTTTTGTGGCATGGGACTTCAGACACGTGCCAGCAAGAAACAAAACATTTTGAAACGTCCCCTTGGAAAAATTATAAATGACTGTGCTTAAACTGACACACAATATTTTTTTTAGCGCAACGCAATCTGACTTTCAATAATCCCTACAAAAGAGTGGCCCTGACTAACATTAACCTATACCTTTCACAAATCACTTACCTCACAAAAATCTCCGTTACTCGAACTACTGCAATACAGCGAGCTCCACTACTGCCAGCTAAATAAAAGATTCAAACTACTGAAGGCACTAACTACTGATAGGCATAGTTAGCAAATGAAAGATTTTGATAGAAAACAAACAATGTATTTACCTTAATAGCGTTCAAAAGTCATAAAATATATAGCAGTTCATGGCATCCAGTCTTACAAATTTACTGTCTCTGATGGACACATGTCCAGATCATCCGCTCTCAAAACTCCGCCATCTCCCTCTCCACATCCACCACCGCTGGCGGCTCACTTCCAACTGCGCAACGCTACGCGCTGTTCACATCCAACTGCCCAACACTACAATGGCAAACAACAATGCAAACCAGCCACAGACTGCACACAGCACAGCCAGTAATTTTCATACAGAGCGCTACGTGGCGTTACCAATATAAGAACCTAAACAGCCTACTTACAGTTTGTGAGACCTGACATCGTCACGTGAGGAACAAACAGCAATCTGTATTAATTGTTGTACATATAATGGTCTATACAGCAATGTAATGTAATAACAGTTAAATGGTAACTGGTTCCGGTAGATAGGGCAACAACCCTAAGGTTATGTTTACCCCGCCCTTGGTATCTACAAAAAGTCATGGGATAGCGATATGCACATATAGAGATGGGAATAGTATATCATACACAAGGCATAAAGGCGTAGTCCATTGGCGAAGCTCTCATTTGTAGTCAGGTGAGTCATGCCAAAAGTTTCCAACGCGATATATGCTGAGATCTACGGTGTCGAGAGTGTGCCGATAACACCTCTCACCACGGACAACACAGTGGCCGACGGCCTTCGCTTAATGACCGAGAGCAGTTTCGTTTACGTAGAGTTGTCAGTGACAACAGGCAAGTAATATAACGTGAAATAACAGCAGAAACCAATGTGGACACGAACGTATCAGTTAGAAAAGTGCAGCGAAATTTAGCGTTAACAGGCTATTGCAAGAAACGACCTCCGTGAGTGTCTTTGCTAGCAGCACGACATCATCTAGACTACCGGAAAACCGTGGCCTAGTCAGATGAGTTGCAGTTGGTAAGAGCTAATTGTTGGGTTCGAGTGTGGCCTAGACCCCACAAAGCCAGGGACTGAAGTTGACAACTTGGCACTGTGCAAGCTGGTGCTGGCTCCATAATGGTGCTGTGTTTACATGGGACAGACTGGGTCCTGTGGTCAAACTGAACCAATCATTGGGTGTAAGTGGTAATGTTCGGATACTTGGAGATCATTTGCAACCATTCACGGACTTCTTTCTCTCAAACAACTATGGAAGTTTTGTGGACGACAATGTGCCATGTCACTGGGCCACAATTCTTCGCCTTTGTTTTGAAGAACATTCTAGACAAATCAAACGAATGATTTGGGCATCCAGATCTCCTGATATGAATCCCATCTAAAATTTGGGACATAACTGAGAGGTCTGTTCGTGCACAACAGCCCTCACCGGCAGTGATTTCGCAGTTATGGACGGTTATAGAGGCAGCATGGCTGAGTATTTCTGCAGGCCGCTTCCCAGGTCTTGTTGAGTCCATGCCACGTCGATTTGCTGCACTATGCCAGGAAAAGGAGGTCTGACACTATATTAGGAGGTATCCCATGACTTCTGTCGTCTTAGTATATGCATGTACTGTATTTCAGATGGGAATACCTCACGACTAGTATTCAGTCTGAAAGTTAACCCTTATGTGGGCTGTCTAAAATGATTGATTGAGAACTTCGCAGGATCGTCCACATTGAAAGTTATCTTGGTAGGGTCGTACACAATGAAAGTTATCCCGGCAGGATTAGTATACAATGAAAGTTATCCTGGGATGGGACGCCACAATGAAAGTTAACAAAAAAATGCCTCTGAGCACTATGGGACTCAACTGCTGAGGTCATTAGTCCCCTAGAACTTAGAACTAGTTAAACCTAACTAACCTAAGGACATCACACACATCCATGCCTGAGGCAGGATTCGAACCTGCGGCCGTAACGGTCTCGCGGTTGCAGATTGCAGCGCCAGAACCGCGCGGCCACTTCGGCCAGCTGAAAGTTAACACTTGGGGTGACTATATAAAATGATGCTTTATGCTTTGATTGAGAAAGTAAGCAAAATTAAGTTTACTGTCAACATTTATTTTCCCAAAAATAAAAACAAAGACAGACATAATTAAAGTTAAACAAACTCTGGTAGTATATTGTAAACAACTAACAGGTGGTTTAAGAGCACAATAGACAAGGATCCGGGGTGGCAAAAGTGAGTCAAGTACTCTGGCCCTAAAAATGTGTATAACGCAATCTGAATTGTTCTGATGATAAGCAGACTTTGACCGATGATCTACAGAAGTCTTGGTAGGTGCGGCTGAGAGCAAGTGGCGATTAGGATTTGTACGCCCAAACAAGGCCGGAGCAGCAGTACTTTACTCTGTTTGCTTTGTGCAGCAATGTAACTTGCAGCTGGCGAGTCGTGTGCAGCAGAGGCGAGAAGTAAGGAGGCACCTGTGAATCGATCGCGGCCACGAAAGAAACGCAAAAGCTCACGATCTAGCGACCTTCATGCTAATCACTCATCACAGTTGAAAATCTGCTATACAAATCTGATAACTTCGTCTTCTGAGCGCTACGTACCAACATACGGACTTTTTTTTTCCTATTGCTTTCTGCATTTCAACCTTACGAATCTGGAAGAAATGATTCAGGAACTGGCGTTCGACTCAATAGCACGCAGCATTCAAGAGCATTGCTTGTTACTATTGTCGTAGTTTCCTCCTCACAATAAACCACCTCCAGTGATTGAGCAAATGAGTATCTTTTCATCATTGTTTAATCTCTCCCAGCTTTTCTTATCCCTGCACTATGTGATTAAACGTAATCGGACACCTGTTAGTGGAAATTGAGGGACAAGTCACGCTTCTCATTTACGACTGCTGGAACTCTGTTGGGGAGACTTTCAATGAGGTGTCGGTATAACCGTGGAGAAATGACAGCCCGTTATCCCTTAAGACCCGAAGCAACAGAAAGTAGTGATGTCGGACGATGGGATTGTGTAGCGAGGTTGAAATTCTGACTTGTCTCAGAAATGTTCTATTTGGTTCTGGTCGGGACTCTGGGCAACCCAGTCCATTTCAGGAATATTATTGTTCACAAACCATTGCCACACACTTGCTGCCGTATGGCAAAGTGCATTGTCATGGTGATACAAACAATCATCGCCTCCGAACAGTTCTTCATCTGTAACTTGTACGTAGCGCACAATGCTGTAAAATATGTTCATATCCTCCTGTATTTAGCTTTTTCTTTACTGCAATAAGGGAACCACACCTTAACCACGAAAAATACCCCAATACCTCAACACCGCCTCCTCCGTACTTTGCTGTTAGCACTACACATGGGTGCAGCTAATTTTCTGCAGGCATTCGCCAAACTCATTCCCTTCCATCCGACTGCCACAGGACACAGCGTGATTAATCACTGCAAGTCACTCATTATCAGTCACACACCGTCCAGTCTCACCGCTCTTTGCATCACTTCAAGCGCCGCTTACTAATGACTACTGGAACTTGTGGCTTACGAGAAGCTGCTTTACCACTGTACCCCATTCGATTTACCTCCTTACGAACAGCCATTGTGCTACCTGGACTGCTGGTAACACTCTGGAACTCGCGAGTGGTTCCTTCCGCTGATTTCATGGGATTTCTGATATTCTTCACCGTATCTTTGTACATGAGATCTGCCTGGTCTTTGTTTAGCGATGGCTGTTCCTTCGTGTTTATAGTTCACAATCACAACGTCAGCAGTCGAATTGGGCAGCTTTACAAGGGTTAAAACGTCCCTGATTGTTCTGTTATTCAGATGACATCCAATGGCCAATCCAAGTGCGAAGCCACAGAGCTCTCCCCCACCCCTACCCATTCTGCTCCTCCACGGACAACAGAATTCACCCCGCTTCCTTGATTTACGACCTCTACCAAGTGGGAAACATACAGAAATCGCGACATTTGTGGTTTCCATCTAGTGCTTCAGATTTATGACTAGACATTTAATTTGTATGTATGGAAATTACTTGTTTACGAGTTTTGCAAATACACTGGTGTCCAAAATTAAAGCAACAAACGGAAATTTTCCAAGGTTGCGTTTATTTTTCCACAAAACAGTATAAACGCGTGATAGTGAAGTAGAAACAATGTAAAGATCAAAGAACACAACCAGTTGCAACATTCATTACGGTAGACAAAAATGTTCTCCGTTTTTGTATACACATTTCGACAACTGGTTAATGTGCTCCATATGGGGTGTGACCACCTCTGGCAGCAGTACAGGCATGACGACGACGGGGTATGCTGTGACTCATGTTGAGGCAATAACACCCATTCTTCCTGCGAAGCTGTTCGCAAGTCTAGGAGAGTAGTTGGTGGATGTTGACGTGATGCAGACCGTCTCCCTAGTGCCACCCAGACGTACACTACGGAAATCAAATCGGAAGAGCGAGCAGACCACGCCATGGGTGCAATATCTTCCTTTTCCAAGAAAACATTAACCACTTGTACTCTATGACGTTGAGCATTATCGTCCATGAGTATGAAATCTGGGTCCACAGCAACTCGCAACAACCAGACATGAGGTCCCAAGATCTCGTCACGATTCCTGCCAGCAGTTAAACATGCCAATTCCCCTGTATAATTTCATGAAGAGGTGTTTGAGTGGTCAACATAATGTCTGCGCACACCATTAGGGATCCTCCTCGATATCGGTCTCTTTCCACAATGTCTAGGTGCCGAAATTCTGTTCCACGTACCATCCAGATCCGAATCCTCCAGACCAAATGAGGACTCAGCTGTGAAGAAAACATTGGGCCACTGATCGATCGTCCAGGTGGCATGTTGACAGCTCCACTCTAGACGTTCCCTTCTGTGATGACGCATCAGAGGTACGCGTACAGACACTCTAACGATGCCTTCTGTTTACCGTTTGCCTCGATACATCACGTCTGGTATATGCTGCGAAGTCAGATGCCCGTTCCGTGCAGTACTAAGGTGGTACCGTCGTGCAATTACAGCCAAATAAAGATCCTTTCCCTCTGATCTCTCTCTCTCTCTCTCTCTGATGTCACACGTAGTCGGCCCCGCACTGGTGCCCGGGATACAGTTTCGGTCTCTATAAACGGTCGCCACATCCGAGAAACAACAGAACAATTCACATTAAGCCATCGGGCCACATCACTTTGCGACTGTCCTGCTTCCGTTCCTCCTATGATCCTCCACCGCAGAGAGACTGGTAGGTGTCTTCTATGTTGCACACTGCGTTGTCTGTTACTGTGTACGCATCGATTGTGGATGTGGGACTACCCGGCAAACACTATCCCGTTTGATAGGTGCCCTGAAGTCATCATTAGCGTGGTTGTCTGTGCAGACCAAGATCTTACGGACATCTGTTGAAAGTTTCTGTGAACATATTGTGAATTAGACACTGGACGGGGAAACAGCGGTTGGTTGCAATAGTTTTGGGCACCAGTGAGTGTGTTTTGAAATTTTCAGTTATACTTATGTGCAACGGATGTACGGAGGTATGGTATAATGTCCCTCTCTACAAAAAAGAACAACAGGAATCCAGAACTCAGTCCATCATTATTCGTTTTTCGGTTTCTCTCTCTTTCTTTCCCCCTCCCTGTCTATTTGCAGCAAACGTGACGTTTTTATGCTGACGGTATATGGAACTACATACATTCAGCCTGAGCGCATTCAGAATGTCAGATGCCTTCAAACTCATATACGTCCGTGACAACAATACTGCTTGCCGTCAGTCGGCGAACGAATTCACGTCAGCTGCCGATGGGCGGCCTAGCAACAGCCTTGTACCGTGCACATCGTGTAGCATCGTTGCATGAATCTGGACATGTGTTCCTGTATTCAATCCGTTTTTCAAAACACCTGTAACCTCCCCACCGTAATTTAAAAGAAAAAGAAAATATAGCAATACTTAATAGAAATGGGGGCCAAGTGTAACCTCCCCACAAAAATTTTAAAAGAAAATAACGATACTAATTAGAAATGCTGATGGACATTGCTCTATGCGTAACCTGCCCACAATGAAATGTACTGACAATGGCAACAAAAATGTGAAATACGCAATCTGACTCAAATATAAATCCTTCAAAAAATTAAAGTCCATTCAGTGACAAGAAAATTCAATTAAACCGAAATATCGGTCTTTGGCCCTGTGTAAAAATAATCACAATTAAAGTCTTACCTCAGAATAAATGGATGTCACATATCTGCTCTTGTTGTTGCGCACCGCTTGGAGGAACTGCATTGCAAATAATAATATTCTCTTTTTTTGTGATTTTAGTGGAATTTTTCTTCAAAAGAAGTGGAATGAAATGGGAAGTGCAACGAAATCTTGAGTTCAATAAAAAATTAAATTTTTGAAAAAATGCTTTTGAAATAAAAAAATTATTATTGGGAGACTTGTTGGAGGATAATTACAATAAATAAAATTTTTCATTATCTAATGATTATATTAATTAACAGTATACCTTAATCCTCATCTTGACCAGTGTTGCCGACCGCCTACATCATACAACCGCACTGGGCTGCTACTACTGACCGACCGCTCTGCATGACGACTACAGACTGAGTACTGCTCTCAACTAGACAGAGCTACAGACTCGCAACGACTGAACTGACAGACTCGCAACGACAGACTAACTCGCAAAGACTACTACTGACTGAGAACCGCTCGCAACACTCGCGCGGTCAAGCGCATACTCTCTGGTCACAGATGCTACAATGCCTCGCCATCGCTGCTGCGTTACATACGTGTTTCATAACCCTCCACTCGGGGGGCAAAAATTTGGCAGCGATGGTGAGTCATTTGGACTTGCCAAGCGCGGCAAAATTTTTCTTTAATTAACAAAATCCTACAACTTACAGAATATTTAAATGTTGTGCACACGCACTAAGTACAAAATATATCAGACAAGGACAAAATGTGAATACTAAACATAGTAGCAAATCAGAAAAAAGTATATACAAACTTTTGGACAGATAAAGTGCACAGGCACTGAAAAAATTCTTTAGCATATGCAGAACAAATAAACAGACTGGCAAGAATAATTAGATGTAGTACATAAAGTAAATGTTGTGCACACGCACTAAGTACAAAATATATCAGACAAAGACAAAATGTGAGTACAAAACATAGTAGCAAATCAGAAAAGTATATACAAACTTTTTGACAGATAAAGTGCACAGGCACTGAAAAAATTCTTTAGCATATGCAGAACAAATAAACAGACTGGCAAGAATAATTAGATGTAGTACATAAAGTAAATGTTGTGCACACGCACTAAGTACAAAATATATCAGACAAAGACAAAATGTGAGTACAAAACATAGTAGCAAATCAGAAAAGTATATACAAATTATTTGACAGATAACAAAGTGCACAGGCACTGAAAAAATTCTTTAGCATATTCAGAACAAATAAACAGACTGGCAAAAAATATTATGTTGACAAGTGTACATGCACTGAAAAATGTCTTTAGCATTGTCACAACAAATAAACATAATGGCAAAAAAAAATTCATGTCCAAAGTGCACATGCACTGAAAAATGTCTTTAGTATTTTCACAACAAATAAACATAATGGCAAACATCATGTCGACCAGTGACATAAGTGTACTCACACTGGAGTTTAGCGAATCGAAAAATGTATAACCTATGAACATAAATGATGTTACCAAAAAAAAATTTTTTCTTTATGTGACAAGAATCAGGATAGGAAAGGGAAGGATTGCATCATGGTTGTAGCACTTTAGATTGCACACAGCTGCTCTGAAAGTCCATATCTTTCCACAGTAGTACAACACCAAGTGACACAACTTGAAGTTCTTTTCCCATCAGAATTTATCAGTGTAGCCAAGACACTGAACTGTCGTAGTAATGTTCCATGTTTTCATTTTGGCAGTACATTAGGTACACCAAACAGTGGGACCATAATAATGTCTTCATCGCTCATGGTGGTGGACAGCATGTCGTGTCAACACCACACTCTTACAAGGCACACCAACGTAGAATTAGTGCAAAACCAAATATAGTGCTCCATGATCACTGGGATAAACAGGACAAATGGACATTGCAGTAATTCAGGGTAGTCAGCTTATGAGGTGAAGGACATCAAGTCACATAATATTGACAATTACAGTCTTCATTGATAGTTCGTGGCATTCATAGCCCAGTTATTGAACATTTCTGTACCAAGTATGTAGTATTACAGAAAAATGTTCATTAATTGTTTTACATAGAATCAGTAGCCTTCTTTTCCTGGTTACAAAATATTATGAAATAATCGCATTCTTTTCAGTTACAGAGTATAATCAAGAATCATTAACCTTCTCCTAATTACAGTTAATTAATCATTTGTCTTTAATTAATCATTTGTCTAATTACAGTTAATTAATCATTTGTATAATTACAGTTAATTAATCATTTGTCGTTAATTAATCATTTGTCTAATTACAGTTAATTAATCATTTGTCGTTAATTAATCATTTGTCTAATTACAGTTAATTAATTAATCATTTCTCATTTCAATATAGTAACAATTATTAGCCTTAATTAATTACAAAGCATTATTAAACAGTACCATAGTTAATTAATTATGTGTCATTCCAATCTATTAAGAATCATTAGTCTTTTCCTAATTACAAAGCATTATGAAACAGTCACATTTATTTCCAACAACAAAGTATCAACATTGGAAACAAGAGCTAATCAATGGCATAATTAATAACAATTCGTGGAGTGACATTAATTATTGGCACTCAGTGGCCATCAAGTATTGAATAGAATAAAACATAGTTCATCATTCAGTATTATTCAGATCATTACAAAGTCATTATTAAAAATCAGTTAATTACAGTCAAATCATTAGTAATCACAGGCATTACAATAAACAGTGGCAGTTATTAGCTAGTGACAAAGCATTATTTTGAATATAGTCTCATTAAGAGGTCATTACTCGAGTGACATGCTATTCAGAGTTGATCAGTATTATTCAGAATTATCATAAACTAGTGACATTATGTGGGACTGGTAATACATTTTTTTTTGGTAGCAATGCATTGCGTTGGGATCGATAATTAATTGCTGAGGCATAATACTTTTTGCTTTTGACCTATTGCTGCAAATGAGGATAGGTAACGTCATTCGTCATGAGTCAGCTGTAGCAAGATTATGTAACAAGGCAGTACATGTGATCACATTTATAAATGATAAACACAAATGGGTAAAAAATATAAAAATGCAAGTACTAGAACAGGTATAATAAGTAACAGGTTTAGTAAGTGTCATGAAAAACTTCTCCTGGAAAAAATACAAAAACGGATTATTGACCTGAAAGAAGAAACGCACACTATGCTGAAAAGTAGTGAACTTCGAATTAACAAGTAGTGAAATGTGTATAAAATGTGTTCCATAGCTGTCCTTTCCAAAACTTTCCGTCATCCTACTATGCAATGTAACACCTGCTGTCAAAGCAAACCGCAACAAATACTTAAATAACTACGTGGCATAAAGAAAAAAAACTTCATTATCCATATCATCATAACTTCACCATTATCATCACCTGTAAAGAAAAACTTCATTATTCATAATACCATTTCCTTCATCATTATTCATCAGTATTCACTATCATCTGCAAAAAATCACTTCATTACTCATTACCTAACTATTCCTTATCTCTAGCATATTTCATCACTAAAACTAAGATGTGTAGTTCTCTCTGACAGCCTGCATCAATCACCTTGTATTCTGAAAGAAAAAATTAGTTAAGACTGCTATTCTGTGATGAGTATAGTATAGTCTTGTTAATGCTTGTTAATCCTGATCCCTTTACTCTTCCTCATAAAGTTATTGCATCTCCTTTCGTTTATTCCGTAGGTGAAATTCCCATTTATGTTAAATTTATTTCTTAGAATCATCATTCCTTTCTGAAATTGATGAACAAAGATTAATGTCTTGCATTTAAATCCTATACCCACTAAATAATGACTGGTTTATGGTGACACAATTAACCATACAGCATAACATGACAGAAAACGTAATATGTCCAAGACATTGACAGTGTTCGGATGCGAAAAAATGTACACAGAATAATACAATGCAGTAGCAAAAAAAATGTGAAACAGTCACGATGTTGAGATGTCATAAGGCAAAAAAAAAAAATGTCAAAGTCGACTGGTGTGTGTTATATCTTAACTATTTCATAGTGCATACAAACAAAACTGGAGTACAGTCATATACACAAAAAAATGGAAAATGTGCACGGTCTGATGTGTAACGACAAGAAAAGCGACCTGCTAACCTTACCTTGCCGGGCACTTGCCAAGAAAAAAAATACGATAATCATCAATAAGTAGTCACATAAATATAATTGCAGAAATAGTCGTAAATGTGTAAATTCATCTGGAAAAATATGCACGGTCTGATGTGTAACGACAAGAAGAGCGACCTGCTAACCTTACCTTGCCGGGCACTTGCCAAGAAAAAAAATACGATAATCATCAATAAGTAGTCAGGTGAATTAATTGCATTAGTAAATGGCATCATAGTGTGTTGAATCATACAGTGGTTTCACTCAATAAACGGTTTAATGTTTGAGATATGGTGATTGCCTTTCGATTTTCTGGTTCTCAAAGTTTCGACGTGTACAACATTGGGGTGAGGGATACTGCGAATCCGATACGGACCTGCGTATAGAAGTTCAAATTTACTGCACTTACCTTTTAATTTGCTGGATAAATAGTGTGTACTTACTAATATCTTCTGTCCAACGTGAAAGTCGCGGCGTGTACAAACCTGTTTTTGCTGTCTTCTCCGGCGCTCTGCGGCACGTTTGATGTTGTTCAGCGCAATGTCAATTATTTCGTGGTGTCGTAGGCGACGATTTTTGGGGAATTCTATTAATTCTTTAATTTTGTTCGGTGGTTCAACGTTTTTCAGTATAACAGTCGGAGATAGCATAGTGGATTCATTTGGAATGGAATTAATTACATCTTGGAATGAGAGTATGTGTGTATCCCAATCAATATGTCTTTTGTGGCAGTATATTCTGCACAGCTTACCAATTTCCTTCATTAATCTTTCACAAGGGTTCGAAGAAGCGTGGTACTTGGATATATAGATCGGAGAAATGTTTCTAGCTCGTAACATGCGTGTCCATACACTACTACGAAATTGAGATCCATTATCAGAAATTACTTTCATTACATGCCCTACATGAGATAGAAAATGTTTTACAAATGCTTTCGAAACAGTTTTAGCAGTAGCTTTGCGTAACGGAGTGAAAGTAACAAATTTTGAAGTGAGCTCAACAGCGACAAAAATGTAGCAAAAACCTCTGTTAGTTCTCGGAATCGGACCAAAAATATCTACTGCGGCCATGTGTCTTAATTTCACAGGTATAATGGGATATAAAGGAGGAATATGTGAAGTGGTGTCTGATTTAGCTTTCTGGCAAATTTTACAAGACGCTAAAACTCGTCGTATACGTTTTTCCATGTTGGTAAAATAACAGTTCTGTCTCAGTATAAGAAAACATTTTCGTGCTCCGTAATGTGCGTAACTTAAATGAGTGTACCAAATTAGTTTGTTAATCAGTTCGTCAGGAATGCATAATAACCACATGTTGCTGTCAGGATGAGAGCGGCGAAACAGAATGTCATTGCGTACAGTGTAGTGGTTCCTAATCGTAACATTTTTCCTATCTTGCCAAAGGTGTTTAATTTCTTTCCACACATTGTCCTTATTTTGTTCTTGTGCTATGTCCTGTAATGACGATGAAATAAAATTTTCAAATGCAACCTGCTGAATGTACATGACACTGAAATTTGCTTTGCAGAAGTTGGTTGCTACGTCTTGCTGATTGTTGCTGAGAGAACGCGATAGTGCGTCTGCTATAACATTTTGTGTGCCGGGAATGTGAACAATCGTAAAATTAAATTCCTGTAAATACAGCTTCCATCTACTTAATCTATCGTGAGTGAATTTGGCTGAAAGCAAAAATTGTATGGCTCTATGGTCAGTGTAAACGGTGGTATGTCTGCCATAAAGAAAGTGCCGAAATCTCGTAAAAGCCCATACAACACATAATGTTTCCAGTTTTGTAACGGAATAATTTCGTTCAGCAGGTGACAAAATGCGACTTGCAAATGCGATGTTTTTAATTACTGTAGAACCATCTTCTTCAATTTCCTGAAAAATATGTACACCTAAAGCGGTGTTAGAGCTGTCAGTGGCAATGGAAAAATTTCTGGTGAGATCTGGGTGCGATAAAAGTAGAGCATTCAATAAAGCATGTTTCAAATAACATTCTCGTGAGCAAAATTCTGCGTGTCAAAAGTAATGTTTGCGTCACTGTAATATGCAATCTGTGCTGTATCTGGTTAAAATCTATCGTACGTGTTATTATTTACGGGAGAATGTTGTGGCATATCCACTATATGAACTGTTCTGTTATTTCTTACTGACGTGTTACGCTATGGATGACACCTATTGTCTGTTTCATTCATGATTATTTGTTGTTGCTGATGTTGTTGCTGCTCATAAGATCGACTGTTATTAAAATGTACGCTGAAAATTGTGCTCGTTATTTTTACGTCTGTCATGATAGTAATTTCTATACGGCGTATTGCTATGCGAGTTGAAATAGTGTGTTGTCTGTACGTAGTTATTTCTTTGCTGCCATGCGTTACTATTTGTTGTAGCTGGGACTATACGTGCACGCGGCGAAACATTAAAGCCTGGTTGACCTTGTAGACTGCATTGTTGGTTACGTATGCTAAGCGGCTGACTTTCATGCTATTGTGGTGGAAAACGTCTATTGTTACCAAAAAATGCGTTTGCTGTTAATTTTACGCATACTGATGATTACGATTTTTATCTGTTATTTAAGTTCTCGTGATTCTGGAGTGCCTAATGAAAATTGTCACATTCGCTAAAATTTGTCATATCGGGTTTTCAGTACAATATTTCTTAATTCTAGGTAGAGCAATAGTTAAAGAGCAGTTTGGATAGATATAAAGGATAGTAGAAGAAAAGGCAGCAGTGCAGAAAACTAAAGATGAAACAGCACTACTACAGCTCGGGGCCCTATGCTCGCTACGGCACATATTCATTAAAGCGTAATGAATCCCCTGAGGTCATTTACGCACTGCAAATAAATTTTAGCTTTTGTGTTACAGGCAATAGCGGTAAAATTTCAAAGGCAAATTGTTGTATTCGTGCTAATTCAAATTTCTTCATTACAGGCAATGCTGTTGTAAATACAAAAATAAATTGTCGCATCTGGTTCAAAGCTAGTTTCTCCATTACCGATAATAGCGGTGAATGTACAAAGATAAATTGTCGTATACAGTGCAAATCGTGTATCTGTGTTCTGTCATTATTAAATTCTTTACATTTGCTTACAAATGCAAATTGCTCGAAATCTACGTTCTCGTCACTCAGTTTGATAACACGTTCAGGTTTGTGTGTGAATCTGTTCGTCTGTGTCATTTCGGATTTCAAGTTGCGTAGCTTTTCAGATTTTAAGTCGCGTGGCTTTTCGGATTTTAAGTCGCGTAGTTGCTGTAAATTGCTCACATTATACACGCTGCGTGACTCTGACACATGTTCATAAAGTGGCGTCTGTTGTGGTATGTTATTAACTGACATGTTTTTCATCTCTGTTACTTCTTGTTGTAAATTTGATAACTTCCGACGTAACGTGTTGTTAGATGAATCGATTTCATTAATTGTCAGCTGTAAATTTTGAAATTCAGGTGTTTGGATAAAAGAAACCGGTGCAGTATCGTCTGATTTATTGTCATTAGTATTTTCGATAACATCAATACGACTGGCCAATTCATCACATTTTTCAGTCAGTATTTTAACCTGATCATCGGTTTTAGAATCAGACGCATTAATCTGTTTTTGCAACTTGCGCGTAGTTTCGCTCAGTTTTTTAACATCAGCTTTGATGACATCGCAATCCTGTGTTAGATCTAGTTGTTCGAATCTATCTGTCACTGTTTGAATATTTACTGTGTGTGTATTCGTTTTTGCTTTAAGATCAGAAATTTCATCCCGTAATTCCGCGTTCAATTGTTCTATGGTATTAATTTTGTCGGACACTGTAGTAATATTATTGTCTACATACGTCTTCGCTTTCGCGAATATTTTACGTTTGTCCTCTTGTCTCTGTGCAGTGATTGTTTCCATGACTTGTCGTTTTACTTTGTTTTGATCTTGAATAAATCTGCGGAAACGCGTATTACTGTTCTGTATGTGCTGACTAAAGCGCTCGTTAATCTGAGTGTTCTGCTGTTCGAATTTCGCGTCTATCTTTGCGTCCATAGTGCGCGAAAGTTCTACCGTCATTGCTTTAAACTCGTCCCGTAATTGTGCAGCTTTTTCAGAGCATTGTTTAGCGACTCCGCTAATTTCGTCTCTGAGTGTTTCTGTTGCGGCTGTTTGCATTTCTCTTAATTCTTGTGCAACAGACTTTATTTCTTCGCTATTTTTTTGTGAACAAGCCTCAATTTCCACGCGCAACTGTTCCTTAGTGTCATGGCACTGCGCGGCAACGTCTCTAATTTGTTCACTAAGCTGTCTGTTCTGTTCCCTAAGTTGTTTGAAATTTTCACTCTGTTGTCGGACCTGTTCACTAAGTTTGTCTTGTTTTTTGTCATTATTGTCAAGTTTTTCATTTAAGTGTTTGTTATCTTCCCTAAGTTGTTTGAAATTGTTGTCTGTTTTCTCATTCTGTTGTTTGATATCTATCAATATTGCCATAAATTGCTCCAAGGTGACATTACCTACTCTATTCTCAGTACTGTTTGATGGTGTTTCTACAATTGTCGCGTTTTGTATGACCATTTGGTCATTCTGTAATTTACAAAAAGGTTTATCAGCCGTATGTATACTGTCGGTCACTATTTCGGAATTAAATAGATCCATCGTACTTTGTGTGATCTGTTCATATTCATTAGACAAATTTGTCTGTTCGTTACTTGGGTTTTCCAAATCGGGTGTGTTAAGCTCTGCAGCGCTCATTACAATAGAGCGTTCTGCGTCATCAATTGTCGTCAAGTTAACAGACGAGACAATTGAGTTCGTTTGTTCATCATTAAGGTGAAAGTCATCATTAGTGGTTGGAATGCACTGATTGTTAGTGAACGCAGGATTGTCATCATTACGTTGCGTATCACAATTACTATCGGTCACGTTGTTTAAGTCGGTAATTTCATTCACAATACTTCGCGATACACTATTCACAGTCTTTCGCGGCATTTTTACAATAGTCAAAATTTTTCACAAAACAAATCAACACAATGCAAAAGCAACACACAAATACAACAAAGCAGCAAATTGCCGTTGACCTGTAGAAAGAAAGTCACAATATTATTAAAAGCGTTGCGCCAAATCCTAATTATCTAAGCAAATAAGAGCAGATATCTGACTGTCGCTCAAAAGACTCTCAACGAAATACGATCCTGGACTGGGTGTCGCCAAGTGTAACCTCCCCACCGTAATTTAAAAGAAAAAGAAAATATAGCAATACTTAATAGAAATGGGGGCCAAGTGTAACCTCCCCACAAAAATTTTAAAAGAAAATAACGATACTAATTAGAAATGCTGATGGACATTGCTCTATGCGTAACCTGCCCACAATGAAATGTACTGACAATGGCAACAAAAATGTGAAATACGCAATCTGACTCAAATATAAATCCTTCAAAAAATTAAAGTCCATTCAGTGACAAGAAAATTCAATTAAACCGAAATATCGGTCTTTGGCCCTGTGTAAAAATAATCACAATTAAAGTCTTACCTCAGAATAAATGGATGTCACATATCTGCTCTTGTTGTTGCGCACCGCTTGGAGGAACTGCATTGCAAATAATAATATTCTCTTTTTTTGTGATTTTAGTGGAATTTTTCTTCAAAAGAAGTGGAATGAAATGGGAAGTGCAACGAAATCTTGAGTTCAATAAAAAATTAAATTTTTGAAAAAATGCTTTTGAAATAAAAAAATTATTATTGGGAGACTTGTTGGAGGATAATTACAATAAATAAAATTTTTCATTATCTAATGATTATATTAATTAACAGTATACCTTAATCCTCATCTTGACCAGTGTTGCCGACCGCCTACATCATACAACCGCACTGGGCTGCTACTACTGACCGACCGCTCTGCATGACGACTACAGACTGAGTACTGCTCTCAACTAGACAGAGCTACAGACTCGCAACGACTGAACTGACAGACTCGCAACGACAGACTAACTCGCAAAGACTACTACTGACTGAGAACCGCTCGCAACACTCGCGCGGTCAAGCGCATACTCTCTGGTCACAGATGCTACAATGCCTCGCCATCGCTGCTGCGTTACATACGTGTTTCACACCTTCCGTCAACCATCTAAAATTCAGCCTAACTTTTGTTCTTAGGCAAGCACTTGAATTACATTGGTATGTAAAGATTAAAAAAGAAAATACACAACTGGCCATTAAAATTGCTACACCACGAAGATGACGTGCTACAAACGATAAATTTAACCGACAGGAAGAAGATGCTGTGATATGCAAATGATTAGCTTTTCAGAGCATTCACACAAGGTTGGCGCCGGTGGCGACACCTACAACGTGCTGACATGAGGCAAGTTTCCATCCGATTTCTCATACACAAACAGCAGTTGGCCGGCGTTGCCTGGTGAAACGTTGTTGTGATGCCTCGTGTAAGGAGGAGAAATGCGTACCATCACGTTTCCGACTTTGCTAAAGGTCGGATTGTAGCCTGTCCCGATTGCAGTTTATCGTATCGTAACATTGCTGCTCGCGTTGGTCGAGATCCAATGACTGTTAACAGAATATGGAATTGGTGGGTTCAGGAGGGTAATATCGAACGCCGTGCTGGATCCCAACGCCCTCGTATCACTAGCAGTCGAGATGACAGGCATCTTATCCACATGGCTGTAACGGATCGTGCAGCCACGTCTCAATCCCTGAGTCAACAGATGGGGACGTTTGCAAGACAACAACCATCTGCACGAACAGTTCGACGACGTTTGCAGCAGCATTGACTATCAGCTCGGAGACCATGGCTGCGGTTACCCTTGGCGCTGCGTCACAGACAGGAGCGCCTGCGATGGTGTACTCAACGACGAACATGGGTGCACGAACCGCAAAACGTCATTTTTTCAGACGAATCCAGGTTCTGTTAACAGCATCATGATGGTCGCATCCGTGTTTGGCAACATGGCGGTGAACGCACGTTGGAAGCGTGTATTCGTCATCGCCATACTGGCGTATCACCCGGCGTGATGGTATGGGGTGGAATTGGTTACACGTCTCGACCTCTTGTTCGCATTGACGGCACTTTGAACAGTGGACGTTACATTTCAGATGTGTTACGACCCGTGACTCTACCTTTCATCCTATCCCCGCGAAACCCTACATTTCAGCAGGATAATGCAGTACCGCATGTTGCAGGTCCTGTACGGGCCTTTCTGGATACAGAAAATGTTCGACTGCTGCCCTGGCCAGCACATTCTCCAGATCTCTCACCATTTGAAAACGTCTGGTCAATGGTGGCCGAACAACTGGCTCGTCACAATACGCTAGTCGCTACTCGTGATGAACTGTGGTATCATGTTGAAGCTGCATGGGCAACTGTACCTGTACACGCCATCCAAACTCTGTTTGACTCAGTGCCCAGGCGTATCAAGGCCATTATTACGGCCTGAGGTGGTTGTTCTGGGTACTGATTTCTCAGGATCTATGCACCCCAATTGCGTGAAAATGTAATCACATGTCAGTTCTAGTATAATATATTTGTCCAATGAATACCCGTTTATCATCTGCATTTCTTCTTGGTGTTGCAATTTTAATGGCCAGTAGCGTAATTTTCGCTAGATGTATCACCACTAAGCAAAGTAGCTGGATGAAACATAGACCAGACATAGAAAGAACTACTATATTATAGTGCAGAAGGGTACTGATAAAATATTCGCAGTAAGACAGTAAGATATGATACTTCTGTTCAAACACTAAGCCGGCAGGGGTGGCCGAGCGGATCTAGGCGCTTCAGTTTGGAACTTCGCGACCGCTACGGTCGCAGGTTCGAATCCTGCCTTGGGCATGGATGTGTGTGATGTCCTTAGGTAAGTTAGATTTAAGTAGTTCTAAGTTTTAGGGGAGTGATGACCTTAGAAGTTAAGTCCCATAGTGCTCAGAGCCATTTGAACCATTTTTCAAACACTAAAGTCGTAACGAATTATGTTGGCTGCCTATTCAGTACGAAAGCTGGTCAACTTCTTAATAGGGTGAGTGATTAAGACGGACATCAATGCAACGAGGTCCCATGCAGGTCAGGGATTTTCACCTGCCTCGAGATCACTGAGTGTTGTTGTGTCGTCATCATCATCATCATTCATCCCCATTACGGTTGGATGAAGGCATTGGCAATTCCCCTCCGCTAGCACCTTGCCTAGTACGGTGGTGCAGGTCTCCCGCATCGTCCGCTACGCTCTGTGAAGAAGCATGGGACCTTATCATCATCATCATCATCATCATCATCATCATCATCATCATCATGGCTGTTCCTTCGTGTTTATAGTTCACAATCACAACGTCAGCAGTCGCATTGGGCAACTTTAGAAGGGTTGAAATGTCCGTTCAAATGGTTCAAATGGCTCTGAGCACTATGGGACTCAACTGCTGTGGTCATAAGTCCCCTAGAACTTAGAACTACTTAAACCTAACTAACATAAGGACATCACACACAACCATGCCCGAGGCAGGATTCGAACCTGCGACCGTAGCGGTCGTGCGGTTCCAGACTGTAGCGCCTTTAACCTCTCGGCCACTCCGGCCGGCTGAAATGTCCGTGATGGATCTGTTACTCAGATGATACCCAATGGCTAATCCAAGTTCGAAGCCACACAGCTCTCCCCCACTCCCACCCATTCTGTTTTTACTACTTCCCCATGGACAATAGGACCCACCTCGCCTCCTATTATACTGGCGTGTATGCCCCTCGTGACATCTAGAGGGGAATTCCTCATTACATAGGGATGCCCTGATGCTTTTGATCATGTAGTGTAAGTGTTATGGTCTTACTTGAGTATTACACGTTTGTGTGATTGAAGACCTATACCAAGCGGGAAACATTCAGAAATAGCGACATTTGTATTTTCCACGTAGAATTCTTATGGTGGAGCGTTCTACTCCTCTACGCTGCGCGGAGTGGCCGCACGGTTAGAGGCGCCATGCCACTGATTGCGTGGCCCCTCCCGCCGGAGGTTCGAGTCCTCCCTCGGCATCGGTGTGGGTGTTGTTCTTAGCATAAGTTAGTTTAAGACTGTTTAAGTGGTGTATAAGTCTAGGGACCGACGACCTGAGCAGTTTGGTCCCTTAGAAATTCACACACATTTGAATTTTTGTTTTTAACATTCCTCCACCAAGGTGGTTGACAACTGCTGGATGGTCGTTGGTGCAAGCGGACCTGCTGCACAATGCATCTGACACGTGATAGATTTGGCTTAAGCCGAGGCAACGGGCAGGCCAGTCCATTCGCCCAGTATTCTCTCGTTCCAAGAGTTCTTTCACCGGCGTCTTTCGAAGCGGTCGCTCATTGGCATTCATAAAAATGTAGTCAGGTCCGAGTGCATCCAGTAAAATATGCACATGGGGAACGAGTTCAGTGACAAAGTAACGTCCGGCGGTGAGTGTACCGCGATCAAAGATTTGCACGTCAGTACACCCATGAAACTTTGTCTCCCAGCACCATGCCACCTAGACCACCGAACTGATCCTATTCGAAAATTCTGAAGTGGTTCAAATGGCTCTGAGCACTATGGGACTTTGACATCTGAGGTCATCAGTCCCCTAGACTTAAAACTACTTAAACCTATTTAACCCTAGGACAACACACACATCCATGCCCGAGGCAGGATTCAAACCTGGGACCGTAGCAGCAGCGCGGTTCCGGACTGAAGCGCCTAGAACCACTCGGCCACAGCGGCAGGGGAAAATTCTCGATGTACCTCTTATAGCGAGAGGTAGGAACACGTAGTGCTCTCGGCAACATTATCTAACGTGATTGTTTCGGTGTTTCAGGTATTATATTGAGGGGAGGCATAATACTGCATGGGCGTGCTGATCTAATCTTTGAAGACGGCATACTCGCCACTCAACGATACTGTGACACTGTACTCCTTCTTCCTTCTTCATGTGCGTCTTTTCAGGGGTGCACTCCGCCCTGGCTTCATTTGTATATATGGCAACGCCCGACCGCATCAAACTGCGAATCTGGAGCAGCTCTTGGAACGAGAGGATATACGGCGAGTAGCCTGCTCCTTCCCCCTACTTAAGACCCTTCAAACACGTGTGGGATGCGTTGTTGAGACGTATTCCAGCACGTCCACATGCACCAGCGACCACCCTGCAGTTTCATCCTCGCTGATGTAAGGTCTACCACAAGAACTCCTTAGCAAATATGGCCTGCGTGGTAGCTCGTTGCACAGTATGCATTCCGGTCCGTGGATATCGCTCACTCTTTTAAGAACCACGCCCCGCTTTCGTAATGTCTAGGGAATCATCGTAAGTCTCGGCGACTTCAGTGTAATTACTGTCCTTTCGTGTTACTGCGTGTTTCTTATAATTACCTTCTGTTTTATTGTGTTGTTTCTGTGTATGGTCTAAGATTCATCGAGCTATGTTGCTTAGCATCATGAGAAAGCTACTTTCGTCCTTACGTTTTGTACATCGGTTTTTTTGTATGACCATCTTCTTCCGAATTAACGTCCTCAGGTAGTCTTCAAAACTTGCAATATTTTCTGTAGGATGCTGCAAACTTCTCGGACATGCAGAGGGACTGCGTTCACAGCCATGAGAAATTGTTTTGTTACGGTAGGTCGTTTTATGCGGAGACGTAAGTCAAGTATTGACTTGTTCTCTGGAACGCTATCAATTACAGATGTGTTGTGATGCCACATTCTCTGGTGGGGAAAAAGTAAACATCCTCTAAAAACGTAAAGCAATCAGAAGGGAGGAGGAAACAATATGAAGCCTCACGGGTTGGGGGGGGGGGGGGGGTATGTGACGTTACTTCAATCATTAAAAAATCGAGTCACATAAGCAAAGAACTTGGTACCGTGAACCTACTTATCAGTGTGAGAATTTAACTTCTCTGACCTGTATCCATACGCTGATTCGGCTGAAAGGCTGGCCTAAAGTTGTGCTGGCCCACGGCTGTTAAAACGTGTGTTTTATATCCCAGATACTGGCACTTGGGCTGAGTTGACTTCAGAGCTGGCCACACACAGGCACTATTAGGGACAGATTTCGGCATCTTTCCCTCACCGCTGCGGTCACAGGTTCGAATCCTGCCTCGGGCATGGATGTGTGTGATGTTCTTAGGTTAGTTAGGTTTAAGTAGTTCTAAGTTTTAGGGGACTGATGACTTCAGATGTTAAGTCCCATAGTGCTCAGAGCCATTTGAACCATTTTTGATCTTGCCCTCCACAGTTCATAGAGACATGTGCCAGATGTGGATTAGCATTGTCCCGTTGACCACGCAGGCTGTCCATGAGGTATCGTTGTTCCGTCAGTTTCCCTCAGTCACCACCAGCCTTAACCTGCAATCATATCCGATGGCTCCCCGCACCACGATGCCAGGAGTAACACGGCTGTGGGTCTCTAAAATACTGGAAGGATGTGGCCTCTTCCCAGGTCGTCGCCATACAGGTCAACGATGTTCATTGGGCAATGCTGAAACACGATTCATCGCTGAACGCAGTTTGACGTCCGTCATCAGCAGCCAGAAGCCCGTGCTTCACTGTCACGGCAGCCTATGACTGGCAATGCAACTCCGTAGTCCGGCTGCTACCAGTCAAGGACCAGTGGTGTGGAATGACAAGATATGTTGTAGAGCGTTCACCACTTCATCTCAGATGGCAGACGCGGATATGAAGGGGTTATGATACCTTCTGGTGTCACCCACAGTGAGACCTCTTGTGTAATCTGACGGGTGCTGGTAACGCTGTCTCGTACTATCATACTAGCTCGCTGTATAAGCGTGTCCTTCACAATGATCCGTTTAACTCTGATGCATTTCACACCCTTATGAACCTCCCACTCCCCACCCCCTCAGGCCTGGTAACAACACTAAACTCTGTAACGCTGATGCAGTCTTTCTATCTTGCGACGCAATTAGGGGTAACATTAGAGGGAAAAAAAATTATTTGTGTGATTCCGGACGAGACCAACTGTATGCGACGTAATCAATGGTAATATTTGGGGGAGGGAGAGAAATTTTGTTTTACAGATGTTCTGTGCTGCTTGCTGCTTGCTTGATGTAAAAGTGAGTGACTGATGATGAAGTTGCTAACCGCAGTATCCACCAAAGCTCGACTCATGAGCCCTCACGTGCTTCAGCAAGAGTAAAAAATTAGGTAAAGCTAGAAAAAACTGGTCATAGGGATTCGCAGTGCGTGGTCGGCCCTGCCGCACTGGATAAACCGGTTCCCGTCAGATCAGCGAAGTTAAGCGCTGTCGGGCGTGGCCGGCACTTGGATGGGTGACCACTCGGGCCTCCATGCGCTGTTGCCATTTTTCGGGGTGCACTCAGCCTCGTGATGCCAATTGAGGAGCTACTCGACCGAATAGTTGCGGCTCCGGTCAACGAAAACCATCCCATCACAACGACCGAGAGAGTGGTGTACTGACCACATTTCCCTTCTATTTGCATCCCCATCTGAGGATGACACGGCGGTCGGATGGTTCCGATGGGCCACTTGTGGCCGTAAGACGGAGTGCTATTTTTTATCATTTCCCAGGGGCCGACCAACTCATTCGTTGCATTTAACTACAAATGAAGGCAGTCAAAAGTTTATTAATTTTGCAAGCAGGAATTTTCCCTTTTCGCGGAATGAATATATTCCAGAAGAAACAAACACTACTCACTACAATCTATTATTAAAATAACATTAGTCAGTGCGAGAACCAAAGTAGGTCGAACACCATCGCATACTCACTTAAACTTAAGAAAAGCCACAAATATTATTTAAAGTGATTCAGCACACATCTAAGTTGAAATTTCGTGATTGAGAACTAACGATATTTTTAACTGTAGGTAGCCATTGAAGTTAACTGCAGGAAAGTTCATACATATTTAGACGTTGTCGTGAAACCCAGTATTATTCAGATATCAAACGCTGAACAATGTTTTCAAACTCTTTTCGATGGAAACTCGCGAAATGATTAACAAGTCTGAACCAACTGTTCACGCCCCGTGGATTTCTCCTAAGTACGAACAAACTAACACTATTTCAGAGTTCCTAGCGATCGTCACAGGTAAAACTTTTACAAAAAAATGGCTCTGAACACTATGAGACTTAACATCTGAGGTCATCAGTCCCGTAGAACTTAGAACTACATAAACCTAACTAACCTAAGGACATCATACACATCCATGCCCGATGCAGGATTCGAACCTGGGACAGTAGAGTCGTGCGGTTCCGGACTGAAGTGCCTAGAACCGCTCGGCCACCGCAAACTTTTACAACTCCCGAAACAATACATAGACAACATTTCGGCTACACACACGGGTCGAGTTCCAGCAGGACGTACGACCTGTCCAAACGCGAGCTCCGCTTGAACTACCCACCGAAATCTATGTGTCCTGAGCGAAAATGGGCGCCAACAATTGTAGGCTTACTCTGGCATGAGCCATCTCAAGCACTTCTGATATTCGGAAACACCTATTAACTATGAATGTAGGGTTATATTGACATACTACACATGAATTTGGACGTAAATTGTTTCAGCTTTTCACCGCTGCACTTAGTTTTTATGTAGGTTTAACAGTTTTCAGAGAATATATTGGCGCTATTTTGCATTGTTATGTCACTAATAAATATGTAACGCCGCAAAGGTCGTCCGGACTGGCGCGACTACAACTGTCAAACGATGCTCTCCTGGTTGTCACAACACCCGCCGACTCGGGTGCCAGTGTTGTGACAGGACGCGCTCACATGGGCATGTCTGTTGTTAAAACTTTTCATAAGCATTTTCGGAATGTACCTTCTTAACCCATCGTGGACAATAGCAACTCTCAATCATTTACATACGCACTAGTGGTATGTACGTGCACAAAGTCACACTTCCAACCGTCCTTGTATTCTGGGTGCTTCACGTCTTTGTCAGGCAGTGCAGCAGTGTTGTAACGCAACGTCTGGATTATGGTGATACAGCGTAACATGCCTTTGAGGCTACAAAAGGTATTTCTAACTGAAGTAATTAACGTTAAGCACCATTTTTTGTGTGCTGCGATGGCAGACGATAGGCACCAAATAGACTGTGTCGATGCCGCGGTATAAATTTTGCGAGGTGCAATTGTTATGAATTTGTGAGTTGGTAATCTTAGTCAAAAACGCGTTTTCTGTAGGTGCCCTTTGTGCCTCAGTTTGAACGGCGCTTCGCACATGAATAGACTAGAGAGGCGAAAAACAAACGATCCTGACCTTCAATGGAAGGCAGTGGGGTGCCAACTTCATTTAACTTTGTAGCTTGCCCAAAACTGTGCAGATGGGCACAGTTCAGTGGCTATGAAAATTAATTGGGCGTTTTGTGGTATCAACGTTAGACACCACGCTAGAGGTTACGATAATCGATAGCGGTCCAGCACTTGCAACCTCTCTGGACTCGCTGGCGATTGCAGCGCCGCCGTATGACACGGACAGAGACTTGCAGATCGCACCGGCCGAGTCAGCTACAGGCCGTGAGCGAAATCATATTAGAATAGCCTTCAGCTCGCTAGGTTCGAGCCTCCAGTTCGTGCGTGTATTGCGCACATAATTCCAGAATTGTGTTATCTTGCTTTTTATATAATCCAGTTAATGGTTGTTAATGAGTAATTTGTATTCTAGAAAGATAGTTGTTATTAGTTATGTTCCTGGAGTGCAGTAGCAGGACAAAGTTAAGTAAAAGTTATTTACTATAGTATTCCAGTACTAATTATTATAGAATATTCCACCTACAACCACTCCACTCGTGCTAGCCTCTATCATTCCTCTGCAAATCCCAGGGGTACCGATCGAAAAGCATCCTGCATTTGTGTGAAGTCATAACATGCTGCCATCGACCATCACATCATGTTTTTTTTTTCTGAACCCGAGATATTAAATAACCCCATTTCTCCTACAGCCTAGACTGGTTTCGTGGTTGGAGCAGAATGTCTCGAGACAGCTTGGTCCTGCCTTCTAGGTACCATGTAGGGCAAATTTAACTGAGTGCTACAGGTGCCAGGAGGTCGATCTAATACTACAGGTTAGTCGGACAACTCATACATAGGCTCGTTTCCAACTAGTCAGACAATCAGACTAGCCTGGCCGCTCGTAATTACAATCACATTCGGACCACCGACGTCTCCGTGACGCCGCTCAGTTAATCTAAATCATTCTACAGCCGTGTGCCATAGTCAGACCGTATCTCTTTCGGTCGTCCTCAGTTTTATTTCCTCTATTTGTGTTTCTAGTTATTTATTTGTGCAGTTTCTCTTGATGATCAAGTGTAATCGCACAGTCCTTTAATCACTATCTGGTGTCCAGGCACTATTGCCACCTATTTCACTGCGTTCTTACCCTGTGTGAGTTTCGTCACTGACGCAGTTCCGGTCCTTTCATTTCACATTGTTGTCACTAGACGGAACTACAGTCTTCCGGCCACTACTATTGATTCTTTGATTCCTCTGGGAGGAGGCCCATCAAACTAGAACACATTAAATGTTAGTTCACTTCATTACAGAAATTAATAATAATTTACTTAAGCTCGACACAGTTCCTTGCCACAGGATTGCGTGATAATTTAGAACTGTAGTTTTTTATGAAGCAGCCGGCCGGAGTGACCGAGCGGTTCTAGGCGCTACAGTCTGGAACCGCGCGACCGCTACGGTCGCAGGTTCGAATCCTGCCTCGGGCATGGATGTGTGTGATGTCCTTAGGTTAGTTAGGTTTAAGTAGTTCCAAGTTCTAGGGGACTTATGACACAAGATGTTAAGTCCCATAGTGCTCAGAGCCATTTGAACCATTTTATGAAGCGATCACCTGATGCACTTACACTGAGGTAATAAGCGATACGCACATACACACATAGCAATAGTGTCGCGTACACAAGGTATAAAATGGCAGTTCGTTGACTGAGCTGTCATTTGTACTCAGGCGATTCATGTGGAAAGGTATCCGACGTATTTATGGGCGCACGATGGGAATTAAGAAACTTTGAACACGGTATGGTAGTTGGTGCTTCAAGCATGGGACATTCCGTTTCGGAAACAGTTAACGAATTCAATATTTCGAGATCCACTGTGTTAAGAGTGTGCGGAGCACACCAGATTTCGGGCATTACTTCTCATGACGGAGACCGAGAGCAGAGTTGTCAGCACTAACAGACAAGCAACACTGCGTGAAATAACCACAGAAGTCAAGGTGGGACGTACGACACGAACGTATCCGCTGGGACAGAGCGGCGAAATTTGGCTTCAATGGGCTATGGCAGCAGACGATCGACTCGAGTGTCTTTGCTAACAGCACGACATCGCCTGCAGCGCCTCTCCTGGGCTCTTGACCGTATCGATTGGACTCTAGACGACTGAAAAACCGTAGCCTGGTCAGATGAGTCCAGATTTCAGTTGCTAAATGTGACGGTAGGGTTCGAACATGGTGGAGACCCCAAGAGGCCATGGACCCAAGTTGTGAACAAGGCACTGTGCAAACTGATGGCGGTTCCATAATGTTGTGAACAGTGTTTCCATGGTCCAGCTGAACCGATAATTGAGGGAAATGGTTACGTTCGACTACTTGGAGACCACTTCCAGCGACACATGGACTTTATGTTTCCAAAGAACGATGGAATTTTTATTGAGGATAATGTGCCATATCACAGGCCCACAATTGTTCGGTATTGGTTTCAAGAACATTCTGGTCAATTCGAGCGAATTATATGGCCTCCCAGATCACCCGACGTGAATCCCATTTTGGGAAACAGTTGAGAAAACAGTTCATTCACAAAATCGTGCATAGGCAACACTTTCGCAGCTGTGGACTGCTATTTAGGCAACATTGCTCAATAATTCTGTAGGGAAGTTCAAACGACCTTTTCAATCCATGCTGTGTCGAATTGCTGCGCTAGATCAGCCGAAAGGAGGTTCGATACGATATTAGGAGGTGCTCCCTGACTTTTCTCACCTCAGTGTATTAACAGACTATTCTCTTGCAGTACAACGTTCAACATTTACTACAGTACAAGTACATCAGAAACTTTGACAACACGTTGGTGCTGCACCATGGAGTTGACTTCTTCGGATAAGGTCACGAACTGGGACAGAGTTCTTGCATGCTCGACGTTACATTGACATCACTGCGAGGGCCCATTAATTGTTGCGGACTGAAGCGAGCCCTCGCTAATGTCTGTGGTATCGTTTTGCGTTGCAGTCTTTGTGTGGTACCGCGATCTCTGGACGATCAAATAGAAAGTGCTGAATTGCTACTGTGGTAAGAAATGGTTTCGATACGTTAGGCTCGATCAAGAGAGAGAGGAGGGCTGTTAAGCTGAGGAGCTGGGAACTCGGTTCCACATTATGTCTGCTTCAACAAAATAGTAATCTAACATTCTGTGGTGCTATAAAATGCGTAGTTTAGGGTGACCTAACGCTCATGGTATTTTACCAAAAGTTGGTGAAGACGTATAAGGAAAAATATGCGCTTGTCACTGACGTTGGCTTTTTAAAAGTGAGCTACACAATGAACTTCGTACCTATGACAACACCGAAAATGTTCAAATGCAGGATGTTCGGAAATAGCCGGTACAGACTTCTGGGACTTGTAGAGGGGAGAGAGTACATAACATTTTGAATAGGAGGCCATGTCCGGAAACGTACTGTTCCGTGGTACAACCATCTCAGAATGTGTTTGCTAAGCAGGTACGTGAGAGGGTAGTCATTGTGGGGGTGGTAATGTCGGTTCGGCTGATGTTATTTGACGTCTGTCCTACCTCGCTAACTTGGTTCGAGCATCATTCACGTGTCTGTAAGTGTTAGACAAACATAGGTGGGTACACGTTTGCAGAATACACCGACTTCCTTATGGATGGCGAAGCTAACGGCAATGGAAGAGGTGCTGGTCGCCTTTATCAAGATCGTTCACCATGACGTCGAACTGCGTCGCATACTCCTCAAGCCACAATTACGTAACGGCATCGAGAAAGTGTATCTTCACCGTCAGCAGGCGTGACTGTGGTGCCCCAGGGAGACGCCTTACATCCTAAGTGGCAGAGGCCGTACTGCATCACGCTGAAGATAATCCGTCAACGACCACACGAGCACTTTCTTTCCGTGTTAATGAGATGAACTGTAAAATTACTTGTGTACTGGGTTACGCCTAATCAATAACCTGTAAAAGTGGTCCCGTTACCAACATGTTCTCAAACGGTTGCAGCACTGGTGGTGGTGGTTTTTGGGGGAAGGAGACCAGGCAGCGAGGTCATCGGTCTCATCGGATTAGGGAAGGACGGGGAAAAAAGTCGGCCGTGCCCTTTGAAAGGAACCATCCCGGCATTTGCCTGGAGCGATTTAGGGAAATCACGGAAAACCTAAATCAGGATGGCCGGACGCGGGATTGAACCGTCGTCCTCCCGAATGCGAGTCCAGTGTCTAACCACTGCGCCACCTCGCTCGGTTGCAGCACTGAAACGGTACGTTCCCGGACATGGATTCCATCTCAAAATATTATCTAGTCACTGTCCTCTACAAGACCTAGAAGTTTGTAACTGGAATTTTCGAACACCCAATATATTACAGGACGATCAGGCGGTTTGCAGCATATGAAACAGCTGATGCCAGCACAAAAATTACAGCCTATTTTACATGAATAATGAATGACCGGAAAGCTTTGTGCATGATGAGTGTTGCCTATGTTGAATAATGACCAAACGCATATCCCAAAACAAACATTTTAAAGCAAGGCAGCTAATTTTGTCCATCGACATACTGTCATGGAACAATAATCAGGCCGCCACGCCCCATCATACTGCAGTCAGAGGAGATTGTGGATGAAAAGAGGTAAAGTCGAATTTGTCTTTCAGATAGATTAAGGCTAAAGCTTACAAGGGCGCAACTGGGTTTCTCTCATTGATTATCATGCGTAGGCTAGTTAGTAAGTTTCCTACACCCTTTATGAGAAGTTAAAAATGTATCTGACAATAACACGAACCTACCCACAGTCATACATATTTACTCAGCGCAAACTCAACAACACATTTAAGGGAGTAGGAGACAGTTGCAGCCTATTCTCCATATAACTCATTGATCAAATAGTAAAAGGAACAAAAACATTTGCTAATATTATCGATAGTATAAGTTAGATTTCTATTTGGATGCTTTCGTATCTACAGAAGGACGGGGCATTTGGTCGAAGATTAGTTTAGGTTACGGAGCAATATGGGAACACTTGAGGCACTACTCACTCTGCGACACAGAATATAAGGAAACTCGTACTTAGAAGTGGAAAAAAATAATTTAGAAAATGATGACCAGAATACAAGTTTTGAATTTATGAAGTTGTTAGTGATAAAACCCAGCAAGCTAAAGACAATCTACAACCTGAACCGAAAACAGACTGCATATGTATGAGTTGGAAATGAAAGACAGACAATGATTGAGAAGGGAGTGTGAGACAGTCGTAGCCAATTCCCCGTGTCACACATTGACGTAATAGTAAAAGTAACAAAAAAACAAATTCGGAACGAGGATTAAACTTCAGAAGTAATAAAAATTTTATCGTTTGCCGATGATATTTTAATCCACGCAGCCGCGACTGAGGGCTTGGTAGATCACTTGGGCGAAATGGGAGGGTCTATCATGCTGAGGTAATTAGATCAATGTGTTAGACACTAAAAGTAGTGGACGACGTTGCTATTTGGGCAGGAAAATGACAGACGATGGCCCAAACAGAGACGATATAAAATGGAGACTCGCAGTAGGAACAAAAGTATTCTGGAGAAGAGAAATTAGTTAACATCTGTGTAAAAAAAGGCAACCTCATGACAGACTGACTCATCATCGCCCGGCCCAAACTTTTCTATCTTTATGGATAGAAACTTGAAAGTTGGAGAGGGTTTTGATCTTATATTGTAGGGTCGTCTAATAAGGGAATTTCGTAGTTTCACCCCTGAGGGTGTGAAATAGGGGAGCAAAGGTGTTTTGGGAGTCGCTATTAAGGTAATTTTGTAGCTGAAACTACGAAATTCGTCATCTGGTTTCACAGTCATAAATAAAAAAGTTTTTTGGAAATTCATCCACTAAGGGGCTAAAATAGTGGGTAAAACATTTTGAAAAACAAATCAGTATCAAGTAAAGACTAAAGCATTTTTAAAGCTATATTTATGAAAATTGGTATTTGACTTCTCGGTTGAAAATAAAAGAAAAAAATACGTGTTTAGGTGTTTTTAGAAATTCAGTTCCCCTAATGGAGTGAAACAGAGAATGAAAAGTTTTATGAATTTATTTCGTTATGAAACAGTTCACAAAGCTAAATGTACGAAAAATTTTCATTTGGCCTCTTGGTTAGAAATTAAAAAAAAAAAAAAAACAAAAAAGAAAAAACGCGTTCACTGTTTTTTGAAACTCAATCCATAAGATGGAGTAGTTATTAAAATCCATGGAGAAGAAATGAAAACTTTGAGGTTCACCGATGACATTGTAATTTTGTCAGACATATCAAAGGACATGGAAGAGCAGCCGAACGGAATGGACAGTGTCTTGAAAGGGAGATATAAGATGAATATCAACAAAAGCAAAACGAGGATAATGGAAAGTAGTCGAATTAAATCGGGTGATGCTGAGGAAATTAGATTAGGAAATGAGACGCTTAAAGTAGTAAATGAGTTTTGCTGTTTGGGGAGCAAAATAACTGATGATGGTCGAAGTAGAGAGGATATAAAATGTAGACTGGCAATGGCAAGCAAAGCGTTTCTGAACAAGAGAAATTTGTTAACATCGAGTATAGATTTGTCAGGAAGTCGATTCTGAAAGTATTTGTATGGAGTGTAGCCATGTGAAACGTGGACGATAAATAGTTTGGACAAGAAGAGAATACAAGCTTTCGAATGTGGTGCTACAGAGGAATCTGAAGATTAGATGGGTAGGTCACATAAGTAATGAGGAGGAAATGAATAGAATTGGGGAGAAGAGACATTTGTGGCTCATCTTGAATAGAAGAAGGGATCGCTTGGTAGGACATGTACCTAGACATCAAGGGATCACTAATTTAATACTGGAGGGCAGGGTGGAGTGTAAAAATCGTAAAGGGAGACCAAGAGATGAATACACTAAACAGATTCAGAAAGATGTAGGTTGCTGTAGGTACTGGAAGATGAAGAAGCTTGCATAGGATAGGGTAGCATGGAGAGCTGCATCAATCCATTCTCTGGACAACATCAACAACATGTGTGCTTGCGACACATCTGTATAATTGTCAAAGTTAAGTATTGTCGTTTACGTCTTGTAAAGAAACTCATTGATACGACTTGTTTGATTTAATTGTTTTATTGAACGAGTACAAAGGAGAGCTAGACACCCCATATTTGATAATGCCGGAGACACAGTACAAGCAAATATAACACATGTATGACACTTACTGTGAAACCAAGTTGTAATTTTGCAGTTACTAAAACGCCCTCGTATCCCCTACTTGGATAAGGAACATTAATGTGGAACCCTTCTACGTACACGGGTAGATAAATGAAAAAATAAAATAAAATACAGTGAATAGAAACAATCTACACTTACATCTACAGTTATACTCCGCAAGCCATCCAACGGCGTGTAGCGGAGGGCACTTTACGTGGCACTGTCATTACCTCCCTTTCCTGTTCCAGTCGCGTATGGTTAGCGGGAAGAACGACTGTCTGAAAGCCTCCGTGCGCGCTCGAATCTCTCTAATTTTACATTCATGATCTCCTCGGGAGGTATTAGTAGGGGGAAGTAATATAGTAATATATTCGATACCTCATCCAGAAACGCACCCTCTCGAAACTTGGACAGCAAGCTACACTGCGATGCAGAGCGCCTCTCTTGCAGAGTCTGCCACTTCAGTTTGCTAAACATCTCCGCAACGCTATCACGCTTACCAAATAACCCTGTGACGAAACGCGTCGCTCTTCTTTGGATCTTCTCTATATACCTTTGTCAACCAGACCTGGTACGGATCCCACACTGATGAGCGATACTCAAGTATAGGTCGAACGAGTATTTTGTAAGCCACCTCCTTTGTTGACGGACTACTTTTTCTAATGACTCTCTCAATGAACCTCAACCTGGAACCCGCCTTACCAACTGTTAATTTTATATGCTCATTCCACTTCAAATCGTTCCGTACACATACTCCCAGATATTTTGCAGAAGTAACTGCTAGCAGTGTTTGTTCCGCTATCATACGTATAATCATACAATAAAGGATCCTTCTTTCTATATATTCGTAATACATTACATTTGCTTATATCAAGGGTCAGTTGCCACTCCCTGCACCAAGTGCTTATCCGCTGCAGAACTTCCTGCAGTTCTCTACAGTTTTCTAATGCTGCCACTTCTCTGTATACTACAGCATCATCCGCGAAAAGCCGCATGGAACTTCCGACACTATCTACTAGGACATTTATATATACTGTGAAAAGAAATGATCCCATTACACACCCCTGTGCTACGCCAGAGATATAATCAGGCTTCAACACGGAGTACGAATGTGCGAAGTCTGGAGGCTTGCCACCATGCCTCCATTTCGACGTAGAGTTACGCGCGCTAAGCATAGTCTAAATTCTCAGAAACGGTCGAGTATCTATGGATAAGCCGAGACACATGTTCGCTGATTTTGACTCCTCTTCCATTAAACAAAATTTCAGGGAAATGGGGTTATGGTACTTGCCGTGTTCTTCTCAAAGTGCAGAGTTGTTACACTCTAGATTCCTTCAAATACAGCCATTGCGAAATCGTTCCTCATTCTTTGAGCAATGAGCTAGTGTATGAAGTCTAGTAAACAGGTTCATTCGGCATTGAGATTTGTATATTCATCACTCAGTTAGTGGAATATTATATTTATTCCTAACGAACAACGATTTGAAAAAATATGTAAACTATAACGAATATGTACAGTCGTTTACAAAACGAGCGAGACCCCTCGCCTTTTCGTTATGCTGATTCGCACAGCTTTAAAGTCTGCTACACAGGATAACAGATAAGGCGACGAAGTGCTACCAACATATTATGAACAGGCGTGAAATTGAAAAACCATCCGAACTTTGTCAGACTGTTTTCAGTCATGTGTAATGCTGATTAGTGTGTTAAACACAACACGTAAATATAAGATATAAATGAAAGAAGTTCACTTTTTTACACCACCAAGGGACCGTATACCGCAGGAAGTGCGACACATTTCCGTTTATTATGTCTACCAGTATTCGAGGTAAACAGGGATCAAGGTTTCGGTAGACAGATAGACGGTCAAGAAAGTGAGACTAGTAGGGTTCCACTTTTACCGATTTAGGTGACGAAATCCTAACAACAAAAATAGCTACGACCGTTACTGAAGATGAGAACCACATAAATAATTCATCCTACTCGTTATTCGAAATGTTCTAGTTGCAGTCGATACATCAGCATATTAATCGTCCCTAAGCTTTCGATCCAAATCACGTTTGCATGACTGCAAATAAAATCCATTTGCCTATGCACGTGGTACTTCAGATCCCAGTATTAATGCCACCGCGTTTTAGAAGTGCGAGCATTCCCATTGCTAGCTAACTTAAGAAACACTTCGGGTAATGAACGTTTTCTGGCTGTGGCGAGTCTAATGCAGAATTCGAAACATTGTAGAATACGTTTGGTAGCTATGTAGCCGTTTATTTCCTGGGGTGGCGCAGAATTATCCTACTAAATTTACTCGCTAATAACAGTAATTCGTTATTTCGATAAACATCCCGAATGATTGTCACATGAGCGGTGACAATAAGTTAGAAAATTCATATTTTTGAGTCCACAAAGCTCTACGCAACAGAAACTGCATATCATTTTGCCATTTTATTTTCGAAATTGCCGGCTTATTCATGTCTGGGGTAATAATAGAGGGCTGTTTGCCTGAGTTGTCTGCTAGCGTAGTGAAAGGTGTTTGCTACTGCAAGGGAGGTCTGGTTTGTTTTCGGTTCTAATCTCGATGGAGGTAGGTAGACTATCAGTAAAGCAATTTTAAGGAGTTATCGCGCCCCAATACGTTTTATTACTATTTTTATTCTGTACCGGCGGCCTGTGGATGTCTATATGAAACCCTTGTAGAATTTTATAATTGTTACTGCCTACTTTTTCCGCTTCTGTCAATAATTTAACTAAAATGCAGACTTTCACGGCCGGAAATATCATGTCCATTATAATTATCCGGGCTGTTATGCCGTGGTCGGTTGACGAATTCTGTGTCGATTCCCAACGTTTCGTCTCCGACTGCGGGAGACATCTTCAAGGGGGTCCGTAGCTCAATGGAAGGTCCAACACACCCACTGGCTCGCTACTGACAGTCAGGATTTCGAAAAATTCCAGTAGGATAACGCGACACCCCACACGTCCAGAGCCGGTCGGTGTGGCCGTTCGGTTCTATGCGCTTCAGTCTAGAACCGTGTCGCAGGTTGGAATCCTGCCTCGGGCATGGATGTGTGTGATGTCCTTAGGTTAGTTAGGTTTAAGTAGTTCTAAGTTCTAGGGGACTGATGACCACCGATGTTGAGTCCCATAGTGCTCAGAGCCATTTGACCCATTTTGAACACGGCCAGAATTGTTGCAGAGTGGCTCCAGGAACACTCTTCTGAGTTTAAACACTTGCGCTGGCCACCAAACTCCCAAGACATGAACATTTTTGAGCATATCTGGGATGCCTTGCAGCGTGCTGTACATAAGAGATCTCCACGACTTCGTACTCTGACGGATTTACGGACAGCCCTGCAGGATTAATAGTGTCAATTCCCTCCAGCACTACTATAGACATCAGTCGAGTCCTTGCCACGACGTGATGCTGCACTTCTGCGTGCTCGCGTGGGCCTTACACCGTATTAGGAAGGTGTACCAATTTCTTTCGTTCTTCAATGTAAAAATACGTACCAAAATAATTACAAGGGGCGTTCAATAAGTAAAGCAACACATTTTTTAAAAGCAGGTTGGTTTTATTCAGGATTCCAATACATCATACTATTCCCCGCACTTTTCTTTACAAAACCCTGTTTTTCTACCTGATTTCCGTTCAGTGCGACGGTCTAATGCCACCTCATTGAGAGGACCTGTATGGCCACATGGTACCATTGAATTGGTCGCTGTCGGAGCCAACGTCTTGCTGCAGCATTACCCTCCACATCATTCCTGTGGTTGAGGGTGCGGCTTTGAACTTTTTCTTCGGGGGAGAGGTGATGTGGCGCCCCTCCATGTATTGCCGTTTTGTTACCGACTGGAAACGACGAACTCATGTTTCATCTCCCGTGCCGATGCTCGACCAAACGTTGTCACGATCAGCATCATAACGAGCAAGCAACTCGTCATAGATGGTCCTTCATTAGTGTTCAGGTTTTCTATTAGACGGCAAGGATCCTAGTGGGCACACATGTTTGAGTACTCCACACTGGTGGAAGATTGAGTCAGCACTACGAACAGAGACGGAGAGCTGTGTAGGGAGGTATTTGATTGTATCCTTCGATCACTCTGGATGAGAGAGTCCGTAAGTCTCAACACATCTAAGTGAGGTCGGCCGGCACGTGGAATATCTGACAGGTATGCGCCACCTTGTTGCGATGTTGACAGACGCCTCGCCTAACGAGTCACCGTGCTTTTGTTCACTACCAGGTCTCTGTAGCCACTCTGCGAAGATATCTCTTTTCTTGGAACGCACCTCTGTTACAAACGCCATTTTCAAGCCCATGTAGTACGGTGTCAAAGATTGGAACTTGGCGGGCCGCTGTGGCAGAGCGGTTCTAGGCGCTTCAGTCCGGAACCACGCAGCTGCTATGGTCGCAGGTTTAAATCCTTCTAAGTCTAGCTTGGGTTCAGTTTTATATTTCTACGCACCACCTTCCCCGTTCCCGCGTATTAGGCGACAATACACGAGCTGTAGCATAGTACTACGGAAGAAATGTATTTAGAAGTATGTTATGATCACGGAAGCAAGTCAGTCACGGTGCGGCTGAAGGGCACGAGATCTCACACACAATTAATCAACTATTTGTTATTAGTGCGCTACGGTCGCAGCTTCGAATCCTGCTTCGGGCATGAATGTGTGTAATGTTCTTAGGTTAGTTACGTTTAAGTAGTTCTAGTTCTAGGGGACTGATGACCTCAGATGTTAAATCCCATAGTACCTAGAGCCATTTGAACCAACTTTGGAAGTTGATGAATCTATAGGAGCTGAAGCAGTAATACTCCGCGATATCCCGCAACTAATACCACTTTTTTCAACCGAAATTTGCCGACAAAAGAAGTGTTGCATTGCTCACTGAATTCCTCTCGTAGAAGTAATTATAAGATATATCAATACTGCTCGTCAGTCAACGTAGGTATGATCATTTAGGAGCAGAATGCAATGTTCTGTGGTTGTAAAATGAATACTATGGAAGTGGTAAGATTTTGTTGAGTGCCAACGGCCTTGCCGCAGTGGCAGCACCGGTTCTCGTCAAATCACCGAAGGTAAGCACTGTGGGGGTGAGCTAGCAGTTGGATGGGTGACTATCCGGTCTGCCGAGCGCTGTTGGCAAGCGGGGCGCACTCAGCCCTTGTAAGGCAAACTGAGGAGCTACTTGACTGAGAAGTAGCGGTTCCGGTCTCGTAAACTGACATACTGCCGGAAGAGCGGTGTGCTGACCACATGCCCTTCCATACCCGCATCCAGAGTTTTTGTTGACTTGAGAAGCGAATTGTAACAGTAATGACGGTAAAAAATTCGTGTTCTTATAGGTTTTTGGATTGAGAAATGAGACTCACTTAGCTTCTGACGTTGATGGGGCTTTATTGTGAAAACATACATGAAAGTAGTAATATCCTAACTAGGGAAGTCATAGTAGATTTTGTGGATGAACAACTGAAAGGTGCCTGTTGCTCAGCACTTTTAATTTTCTCACATTATGTTTTGTCCTTTTGGTTATCGCGGGGCCTATGTTTGCTGTATTCCATGAGATCTTACTCTAATCAGATTCGGTATATGGATACGAGCACTTCAGTAACATCTCTCCTCAGTCACTGCGAGATACTTGTGTCTTTGGCTCGTCGGTTGGTCTCGATCAGGTGTTCGTACGTGGGTGTGGAACATAAAGCCTCTTCTCGTTTGGAAAAGAGTTCCTCCTTTTTTTTTACTCGTGGTCCCTGCTGGTCTGGAATTGGTGTAGTATAGACGAAGAGAGACTTGGTGTTGTATTTTCTGTTACTGAAACGAACCCTGCTTTTGTTTTTATATTGATTTTACTGCGAAGGTTAACATTAAATGACGAGATTGGTTTGGGAATGGTTGCTCGTACATAGGTGTTCGATCACTTATTTTCATACAGTGTAATACGTGCTGAAAGTTGCTATCATTAAATACACAAGATGGTTATTGCATCAATGACTGCTTTAGTCACTGGAGCGTAAGATTACTTTTTCAAGGAATCAGTATTGTTTATCCGAAATAATGTTGCCCTTGTTTTAAAAGTGGAATATAGCATGCAATATTTATAATGGGTTGTAAAGTTTTCCTGTTTCCTTTAAAGTCACCATATTCGTCTTTAAACTCACGTGCAATGAATTCATTTACACAGCCATATCAATTTTCGTACTTGATCTGTTTGAATATCTCACACTAGTGGGCCGCCATCTTGTGCTGTTACACGAGCTAAATACAAGCAACAGTCACTCTGACAAAACGCCAGTCAACTGCAGAGCGAACACTGAGATTTGTGAACAATAATATGCAGAATTTCTGTTCACGAAAATTAGGTTCCGTGTGCTGATAAAAGATAGGTGATTGTGGGCTGAGCTGCTGACTACTGCCATGAAACATCGTGTTGTACCGAGTCACTTATCTAATGCAATGTAATGTACGATGAAAGTTAGAAATGCGGTTGATCATTCTGCTAACCAACTATTTTCTTAATTCTGAATTTATTCATGCACTAAATGGTAAGTCCCATTGCCCAGCTGGACGCTGTAAGCGAGAAGCTAACGCATGCTCAAAGTAATCTGTTGTGTTCACGACAAAATTTCATTTGCGTGCTGTTTACATATATTAAGCCAACGGCCTTGCCGTATTGATAACACCGATTCCCGTCAGACTATCGAAGTTAAGCGCCGTCGGGCTGGCCGAACACTTGGATGGGTGACCATCCGGCCTGCAGAGCGCTGTTGGCAAGCGGGGCGCACTCAGCCCTTGTGAGGCAAACTGAGGAGCTACCTGACTGAGGAAGCAGCGGCTCCGGTCTCGTAGACTGACATACTGTCAGGAGAGCGGTGTGCTGACAACATGCTCCTCCATGTCCACATCCAGTGACGCCTGTGGGTTGAGGATGACACGGCGGCCGGTCGGTACCGTTGGGCCTTGCAAGGCCTATTCTGACGGAGTTGCCCGTATTAGATATGCAGACCCTCATCTCTTTCCGTTGCGTTGTATTTCTGAAAGCGTGTGCTGTGAGACTATTTCCTACTTTGTACGAACCGTGGTTTCGATCGTAGCCACTGCCTGGATTTTGAATAAAGTTATCGTGAATGATGGCCCGCTACAAAGTGTCAACCTCATTCTATCAACGGTCTTATCAAAGAGCGCTGAGGAGCCGACAGAGGATTGGGGTACCGTCTTACTCTTGTGGTGGGAATCTGCCCCTAAAGGTGCAAGTATCAGCAATGATGTACCGCACGATCATGCTCAAGACAGTGGAAACCACTGAATTAAGGACACATAATGCGTATCCATAGGAAAATGTGAGCTATATGAAAAATTACCATAATGAGTTAGTCAAAAAAATTCGTATCGGTCACCAATGGATGTCCAGGAGGGCACTACCAATGAAGACATGACCAAATGGAAAAGTGGAACAGTGATATTCTACGAGTGGAATGTGGATTACCGGAAGTCTGACTGCGGTAGAAAATGTGAAGAAGGAATGGAGACTCTCAACATAGATGTAACAGGAGACAGCGAAGCGAATGCAAAGAAGATGATTTATGGTCAGGCTAATTTAGGGTAAAATCAACAGCAGCGAAAATGGTATAGTGGTATAATGAGAGTAATTTGTTTTGACTTAGAAGGTAGGGAAGGGAGTTACTTACTGCGAACAGTTCAAAGGTAGAATCATTCTCTTCAGAATCAACATAAAGCAATCATTATAACAGTTGTTAAGATATACAGGTCGACGCCACATACAGAAGATGAAGAGCTAGAGAGGTTATACGTGGACATTGAATTGGGGGGGAGACTGAAACGCTGTATTGGGGAGAGGTATCGAAGAAGTAACACGGACTCGACTATGGGAATGAGAGAGGAACGACAATTCATAAGTTCTGCAACAAATTTCTTGTAGTAAGAGCAAACAAACTGTTAAAGATGATAGGAAGAGGAGACTTATTCTGAACAGGTCTGAGGACAGGAATACTCTCTATCAGCTGGATTATATCATGGAAAGATAGAGATTCTGAAATCAGACATCAGACTGTAATAAGTACTCGAGAGTAGACAGACTTACGCAATACTAGGCAGACTCAGGTCAGAATTTGGTACTGATGAAGAGTTGGCTAGAGTTTAAGAGGACTTTCGGAAAGAATCAATGTGTAAAGAAGTGGGGCACTGAAGCACTGGAGAATGATGATGTGCGTTTGAGATTTTTGAAGCTGTGTGTACTGTGATAGTGAATACCACAGTAGGAAGGTCAGTTGAAGAGGAATCGGTATCCCAAAAAAATGCGTTTACAGAAGTTCAAGAGGAACATCGTTCCGAAAAATCCACAGGCAACAGGAAAATACTTCAGTGATCGCCTATTGCAGGAAGAATAAGAACGTTAAGAAAAGATAGAAATACAGGAATGCAACAAAATTAAGAAATAAATAAATAAGAAGTGGAGGCAAGCAAAGGCATAACTGTTGCAGGAAAGATTTGAAAAAATAGAAGAAGAAATAGTAGTCCTAAGGTCTGCTCTAGCAGATAGAAAAGTGAAGAGAACCTTGTGAGCCTCTTACTTTTTTTGTAATTGAACTGAGCACAAGAGAACATGTGATGGCAGTAAGGTTCCCTGAATATAACTTCCTTTTTTTTACAAAATTATGACTCAAGAAGTGATTTATAACGCTATCTGATCACTTTTTATAATGGTATTCCAGATTAGCATGTATGTACTTACATTACGCAACAGGAAGAATTGGGGGCACGTATGACCCTTTGAACAGATTTAAGACCACATTTAATTGTGGAAGTTTCATAGCCACATCCAGTGAGCGTGTTATTGATCCTCCATGTAAGCAGACGAAGTGGTATGAAGACGAGAGCTCCATTCTGATATCCTCACACCTGCTCACACAAAACATGTAATACGCGAGAGACGTTCAATAAGTATTGTAGAACACTTTTCCTCGATCGATTTCCCTTTAAAAAAATGCAGAATCTGTTGTGGTGCATCGCGAAATATTCCTGCTTCGTCCCCTATCGTTTCATGAAGTTTCGATGGATGACGGCGCTCTGTGTACCCTAAAAAATGGCGTCTGTAATGGAGGTGCGTTCCAAATAGAAATATGTCGTCGAGTATTTTTTGGCGTACAACCAGAGCGTCGCAGATATTCATAGGCGTTTGCAGAATGCCTATGGAGACCTGGCGTTTGCAGAATGTCTACGGAGACCTGGCAGCGAACAAAAGCACGGTGAGTCGTTAGGTGAGGCACCTGTCACATCGCACCAAAATAGTGCAAAGGTGTCCGATATCGCGCGTGGTGGCCTGCTGCACTCAGCTGTGACTGCTGCAATGTTGGAACGTGCGGACACTCTCATTCAAAGTGATCAACGGACCACAATCAAACAAATCATACACCTCGCTGCACAACAGGATGTCTCTGTTGGCAGTGCTGACACACGCGTCCACCAGTTGGCTTAGTCAAAGGTGCGTCCCACTGTGTTCCTCGCCGCCTGACAGAAGATCGTGAAGAGCAACAAAGGCCCATCTGTGAGGAACTGCTTGCGAGTTACGGGGCTAATCGTGATAACGTTTTGTCGAAAATCGCCACAGGCGATGAAACATGAGTTCATCACTTCGATCCGGAAACAAAATGGCAGTCGATGAAGAAAAAGTTGAATGCCGCATCGTACACGGGTCAAGGGGGAAGGAGTTATGCTGTTTGATGTCCACTCTCATGGTGCAACTATCACAATGGAAGTGTACTGTGCTACCCGCAGGAAACTGAAGTTCGAATTTCAGCTTGTTCATCGCCAAAAAGAAACAAACGAACTTTCTCTTCGTCATGACAATGCAAGGCCTCACACAAGTCCGTGCGCCCGAGAGGAGTTCACAAAACTGCACTGAACGGTTCTTGTACATCCACCCCACAGACCAGATCTCGCACCTTCCGACTTTCACCTGCTTGTCTCAATGGAGAATGCACTCTGCGGGAGGCTGTAAGTGGATCATGGAGAGTCTAGTGAGGATGGGCGGCCAGTCCATTCGCCGAATATCCTTTAGTTTCAAGACGTGCATTCTTCTACGCGTTCGCGGATTTTGATACATAAAAATGAAGTGATGTCGGAATGCACCCCCGAAAAGCCGCACATGGGAAGCAGCACAGTGTCACAAAAACGCTGACAAGTGAAAATAATGTGTTAGTTGATTAGGAGAGCAGTGCACCCATGCAGCAAAATGCCTCCCAACACCATAACACCTAAACAACAAAAACTACCACATTCGACAATATTCCTGGGAGCATCACGTCTTCCTACCTCTCGCCATATGAGGCTACGGACAGAATTTATGAATGATAATTCGTGCATTGGAGAGCGCAGGTGCAGAAGCTCTTGCCACAAGAGGATATTCGGTGAAGGGACTGGTCTGTCTGTTCTGTTCCACACTCCCCTATTTACATCCCATTGAGCACATATGAAATGAACTGGGGAGATGTGTTGCGACACGTTCACATGAACCAATGGCCATCCAGTTGTTATCAACAGCGCTGGTGGAGGACTCAAACACTCTGCCACAAAATCTCCTTAAGGGCGAATGTAGTTCGTTTAATGAAACTGAAAGCAACGGTGGCTTCATGGAGCAATGAGAATTCCACTGTTAAAGGCCGGTGGGAGAGCGCCGATAGAGGGACAAGTAAACTGATTTTCTCTGCGAGGAGAGGAATTGTCTGCTGATGTTATAGGAGAAGAAATGGGAAGTGATTTGTAAGGCCTAGCGGGTACGGTGTTAAAGCCACAGTGTGAAAGGGCTTTGGAAGAATTGATATCACATGAGGCGTATAGGATGGATAACATCATGGAGGGAAATGAAGACTAAACAACAAGTTGGTGTGTAGAATCTTACACTGGAAACATGAGATCTGACTTGTGGAAGAATATTATCCACACAATGTCGAACATAGCAGATCCATATAAACATGACAACTATCTCACAATCCGCTAAAAAGCTAATGTTTCCACGTTTCTGATCAGAATAATGCACAAAAGAACAGAAAAAACTGAAGATCAGTTAGATGACTATTGGTGTGACCATATGATATATAAAGGCACCAGGGAAGCAGCGCTTACACGCTTGATACTGGTTAAGAAGAAAATGGTTGTTCTATAACTGCGGAAGTGTGTACAGATAATTCGTAACTAAACTACCCACGATTATTCAACTTTTAAGAGATAATAAAATGAAAACAACAGAAATTAGCTCGACTTATGGAGGAAATACAATAGTCACACGGAAATATGGAAACATCACAAACACAACACATTATCATGCCTAATTCCACGTAGCTAAATATTTGGTATTCAAAATAGTTTCCAGTCATCTCGAAATGGATTAATACAGGTCCTGTATGGATTTCAAGGGAATATTGCATACCCCCTGCTGCAAAATAGTGGCAATTTCAGGTAACGGTTATGGAAATAGATAGTTCCTTCCAAAGCAGGTGACGAAGGCCTAGTATTATTGAGATATGGTGACTGTGGTAACCAGGGGAGATGGGACAGTGCGTCCTTGTTCTCGCTAAACTAGTCCTGAGCAATGCAACCTCTGTAAATAGAGGTCCTGTCGTCTTCGAACACATGCTTAACATTTGGAGAACAAACATTGTTCCATGGGATGGAACTGATCACCCAAAATGGTCAAGTAATCTGAGCCCTGCTGGGGCTCTTGTTGGTGTTGTTTCTAGGTTTCCTCCCTCTGTTAGGGGCCAGACCGTATCTTTTAGTTGGTATGGTTGCTGCTGTTTGTCTGCTTCTCGTCTTGACTAGCGCCACTCGTTTCGCAAGCGTTGTCTGTCCGCTAGTGGCAGCAGCGGTTGTTATCGATAAGTAGTAACTGTTGCCCTATCTTTGGGGCTACGTCATTGTTTTTCCGGGTCGTGTGAGTAGGGAGTTCGGTTGGGGACTCAGGAGGAGACAGGTCCGCTCAGTGTAGGAACATGCCGGGACCGCTGGCGGCGCGCATGGACTGGCAAATGGAACGGCTGTGGTGACGAGGGTACAAACCAGATCCTGCAGGCTTTAAGTTGAGTGCATTTCAATTCAAGTAGAGAAACCTCCACCATTGTGACACCTCGCGATTCTCCAGTGTTGCTGCTCGTAGTGTCGCTGAGGCAAAGAGCAGCGAGTGGAGTGCTTGGGGAAAGCGGATCTGATTAGCTTTCCTCGACTTCTTATTACTAATTACTGCGTTCAACTTGTTACAACTTGTTAAGTTGAAATAGCGGTATTTTTCCTGCCTGGTGGCCGCTAAAGCCCCAGTTACCTGCCCTGGGGGTTAATGTATGTAACGGCAGTGTACGTTTCCTCGCCTTGCCGCTGCTGTCCAGTAAGGAATGTAGTTCTGACAGCTCTCTTGATTGTGGGCCGTTTGTGTTACTTCTACTCTGTTGGTAGTGATTTCTTTCTCTTTCCGGGCGCTCTAAGCTCAGTATTCTGGGGGTGTAGTGCAGTCCACCGGTTCCGGCTTTGGAGTGTTGTTCCATGCTTGCATTTGGTTTATTGGATGTCAGGTAGCTTCAGCAAGATTATCATTAGTCATTCGTTAGACTGCCACTAGTCTGAATTAGCATCTTGTGAAGCGAATGCAACTCTTGGCTGCCTATCTCATCGTTCGCGAACGTGTTTTTTGCTGGACCTACTCCGAGATCGTTTACTGGTGCACCATATAATTACCATTCTTGGCGCTACAGCAGGTTTAAATGATTGTGCTACCAAGTTACCATCATTTTGTTCACCGGTTTGGTGATCAGTTGCCTGCCTTTTTAAATTAACCTATGCTATTGCATTGCTGTTCTACAGTATGTTTGTTAATTTTTTTTTTTTTTATAATTGCCGTTGTTGGTGTTAAAGGCCTGCAGCCGTGACTGTTGTTACTTGCCTTAAAATTGTAATTGGGATCACATTGGCTTGTTTTTAAAACATTATTTGCTGTGTTTGTATTTTATGCTCATTTGGTAGTTTGTAACAAACTGAAAGCACTATTAACTACACAGTTGTTTATTCCTTCATTAATAACGTGTGATATCTTGATTTATTGCTGAGTCTGGAGTTACCATGTTAGAATAAATGAAATAAATGTGATGCATTTGCATCACTGATGTATGGTTTCGGAGTTGCTGTTCGCTTTATGATTTCTGCCTTGTGGAGCTCTCCTCGTGTTGTTTTGGTGCTGCCGGCGTTTGCGAGGGCGCCATTCAGTTCTGCAGTGAGCTCTGCAGTGGTCGTCCTCTTATTTCCCGTCAGAATGCTCTTCAATGACCAACCGGCATGATCACTCTACATACACTTTCGTCTTCTTTGTGACTTGCCGGGTTGACGTTTTCCCTTTTCCTGTAAGCGCCATAAATCTTCGAAACGGCACCTCTTGAAACTACAAGTGCTTCGACTATCTTGGTTAGGGCATCACTTAGCTCCAACTCAACGCACTCATAACTACGTAGAACACTGTTTTGACCGTGATTGACACTTCTAACCTACTGAGGACACTGCACAGATTCCACTCTTGATCACATACAACAGCGCAACCTGCAGGCTTGAATAGCATCTGCAATTATGTTGAGGCATCCTCGTCTGACAGTGTTTCCGCATTTTTTGTCCAATTGTGTTTTACGGGGTGAAATATTAGTAGCAGGTGCTTAATAGTGGGTTGGTGGACCTCTGAAATGATAACACCAACGATTCTGCATGCATGGGTTCGACAAGTCATTGGTAAGTTTCTAATGTTTATAGATATATGTGGCACCAGATGTACGAGACACACAGGTAAAGCAGTTGTAAACTATGGGCCTTTGGTCTATGGGCGTGGATATGGTGTCCTGCAGTGTGACAGATGTGTTCCATTGGGTTCAGGCCTGGTGCATTTGGTGACGAAGAAATCAACGTGCGTTCACGATTATGCTCTTCAAACAACTGTAGCATGATTGTGGTCTTCTGACACTGCTAGTTACTCCTCTGGAAGTAGCCATCACCGTAGGTGAAGACTTCAAACCTGAGTGAATGGAGATGGTTCGCAGTATTGTACACATAGTCTATAGCTGTCAAAGTGCCTTCGATTCCTACTCCAGGTCCCATGAAAGCCCAGTTTAACGTCTTCTACAGTATAATGCTGCCTCCACCAACATATGTCCATCGTGTAGTGCGTTTTGAGCAGCACAGGATAAGTGAAGACCAAAAAATGGTTCAAATGGCTCCGAGCACTGTGGGACTTAACATCTGTGGTCATCAGTCCCCTAGAACTTAGAACTACTTAAACCTAACTAATCTAAGGACATCAGACACATCCATACCCGAGGCAGGATTCGAACCCGCGACCGTAGCGATCACGCGGTTCCAGACTGAAGCGCCTAGAACCGCACGGCCACACAGGCCGGCTGATTTTATAAGAACATAATACAATCATCCTGTTTTAGCACCTTCATCGAACAAACTAAAATCACGGAACCCACAAGTCTTTCGATCCAAGATAGAACCCCGTAGATGAAAACGCTTTACAGATATCCAGAAATCTACAACGAATAATGTATACAAAATGATGCTTCCCTTCTTTTGCAGCACACCAAAACCGCTGCCGCTATCCTGTCCAGTAATTCAATAGCGTAGAACGTGTATGCAGCGTGTTTTCCTTTTGCATAAGTAACGTTACGTGGATTGCGCCGTCATATACACAGGAGTTAGACACGGGCTTCATTAACCTACAACAGGTACATGTTACACATTGGAAACAAGAAATAAAACGCAAGCACCTGTAATGAGGTCAACACCGTCAGACTGCTACCAAAACTATTAGAAAAACACTAGTCTATTACTTGGGTGCCTTATAAGGATGTCAAAGTTTTAAACATGGCTACACGTTCAAAGACCGTTTCTGGGTTACAACTGCAAGAAATGAGCCCTCGGTCACTATTTTTAGACTTAATGAACCTGGTGTCAACACTACAAGGAGTACCTGCGGCTCCGAGAGCCCGTATCGATGATGTTTCGTTGAATGGTTCGCACACTGACACTTACGGGCCCGGCACTGAAATCTGCACCAATTTGCGGAATGGTTGCACTTCTGTCACGTTGAACTGTTTCCTTCAGTCATCGTTGGTCCTGTTCTTGCCGGACCTTTTTCCGGCCTCAGCGATGTCGGAGATTTGATGTTGTATCGGATTCCTAATATTCGCGGTACATTCGTGAAATGGTCGTACGGAAAAACTCCCATTTCATCGCTAACCCGGAGATGCTGTTTCTTTCGCTCGTGAGCCGACTATAACATCACATTGTAACTCACTTAAATCCTGATGATCTACTCCTGTAGCAACTGTAACCGATCTAACATTTGCGCCCGACAGTTGCTGTCTTATATAGGCATTGCCGACTGCAGCACTGTTTACGAATATCTGCCGGCCGGTGTGGCCGAGGGGTACTAGGCGCTTCAGTCTGGAACCGCGCCACCGCTACGGTCGTAGGTTCGAATCCTGCCTCGGGCATGGATGTGTGTGATGACCTTAGGTTAGAAATATTTAAGTAGTTCTAAGTTCTAGGGGACTGATGACCTCCGATGTTAAGTCCCATAGTGCTCAGAGCCATTTGAACCATTTTGAACTTCTTCAGTAAACTCTCAACAGAGGCACAGTACAATCACACCTTAACTCTAACGTCGGCTTAGTACGAATTTATATCGCTAAAAATGCGGTTATCAAGTTTTCTCATCAAGCACTGATACTTCTACAATAACACTGTTTTTGAGGAGGGCTCCGAAAACACTGTTTGTTCCCGGACAATTCCCTGGGCCCGTCAGCCACGCCGTACCCGCCACTCTTGGGCTCGCGCCACTCCAGTCAACAACCTCCTCTCTCGCCGCTGACCACCGCGCCAGATAGCCTCCCAAAGCTTCGCAGGCCGAATATGAGTCATTATGCCTTGGCGCGATTACCTATCAGTGCCGATATGGCACACATTCACACAAATTTAGTTTGTTAATGTCAATAGGCATCATTCCACTTAACAAGTGCATTTTTGCAAAAAAAATACTCTTTTCAAGTATTATTTCAATCTGTTTTTTGGCTAACAGTACGAGCCTCTGATTGCCAATTCATTCTACGTAAATCGCACATCAATAGCACTTCTCATTTCAACTGTAATTGTGGTGCAAGTCTTAGGTGATTCACCATGTATATGCAGATAAACATATAGCATATGAAAAGGGGGCAATTTTTCGAAAGTTTCTGCTCGAATTTTCACCACTGCAACCATTTTGGCCTCCAATGTCATCTTTTTTCCGTTTGGCTAGCCTTTTTTCTGTGGCTTCGATCATGTATACCTACAACACAAAGACCGCACACACCTCCTACCCCAGCCTTTTCTCCACCTCTTCCTTCCTTCCAATGTCTCCGTCTCCACCTCATCCTCCCACCTCTATCTGGCCATCTCTTACTCCCACTCTCTATATCTTCCACTTCCTCTCTTTGACCACAGCTTCCTCCCCTCCCTCTGTTCATACGCTTCTTCCTCTCTTCCTGGCCATAGCCTTCTACCCTCTGTCCTATTTCACCTGTCTCTATGCCTACTAGTACCTCCTGCCCCTCCCTCACCTCCACCATCTCCCTGCCTGTTCCCTCCTCACACCCACTGTGTCCATCTCCTCCATCCCCATCTCTCTGTCTATTTCGTTCTTCCCATTTCTCCCACTGTCCATCTCTTCCCCCATCCTCTCTCTGTTCATGTAGCCCCTGATTGGTATGGCAGTACTATCAGCACAACATCCCTCCTCCCCTCAGTCTATATACATCTACTCCTCACTCTCTCTGTCCACCTCATCCTCTCCCTCTCTGTCTATCCATCCCCTCCTACCCCTCCCTATGTCCATCACCTCCTCCCACCTTGCTATGTCTATCTCATCAACCTCCCTTGCCATCTGTCTCCTCTCCCTTCCCCTCTGCTCAGCTGCAATCATCCATATGTGTAACCCCAGAATACATGCTAATACTACCCATACAACATCCTTGCCATACATGGTAATCTACATATCAGGGACTTAAAAAACCATTTTTCCCCTATGTGTCTGCTCTTACGTGAGCTATGAGGTATTACCTCAAATTCATGATTCTCATGTGGCAAGCAGTATGTGTACCCATTTTGGATGAAAACGATCCAGTCGATTTGGAGGAGATGCTGCACATATACACATTTGTACACATATATGTATACAGACCCCATTATCTCCATTTCACCTGTGTCAGGAACATATACAGCACACAACTCCTCCTTACCCTCTCTCACCATCTCTCTTTCCATCTCTTTCTTCCCCAATCTCTCTTTGTTTATCTTTATATTGCTTCTTCCTCCCCCTCCCTGGCCATCTCCACTTCCTCTGTGTACATATTTTCCTCCCCATCCATCTCCTCCTGCCCCTCTCCATCTCTCCCCTACAATCTCTCTGCCGCTCTCCACCTCCTCCATCCTTTCGTCCATCCCATCTTTCTACAACTCTCTGCCCATCTCTCCATGCCCCTCTCCATCTCCTCCCTCCTCTCTCCAACTATCTTTTCATATTCCTCTCTCTTTCCATCTCTTTCCCCTTTCCTTCTCTTCCCCTCTTCCTTTCTCAAAAGTTATCAACCTCTCTCCACATTCCAGTCGATCTTCCAGCTACCACCTACAACTCTCACTCCTCCTCCCCACTACTCATTGCCCATCTCCTCCTCCCCCTCTCTTTATTCATCGCTTCTTCTACTTCACTCTGACCACTTCCTACCCCCTATTTCTCTGTCTTGTACACATCTTCAGAGCAGCAAGTAAAGTATTAAATTATTTTGTGTTTTCTTTGCAGTATATTCCTTAAATTCTCTGTTTAAGAGGTGCAATCTCACTTTTTGTAACTCTAAAGCGTAGAGGAACTTCTTCTGAAAAACTAGCTAACAATTCATAAGGCGTCAGCCTCCATTGGCGGCATGTCAGCAGGGCAGCAGTTCTCATATCTAGATTTCTGTCTGTGCTTTTCTGATTAATTCTTAACTTAGTAATAGGACAATGGGTAGTATGTGTGCGTGCCATGCACGGACGCCGTTCTCGAACAGATGATTGTGCTTTTAGTTATGGTCAGTCATCTTCAGGCTGCTGCCTTGGGGTACACCAGTAGTGAAGAATCTGGTGTATTGTGTGGGACAGCTCAGATGTTTCGTCGGCGGATTCTGTTGCTGAGGCACCTCATAGTGTACTTGATGCAGTGGATCTGTCCTCACTGCAGGATGAGGGGCAAATGGTAACGCATTCACATTACTTAAGGTGAGAACCAATATGGATATCGCCGTCTGGTCTAATTTATTTGCCATATGAGTGAACAAGTGGTCGTTGCTTCAGTAGGATCCGAGAAGGTACATAGGGCGAGGGGTTTGGTAGTTACTGAGAGCTCAAGCTTTAGCCACATTATGGAGCTGTTTAGGGAAATAGCGTTCCGGACTGGAAAAGAAATCAATGTGCACTCGGTATATGAGGCAGTAGACCTCATTCTAGATGTAGATGAGACCTTTTCTGTGGCTGTCGAGCTCGTAGGATGCAGATGTCTGCAAGTTGTGGGTCACGTAACCCAACGACTGAGAGTTTTGGTTTCGTCGACTGTGAGACGGTCTCCGCTGTAGGTTGCTAGACCTGTGTTATCGGATGGGGAACTAAAGAACTCGCCTTGAAAGGTCAGGGATGCACTACCCAGAGGAAGCACTTACATGGACGACAGAGAACTTTTTGAGTGTACAAGAGGGTTTTCAGGCTACTCAGTAACTTGAGGTACTCTGATGATCACGCGCCAGTCGACACACAGCTAGCGAACTTAGACCGGATTCAGAGTAATGATACCTCATCTGTCAAAATATTTATACTAGAAGTTCCCGAATTCACTACCCACCAGGAAATTTCTCGCGCTCAAATTCCTAGGACCGAGGGCCTGGCGAATCCCGAAGTAAAAAGCTCTGAGAAATGTAGCGATTCGTGGAACATATATCGAAAAGACAAATTATACGCCGTTAGAGGGGAATAGTTCATTGTAGCTGGCCATGATATTGCCTCTATTGAGGTGAGTTATCTGGTCATGTATAACAGGTCTAGGTGAAATCAACAGTATTATTCTACAAGTCAGCAGGTTCCACTGTGACAGTTTTATAGCTATACAAAGAAAGTCTACGGCCTGTGCGTGGCGATATCATGCAATGTTAGTTGGGGGCGCTTTAAAACTACCGCGTATCCACTGGGACATCTATGGATTCATTGAAGGGGGTACAGACAGACAGTCTTGCTTAGTCCTTTTGATAATATTTTCCGAAAACTGCCTTGAGTGCCTAGTTCTACAGTCCACATACAGTGGAAATGTTTTAGTCTTTGTAGCTACAAACATTCCTGACCTTATCGATGGCGTCAGCAGAGACAAAGGGATTAGTGACCATACAGGCTGTGGTTACTAAAGTTAATATACAATCAAGAAGACAAGAACAGTATTTCTGGTAGAAAGAGCAGATAAGCAGTTGTTAACACCCCACTTGGATAATGAACTGACATCATTTAGTTCCAGTGTCATAGACGAATAGGAATTATGGACATTGTTTGAACGGACTATAAATCGTGCTACAGAGAAAAATGTGCGGAGTAAGTCGATTAACGACGGAAAAGAACCACACTGGCTTAACAAGTAAGTTCGGTTCAAAAGAGAACACGCAATTGGCGACAGGCAAAAGTTATTAGAAATCTATGCATGGGCAAAGTGTATAACAGCTATGACGATTATACCTCAGCAAAAGATCTTGCCACTAAACGGGTCAAAGGCTCCTATCCAGTCACCCGTTGACAAGTCAGATGTGGTAAAAGCAAAGTCACAGTTTTAAATTTCGCATTTAAGAAATCGTTCACGCAGGAGAGTAGTACAAACATACCGTCGTTTGACCATTGTATAGACTCCTGTATGGAACGCTTGGTGATAAGTAACCCTGGTGTAGATAACCAAGTGAAAGGCAAATACGTTACCGAATCAGGATGGAATCCAAATTCGGTTTTACAAAGAGTACTCTACGGCACTGGCCCCTTACTTAGCTTGCATTTATCACTAATCTCTCGCCCAGCTCCAAGCCCCAAGCGACTGGAAGAAAGTACAGGTGACTCCTGTATATAAGAAGAGTGAGAGAACGGATCCGCAAAATTACAGACCAATATCCTCAACATAGATTTGCTGCAAAATTCTTGAACATATAATATAATAAATTTCCTTGAGACCCGAAAGCTTCCGTCTACGAATTAGGACGTTTGTAGAAAGTATAATCATTGCAAAACTCAGCTTTCTCTTTTCCCGCATAACATTCTGCGCACTATGGTTGAAGGAGAAGAGGCAGATTTCATATTCCTAAACTTCTGAAAATCAGTTGACACGGTACCCCACTGAATACGGAACAGGTCTCCTTATACCACAGGGGCGAACGTCCATCAGGGACGGGGTATCGTCAGGAGTACCTCAGGGAAGTGTCTGCTGTTTATTTCTTTATACATAAATGATCTGGTGGACGCGGTGAGCAGCAATCTGGGACTGTTAGCTGATGGTGCTGTGGTGTACAGGAAGGTGTCGCCTATGAGTGACTATAGGACGATGCAAGAGGACTAATACAGAATTTCTAGTTGGTGTGACGAATGGTAGCTAGCTCTAAATGCAGAAAAATGTGAGATAATTCACATGTGTAGAGAGAAACAAAGGCATAATTTTCGAATACAACATTAGTAGTGCGCTGCTTGTCATAATTATTTCGTTTAAATATCTAGGTGCAAAGTTGCAAACCGATTTGTAATTGAACGAACTTGTGAAGACTGTGGTGGAGAAGGTGAAAAGTCGACTTTCGGTTTATTTGAAGAATTTTAGGAAAGTGTGGTTCATGTGTAAAGGAAACCACATGTGGGATACTAGTGTAATCCATTGTTGAGTATTGTTCGACTGTTTGGGGTCCGCACAATGTCTTATTGAAAGACAGGCTGCTGATTTGATACCAGTAAGTTCGAACAACAAGCATTTATTGTGGAGATGCTTTGGGAACTAAAATTGGAATCTATGGAGGGATGGTGACGTTCTTTTCAAGGAACATTACTGAGAAAATCTACAGACATGGGATTTGAAGCTGACTGCAGAACGATTCTGCTACCAACAACGTGCATTTTGCATAAGGACAATGAAGATATGTGAAATTAGGGCACGTAAGGAGGTATATAGATACTCGTTTTTCGCTCATTCTGTTTGTGAGTGGAGCAGGAATGAAATGACTAGTAGTGATGCAGAGTATCCTCCATCACACACTGTACAGTGTAGATGTAGATATCCATCTCCCCCTTCCTTTGTCTTTGATCGTATCATCCCCACCATTTGTACATACCATCCTCCCCTCCTCTCTGTTTATCGAGTTTCTCCTACCATCTCTCCCTCTCTACACCTCTCCTCCTCTACACTCTACCTTCAGCCACTCCTTACCATCCCCCCCCATGTGTTCTTCCCCTCCCGCCACCCTGTCTCTCTGTCCATTCCCTACTCTATCCATCTCAGCCTTAGCCCAGTAAAGGGCATCTGTACATGTAGCCACTGCAATACAGGTCGACAAAGCAGTGGAATACGGCTGCAACACAGCACACTTGTTTTGCGGTACAACCGACATGTCAGGGGTTTGTAAGTTATTTTTTGCCCTGACGTATAAGGTGCCATGCAAAGCATATCGATAAGGCAGGCAAATTCTATACCCACACAATCACCTATCATGTGCAGCAGCCATGATGGCAGGGGCAGAGCAGAGCACGTTATTCCCCATATTTCCGCTCCTGTTGCAATTTATAGCCACACACTATGTTGATGTTGTGTCACCGCCAGGCACCACACTTGCTAGGTATTAGCCTTTAAATCGGCCACGGTCCGTTAGTATACGTCGGACCCAGGTGTCGCCACTATCAGTGATTGCAGACCGAGCGCCGCCACACGGCAGGTCTCGTCTAGAGAGACTCCCTAGCATTCGCCCCAGTTGTACAGCCGACTTTCCTAGCTATGGTTCACTGACTACATACGCTCTCATTTGCAGAGACGACAGTTTAGCATAACCTTCAGCTACGTCATTTGCTACGACCTATCAAGGCGCCATATTCAGTTACTATGTCTTCTGAACAGATAATATTGTGAGTCATGTACCGTCAAGAGCGACGTTCATCATTAATGGATTAAAGTTAAGTATCAAACTAATTACGTCCGCTTTCTGAATTCTAATTCCTTGTCATGTTCCAGACCTCACGTCAGTACAGTCCTTCCCTCCTCACGCCAGCGTGTGTGAGCCAAAACGCATGCATTTCGGCCTCTACTAGTAACACGGTGTTGGCTCTTCTGCCAACAATGTATATATATATTACTAGCCATTTTCCACAGCATCTCCCCCCCCCAATATATGTTGGACACATGTATTGCACATACCTTCTCCTCTCTTAGTCCATTTCCTCCATCCCTCAGCCCATCTCCCCCTTTTCCCTTTACCTATCTTCTCCTCACACCAACTCTCTGCCCACTTCCTCCTCACCATCCTCACTACCCATCTCCTCTTCATCTCCTCTCTTCCCATCTCCTGCTCACCTCCATCTCTGACCATTTTCTCTCTTCCCTAATTTCTGGCTGCTTTTCCCTTTCATCATCTCTGCCCATCTCCTCCTCTCATTCTCTCCACCTGTCCCCTCCTACCCCATTCTATCTGTTCACCTCCTCCTGCCTCATCTGTAACTGTCAACTTCCAGCTGCTCTCTTCCCATCCAGGTCCTTCTATTCTCACTCTTTCACTGCACATATCCTCATTTTGCAGTCACTCTGTCTATCTCCTCCTGCCCTATAAATCTATCCACCTCCTCCTGACACCCTCACCCTAAACCTCCTCTTCCTTACCTCATCTTATTCATCTCCTGTGGCCCCATGCCCCTATCTCTTCCATCCTGCCCCTCTCACTCTGTCCAACTCTTCACCTCTTCTCTCTGCCCCTCCATCCAACCACCTTCCTTATCAATCTCCTCATTCTACCTCTCCATATCAATTTCCTCTGCCCTCTCTGCCTGTTAACCCTTCTGCCTCCATTCTGGCCATCCCCTTCCAGTCCCCTATCTCTGTTCATCCCCTCCCACCCCCTTCTCTTTGTGCTTCCGTCCTGTGCCCCCCCCCCATTGCCTATTCATCCCCTCCTGTCACTTCCTATCCATCCTACTCCTCCCACCCCCTTCTCTTTGTCCTTTCCTCCTGTGCCCTCCATTGCATATTCATCCCCTCCTGCTACCTCACTTCCTATCTATCCTACTTCAACACAACATGACTGCTGCGCAGGACAGCCTAAATGTCTGAGACTGGGAAACCATTTCTTGCCCTCGATGTGCAGGTTTCCCTGGAAATCATGTTAGTATTGACGAAGGATACTGTTTCCACACTACACACCTGTCAAACTGAACAGCCTATGTGGCAGAGGGCTAAGAAAACACGTTTTTTCTAGTAAATCCGCTCTTATACAAGCTATGACATTATAATCACAGCATGGTGAAGCATGATGTATTTGTATCTAATCTGCTTGACATCGATCCAAGTGTTCATGAGGAGATCCCATCACACATAGTTACATACATAAATAGTGCTTTATGTATAAAGGATTAATTTGATGTGGAATATTCATCCAGGCTTTCTTTTTTTTATTAAGTTTGTGTGTCATCTTCCAACTAAATATAAAGTACTTACAAACACGACAAAAAGATATTGCTAAGGACTGGATGACAATCAGCACAGAAGACCATTGAACATGTTTACTCAAACAATGGAAATCACTTTACACAGGAATCTGGTCGCTAGCAGCAGACTTCAGTTGTACAACATCACTGGGACAGGCAAATTCTGGTGTAGTTAGCAATACCACACACTTTGTTGATTTTATTAGAAGAAACAACAGTTGCCTTCATATTATATTTCAGGAATCAATTTCTTAATGGTCATATTACACTAAGGTGAGAAAAGTCACGAGACAGCAATATGCACATTTACAGATGGCTGTGGTATCAGGTACACAAGATATAAAGCGGCAGTGCATTTACATATCTGTCATTTGTACACAGGTGATGCATCTGAAAATACTTGCAACGTGTTGATCGTCCCACGGCGGCAGTTAACAAACTTTGAACGTGGAATGGTAGTTGGAGCTAGATGCATTACACATTACAGTTCGTTAGGGTATTTAATATTACGAGACCTACAGTGTCAAGAGCGTGCCGAGAATAAGATTTCAAGTATTACTTCTCAGCACGGACAACGTTGTAGCTGATGGCCCTCACGTAACGACCGAGAGCAGTGGCTTTTCCATAGGATTGTCAGTGCTCACACATAAGCAACACTACGTGAAATAACGGTAGAAATCAATGTAGGACGTACGATGAACGTATCTGTTAGGACAGGGCGGCGAAATTTGGTGTTAATGGACTATGGCAGCGGACGACCGACGCAAGTGCCTATGTTAATAACAGGACACCACCTGCAGTGCCTCTCCTAGGCTCGAAACCATATCGGTTGGACGGTAGGTGACAGGAAATTCGTGGCCTGGTCAGATGAGTCCAGATTTAATTCGGTAAAAGCTGATGGTAGGGTTCAAGTGCGAGCAGACCTCACCAAGCCATAGACCCAAACCTTCAACAAGGCATTGTGCGAGCTGGCGGTGGCTCCATAATAGCATGGGCTGTCCTCTGGTCCAACTGAACTGCCATTTGTGGACTTCATGTTCCCAAAGAACAGTGGAATTTTTATGGATTACAATGCTACATGTCAATGGGCCACAATTGTTCGTAACTGGTCTGGGCAAATCGAGCAAATGATTTGGCCAACCAGATCACCTGACATGTACCCTGTCCAACATTTATATGACATAATCGAGAGGTCAGTTCGTGCACAATATCCTGCACTGGCAACACTTTTCCAATTATTAACGTCTCTAGAGGCAGCATGGCTCAATATTTCTGCAGGGGACGTCCAGCGACTTGTTGTGTCCATGTCATGTCGAGTTGCTGTACTATTCTGGGCATATTAAGAGGTATCCCACGACTTTTTCTCCTCAGTGTATAATTTATACGTTCTCAGTACTTAATATGAAGAAAATACAGTACACTATGTCACTCTGTTTCAAGATAATTCTTATGACACTATCTCTAATTCCACTTGATCTGTTTACTTTTATTATTTATTAAATCCAAGTACTATAGATAAACTTTACAGAAAACAAAATGTCATAAATTTACAATAGATTACATTGTTGCGAACAAGAACATCCATGCTCAGTCAGTGCTAGATGTTAGCCCTTTAAACTTTTGTCAACCAAGTGAGCTTTCACAGCCTACTCATGGCAAAAATCAGACAGCATGTGGGAAGGAACAAGATTGCTAAAGAACCAAATTTAATGTAGAGTCGTTATGGAATGAATCTATTTACAGAATTTTTACATCAGAATCGATTAGCAGAGAAAATAAAAGAGAAATTCATTAATGCAGAGGGTAAGGTAGAACAGGGGTGGATGAAAATCAAAGAATTGTAGCACCAGCTGAAGAAGCACCAGGTACACAGGCTATAGAGAAAGAGAGGTAAACAGACCAAGTGAGTTGGCGCAGTGGTTATCACACTGGGCTCGCCTTCGCGAGGATGATGGTTCAAACCTGCGTCCAGCCATCCTGGTTTAGGATTTCTGTGATTTCCCTAAATCGCTTCAGGCAAATGCCGGGATGGTTCGTGGTTCCTCTGAAAGGGAATGGCTGACATCCTACCCCATCCTTCCCTAATCCAATGGGATCAATGGCCTCGCTATTGGATCCCCTCATCCAAATCAACCATCCAAGAAAGGAAAACAAACAGAACACCATGGCTTCCCAAAGACGTTAAAGAAATGTGTAAAGAAAGAGGTATGCCTGTTTCTAATATGGAACACTCAAAACACGAGTCTTATGTAGATTACAAGAGAACTCGTAATGGAATGAAGTAGCTAGTTAATCATTTTAAATTGGAACATTGGGAAATCTTTAAAAAAATTAAATCATGACTTCTTTGTGTTGCAGGAACGAATTTGAAGAATGATACGATAGCGGAGGAAAGAATTAAATGAAATTTGGAAAGTGAAGAACATTAATAAGGAGTGATGGGTTAAATATTTAAGGAGTTGTGTAAAGGGAAAAAATAAGAGAGCTCAGACATCAGTATAGAAGTAAACGATGATACAACTGTTTCACATGAAGAGGTAGAAGAAACTGTAAGTCTGTTAGGAATAAGAACTCTCCAGGGTAAGACAGGATTTCCAATGAATCACTGAAGTATGGAGTATATCCCCTAACTGAAAAATTAACCAAGTTGGTTCACAGTGTTATAACTGGTTCTAAAATTTTAACTGAACGGAGAGCTAATCCTGTAGTTCTCATGCAAGAAAAATGAGATACAAAAGCTCATCCAATTACAGAGCTGTAAATTTACTGAGTGCAGTTGATAAACTCATAACAAAAGTAATAGGAAATAAAATAAAAAGCGTTAAAACCCTTGCAGAGGAGCAGTATGATTTTAGATCTGGTAGGTCATGCAAAGATGCAGTTTTCATTATTAGAGATGTTATAGAGAAGTCCGTTGAAGCTTATCTTGAAACTTCCAGGCAGATTAAAACTGTGTGCCCGACCGAGACTCGAACTCGGGACCTTTGCCTTTCGCAGGCAAGTGCTCTACCATCTGAGCTGAAAGACAAAGGTCCCGAGTTCGAGTCTCGGTCGGGTACACAGTTTTCATCTGCCAGGTAGTTTCATATCAGCGCACAGTCCGCTGCAGAGTGAAAATCTCATTCTGGAAACGTCCCCCAGGCTGTGGCTAAGCCATGTCTCCGCATTATCCTTGCTTTCAGGAGTGCTAGTTCTGCATGGTTCGCAGGAGAGCTTCTGTAAAGTTTGGAAGGTAGGAGACGAGATACTGGCAGAAGTGAAGCTGTGAGTACCGGGCGTGAGTCGTGCTTCGGTAGCTCAGATGGTAGAGCACTTGCCCGCGAAAGGCAAAGGTCCCGAGTTCGAGTCTCGGTCGGGCACACAGTTTTAATCTGCCAGGAAGTTTCATATCAGCGCACACTCCGCTGCAGAGTGAAAATCTCATTCTGGAAACGTCCCTCAGGCTGTGGCTAAGCCATGTCTCCGCATTATCCTTTCTTTCAGGAGTGCTAGTTCTGCATGGTTCGCAGGAGAGCTTCTGTAAAGTTTGGAAGGTAGGAGACGAGATACTGGCAGAAGTGAAGCTGTGAGTACCGGGCGTGAGTCGTGCTTCGGTAGCTCAGATGGTAGAGCACTTGCCTGCGAAAGGCAAAGGTCCCGAGTTCGAGTCTCGGTCGGGCACACAGTTTTAATCTTACAGGAAGTTTCATATCAGCGCACACTCCGCTGCAGAGTGAAAATCTCATTCTGGAATCGTCCCCCAGGCTGTGGCTAAGCCATGTCTCCGCATTATCCTTTCTTTCAGGAGTGCTAGTTCTGCATGGTTCGCAGGAGAGCTTCTGTAAAGTTTGGAAGGTAGGAGACGAGATACTGGCAGAAGTGAAGCTGTGAGTACTGGGCGTGAGTCGTGCTTCGGTAGCTCAGATGGTAGAGCACTTGCCCGCGAAAGGCAAACTTCCCGAGTTCGAGTCTCGGTCCGACACACAGTTTTAATCTGCCAGGAAGTTTCATATCAGCGCACACTCCGCTGCAGAGTGAATATCTCATTCTGGAAACGCCCCCCAGGCTGTGGCTAAGCCATGTCTCCGCATTATCCTTGCTTTCAGGAGTGCTAGTTCTGCATGGTTCGCAGGAGAGCTTCTGTAAAGTTTGGAAGGTAGGAGACGAGATACTGGCAGAAGTGAAGCTGTGAATACCGGGCGTGAGTCGTTCTTCGGTAGCTCAGTTGGTAGAGCACTTGCCCGCGAAAGGCAAAGGTCCCTAGATCTAGTCTCGGTCGGGCACACAGTTTTAATCTGCCAGGAAGTTTCATATCAGCGAACACTCCGCTGCAGAGTGAAAATCTCATTCTGGAAGCTTATCTTGGTTTTATCGATTTACGGAAAGCTTTCGATAGGATTCAGTTAAAAGATGTCTTAGAGCTGCTCTACAATCGGTGGCTTTCTTCCAACTTAATAAAGATAATTGAATACTTTCTTCGCAACAGTTACATCGAGAAGAAATTTGGCTGCAAGTTAACTAATTGCACAGCAGTCAATAATAGTAATAGGTTCAAATGGCTCTGAGCACTATGGGACTTAACATATGAGGTCATCAATCCCCTAGAACTTAGAACTACTTAAACCTAGCTAACCTAAGGACACGAAACACATCCATGCCCGAGGCAGGATTCGAACCTGCGACCGTAAGGGTCGCGCGGTTCCAGACTGAAGCGCCTAGAACAGCTCGGCCACAGCGGCCGGCAATAGTAATAGACAGGGCGACTCTTTGATCAGGCTACTTTTTAATATAGGCATCAGCGAGGTGATAAAGGTGGTTGGGCTGTCACTGGTTATAGAATGAGGGACAAAGAATTAAAAATATACTAAATATAGCCATATCAATTTTAAAAAAAAATGACAATATCTGTGGAAATAATTAGGTGCAAAGTGGAAGTGGATAGAATAATTCTACGACCAGTAATGATATTCAAATAAATGGGTATTGAATTTTCCAGCATAGGGAAGGTCGAAAAGAAAGGTAGGGAACAATTATAAAAAGCAAACAAAGTGGCAGGGCGTTTAATTGATACTATTATATTTAAACTGAAGGTGGAGGGGGCAGAAAGGAGAGGCTAGGGAAGGAGTTACTGATGTCAGCTGCATCGGGACGTTACGCGGAATCAGCGGCGAATAGTGAAAATGTGTACCAGCCCAGGATTCGGACCTGTATCTTCTAATTACTAGGAAGGTACGTTAACCACTGCGACATCTGGTATACAGTGTTACAGCAACAGTGGGGACTATCTCTGCACGCCTCATGGCCGATCCACATTTCCACTGAGCGCCGTGTATCCGCTGTCCCTGCCTATTTTCCCCATGATCGCTACTCTCAGATTCCTGTTGGCGGTCGGATATTACATATGCATCCACACTGAAGGAGGTGGATCCATTTCCAATCCAGGCGAATCAGTTATATAAATGCGTGGTGTCTGTTCTTACGGACGTATCCGAAAGAACAGACACCATGCATTCATATAAATAATACTGTTTGGAAAAACAAGCACATAGGAATAGAAAGAAAGACAAGAATGTACAAAACAGTAGTGTGATGAATTACGACATACACAGCTGAGAAAAGACCGGATAAACCAAAAACAGAAAGGCTTTAGGAAACCACAGAAACGAAAGTTGTGGGAAGAATTTGAGGGGAAGCACAGAAAGGTAAAGAAGAGAAATTATTACAAAAGAATGTAAAGTGGAGTCCATTAATGAGTGGCTACATATAAAGGATGGTGAACAGAAGATTATGAAAATCGTAAGAAATAAGTCATCAGCTGGAAAAAGAATTATTGGCCGGTTTAGGAAAAAGTGGAGTGACAACGTTAGGAGAAACTGAGGGGGACTGAAGGAAACAATCTTTTCTATAAGAAGTAAGGAAAGAAAAAGCAATAAAAAAATCCTAGTGTGGCGAGCTGCATCTAAGGATGAAACTGACTCAGAATTTCACGATTTTCTACTTTAAACAGCGAGTAATTTCAGTCGAGGCACAATTCGAAGTTCCTGTACAGTTTATATGTGTCTGTTATTTGAGTACCAATTTTAGAAAGAATTGTTACTGAAAGTGCCACCGACCTTGCCGCAATAGTAACACCGATTCCCGTCAGATCACCGAAGTTAAGCACAGTCAGTCTGGGCTAGTACTTGGATGGGTGGCCATCCGATCTGCCGAGCGCTGTTGGCAAGCGGGATGCACTCAGCCCATGCGAGGCAAACTGAGGAGCTACTTGATTGGAAGTTGCGGCTTCGGTCTCGTAAACTGACATACGGCCTGGTGAGCGGTGTGCTGACCACATGCCCCTCCATATCCACATGTAGTAACGCCTGTGGGCTGAGGATGACACGGCGGCAGGTCGGTGCCGTTTGGCCTTCCAAGGCCTGTTCGGACGGAAAGTTTGTTACTGAATGAAAAGATGTAAACGTACGTACTACACTTGCTGCATGGATTCAAGTGAGAAATTTTATATTTTAAACTTCACTTCATTCGTAGCTGATGCCCATCTTCAGTATCAGGTGTGACACTAACGGGCATGAACACACTTTTCTAATCCTTGTAACATGGAAGAAAGTCAGTATGTCAACTTAAAAAAGAATTCCTTGTCATAACTGTATCACTGTCAGTGTCATTTGATGAAGATTGCTGGCTGAAGGCTCGTATGAAAGTCTGTGTCTTTCCATACCAGACATTCCCGGTGAGTTACAAATCAGGGGACTGGGCAGTCCAGTCAAGAACCCGTTCGTTCCTCAAGACATCTGTTGAGTGAACTGCGCTGTGGGTTATCATATTATGCCAAAGGAACACGCTATTTACTATTCTTGCCACCAAAGGTATAACAACAGGGTTTGCCATTCTGCCGATATACTGGTGAACACTCACCCTCAGATCAGTCCTGTTGTCATAACCAATTAACTCCCCACACCATGATACTAGGAGCATGAGTGGTATGGGTTTCGAGAATCTCTGCCTCCTGTGATATTTGAGCAGGTAGCGCACAAACACGATGACGTCGACCTGACAGCCAGAAACAAAAGCAAGACTCATCGCTGAACACAATGTACAAGTTAACTCTGGCTCTACACAATGCAGGTCTATTATGTCTGTGGTTTGTGTCAGCAGAGAGAGACATACAACAACTCGAGACTTCAACCCCGAGTAATCTATTTCCGACGTTGGCTATGAAAATCTGCTTCTAAACTATGCCAAGATTTCAGTCATTTTCATCAGTTGACTCATTGCAGTCATTCGCAAAACCCTATCCTGTTCTCCCGATGTAGTCCTTCTCCTTTTTACCACACTGATGTTCTGAGTCCATCTCGTTACCATTCCTTCTGCCATCACTGCACTACTGTCAGCTATCTGGCACGAGGGACATGGTAGCATCATACCAACACTGTATACACTGAAGTGACAAAAGTCATGCGATACCTCGTATCGGACATCCATTGGCCTGGTGTAGTGCAGCAGGTCGATTTAGCATTGGTTCAACAAATCGTTGGAAGTCTCTAGCTGATATATTGAGCCATTCTCTCTCTATAGCCGTCCACAAATGTGAAAATGTGACAGATGCAGGATGTTTTGTATGTACTAACCTCTGGATTATGTCCTATAAATGTTCAGTGGGAGTCATGTCGGGCGATGTGGGTGGGCAAATTTTCTAGGTAACTATTCAGAACGTTATTCAAATTAGTCGCTAACAGCTGTGCCCTGGTGACATTACACAGTTGTTTGGGAACATGGAGTCTATGAATCGCTGCAAATGGTCTCCAAGTAGCCGAACATAGCGGTTTACAGTCAATTATTGGCTCAGTTGGGCCAGAGGACCCAGTCTATTTCATGTTAACATCACCCACACCATTATGGAGCCACCACTAGCTTGCACAGTGTCTTGATGACAGGTTGGCTCCATGGCTTAGTGCCACATTTCAACCCTACCATGAGCTCTAACCAACTTAAATCCGGACTCCTCTGACCAGGCCACGGTTTTCCAGTCGTCTAGACCCCAACCGATGTGGTAACGATCCCAGCAGTCGTCTGCTCCCATAGCGCATTAACGCCAGATTTCGACGCACAGTCCCAACGGATACATTCATCGTATGTCCCACATTGATTTCTGCAGTTATTTCACGCAGTGTTGCTTATCTGTCAGCATTGACAACTCAATGCGAAAGCTGCTCTCGGCCGTTACGTGAAGGCCATCGGCGACAGCGATGTCTGTGGTGAGAGTTAATGCCTGAAATTTCTTATTCTCGGTACACTCTTGACACTGTCGATCTCGGAACATTGAATCTCATAATGATTTCCGAAGTGGAATGTCCCATGCGTCTAGCTCCGACTACCATTCCACGTTCAAAGTCTGTTAATTCCACAACCCATCGGAAACCTATTGACATGCATCACCTGAGTTCAAATGAGAGCCGCGCCAAGGCACTGTCCTTTTATACCTCGCGTACGCCGTATTACCATCGTCTTTATATATGCCTATCGCGATTCCATGACTTCTGTCACCTCTTGGGACAATGTTATCAATTTCCTCAAAATCCGGAACATGGCGATTAACTGCATGTGGACGTCCTCTGGGAGTGCTATGTTGTGAATTTCAACTGAAAGTTCTTGTAACATTAGAGGCACTAACCATCATTTATTCACATCTTTGTTCTTCTGTACGAAAGGTCAAGAAGCCCACTGTGTAACACTTACCGTTTCAGTCAGCGCCACATTTCAAAAACTTCTATTCTCTTCGTGTCTGAACTATTCATCGCCCATGTTCCATATTCAGAGAGGGATACAATCCAGACAAATACTTCCAGAAAAGACTTCCTAACATTTAACCTTATATTAGATATCTGAAATGCCTATTTCTGGGAAATATCTATCTTGCTATTGTTAGTTTGCTTTTTACATTCACACTGCTTCGGCCAACATCAGTCATTTTGCTGCCCAAATATCAAAACTCATCCACTAGTTTTAATGTCTCATTTCCTGATCTAATTCCCTCTGCATTGATTGATCTAATACGACTAAATTCCATTTCCTTTGCTGATATTCACCTTAAATCTCTTTTCAAGTCATCTGCAGTTTCTAGGGGAATTAAAATGTCATACGCAAATTTTGACGCTTTCATTTCATCTTGCTGAACTGTAATTCCCTTTACAAATTTCTTCTTGGTTTCCTTTAAAACTTGCTCAATGTAGTCGTTGAGTAAGGTCGGGGAGAGGCTATAACAATGTCTCACTCCCTTGGCAACTACTGGTTTTCTTTCATGTCCGACTTTTATATGTGCTGTCTGATTTCTGTAGAAGATGTGAATAACGTACCGCTCCCTTTGTTTTATCGGTGCTTCCCTCCTGATTTCAAAGAGTATATTACAATCAGTATTGTCAAAAACCGAAATAATATAGAAATAATGTGTGTGTGATGATGATTAAGTTTCGTCTGGATGTCGTACCACGTCATTGTATAAATACTTTAATTATAAAATTAAAACCAACGTTTCGACCGTATTAACCGCCTTCCTTAGGGGAAGACTGGTTTTGGTAGGTAGCTTCTTTCCTAGCCTCCCCCTCCCGTTGTTGACTACCGTATTATACTCTACAGCCTGTAAAATTTCGAAAGTACGATCGTCGTTAATGCCCCACACGTTTTTAAAAAGCCATTAATATACACAGACAAACTTCCTCGTTGGTGCTTCACATCTGATGTTTGTTCTGTACGCCGGCGAAGTTTCGAACAGTTCTGGCAGACGGCACAGTCGTAGTACACCGTAAAAATGGGGTCTAGATACGACTCGCGTTACAGGCAGCGTGCTGTTATCGAATTCTTGGGTACCGAAAAAGAAATCGTGGTGAACATCTATAAACATTTGTGTGTAGTGTATGGCGATGCTGCAGTTGATAGGAGTACAGTTGGGCTATGGGTAAACAAAGCTACAGCTCAGGAAATGCAGAAACAGAGCTCCATGAACAGCCACGCTCGAGACCTACTGTCACAGCCACTGGACATCATTGCGTTATCCACCCTGCAGTCTAGACCTGGCACCCTCGGACTTCCATCTCTTTGGTCCGCTTAAGGATCCTCTACGGGGAACACACTTAGAAGATGACGGGAGCGTCAGTCATACAGTAACAGCCCACAGGACAAAATCTTTTACCAGCAGGGAATACATGCTCTTAAACAACGTTGGCGAACGCGCAAGATGTATGAGACACGCGAAATAGCCTCAGACTTCGAGAAGAATATAATAATTCCAATCCCAAAGAAAGCAAGTGTTGACAGATGTGAAAATTACCGAACTATCAGTTTAATAAGTCACAGCTGCAAAACACTAACGCGAATTCTTTACAGACGAATGGAAAAACTGGTAGAAGCCGACCTCGGGTAAGATCAGTTGGGATTCCGTAGAAATATTGGAACACGTGAAGCAATACTGGCCCTACGACTTATCTTAGAAGAAAGATTAAGGAAAGGCAAACCTACGTTTCTAGCATTTGTAGACTTAGAGAAAGCTTTTGACAAAGACTGGAATACTCTCTTTCAAATTCTGAACGTAGCAGGGGTAAAACACAGGCAGCGAAAGGCTATTTACAATTTGTACAGAAACCAGATGGCAGTTATAAGAATCGAGGGACGTAAAAGGGAAGCAGTGGTTGGGAAGGGAGTGAGACAGGGTTGTAGACTATCCCCGATGTTATTCAATCTGTATATTGAGCAAGCAGTAAAGGAAACAAAAGAAAAATTCGGAGTAAGAATTAAATCCCATGGACAAGAAATAAAAACTTTGAGGTTCGCCGATGACATCGTAATTCTGTCAGAGACAGCAAAGGACTTAGCAGGCAGTTGAATGGAATGGACAGCATCTTGAAAGCAGGATATAAGATGAACATCAACAAAAGCAAAACGAGGATAATGGAATGTAGTCGAATTAAGTCGGGTGATGCTGAGGAAATTAGATTAGGAAATGAGACACTTAAAGTACTAAAGGAGTTTTGCTATTTGGGGAGCAAAATAACTGATGATGGTCGATGTAGAGAGGATTTAAAATGTAGACTGGCAATGGCAAGGAAAGCGTTTCTGAAGAAGAGAAATTTGTTATCATCGAGTATAGATTTAAGTGTCAGGAAGTCGTTTCTGAAAGTATTTGTATGGAGTGTAGCCATGTATGGAAGTGAAACATGGACGATAAATAGTTTGGACAAGAAGAGAATGGAAGCTTTCGAAATGTGGTGCTACAGAAGAATGCTGAAGATTAGATGGGTAGATCACATAACCAATGAGGAGGTATTAAACAGAATTGGGGCGAAGAGGAGTTTGTGGCACAACTTGACTAGAAGAAGGGATCGGTTGGTAGGACATGTTCTGTGGCATCAAGGGATCACCAGTTTAGTATTGGAGGGCAGCGTGGAGGGTAGCGTGGGTCGCTTTTTCCTTTCATGGAAGGACCCCTTTGGTTGCCATCCGCTGCACCCTTACAGCATAGCAGTAAGTCGACGTTTTTCTGCCGTTCAGCAAGATAATGCCCGCCCGCACACGGTGAGAGTTACTTATTCTTGTCTTCACGCTTGCTGTACTTTGGCCAGCAACGTCGCAATTACTTTCAGTAGCTGAGCATTATTGGAGGGCCCGCCAACCAGATCGGAATTTCGACGATCTAGCACACCAGTTGGACGGAGTTTGCCACGACTTCCAGCAACTCTATCAAACAATGCCAGTCCGAGTAACTGAATGCATAAGGGCCAGAGGTGGAGCAACGCGTTAATGACTTGCATAATTTATGAAGCTCTTTCTTCTGAATCGTGTAATTTTTTTGAAACTGTAATGATTTGCTTTTTTACTTATGTACATCACCTCTACCGATTTCCGTACCATTCCGATAATTCCTTACTGGTGCGTCATATTTTTGTTCAAATGGCTCTGAGCACCATGCCACTTAACTTCTGAGGTCATCAGTCGCCTAGAACTTAGAACTAATTAAACCTAACTAACCTTAGGACATCACGCACATCCAAGCCCGAGGCAGGATTCGAACCTGCGACCGTAGCGGTCACGCGGTTCCAGACTGAAGCACGTAGAACCGCACGGCCACAGTGGTCGGCTCATATTTTGTCTTAGAGGGTACTTATGTGATACGACTTCCTAAAGATGTTCACCAAGAATCTTGTAATGCGATGTTATCTATTTCCTTCTCTTTTCAGCTGACATTATATTGAATTCAATAAGTGCTGCCAATCATCACACCACTTTTTGTGTCTTAAGAGCGCTTGTAGTAAACGAGGGAGGCACGATGTCTGTGAAAAGACTCTCAGACGGTATCCTCCTCATTCAAACCTCAACACAGCAGGAGGGAGGACGTCTCCTTAAAAGCAAGACTTGGAGTCAGTACGCTGTTATCGTTTTCGTGGGAAGGCAGAACAAAAAATTCGACCCTTTGTTTACTTTTTTAACTTCGCCTGCAATAGCGATAAAAGTTTTCGGAATTACAGTCCCCTAACTGCCGTTGAAAAATGGTGACATCTCTTGCAAGTCACCAGGAATCGTTCCTCTTAGTTGACAGCTGGTCCGATCATGTGTCTCCCCCTGGCACCAGCCGCGAACAGAAAGACGTCTCGCGTTGCCAAACCGGTCGCCCCGACGAGCCACACGCAGCCCGTACCGCTAAATTTAGCGTCTCCCTTTTTAACCACCTTGTCTCCCAACGCCCGCGCGCTCCACCTCCAGCAGCCGATTAATCCCTTTTCTTTGTAAGCAGCCAGCAAGTGCAAAAAGAAACTTTCTTCCTCTCGCCAACTCCGTACTAGTGTAGCGCATAACTTGATGCCGGGTAAAGGCTAAATTAGAAGGCTAATTAAGCTATGTTTTGGAATTCCCCCAGAGTGTATTCATTTAATTATACTTAGCGTCTGCGCAAGGCGAAAGACAGAGAGAGTGGGAGGGAGAGAGAGAGAGAGGAAGAAGGAGAGGTAAGGGAAGGCGAGACAGGGGAGAGAGAGAAGGTCTAAACAGATGCTGAGTGGTGAGTGGAGAGGCAGAGAGAGGGCGGCGTGGGGGGGGGGGGGGGGGAGGGAGCGGCGGAAGAGGAGGAAGTGAATGAAGGCACGGGCCGGGCCTGGCTGCCTCGCTGGCACAGTTAAGCACGCCCTGTTCCCGAGATGCTGCGCCATTGAAGGGTGCAGGTCATCAGGTAAAGTGCTCCATCCTGGCGTGCAGTCGCCACCAGCCGCACCGCCACCGCCTCCCTCAAACGCTGCTTCCCCTTCCGCTCCTCCGTCCCTCAGTCTTCCCCTCACTCTCTCTCCCTTACTTTCGCTGTACTTTCCCCTTATTATTCCTCAACAGAAGCCTATCCCCTCTTTCAAAGACCAGGTTGGATTAGTTGCAAGCCACTCTCCTCTGACCATCTCTTACTGTAGTTGGAAATGGACACATTTTAAGATATCGAACAGGCTACTGTGAAACTGTGGATTACCTCACGGTCCCTCATACGTAAATCAAACCGCAAAAAAATGAAGCACCCGTCAAGGTAGGAATAAACAGGATGAGACTTAACTGGTTGAGAGGGTATACAGGGTGGTCCATTGATTGTGACCGGGCCAAATATCTCACGAAATAAGCGTCAAACCAAAAGCGTCAAAACAAAGAACGAAACTTGTCTAGCTTGAAGGGGGAAACCAGATGGCGCTATGGTTGGCCCGCTAGATGGCGCTGCCATAGGTCAAACGGATATCAACTGCGTTTTTTTAAATAGGAACCCCCATTTTTTATTACATATTCGTGTAGTACGTAAAGAGATATGAATGTTTTAGTGGGACCACTTTTTTCGCTTTGTGATAGATGGCGCTGTAATAGTCACAAACATATGGCTCACAATTTTAGACGAACAGTTGGTAACAGGTAGGTTTTTTAAATTAAAATACGCAAAGTAGGTACGTTTGAACATTTTATTTAGGTTGTTCCAATGTGATACATGTACCTTCGTGAACTTATCATTTCTCAGAACGCGTACTGTTAAAGCGTGATTACCTCTACTTACCACATTAATGCAATAAATGATCAAAATGATGTCCGTCAGCCTCGATGTATTTGGCAATACGTGTGACGACATTCCTCTCAACAGTGAGTAGTTCGTCTTCCGTAATGATCGCACATGCATTGACAACCTGCTCACGCATGTTGACAGGCGTTGTCGGTGGATCACGATAGCAAATATCCCTCAACTTTCCCCACAGCAAGAAATCCGGGGACGTCAGATCCGGTGAACGTGCGGGCCATTGTATGGTGCTTCTACGACCAATCTACCTGTCATGAAATATGCTATCCAATACCACTTCAACCGCACGCGAGCTATGTGCCGGACATCCATCATGTTGTAAGTACATCGCAATTCTGTCATGCAGTGAAACATCATGTAGTAATATCGGTAGAACATTACGTAGGAAATCAGCATACATTGCACCATTTAGACTGCCATCGATAAAATGGGGGCCAATTATCCTTCCTCTCATAATGCCGCACCATACATTCACCTGCCAAGGTCGCTGATGTTCCACTTGTCGCAGCCATCGTGGATTTTCCGTTGCCCAGTAGTGTATATTATTCCAGTTTACGTTACCACTGTTGGTGAACGACGCTTAGTCACTAAATAGAACGCGTGCTAAAAATCTGTCATCGTCCCGTAATTTCTCTTGTGACCAGTGGCAGAACTGTACACGACGTTCAGAGTCGTCGCCAGGCAATTCCTGGTGCATACAAGTATGTTACGGGTGCAGTCGATGTTGATGTAGCATTCTCAATACCAACGTTTTTGAGACTCCCGATTCTCGCCCAGTTTGTCTGCTACTGATGTGCGGATTAGCCGCGACAGCAGCTAAAACAACTACTTGAGCAACATCATTTGTTGCAGATCGTGGGTGACGTTTCACATGTGGCTGAACACTTCCTGTTTCCTTAAATAACGTAAACTATCCGGCGAACGGTCCGCACACTTGGATGATGTCGTCCAGGATACCGAGCAGCAGCCATAGAACACGCCCGTTTGGCATTTTGATCACAATAGCCATACATCAGCACGATATTGACCTTTTCCGCAAATGGTAAACGGTCCATTTTAACACGGGTAATGTATCACGAAGCAAATACCGTTCGCACTGGCGGAATGTTACGTGATACCACTTACTTATACGTTTGTGACCACTACAGCGCCATCTATCACAAAGCGAAAATGTGGTCCAACTAAAACATTCATATTTCCTTACGTACTACACGAATATGTAATAAAAATGGGGGTTCCTATCTTAAAAACGCAGTTTATATCCGTTTGACCTATGGCAGCACCATCTAGCGGGCCAGCCATAGCACCATCTGGTTTTCCCCTTCAAGCTAGACGAGTTTCGATCTTTCTAGTTTTCTCGTTTGAAGCTTCTTTTGTGAGATATTTCGCCCGGTCATTGTCAATGGACCACCCTGTATAATGTTACTGGGTACTTAATGTTACTGGAGTGGTTTGAAAATGGAGTCCGATTTACAAACCACTTAGCAGTTTGAGCTCTATTATCAGTGCAACGTCGCACTCACTCTGGTCTGAATGCATGTTTGTCTCGGTTGGAAAGTGTGTCCTAATGACCTCACAGCCCCTCCCTAGGCAAGCTAATTCACATCTGTTGTAACAGATGCCCGGCAATAGGACAAAGTTGATGTCTGGGCTGGTCCCACACGTGTTCTGTTGGTGATATCATGAATAACAGATTAACCATGAGAGTACTGTTGTCACTGATCCTTGATATTCTGCACACTCGCAATAAGACAAAGTTGATATTTCATCGGGCCCCACAAGTGTTCTATCGGGGACATCATGGGAAACAGACTCACGTGAGAGTACCTCAAGATTATGCATACAGTCCTTAAAGTTGTGTATCATGTGCAGACTGACGGATCTTGCCCACTCGTCGCTTATAGTGTGCCTAAGGCATACTGCGTTCTCAGAATGCTATACAACAATTCAAGCAAATAACATTAGTAGTTTTATTTCTATAAAGCAAATTAACAATACTTAACTTTGGATTTACATCGGTGTCGCAAGTGACATGCAGACAGTGATAGTCTGATAAGGATCACAACTAGCTGTTCACGTAGCAAGCTCCGCAAATACGTTCCAGTAATATCAGTCCACTGAACGATCTGAACTCCCGAAGCCGGCAGAAGCGGCGCTTATATTCAGTTCTTGCAGATGTCTCCCTTGGCGCGGCGCAGTCCTTTCAGCCGGCTATTGACTGACGTATCCTCACCGCCATCTTTGGTTTCCCGATTTTCGTCTTCGTTCTGGCGCTTGTGGTTACGCCAGAACACAGACGACCATTGTTCTGTTGAAAAATGGTGTAAGTGTGCTGTCGCATTGGAGCTAACACGTGTGGACGCAGGATGTCCGTGACGTACCATTGTATTGTCACAGTTCCTCAGTCACTACCTGCTCTGAAGTGAAGCTGTACCTTATGGTTTCCCACATCTAGACGCCAGGAGTAACATCGCTGTGCCTTCCCAAAATACTGGAAGAATCGTACCTCTCCCCAGGTCGCCGCTTTACAAGCCGACATTGGTCATGTGGAGTAGTGCAGAACCTCAATTCATGAATGAACCAAGTGCGACACCATTCATTGATTGGGCACGGCACAAATTCTGACGTGCCATATGCGCTGAGTTGTTAACGGCAGCAAAGGTGTTGAACGGTAATTCACGTGTCTGGATGCTGCTAGTCTCCGACCAATGGTGCGGGATGACACAGAATGTTGCACAAAATCCATTACTTGTTCTCTGATGGCAGGCTAATATATGAAGGGCCTACGATGTGCTTGAAGCACGCATGTGCAGACGTGGTTAACGAGAACCTCGACATCGCGAGTGAATGCCCTCACGTCTCCATGCAGCCACGAAATCGTGCCCACTGGCATATACGAATGACCAACAAATTTACATGTTGCATATTCTACCAAACATCCAAAAGGGGATCCCCAATGAGGCCGCTCTGAAACTCTGCTAGGCACTGATAATACTGCCTCACACTAGCACGTGACATTTTGCATATTCTACCAAACAGCCAAAAGGGGATCCCCAATGAGGCCGCTCTGAAACTCTGCTAGGCACTGATAATACTGCCTCACACTAGCACGTGACATTTCTAAGCCCTTCACAGTGACCACTCAACATCTGATGCTATTCACGCCCATTATACGACCTACCAGCCCCGGTAACAACAGTAAATGTGAATAACGCTAATGCACTGTGGGGGCCGTTCTACTTTGCACAACGAATTGGAGCTCTAATCACTAATATACCAACCGGCTTTGTGTACTTGAACAGAGTTACGCTGACATACGACCATCTCTTCTGGGTGCTCCACTTCTTTTATCAGCCAATGAAAACATGTGTAGAGCACATAAATATTAAAAATTGGATGCAACCTGAAACCGTATTTTTTTCGCTTTGTAAAATATTTGTTAACGAATACTATGCTCTGCACCGCGATGTGACATCTAGTAGCGTTGTCGTCAACTTCCATGTGTGACGTGGTAAAACTTGGTACCACATGGAAGACGTAGTCGCCTTCAACTGCAGCAGCACTGAGGGGTTACCATAGAAACATACACACATAAAAAAATTGCATCACCTCGGTTCCGTGAGTTCCGGAACCTATACAGAACATTTGAATAGAGATCAACAAAAACATCATTTCTGCCCTTTTCATTGATCATGAAGACGACATATTGCATTTTGCACCACCATACAGTGATGCCTTCAGAAGTGGTGGTCCAGATTGCTGAACACACCGGTACCTCTAATACCCAGCAACACGTCCTCTTGCATTGATGCATGCCTGTATTCGTGTGGCGTACTATCCACAAGTTCATCAAAGCACTGTAGGTCCAGACTGTCACACTCCTCAACGGCGATTCGGCGTAGATCCCTCAGAGTGGTTGGTGGGTCACGTCGTCCATAAACAACTCTTTTCAATTTATCCCAGGCATCTTCGATAGGGTTCATGTCTGGAGAATACGCTGGCCACTCTAGTCGAATGATGTCGTTATCCTGAAGGAAGTCATTCACAAGAAGTGCACGGCAGAGTCGCGAATTGTCGTCCATGAAAACGAATACCCCGCCAATATGCTGCCGATATGGTTGCACTATCAGTCGGACGACGGCATTCATGTACCGACAGCCGTCACGGCGCCTTCCATGAGCACCAGCGGCTTACGTCGGCCCCACATAATGCCAACCCAAAACAGTACTGAAGCTCCACCTTGCTGCCCTCGCTGGACAGTGTGTCTAAGGCGTTCAGACTGACCGAGTTGCCTCCAAACACGTCTCCGACGATTGTCTGGTTGAAGGCATATGCGACACTCATTGGTAAAGATAACGTGATGCCAATCCTGGGCGGTCCATTCGGCATGTTGTTGGGCCCATCTGTAACTCGCTGTAAGGTGTCGTGTTTGCAAAGGTGGAACTAGCCATTGACATTGTGAGTGCATTTGCACATCATGCAGCCTATTTCGCACAGTCTGAGTCATAACACGACGTTCTGTTGCTGCACAAAAAGCATTATTCAACATGGTGGCAATGCTGTGAGGGTTGGTCCGAGCCATAATCCCTAGGTAATGATCATCCACTGCAGTAGTAGCCATTGGGCGGCCTCAGCGAGACATGTCACCGACAGTTCCTGTCTCTCTGTATCTCCTCCATGTCGGAACAACATCGCTTTGATTCACTCCCAAAAAAACTGGACACTTCCCTTATTGACAGCTCCTCCTGGCACGAAGTAACAATGCGAACGCGATCGAACCGACGTATTGACCGTCTGGGCATGGTTGAACTACAGACACCACGAGCCGTGTGCATCCTTCCTGGTGGAATGACTTGAACTGATCGGCTGTAGGACGCCCTCCGTCTAATAGGCGCTGCTCATGCATGGTTGTTTTTCATCTTTGGGCGGGTTTAGTGACATATCTGAACAGTCAAAGGGACTGTGTCTGAGATACAACATCCACAGTGAATGTCTGTCTCAGTTCTTGGAACGGGCAGATGCAAAACTTTTTTTGTTAAAAAATCGCAACACCAAAAACTAATTAATGGAGAGCAATGTAATTTAGAAAATAAATTTGTCTACGTAACATATTAAAGTGATTACCATTGCAAGATCTCAATTTAATGTAAGCGCAAGGTTTGCCATTGCAGATGTGAAGTGCTGGTACATTAATAACGGATGCAACCACTATAATGTTGAATATAAGCATGTTAACGTGCATGCATTATGTAGTACAGGTGCCGAATGTCAGTTCGTGTGATGGAGTTTGTGATATTCGCTATTTTTGACTTCATTAAAACAGCAAATACGAGTAGTTAATACTTTCAGCCAGAAGGCAAATACTTGTTTGTAAATAATGATTAATGTATAATGAGGCGTCGCATGGCGACGGTGGAATTTTATAAATAATGTAATTCGTCGTCTTTGGGCGGAAATATAAACAGAAAAATACGGATAGATATGCGATCCTTCACTATTTTGTTCGCTCGAGAACAAATGAAGCCTTGGGCGCTAAAAAGACTTGTACTGTTTTTCTCAAGTAAGACGGACGCAGATTTGTAGCAGTCTGATCTAATTTTTTTACTAAATGTATAAAAACGTGTTATGTCTAAGTTTGAGTGAAGTGTAAAGAACTGTTATAACTTACCGTGGCGACGCACGAGCGACTCAAAGAAGACAATGGCCATATAAAAGAGCGCTCAATGGACATGATACGGACATAAAAATCTACCGTCATTGTAGTACTAAGCTTAAGGTACGATATATGTTTTAGTTTATAATAAATATTTGTTCTGGGAATACTGAATCATTTAGTAGTGCTCATTCCTATCATCTCCTCAGTATTATTTTCATTTTAATTATGCATTTTGCTAAGATTACAGACACGGAGATCAGCAGTCCAATGTGCGTGTTACATTGATAAAAAGAAAACTGTTTTATCGTCTTCTTGCATCAGCTTTAATATTGAATTTCCCTTTTGTGTGATGTTACAGTTGTTTTTGCGCCCTTGAGATTGGTTCAAATGGCTTTGAGCACTATGGGACTTAACAGCTGTGGTCATCAGTCCCCTAGAACTTAGAACTACTTAAACCTAACTAACCTAAGGACATCACACACATCCATGCCCGAGGCAGGATTCGAACCTGCGATCGTAGCAGTCGCGCGGTTCCGGACTGCGCGCCTAGAACCGCGAGACCACCGCGGCCGGCGCCCTTAAGAACTTTCTGGTCCCTTAGGAAATTGTTTTATCATAACAGTAACTTCACAACCGGGTATGATCGTATCTACGATCATGAAGTAATTAGAAAGACGATAATGGGATTTCTTAATCAATAGCACGCTAGTTGTGACTGCCTCAAGCCACGCGAAACTGCAAGTAAAAACTAATCACATCTCATAATGCAATATTTTATGACAATGGTCAATCCACGATTCTTACGCCAATTGTGATCGATAAAACAGTAAGCTAAATCTCAATTTCCAACTTTCCATTGAATAACAACATCACTTTTACTTTGTAACATCACACTTGGCGCCCGAACAGGGACTTGACCAAAAATTAGTTTAAATTTTTGGAAAATTTTGTATGTGCTTGTGTTAATAAATGTTCTGTCGTTTCATGTACACATCATCTCTCTGTGAGAATGACGGAAAATATGCTGGTCAATAACGCAGTTTAATTACCGAGAGAAAAGAAAAGAAAAGAGACGTGAATTTGCTGAGACAACATAGCGGTAATCAAGCCATCAAAAAGTAAGTCAGAATTTTGCATACGCAGTGTAGTGCTTCAGTAGCAACGTTGCTTTTCCAAGTCGATCCACATCCTTCCTATCTCCTTCCCGCTATAGAAAATCTGCTTTATTTTATCTTTCAAAGTAAAATTCTTCGTAGTCTGATGATAGAAATTATTTCTTCCCCATTGTTAGTATAGCTGTATTACATTTTCAACATGGTGGATAGTGTGTGCAATTTGCAGCGAAGAGCATCTTCATTCATTTGTCTGAAACGTTTAGGTTCCATCTTGTCTTCTCGCCAGATAGAATTTCATTTGTTGCTCACGCGAGAGCGGTGCTCTTAGCGGACTCACCACGTCACTGACAAACGACGAAAGCCTTGCGTAGCACGTGGTTTACTGACGAAAATGGCAGATAGTAAACAGAGACAGGTGACAACAGGAGACGGGAGTGAAGACGTTAATAGTATTCCATACCCTTTACGATCGCGAACGGTGGGTTCCCGTGTGGAAACTGAACTAACCATGTCTGTAACAGGGGAAAGTGACCCTAAAGTCCAAATTCTTCCCGCTGCAGCTACAAATGACCTCGGTGCGTTAATGGAAATGCTGAAACAACAGTTTGACGCAGTAAATGAGACTATAAAAACACAAAATGAGACTGTTAACGCCCGATTAGATGCTGTAAGCGAATCAGTAAAAGCACAAAATGAGACTATAAAAACACAAAATGAGACTGTTAACGCCCGATTAGATGCTGTAAGCGAATCAGTAAAAACACAAAATGAGACTGTTAACGCCCGATTCGATGCTGTAAGCGAATCAGTAAAAACACAAATTGAGGCTGTTAACGTCCGATTAGATGCTGTAAGCGAATCATTAAAAACACAGCTAGGCACAATCAAAACAGATCTGCATAAAGAAATTACGGCTGAATTAAATACCCATTTGGGTGAGGTGCAAACTAAGATCAGTGATCAAATTCATAAAATGCAGAAACAGGTGAAAAGTGAAATAGCTGAAGTATCTGGAACATTAAACACAAAAATTCAGGCAGCTACCAAAGAAATAAACTCAGTTAGAAATGCAGTATCTGACATTGAAGGTGTAGTGGAGGATCTGTCGAGGCAGATAGACTCAATCAATATTGAAGAACAGGTTAAGAGCACCGTGAAAGCACACGCGGAGGCATTGTCGGAACACTATGGTGAATGGATAAAGGGTACAGATATTTTTATCGAAAAGAAGGTCAGGGAGGAGCTTAGGGAGACTGTCAAGGATGTAACTTATGAAATCTTAGCTGCTCCTGGTAAGTCGGGAGACACAGTGGTTTCTGAATTGGGACAGATTCGGAGGACACTTACACGGGATCTTCCTGAGTGGAAGCAGCAAGTAGTGGACGAAGTCAGAATGCTGAGAAACTGGGTAGAAAATCCGCACACGCATACGCAAACTATAGGGAACAACTCTTTAGACGGTGACGAATGTCAGTCAACTCCTTATCGTTCACCGCCTGATTACATGCAAAACAACAGTCCTGTTGAGTCCCGAGTAGGGAAAATAAATGATCCGCCCACAATCGTGAGTTTAATGCAAGAGGAAAGTGTGATTAAGCATCGCACTTTTCCTGTTTTTCATCCGCAGAAGCGAGAAATACACCCCATCGTGTTCCTAAAGAATTTTTCCGGCATATTTCCCAGGAGCTGGACAGACAGACAGCGTATTCAGTTCGTCACTAGCTTCATTTCTGGTGATGCAGCATTATGCGGAACGGAAATGGTAGACACGTGTAGGGATTATGAAGAGTTTGAGAAAATGTTCTTGGCAAAATTTTGGAGTAATGGGGTACAGCAAAGATTAAGGAAGGAGGTGTATGGTGCGGAAATTTTCAATGAGAAGCATGGAAGTCTCCGGCGATACTTCGAGAAGTATCTAGCAAAAATTAAATTCTGGGATTCTCCGATTTCTTCCAAGGACGTAATTATGATTCTCAAAAGCAAACTCCCTGTGTCTATTAGAGAGAAACTAGTAAATGTGTCCGAAGAAGACACGGATGCATTCCTTTCTGTGCTGAATTCCTTAGATTTAATTAACGAGGATGTGCGCTCCAAGGTTGACAGCGGCAAATTCTTCCATGGCAGCCAGCAGAATGCATCGCACGCGGACAACAATGCGCCGAAGGAGAGAGCGAGCTACTGCGACCTCTGTTGCCAACCTGCCAGCCGTTATGAAAACGCAAACGGCAATAACTTTAAACGGAAGCAGAAAACCAATTACAGTAAACAGCAGAGATACCACTCAATTTACAACCACCAGGTACAACATCGGTACGGAAACCCACCCTTTAATTCTGCGCCTGAGCAGTATGGAAATTCTGCAGAAACTAGTGGTAATTTTTCAAATGGGCCAGTGTACAATCAAAGTTATAGGTCGAAAAATAGCAAGTGGCATGGGCAAGGCGGAGGCCACCCAGCACAACATCAGAACAACTTTTCAAGGATAGAGGACCGCGGAACAATTTTCAAACGGCACCAAATGCGAACTTTCCTTCACAAGGAAATGGTTTTGCTGGCAACCAAAAGATCGGGCGACAGCAGCCGTCTCAAGTATTCTATTCACAAGTGAATGCACCCAGTGGATTTTACCCCTTTACACCGGCATTTGTACCACATAACCAGCACCATTATGAAACGGAACGAACACTTAAGGCCATGAATGACAAACAGGTTAAACATCCTGCGGAAAATTAGAGGCAGCGCCTTTCAGCCTCCAAGAGGTCGCTGCGGATTTTGAGTGGGGGCACTAAGGAATCCTCTGATTCTGAGTATGTTACTGCGATACGGTGCGACCATGAGACCGACTTACGAGATAACCTTGCACCTGACAAAGCTCAAGACATTAATGACATTTATGATGAACAGGTCCAGGCTTCGATTAAGATTTCTATTGCCAACATTCCTGTCACAGCCATTTTTGATACAGGAGCAAACATCAATGTGATGTCATCATGTCTCTTCAGACAGGTGTCTTCTGTTTCAAATGTTTTATCATTGCCGATTCGGGGTTGCTCCATATCGGAAGCAATTGGTCTATTGAAACAGAGAGTTGGTCTACAGGCACAGCCTCAACTGCAGATAAAATCTGTTTTGGTTTCTTAATTCTTGCATACTGGAAATTTCCTTGTGTGAACTGTTAATGATAAGTATTGTGTTGAACAGCGCGCTGACTACATGGTAACGGCTACTACATGTAAACTTTAAAGTATTAAATGTTAAGTATGGAAAAATTGTTTATAGTAATGGACATTGAACTGATATTTCTTCAACAAGCTGAAGCAGGAAATTGAGGTTGCAGCAAGAATTTCAATTTAATTTTAAGTTAGTATAAAAAAAAAGTGCTTACGAGGTGATTGCCCGGAGCTATATAAATATGTAAAGGTGAGAAATGGAGGAGGATGCGTAAATAAGCACTTCTCTCAAGGTACAGGAAGATTTATAGATTTATTTTTAGTAATGTAAGTACTTGAAGTTCTGTTGTAAAAGCCCAAATTACCTGCCTAAAAAAAAGGTACATGTTCAAACAGTCCAGACAGTGGACAGGAGTAGAAGAAATAGCTTAAAGTTCAGTTAAAGCGTGCTGTTAAATGGAAAAACAAGTGGTAACCCACATGTGTTCACGCAAGGAGACAATAAGCTGTAGTAAACTAAGTTAGGTGAAATACAGTACAAATAGAGGCAAACCATGAAGCATTAATAATGTAGCGTAAGTACTCCACGAGGCCATTAATTGCAATGAAAGTAAACTATTTCCCTGTGATCTGAGCCCAATGTAAAGAGTATATGAGGAATGTCAGCTGACGAATTGATTTCAGTAGAATCAAGGTACTAAATAACCACACAGCAAGCCCCCTGTATCATAAATAAGTCCAAGTAAAGATCTTCAGAAGATTTGTAGTGTAATCTACCGACCATTCAATACCCTAATTGAAGGCTAATCTAAAGAACAAACAATGCAGTGATATTTAAACTTAATACTGACTATAACCAGAGTAAGACGTAGAAGTAGCAAAGCATACTGTAATGAAAGGGGTTGAAATTTTTATATGTGCCTATGTTTATTACGATAATTATATTTACATGCCGATTTTATTGTAAAAATGTCTCCTAAGACACTCCTCTTATGAAATCCATTTTCCTTGTGCCCTTTCCTTTTGATCCTGGTTCATTAACCCAGACCAAGGGTCGACTTGTAAAAGGCACGTGTGCTTCGAGGCAAAGCAGTGCTTACGAGAAATGAGACACGTAGCGTGATGAACTTCGCTAGCTTTGGTAATGTTTGTTATGGACCGGTTGCGTAAACCCAGTGAACTGTCGGTAATTCCATTCATGCGAAAAATAGTAGACACGCGTTACCCTTTTTTTTTTTTTTAACAGAGAACGATTGCTGAGTACATGAAGCGAAGAGGGAGACCTATTGTTATCCAGTCTGCCCTCAAATATAAAAAAAAAAATTTGGCAAGCACAAAGGAAAGCACAAAAAAAAGAAGATTCAGCGTTAAATGCGTACTCGTTAAGTAGTAGATATGCTGCGTGGCAGTAGAAAATGATCTTGGGTGCACTAAAGAATAAATGCAACGAGTGTTGCGAAACCTGTAGTTTTCATAATGAGGAGATGAGCCCTTAAAGAGTTTGAAAGAGTATTTTTAGGTTCACTAGTGAAAGTAAACCTTGAGATATAAAGAGTCCATTCATAAAGCAGTTGTTCACTGGACTTAACAAAAGGAGTGACCATTAATTGTAAATATTAGCTCGTAAGTGATCTTTTGTAAATAGTAGAATATAAGTCTTTCTGTACCAATGGAGGAAACCTGCAAAATTGATTGTTTTGTAAATGAACTCTATCGGCGAAGGAACTAAGCACGAATGCTGTGTGAAGATGCACACTAAAGTGCGACATGCATAATAAAAATAACTGTTCACTGTATATTAGTTGTAGTGTTGTACTGCAAGTGTAAAAAGAAGTCAAGGCTACGACAACAGGTGCAACGCAAAGTTCAGTGTTGTTCTAAGTGCAGCGACAGCTAAAACATTCGTCGTCACTTACCTGTGAGCCTCATGGGAGGCAGTTGACAGAGAAGTATGGAGGCAGCTTCAGTGTCCGGCTCCTCCGATGGAAAACGCGCGCGAGGTGTTTGTATCTATGCACTCGTGTGATACGAAGTTCACAAAAAAAAAGGAGCAGTCGACGACCAGCAGCTCAGTTACAGCCTGAGCGTGAACGGACACTGAGTATTGGAGTTCACGCAACACTGTGCAGCCGCTGAGTGGCTGACATGTGGGTGACGAAACAATCCAAACTTTAAACTGCTAACCGCCATGACTTCCATCGTACATACTGGAGGAAAGACATTTGTACACTTGTGTGACTACATCTTCATACGTAAATTAAGCAATTTTCTTGAGTTGAAGTTAAGATGAGTAAGAAGTAGATTGTTAGATTACTCTGGCCTTAAAGCCATTAATACCGGCACTCCTGAACACTGCTAAAATGAATTATAATCCTGTCTCTTGATGGACAAAGAAAATGAATGTGCACTATAGGAAGACCCTAAACTCCAGACCAGTCCCGATCCTTAACAAATGTATCCAATAGGTTGTAAGTTATACTAATAATTTTCCACTACTTCTGTTTCATATTGTAAATAAAAACCCGGGAAGCCACTTGAATTCCTGGCACCACAGTGGAAAGGACAGATGTACTGCATGATGAACGCCGTAGACAGCTAACACAGGAAGTGAAAGCATCACGAAGTGTAGTGCTACGTTATTAAACTGTAATTGAACCACAATGAGTCAACAGATGCTCGAACATTGTCCACTCTAGTTTAGTGAAAATAAGCACTCACTGTACTCATGTATTAGTCGTTAAGCTCAAGAGAGTAATTTCTGAATTCTATCCCCTGAAGCGCGAAACGAACGTTCACTTATTGTTATAAGCAAATATGGACCAAACTTAAATATGCACATAAATGTTAATCTTGGTATTATGGAATGAAGTGACTGATGAACAAAGAATGAAAAACTTTATTTTGAAAAATGATAAATATCTGATATATGTTTGTAAATGTAACTTCAATTTATGTACATAGTACGCCAGTAACATTATGTAAATGTCACACCAAAAATCACGAATATCTCATGAGGACATGAGGATCGAGATAATCCTTCGGCATTCCCTCTCTCCTCATGGGAGGCAATGTGATATTCGCTATTTTTGACTTCATTAAAACAGCAAATACGAGTAGTTAATACTTTCAGCCAGAAGGCAAATACTTGTTTGTAAATAATGATTAATGTATAATGAGGCGTCGCATGGCGACGGTGGAATTTTATAAATAATGTAATTCGTCGTCTTTGGGCAGCAATATAAACAGAAAAATACGGATAGATATGCGATCCTTCACTATTTTGTTCGCTGGAGAACAAATGAAGCCTTGAGCGCTAAAAAGACTTGTACTGTTTTTCTGAAGTAAGACGGACGCAGATTTGTGGCAGTCTGATCTAATTTTTTACTAAATGTATAAAAACGTGTTATGTCTAAGTTTGAGTGAAGTGTAAAGAACTGTTATAACTTACCGTGACGACGCACGAGCGACTCAAAGAAGACAATGGCCATATAAAAGAGCGCTCAATGGACATGATACGGACATAAAAATCTACCGTCATTGTAGTACTAAGCTTAAGGTACGATATATGTTTTAGTTTATAATAAATATTTGTTCTGGGAATACTGAATCATTTAGCAGTGCTCATTCCTATCATCTCCTCAGTATTATTTTCATTTTAATTATGCATTTTGCTAAGATTACAGACACGGAGGTTAGCAGTCCAATGTGCGTGTTACATTGATAAAAAGAAAACTGTTTTATCGTCTTCTTGCATCAGCTTTAATATTGAATTTCCCTTTTGTGTGATGTTACAGTTGTTTTTGCGCCCTTAAGAACTTTCTGGTCCCTTAGGAAATTCTTTTGTCATAACAATAACTTCACAACCGGGTATGATCGTATCTACGATCATGAAGTAATTAGAAAGACGATAATGCGATTTCTTAATCAATAGCGCGCTAGTTGTGACTGCCTCAAGCCACGCGAAACTGCAAGTAAAAACTAATCACATCTCATAATGCAATATTTTATGACAATGGTCAATCCATGATTCTTACGCCAATTGTGATTGATAAAACAGTAAGCTAAATCTCAATTTCCAACTTTCCATTGAATAACAACATCACTTTTATTTTGTAACATCAAAAGTTCCATGCTTGTTCCGCTTGGTTGGTCAACATAGGAACGGTTAATGCTGTTTGTGGATGACGCTGGAGTTGTGCCATATATGATGCCCCATGTATGCTCGATTGGAGACAGATCTGGTGATCAAAAAGGCAAAGGCAACATGTCGATGCTCTGTAGAGTATATTGGGTTACAGTGATACATGGATAGCATTATTCTGTTGGAAAACACAGACCCAAAAAGGTTTGCTTGAGATTTTCAAAGGATATCGTCACTGACTGTCATTTCGCGGTTATATCCCCACAAAAGTGCAATCAGACTTACCGTAATTTCGAAAATCTGTGGAACCAGATGGGTACGCACAGGCCACACACTTCCCAGCTGGGTTTCATCGTATGCAGGTAAGCCGAATCTGATGGCCAAGACATCAACGTGAGTTTACTAAGACGCTTCTGAAACCATTGCAGCATGATTCTGGCCTTGTTACACGAGCAGTTATCCTCGTGGAAGATGTGGTCACTTTTGAGGAAGACATAAAGCGTAAGGCGTTACCTGTGGTCCCTAGCGACGTCCACCTAGTCCTCAGCTGCCATGATGCCTTCGGTTATTACCGCAGGTCCCATGGAAGCCCAGGTGAATGTCCCCCATAACATAATACTGCTCCCACCGGCCTGCGTCCGTGGCGCACTGCATGTTTTGAGCAGCTGTTCGTCTTGACGACGGCGTACCTGGACACGACCATCGACCTGGTTTAACAGTAAATGGGATTCATCTGACCAGACGATAAGATTTCACTGATCCCTGGTAGAGTGTTGATGATCCCGTGCCCACTGTAATCATAACTGATTTGGTTCTTGGTTGCACATGGAAAGGGGGGGGGGGGCTCCTCTGCCGCGGAACACTCTGTTCAACAAAGTGTGCTGAGCGGTGTGCTCCAACACACTTGTGCCTGCGTCAGCACTGTACTGTGTCGCCAGATCTGCCACAGATCACCACCTATGCTGCTTTAGAGTGTGGGCAAACCTCCGATCGCTATGTACCGTGATGAGGTATGAACATCCAACTTCTGGACTCATATTCGTGGTTTCAGCATTCTTCAACCACCTTCCATAGATGCTCACGACAGTAGCACGCGAACAGCGGATCAGCTTCGCCATTTCCGAGACGCTCGCTCCCAGACACTGGGCCAAGGCAGTCTGACTTTTTGTCGAAGTTGCTTAAGTTAGCGGGCTTCAGCATTTGCGCCACTTATTGTCGCTAGAATGATTCTCCATTCGTCACTGCTCCTCTCATATACTTCCCTTACACATTCACGAACCCCCAGTGCCACCAGGCAGCACAAAACCTCGCAGTGATCAGTGGTAATAATGTTTAGAGTCATCAGTGTATAGAAGAAGGGCAAAAGAACGGACCAGCAAAATTACAGATGAATTTGCTTGACATCTGTTTGCTGCAGAATTCGTGAACGTTTTCTAAATTCGAATATAATACAATTCCTTGAGACGGAAAACATTCTGTCCGCAAATCAACACGGATGCAGAAAAATTCCTTGTGCGAAACTCAGCTTGTCCTTTTATCACATGATACCATACGAACCGTAGATGAAGACCGACAGGAAGATTGCATATTCCTACATTTCCGGAAAGCATTTGGTATGACGCCACGCTACAGGCTGTTAACGAAGATTCGAGCATGCCGATTAGGTTCCCGGACATGTGAATGGCTCGAAGACTTCGTAAGTAGTTGGCTCCAGTATCGGGTGCTCTGCTATAAGTGTTCATCTGAGGCCAGGATAAGGTCAGTAGTGCTCCAGTGAAGTGTAAAAGGATCGCTCTTGTTGTCTACATATAAAAGCTGATCAAAAACTTTCGTTAGCGGGCGCTGCTGCAACGCATATACAACCCAGCGCGACTCCGTTGCGGATATGTTACAAGAACCGACAGGTGAGCAAGGGCCTAGTGTGGCCTTCGAACAGAAACTTTGTGATCGTCCCTCATATATTACGCTACTGGCCATTAAAATTGCTACACCAAGAAGAAATTCAGATGATAAACGAATATTCATTGGACAAATATATTATACTAGAACTGACATGTGATTACATTTTCACGCAATTTGGGTGTATATATCCTGAAAAATCGGTACCCAGAACAACCACCTCTGGCCGTAATAACGGCCTTGATACGAATGGGCATTGAGTCAAACAGAGCTTGGATGGCGTGTACAGGTGCAGCTGCCCATGCAGCTTCAACACGATACCACAGTTTATCAAGAGCCAGTTGCTCGGCCACCATTGACCAGACGTTTTCAATTGGTGAGAGGTATGGAGAATGTGCTGGCCAGGGCATCAGTCGAATATTTTCTGTATACAGAAAGACCCGTATAGGACCTGCAACATGCGGTCGTGCATCATCCTGCTGAAATGTAGGGTTTCGGAGGGATCGAATGAAGGGTAGAGCCACGGGTCGTAACACATCTGAAACGTAACGTCCACTGTTCAAAGTGCCGTCAATGCGAACAAGAAGTGACCGAGACGTGTAACCATTGGCACTCCATACCGTCACGCCGGGTGATACGCCAGTAAGGCGATGACGAACACACGCTTCCAATATGCGTTCACCGCGATGTAATCCATCGAACTACGGACCTATATCATTGACGTCGGTTTGCAGTAGGGTTTTGGAGCATATACTGTATTCAAACATTATGAATCACCTCGAAGGGAACGATCTATTGATACGTAATCAGCATGGTTTCAGAAAACATCGTTCTTGTGCAACGCAGCTAGCTCTTTATTCGCACGAAGTAATGGCCGCTATCGACAGGGGATCTCAAGTTGATTCCGTATTTCCAGATTTCCGGAAAACTTTTGACATCGTTCCTCACAAGCGACTTCTGATCAAGCTGCGGGCCTATGAGGTATCGTCTCAGTTGTGCGAGTGGATTAGTGATTTCCTGTCAGGAAGGTCGCAGTTCGTATTAATATACGGCAAATCGCGTAAAATTGAAGTGATATCAGGTGTTCCCCAGGGAAGCGTCCTAGGACCTCTGCTGTTCCTGATCTATATAAATGACCTGAGTGACAATCTGAGCAGTTCTCTTAGGTTGTTCGCAGATGATACTGTAATTTAACGTCTAGTAAGGTCATCCGAAGACCAGTATCAGTTGCAAAGCGATTTAGAAAAGATTGCTGTATGGTGTGGTAGGTGGCAGTTGACGCTAAATAACGAAAAGTGTGAGGTGATCCACATGAGTTCCAAAAGAAATCCGTTGGAATTCGATTACTCGATAAATAGTACAATTCTCAAGGCTGTCAATTCAACTAAGTACCTAGGTGTTAAAATTACGAACAACTTCAGTTGGAAAGACCACATAGATAATATTGTGGGGAAGGCGAGCCCAAGGTTGCGTTTCATTGGCAGGACACTTAGAAGATGCAACAAGTCCACTAAAGAGACAGCTTACACTACACTCGTTCGTCCTATCTTAGAATATTGCTGCGCGGTGTGGGATCCTTACCAGGTGGGATTGACGGAGGACACCGAAAGGGTGCAAAAGAGGGCAGCTCGTTTTGTATTATCACGTAATAGGGGAGAGAGTGTGGCAGATATAATACGCGAGTTCGGATGGAAGTCATTAAAGCAAAGACGTTTTTCGTCGCGGTGAGATCTATTTACGAAATTTCAGTCACCAACTTTCTCTTCCGAATGCGAAAATATTTTGTTGAGGCCAACCTACATAGGTAAGAATGATCATCAAAATAAAATAAGAGAAATCAGAGCTCGAACAGAAAGGTTTAGGTGTTCGTTTTTCCCGCGCGCTGTTCGGGAGTGGAATGGTAGAGAGATAGTATGATTGAGGTTCGATGAACCCTCTGCCAAGCAATTAAATGTGAATTGCAAAGTAATCTTGTAGATGTAGATGTAGATGTCGCCAAACACGGATGCGACCATCAGAACCTGGATTCAACGGAAAAAATGACGTTTTGCCATTCGTGCACCCAGGTTCGTCTTTGAGTACACCATCGCAGGCGCTCCTGTCTGTGATGCAGCGCCAAGAGTAACCGCAGCCATGGTCTCCGAGCTGATGGTCCATGCTGCTGCAAAAGTCGTCGAACTGCTCGTGCAGATGGTTGTTGTCTCGCAAACGTTCCCATCTGTTGACTCATGGATCGAGACGTGGCTGCACGATCCGTTACAGCCATGCGGATAAGACAACTGTCATCTCGACTGCTAGTGATACGAGGCCGTTGGGATCCAGCACGGCGTTCCGTATTACCCTCCTGAACCTACCGATTGCATACTCTGCTAACAGTCATTGGATCTCGACCAACGCGAGCAGCAATGTCGCGATACGATAAACCGCAATCGCGATAGGCTTCAATACGACCTATATCAAAGTCGGAAACGTGATCTTACGCATTTCTCCTCCTTACACGAGGCATCATAACAATGTTTCACCAGGCAACGCCGGTCAACTGCAGTTTGTGTATGAGAAATCGGTTGGAAAGTTTCCTCATGTCAGCACGTTGTAGGTGTGGCCACTGGCGCCAACCTTGTGTGAATGCTCTGAAAAGCTAATCATTTGCACATCACAGCAACTTCTTCCTGTCGGTTAAATTTCGCGTCTGTAGCACATCTTCGTGGTGTAGCAATTTTAATGGCCAGTAGTGTATGATCAGACGCACAGGCGGAGCAGCAGTCTATGGCTGTTTCCCGATGAAGCTGTGTGGTGTACGGGAACTTGTCGTTGAGCGACTGTAGGAGCATGCCATATGACTTACAAAAAAGTTTTTAGTCGCTGTTACGAATGGCAACCGACTCTAAAAGTATAGAAAATTAGGCTAATGCAGATGAGTAGGAAAAACAATCACGTAATGTTACAACAATCAGATAACCTTACAATACTGTTATGACAGTGTGCTGCTTAGCAAAATTAGGTCTATTAATATCTAGACGTAACGCTGAAAAGCAATATGAAATGGGAAGAGCGCGTAAGAATGGTAGCAGGGACCGTGAATGAGCGACTTCGGTTTACTGGTAGACTTTTAGGGAAGTGTAACTCACCTGCAAAGGAACCGCGTATTAACGACTAGTGCGTCTCATTAATGAGTACTTTTCGAGTGCTTCCAAACCCCACTTTGTCGGGTTAAAAGAAGACATCGAAGAGATTCAGAGGCAAGCTGTTACATTTGTTATCGGCATGTACGATCAACACAAGAATATTAATTAGGTGCTTCGTAAAAATCAGTTAGGAATCTTTAGACGCAAGACGAAATCCTTTTCGCGAAACGCTGTTGAGAAAATTTAGAGAACGAGCGTTTGAAGTTGGCTAAAGGACAATGCTAACGCCACCATTATACATTTGACATAAGTACCACGAAGGTAAGATGAGAGTAATTAGGATTCGTGAGGAGGCATGCAGATAGCATTTCTTCCCTCGCTCTGTTTGCGAGCTGGACAGGAAAGAAAATGACTTAAAGTGGTACCAGGTACCCACCGCCATGCACCACTCGGTGGCTTGCAGATTATGTACGTGGATGCATATGTAAATGAAAGTAGTTTTCCCTCGGCCTATACACGCAGGTGACAAAAGTCACCCGGGTTCCCGGGTTCGATTCCCGGCGGAGTCAGAGATTTTCTCTGCCTCGTGATGGCTGGGTGTTGTGTGATGTCCTTAGGTTAGTTAGGTTTAAGTAGTTCTAAGTTCTAGGGGACTGATGACCATAGATGTTAAGTCCCATAGTGCTCAGAGCCATTTGAACAAAAGTCATGGATATCCCCCAATATCCTGTAGGACCTTCTTTTAACCGACGTAGTGCAGCAACTCGATGTGTCATGGACTCAACAACGTTGGAAGTCCCCTCCAGAAGTATTGAACCATGCTGCCTCTATAGCCGTCCATAGCAGGGAAAGCGTTGCCGGTGCAGGATTTTGTACACGACCTGACCGCTCAATTACGCACCATAAATGTTCGATGGGATTCATACGGGCGATGTGGGTCGCCAAATCATTTGTTCAAATTGTCCAGAACATTCTGAAAACCAATCGCGATCGATTGTGGCCTACTGATATGGCGTAGTCATCCATAAAAGTACCATCAATGTTTGGCAATGTAAAGGAATTGCTTCAAATGGTCTCAAAGTAGTCGAACGTAACCATTTCCAGTCAATGACCTAGTCCATTCAATGTAAACACAGCTCACATTATCATGAAGTCACCACCAGCTTGCACAGTTACTTGTTGACAATCTGGGTCCATGGCTTCGTGGGGTCTGCGCCACGCTAGAACCGTTCAATCAGCTCTTACTAACTGAAATCGGGATTCATCTAAACAGAACACGGTTTTCCACCCATCTAAGCTCCAACAAACCAAGTCACGTGCACAGAAGAGGCCTTACAAGCGATTTCGTGCTTTTAGCAAGGGCACTCGCCTCGGTTGTCTGCTGACATAACCCATCAATACCATATGGCACGGCATTGTCCTAACGAATACATCCATGTTACGTCATATATTGATTTCTGTGGTTATTTCACGCACTGTTGCATATCTGTCAGCACTGACAACTCTGCTCTCGGTCGTTAAGTGAAGGCTGTCAGTCACTGATTCGTCTGTGGCTAGACGAAATACCTGAAATTTGCTATTCTCAGCACACTCTTGTGTACTATGAATCTCGGCATACTGATATGGCTAACGTTTTCGGAAATGGAATGTTACATGCTTCTAGCTTTAACTACCAGACCAGTTTCAAAGCCTGCTGATTCCCATCATGTGATCATAATCGCCAGAGACTAGTTCACATGAGTCACCTGTGTTGCAAATGACAGCTCCGCCATTGCACTGTCGTTTTGCACCTTGTGTATACGGTACGAACGCAACTATCTGTATATGTGTATACCGCTATCCCATGACATATCACCTCTCTGAATGTTATGCACTTTCAGTTGGGAAGAGGGCTAGTTTGCAGCAAGGTAAAGTACTCAGAACACTGCGACGATTGCTGCAGCGCCATTGTGACACAGAGATCATTGTAAAGGCTTCCCTTGACGACAATCAGAGAAACTCAGGCCGACAGTGGTGAACCCAGCGTCAACATTGGCGTCAGGGGTGACGCCAAGTTAACTTCTCAGAGGAGTGGCAGTTGTACACACAGCACCTCAATGTACTAATTCGTGTGTAGAGCATCAGAGGAGGGAAACAAACATTGCCAAGCAGCATATGTCACTCCATATGGGTCAATATTCTAGCAAGATGGTATGGGATGCTGTTGGATACACAACGCGATCACCTTTTCTTTTCATAGACAGTAATTTTGACAGCAGCCGTTATACGATGTGTCTCAATCTTTTTGTATCAAATTGAAATGGGTGATGGTGGGTCCACAATATACTATATTGAGATAGGGAACCAATGCTCAGAGATGCAAGATTGTTTTGTTCTCATAGACAATAATTTGACAACAGCCATTATACAGTGTGTCTCAATCTTTTTGGATCAATTTGAAATGGGTGATGGTGGGTCCACAATATACTATATTGAGATAGGGAACCAATGCTCAGAGATGCAAGATTGTTTTGTTTTCATAGACAATAATTTTGACAACAGCCATTATACAGTGTGTCTCAATCTTTTTGGATCAAATTGAAATGGGTAATGGTGGGTCCACAATATACCATATTGAGATAGGGAACCAATGGTCAGAGATGCATAATTGTTGAGTTATGGACACACACAGAGTGCACCACATAACTATAATGTAGCTCATAGTAACTGTTCAAAGTGACGACCACCAGTCTCAATGCTTGTATTGCAATGTCGCATGCAGTTCTGTCATCCTCTCGCAAAGATCCCAGGTTTCTGTTGTACACTAGGACAAGCAATGGGTGATACATGGCATACATCCCTGACTACCAAACAGACATACTGTACACAACTTAGCTTAAAGCACGTGTGTCATGTAACAACCACATGAATGGAACTGGTACATTAACCTGTGCTGCACGTACACCACTATATTTGCTGTCATACAACTTGTGATGTGTTCATGGTGAGGTGTGTCACTGCAGTGCATGATGTGTAGTTGAAGTTACTTGTCAAGAGAGTTAACAAACCTGCTTTTACTGTACAGTGTCACAGAATGTAGTGCCCATAAAGTATCATGAATGTGTGGAGAATGCTTTCCCATCAGGTGTCATCCGGCCTGAAAGAAGTTTTTCTCCGTGGAAACCAACTTACGTGAGACAAGATCGTTCATGCCACAGAGTGCAACTTAAGGTTCCCACCAAAGACGTGTCCAAACACCATACTTTGAGGAGATGGTGTTGTACCGTGAGGACGACCACCCATCACTAAATATCCGTTAGGTCGCCTGTGAAACACTTTTGGAAAGACACAGTGTGGAGAGTACTGGTGGAACCACTGTCATAATGAACTAGTGGAAGCACTGGGACCAACAGAATTTGAGCTGCACGTTCACTTCTGTCAATACATCGTCCACGTTTGTGCTGGACTTCGTAAAGTGGGCTCAAATGGCTCTGAGCACTATGGGACTTAACATCTGTGGTCATCAGTCCCCTAGAACTTAGAACTACTTAAACATAATGACATCACGCACTTCCATGCCCGAGGCAGGATTCGAACCTGCGACCGTAGCGGTCATGCGGTTCCAGGCCACACCGGCTGTTTTGTTTTGTTTGTATTGTTCAAGGATGAGACCTCATTCAACCAAGATAGTGGTTTCAGTAGCCACAACAGCACCTAGGGAGCTCCAACACTCTACCTGTTCATGACACCCTTGAAGAGCTACAGTAATGACATTATCGGCATTCAGGGGTGGTTCCTGACGCAGGTGCGGTATCTCTCTCCTGATGTCACCGCCAGAGTTTTGGTCCTAGCCGCTCCTATGGCCTGTTTTTCATTCTCTTGGCCTTGATATCCATGATTCAGTATCGATGGTCCAAACTATGTCTTATGACGCTCTTTTACATGAGCTTTTCGATTCCTTCCCTGAAGTCTTCTCTGATTCCTCTCTTAGGGTGTTCGGTTTTGAAGCACACATTGAACTATTTCCCTCAGCTGTTCCAAGGTTTCACAAGGCTCGTCTTATGCCTTTCGTCCTGTGGGATGCCCTACACAAGGAACTGCGATGCCTCGAGGAGGCGAGAGTTCTGACACTGGTTTTTTCACCACAGTTACTGGGCTTCGCCCACTGTAATCCTCTAAAAGCCAGATGGGGTCCCTCCAGGTTTGGGACGATTTTAAGGCCACTGTCAATGCCCAGTCTATCATTGACTCTTACTCTATCCTGAAGGTCGATGATATTCTGTCCGAGTTGTTAGGGTGGAAAGATCTTCGCCAAGAGTGATCTTAGGGAAGCATACCTCTAGCTGTCGGTTGATGCTCTCTCTAAAGAGGTCCTTGTCATCAGTACTCCCTTTGGGCTCTTCCAGTACAGCCACCCGCCCTTTGGGATCGCCATCACTCCAGTCATCTTTCAATGTTTCTGGAGAAGGTGACTAAAGAGGTCCCCATCACTGCCAGTTACTTAGACGATGTCTTAGTCACAGGGATCTCGGCCCTGGACTTAGTACGGAATCTTCAGCGACTTTTTGAGGTTCTGCAGGGTAAAGGGTTGTGGTGCCACAGGGCCAAACGTGAATTATTTTGTGCCACAGGTGACCTACCTCGATCATGTCTTGAGCGCTGCAGGTACTCACCCAATGCCACAACACCTTGAGGCCATTCAGTGGCTCCCGATGCCAACAATGTCTCCCAGCCCAAATCTGTCTTGGGTCAACTCAACTATTATAAGCGTTTGAACCCACATGCTGTGGCTCTGGTGGAGGCTCTGCATTGCCAGCTTCACAAGAATGTACCCTGGACTAGGTCGCCAGAACGTGATCAGGCTTACCAGCATCTCAAATCTGCTCTTCTTGCTCCACCATGCCTTGTCCCATATTACCCCACCAAGCCTCTTATTTTGGCCACTGATGCGTCGGATTATGGGCTGGTAGTTGTGTTGTCTCATATCATTGACAGTGTTGAGGGTCCAATAGCTTTCGCCTCAAAAGCCCTATCACATGCATGGTCCAACTATAGCCACATTGAGAAAGAGGCCTTAGCCATCATACTTGGATTCAAGATGTTCCACGACTTCATCTACAGCCGCAGGTTCACACAAGGCCTTGGTGTCTGTTTTCAGCGCCACATTCGCCTCCCTACCCACATCGCTCGCGAGCTGCAGCACTGGGCGTTGTTTCTTGGAGGATACACTTTGTTACTGGGCCATGGCCCTCCATGCCAACGCTGATCTTCTTTCTCGACTTCCCGTGGAGGCAGATTCTGACTTTGATGCATATCTGGTTGCTTGTTTTCATTTGGATGATATGGCCTCCTCTGCCAATACTGCACTGCCACTGAACACCTGGCTTGTCTATGGCACGTGGCCTCAGACATGGTTCTCTGGACGATTCTGCACCACATTCAACTTGGGAGGCTCTCTGCTCCTTGTCAGGTGTTGGACCCAGACGTTCAGGCTTACTGGCCTCACTGCAACGACTTTTCCATCCATGACAGGGTTCTTCTTCTCTTAGGGGCACTGATCGTTGGCATGTCGTGATACAGTCCTCCCTCCATCAACAGGTCCCCATGCTTGTACATGCCAGGCATTGAGGGACCATCCTGAAGAAGCGCCTCACCTGCCAACATGACTATTGGTGGGGAATTGACAGGTATATCACCCCCATGGTAGGTTCCTGCTCCTCTTCTCTACACCAGCAGTCATGACACCTTCTTCTGTGGCTTCTGACCACTGCCCCATGGTCTCAGCTCCATTTGGATTTTGCAGGCCCATTCCTAGCATCCGACTTGCTCATTTTAGTGGACACCAGCAGTGGTTTACCATATGACGCATGCATGCCCTCGACAACTGCCGCTCATACCATTCAAACCCTATCTCATATTTTGACATTGAGGGTCTGCTAGAGGCGATTGTGATGGACAATGGCCCGAAGTTCATGTTGGCAGAGTTTATTTCCTTCTGTGCTATGTCAGGTATCCAGCTGCTCCATACAGTGCTGTTCCATCCTGCATCCAATGGGTTGACTGAAAGGTTTGTCCACACGTTTAAAATGCAGATGGTCACACTTTGTCTGCATCACTCCCAGGTAACTGCCCTCGACCTCTTCCTGTCTACTTATCATTCTTCTGGTCATAATGGGTCCTCTCTGGTGGAGAAGCTGCATGGCCAACTTTCCTGTTTCCTGTTTCCCCTCGTCTGGCTGCTCCCGTCTCGGCGCGACTGCGATTCTCTCTGCAGTCTGGGCGTCTGTGTTTCCCAAGGGCTGCCCCACTGGGTTCCAGCCAAGGTCTCCAAGCTTATCGGCCGCACCACGGCGACTGTCGTCCTCGACGACAGGTCCCTTTGTCGGGAGCACTTCGAGCTGCTACGGCACCATTGTGGGCTGGGCCCAGCGCTGCCATTGTCTCTGGCGCTGCGCCTTTGGGCTGCAGTCTTCCAGGAGGCCGGGGTCTCATCGGACGTCACTTCCCCGCCGCTGGCGTGGCCGCCGCCGCCGTCGCCGCCAGCTTTCGCAGAGTTCCCGTGGGCGGATCTCATGCCTATGGATGTCGATGAGACTCCCCCACGACCAGCACCTCCGCCGCCAACCGTGGTCTCGTTCCACCAGCAGAACATGGAACCGACGTCGAGATGTGCCTTCGCCTCTCCCATGGGAGAGGTGGGGGGAAGGACTGATACAGTCACCACAGACGCCTATTGCAGTGACAACACTGCAGACATACCAGCTCCGCTGCGAAGTCTGGCCGACGCAAGGGTGTTTACCAACAAGTACCATAGTTGACAACAAACACGTAGGTGCGGCCAGCGTCCATCAGAGGGCAGCAATCGACAGCAGAAGGGGGCGCGACGATCGACGAACTGTATCCTGGTGATCACGTGTGTATGGAAATATTCCTGGAAATATCCTCCAGCCCTGGGCTAGATAAGCCGGCGCCCGGCCGTTCAGCGGGCAGTTCTCGAAACGCCGTGCGCGGAGAAGATCGACCGGTTCAGCGGTGTGCCACCTCGACCACACTCTCTTCCGCAACGGTTGTGATACGTCGCTTCCGTCGTGTTATGCTGGATATCGGATACTAAGAGCCGACTTCGATGTGGAACAGTTGTACGGGTATAGAGTCAAAGGAAACTCTTATTGTAGGAATTAGTTGCTATTTGCTTGATCTGCAAAAGAGATCCTTATTGTTTTGTTGGTTTTCTACATCTACATCTACATTGATACTCCGTAAGCCACCCAACGGTGTGTGGCGGAGGGCACTTTACGTGCCACTGTCATTACCTCCCTTTCCTGTTCCGGTCGCGTATGGTTCGCGGGAAGAACGACTGTCTGAAAGCCTCCGTGCGCGCTCGAATCTCTCTTATTTTACATTCCTGATCTCCTCGGGAGGTATAAGTAGGGGGAAGCAATATATTCGATACCTCATCCAGAAACGCACCCTCTCGAAACCTGGCGAGCAAGCTACACCGCGATGCAGAGCGCCTCTCTTGCAGAGTCTGCCACTTGAGTTTATTAAACATCTCCGTAACGCTATCACGCTTACCAAATAACCCTGTGACGAAACGCGCCGCTCTTCTTTGGATCTTCTCTATCTCCTCCGTCAGACCGATCTGGTACGGATCCCACACTGATGAGCAATACTCAAGTATAGGTCGAACGAGTGTTTTATAAGCCACCTTCTTTGTTGCTGGACTACATTTTCTAAGCACTCTCCCAATGAATCTCAACCTGGTACCCGCCTTACCAACAATTAATTTTATATGACCATTCCACTTCAAATCGTTCCGCACGCATACTCTCAGATATTTTACAGAAGTAACTGCTACCAGTGTTTGTTCCGCTATCATATAATCATACAATAAAGGATCCTTCTTTCTATGTATTCGCAATACATTACATTTGTCTATGTTAAGGGTCAGTTGCCACTCCCTGCACCAAGTGCCTATCCGCTGCAGAACTCCCTGCATTTCGCTACAATTTTCTAATGCTGCAACTTCTCTGTATACTACAGCATCATCCGCGAAAAGCCGCATGTAACTTCCGACACTATCTACTAAGTCATTTATATATATTGTGAAAAGCAATGGTCCCATAACACTCCCCTGTTGCACGCCAGAGGTTACTTTAACGTCTGTAGACGTCTCTCCATTGATAACAACATGCTGTGTTCTGTTTGCTAAAAACTCTTCAATCCAGCCACACAGCTGGTCTGATATTCCGTAGGCTCTCACTTTGTTTATCAGGCGACAGTGCGGAACTGTATCGAACGCCTTCCGGAAGTCAAGAAAAATAGCATCTACCTGGGAGCCTGTATCTAATATTTTCTGGGTCTCATGAACAAATGAGGCGAGTTGGGTCTCACACGATCGCTGTTTCCGGAATCCATGTTCATTCCTACATAGTAGATTCTGGGTTTCCAGAAATGACATGATACGCGAACAAAAAACGTGTTCTAAAATTCTACAAGAGATCGACGTAAGAGATATAGGTGTATAGTTTTGCGCATCTGCTCGACGACCCTTCTTGAAGACTGGGACTATCTGTGCTCTTTTCCAATCATTTGGAACCCTCCGTTCCTCTAGAGACTTGCGGTACACTGCTGTTAGAAGGGGGGCAAGTTCTTTCGCGTACTCTGTGTAGAATCGAATTGGTATCCCGTCAGGTCCAGTGGACTTTCCTCTATTGAGTGATTCCAGTTGCTTTTCTATTCCTTGGACACTTATTTCGTGGGTTATTGTAGTTTCCTTAATAAATAAGTTGGCAAAACGAGTTGGTTCTTGCTCTGTAAATTTAGCATTTGATACTGCGTCAAATCCGTATTTTCATGCTTCTGTCCATCTATTATTATTATTATTATTATTATCTAGACAAATCACTCGTATGTTATGGCTCAATCGTTTCTCTTTCATATTTTACATTACAACCGTTTCACTTTGGGTTGACTGGTTTACCTCATCTTCACGGCCTGGAACTTACCATTTCTTCATCCACGTATTTTTAATGTTGTTATACGTTATAATCATGTTCTTCTTTTGTCATCTGTAAAAGTTTAGGATTTCACATATCATTCTCCTTTCATTTACTGCTGAATAGGATTCCTCCATCACGTAGTATTCTTCCTATCATGGTCATGATTAGACATACTCATATTTTCATCGCTGGGATCATAGGCTTCTAATGTCATATTAGTACGACAACACAAATCATTCGCTGAACCACTGGCTCAGTGTATTCCTCGAATTGGCTCCATTAATCCCTTCCTGACACTACACAATTATGTGACCTCAGAAACTTCATATCACGTATCATTTCACATATACATGAACAATTCAGTATTCATCGTACACATCATCATTATTTTGGGTATTCTCCACCAGTTTAGTCTAACACTTTTTTCCGGCATCAGCCTCACAATATCAACTAATTAATTTAGCTATGATCTTAGTTATACATACATAAACCATTATTCAGGCTAGCTATTGAAAGCATAGGAAAACACACACGTTGTACAGATACATTCAGGTTGCTGTGTCTCTGAACGACAATACTGCTCCCATTCCTTGAGGATCTTATTGTTCCTAATGTGGTACTCCCCTTCTGACCTACGAATTTGTAGTGTCTCAAGTTCAACAGTGTTATTGTGTACTACTTTCTCGCCCTGTAAGGACCAAAATACATATAAAAGAATTTGTTGTGCAGATATTTGAACTTCTTCGAGTGTCTCCTTGACGTCAAAAGTGCCTTGTCGCAGACAGCAAATTTGAAAATCTGAAGCGATTCTCAGCAATAGATTTACTCTGATGTCATATCATCTCATCCCTTATATTCTCTGCAATTATTGAACCAATATCTACATTTGTTTCCTATGTACACTTTCATAAATACTTACTCGTATCGTGGAAACTTCTTAACTTAAACAGAATATCTATGTACATGAAAGACACTATTCCGACAGTTTTATGGAGCCGCTGGGGGCTAGATGGAAAACATTACAAAAAATATATTGTTGTCCAGTGTTGGCGGTAAATATAGCAAGTGGTCGAAACAACGTGTAATAGAATCAACAGGCACCAGGGTGAGAGGAGTTGCATTTTGACACTCATTTGGTGGAGACAGAAGGAAACAGCCTCAAACTCCGTAGATGAGCAGAGGAGATTTGAGATCTATAAGGAAATACCATGGCCCCCTCAAATGAAGCTATTACTGTTCAACGCCGGTCATCTCTGAGTCGAATAACAACACATTGCAGCAACCTCATAATATAACTCGTGAACTTTATGGAAGAAGTGAACCGTCGATCAGATGATCTGCCGCAGGAATGTGCTTGACTTCATTTGCTGTCATCCTCTCGCCTTACAGTCACTGTATACTGGTCTGTTTGTTTAACTTCGCGAGAGGATAGAGGTGATAAGAAACCAGCGTAGTGAAAGTACTACTACCATCGACCTCGTAAACTTGCCAACAGCTAGTTATTAGTTATTCATTTGACCACCTACCCACTGCTTGATTCAGTACTGTTTATAATGAATGTTCAATTCCTGTAATGTTTAACGTGGCAAAAATTATATAAATGTAAAATTATTTTACTCCTTGATTTTCCTTTCGTAGTTAATGAAAACCATATTCATAGGCAGAATTAACAGAAAGTTAATTGAGATCCACTCAGGATACAGTGGCCAGTGCACAATAACTTATCACCTTCTTTCAATTCCGTTGTAAATCATAATCATCACTACCTCCTGGGGAGTAATCTGACTCCATAGCTGTACCAGTGAGATCACCTAGAGACGCCTTCAGGTTCTCACAACGTGAAGACCTTGGCAAATAGTGGATAATTCAAGTGGGTGGTACAAAAGTGTAGTCTAAACATGATTTATAGATCTCACAGTGATTTTCAGCGTCTGCCAGAAGAATTAAAGAACTATACATGTAAATAACATTTTAGATTGTTTCGTAATGGGCGTACAGGCGTTCATGAAAATAATGGATTGCGTAATGTGGCTGGTGTTAACAGCATGGCGATAAGTGCACTTGTATTCTTGCATCCTGCTCGCCAATGCTGTGATCCCTCACCAGCTCTGTGATGCATGTAGCAAAGGAGGCAATGCGATCTGCCGCAGACTGCGACTAAATATCTGAAGTAATCTCCTCCGTATCACGAATCTACTTCTGCTTCCCCCTGTGCCTCCAGCAGAAGTGTTTCCTTTATCCATAACTGAGTTTTTTCTCCACTCTGTCAGCTTCCGTAACAATCGTGTACTAACGAGAGTAACCCTGCAAGGTGCTGGCCAATGGTATACACGATGTTCATTTTAACCGAAGACACTGAAATATCTTGAAAAATACACATAACAAGAAAGTTATAATTCAAATTTGTTTATCTCGGATGGGGCAACCTACGATACCACAATCCAGTTGCCACCCATCCCATGCACGGGTGGCGGAGGGCAACTTTGAAGACTTTAATGGGAAATTCCATTTTTTATTGCAGTTTACGATTTTACGGCAAAATCTACATACTTTCTGTCTGAAGCGTTTCCTTCGTTTCACCACAGATGGCACTGTAATCGGATGAATAGACAGTCGTAATTTACGACGTGCTACTAAGTGGCTTTGAATATCAAATGGAATGTGGGATAATTCCTCCACGCAACAAAGACAGGACAGGCCAATATTTCGTATCTTATAATTGGAAGCCAAATTCGCAAGATTGTATTCATCCGACATATCGAACTGGGGACTACTCGTTGGGCCAGCGTAGCCGTGTAGCGAATTACGATGTATCATGAAAGGCAGTACACTGCGACTGGAGCTCACGTATCGTGCAGACGCAGAACAGATAGCGGCTCTAAACATTAAAACACTTGCGCAGTGTCTATTGCCTGCACAACTACCTATCATTTGGAGAAGAGACGTGCAAGAGTGTGACACTCCTCTCTGCTACAACTATACCATAACCTCGAAGCTGGAGGCAGGTTGTGAAATAGAACTACACTCCTGGAAATGGAAAAAAGAACACACTGACACCGGTGTGTCAGACCCACCATACTTGCTCCGGACACTGCGAGAGGGCTGTACAAGCAATGATCACACGCACGGCACAGCGGACACACCAGGAACCGCGGTGTTGGCCGTCGAATGGCGCTAGCTGCGCAGCATTTGTGCACCGCCGCCGTCGGTGTCAGCCAGTTTGCCGTGGCATACGGAGCTCCATCGCAGTCTTTAACACTGGTAGCATGCCGCGACAGCGTGGACGTGAACCGTATGTGCAGTTGACGGACTTTGAGCGAGGGCGTATAGTTGGCATGCGGGAGGCCGGGTGGACGTACCGCCGATTTGCTCAACACGTGGGGCGTGAGGTCTCCACAGTACATCGATGTTGTCGCCAGTGGTCGGCGGAAGGTGCACGTGCCCGTCGACCAGGGACCGGACCGCAGCGACGCACGGATGCACGCCAAGGCCGTAGGATCCTACGCAGTGCCGTAGAGGACCGCACCGCCACTTCCCAGTAAATTAGGGACACTGTTGCTCCTGGGGTATAGGCGAGGGCCATTCGCAACCGTCTCCATGAAGCTGGGCTACGGTCCCGCACACCGTTAGGCCGTCTTCCGCTCACGCCCCAACATCGTGCAGCCCGCCTCCAGTGGTGTCGCGACAGGCGTGAATGGAGGGACGAATGGAGACGTGTCGTCTTCAGCGATGAGAGTCGCTTCTGCCTTGGTGCCAATGATGGTCGTATGCGTGTTTGGCGCCGTTCAGGTGAGCGCCACAATTAGGACTGCATACGACCGAGGCACACAGGGCCAACACCCGCCATCATGGTGTGGGGAGCAATCTCCTACACTGGCTGTACACCACTGGTGATCGTCGAGGGGACACTGAATAGTGCACGGTACATCCAAACCGTCATCGAACCCATCGTTCTACCATTCCTAGACCGGCAAGGGAACTTGCTGTTCCAACAGGACAATGCACGTCCGCATGTATCCCGTGCCACCCAATGTGCTCTAGAAGGTGTAAGTCAACTACCCTGGCCAGCAAGATCTCCGGATCTGTCCCCCATTGAGCATGTTTGGGACTGGATGAAGCGTCGTCTCACGCGGTCTGCACGTCCAGCACGAACGCTGGTCCAACTGAGGCGCCAGGTGGAAATGGCATGGCAAGCCGTTCCACAGGACTACATCCAGCATCTCTACGATCGTCTCCATGGGAGAATAGCAGCCTGCATTGCTGCGAAAGGTGGATATACGCTGTACTAGTGCCGACATTGTGCATGCTCTGTTGCCTGTGTCTATGTGCCTGTGGTTCTGTCAGTGTGATCATGTGATGTATCTGACCCTAGGAATGTGTCAGTAAAGTTTCCCCTTCCTGGGACAATGAATTCACGGTGTTCTTATTTCAATTTCCAGGAGTGTATCTTATTAAAGCAAGTATGGTAAAACGCAACAGAACAGTGTTACCCTCTGAGAGGAATTTTGCTAGGTCCACCGTGTTGTACCTAACGGAAATGGCTTATCGGAAATGAGAGTCAGAATTACGTAAATATTCGAACAGTAACAAACAATATTTTTGCCTAGCTATACTGTTTAAAGAATAAGGAAAACGGTCGCCAGCCTAATTAGGCAAGAGAAAGATTAACGTTCTCGTTTAAGAAAGTAGGTATGAGTAACTTTAACGGACAAACACAACCTATACTTGGCCACACGCGAGTGCAATGAACTCTGACACATACATATGTTTACGGTAAGATTGAAGCTAACAGCTAGAGCAGCACAATCTATTTGCAAAAAATGTAACAGATACCGAAACACACTATTACTTTCTGGGCTTGTTCAAACTGAATGGTCCTTATAACATTACTAATAATATTCACTGTAACATCATAGATTGGACATAAGTTCAGTATTATTGTTCAAATATTTTCCTAGCTGACATGAAACTATAAATGCAGTTCACTGCATTTTTATGAACTGGACACAGGTTAAATATCTCTCAACTAAATACTATTCTATTTAGAATTGAAGTTAAATGGAATTCTCTAAGAGGTACTTCTCACTGTCTTTTGAATAAAGAAATTATGGTTTTCATAAATAGTTCTCTTCCCGTTACTTGTTACCTAGCATTAGCACAATAGACAAAATGTGGAGTCTGTTATACTATTAATATGCACTTCCAATACATAAGAGAGACAAACACTTAGCAATCATGAACATATAATTTTCTACTATTGCAGTTTTCCACTTTTACTACAGTGAAACATAATGTTGACAAATTTGCAAGAAACTGACTCACCTTTTAGAATTTACTACAGGTAGCACTATGATCATTAACTAAGCAAAACTTTATAAGCCCCAATTTTAAGAACTTTAATTTATAAAAGAAACAGCAAATTGTTTTTATTACCACAGTCTTCTACTTTCAAGTAAATGATTAAATAAGTGACCTTCAAACTTCACAAAACTACATTTATTGCCTCCCATAATTTCAATAATCCACAGTAAATCTTAATATCCCCTTCTCATCAAAGATCAAACAACATTATGTAATTAACTGTCTAACTTTGAGGCTTTCATTTTTTACACAAAATAGGACACTCGCTTATCATAGTTCAGATGGAGAGGAACCTGAGAGATGTTGTGATAGGGAAAAATTCAAGGTAGGCACATAAATTCAGTTATGAGTTACCTTATATTTGTGCACACTAAATCATCCAATAACCTGATCCTTGGTTCAAATGGCTCTGAGCACTATGGGACTTGACAGCTGTGGTCATCAGTCCCCTAGAACTTAGAACTACTTAAAGGACATCACACACATTCATGTCCGAGCCAGGATTCGAACCGGCGACCGTAGCAGTCGCGCGGTTCCGGACTGCACGCCTAGAACCGCGAGACCACCGCGGCCGGCAAGCTGATCCTTCACTGTACATTATTATAGTATTCCGTTACAGTTATTGCGCAATGTGGTGGCAACTGCATGTTGGTAGACGGATTTGCAGGCAGAATTGCTGGACTCTGGCCTTTCTTGGTGGCGATGATGAATACCAATTCCAGAATCGTTCCAGCTATTTATCCATCCATCCGAGGCATTGGCAAGTAGCAGAAAAAGCCTCTGTTGAAACCACCACAATATACAGCTTTTATATGGCAGTGCTCAGTTTGGTAGCTCGTCCCCGACTGACTCTTGGTACCACATTTTCTACCTAGCCAACCACAATTTGCGCGCGCTGCACAGTTCCCTTCCCGAGGGCAACCACAACAACTTTTACATACAGAATAAGTAAGAACCCTAAGTGAGGATCAGCAGTTTACATAACAGCAACCAAACACTTTAAATAAACTAGAACATTTTCACATATTGACATTTCTACAAAAAGTTATTTACACAGAAATTACAATTATATATAGTACGTTTTGTTCCCTCCAAATGGGACAAAGAATTTAAATGACAGATATACTACATTGCACAGAATCAAACCATGACATCAAAGTTTTAACAAAGAAAGGAGTAAACAATTTTGTGTTATCGATTCAAACACATTTACAGATACTCAATGTTATAACATTAAACCAAAGCAAAAAAGCAAAATAAATCAGTACAGCATTAGAGCTATGGTGTTACAAGTGGACGACGAATGTTGCAACCACAGAAGAAAAAAATTTAAATCATTCTGATTTACGGATAATGTAGGGCAAATGGTGAGGCTACTGTTGCCTCGTATGCCGACCAATTTCCAGACAAAGCTCGCTGTCGCTAATTCTTTTACTAGACTGTGAACTCCTTTATGTATGATAGCAGCGTAAAGACCATCAGAAGGAAACGAAGCAAACGTGTTACAAGGGAAGCTAACGAAATAGCTGTACTAGCGGCAGTGCACCACAACCCACGGATAAGCGCCCGGCAATTACACAACGATTCCGGTTGTTCGTAGGTAGTAGCACTGTCACGATACTGCATCGTCGTAAGTGTCATCCATGCCACATGTCACTGCATCAAGAACTTCATGGCATCGACTTCCATTAATGGGTAGTGTTTTGTGAAAGGGCACGTCAACAAATGCAAACGACCCCCCTCCCCTCCCCCCCCCCCCCCCCCCCGCCCCGTTCTTTGCCGAGGTATTATTTTCCGATGACTCTACATTCACGAACCAGCATACCGTGCATTACTGGAGGGTAGGCAGTCCCCACTCGTTACTGTAACGTGACGATCAATGTCTTTGGTGGTTTAACTTATGGTATGGCATCGTGGGAAAGAAACTCACTGGTACGCATTTTATAGACGACACACTGAATGGATGCAAATATCGAACGTTCTTGGGACAGGAACTACCGGTAGTACTACAGGATGTTGCCCTGGACGTTCGACAACGTATCTGGTCTCAGAATGACAGTTTCCCTGCGCATTATGTAGTTGAAGCACGCGAGGCATTACACCATATTTACACTGATCGATGGATCAATGAAAAATTTCGTGTTTATGTAACTAAATGTAAAATAAGGAAGGAACTCTGTTGCATAAGATATTCTTGGTGGACTCATCGCATTAGTTCTCTACGAAAATGTGATTTTCCGACGGTAACCACTGTTGAATTAATCAGGAAAGCAACTATCATAGAAATAAGGCAATCAGGGACGGATGCAGTAGTGCCTACTGAATTACGTTGGCACCAACGATGAAACGTACCTCGCCACGTCTTAGTTTCCATCACGAAGTATAATACTGAAAACACTCCTTGTAAATCTTTTGAGATCAAGAGCTCGCTTCCGTACCAGATCTTACAGCCCCTTTTCTATGCTACTTTCTTCCTTCAATGTAAGTCACCAGTCCTTGACGCTTGAAAGAGATGTGAAAGCGGCCACCTGACACCGAGAGGCTGTTTTCTAAGTAGAACAGGGTGATTAATGACCTGTGTTGAGCCAGGGGGTTTTCAGCTAAATACCAGGTGAGCTGAGAGTGATTGTCAGAAGTAATGCCTATTGGAAATATTTGCGAGGGGACATCTAGTTACAGATTTTGTCTTACAAACATTTGAAGTCTCCCTGAAACCTCGGACAGAACCTGCGGTTGGGAATTGTTTTTAATTTAATTCTGGGACCATATATCCTAGACAAACTGTGTGATACCTGGTGTATGTGAATGTATATGTGTCCATGTGTATGGTGAGTAAAGTGAATAGCTTGTTCAACATGTACTGTGTAGCTGCGTGTAGGGGTGTTAATGTAATACCAGGTCTAGAAGTATGAAACCGGAATTTGGTTACAATAATTACACGTCTGTTGTTTGAAATTGAAAAAGAACATTTAATTCAAAACACTCACCAGTGCTATTTATACATGTCTCCCACCTCTCCGGCAGGCTGAATGCCACGCCAAAAAGCAGTTCTTCGTTTGAAGCGAACCAGTCAGCGAACCATTTTTGTACACTTTCATACAAATTGAAGCTTTGATCAGAGATAGCGTGTCCCAGTGATGCAAACAGATGATAATCGGACGATGAATTAGCCACATAAGGCACATGACCCAGTATTTCCAAACTGAACGCCTCGATCGTTTGGAAATTTTTTCGTAAGTTCCTATGGGACCAAACTACTGATTTAATCGGCCCCTAGGCTTACACACTACTTAATATAACTTAAACTAACGTATGCTAAGGACAACACGCACACCCATACCCGAGGGAGAACTCGAGCCTCCGACGTGGGTAGTCGCGCGAACCGTGGCAATGCGCCTAAGACCACGCGGCTACCCCGCGCGGCCGCCTCGATTGTTTCCCTGATCCGTTTTGCTGTGTGTGATGGGGCGCAATCATGGAGCAAACATGATTTTGTGTTGCCTTTTTCCATATTCCGATCGTTTTTTCACGCAATGCTCAATTTAAATCGATTATTTGCTGTTGGTAGCGATCAGCGTTAATGCTTTCACCGGTTTTAGCATCTCATAATAGATAACACACTCTTCATTCCGCCCTGCACAGAGCATTGTCTTCTTTCCAAAGCAATTTGGTCTTGCAGTAGATGTCGATGGTTTGCATGGTTTCACCAATGATTTACGTCGCTTAGGATTCTGGATTCTCAAAATATATCCATTTTTCATCGCCTGTCACTATTAGATGGAAAATCGACTTTCTTTTGTATGTGGCGAGCAGCATTTCACAATCGGTCTAACTATTTGCCTGCTGTCAACCATTCAGTTAATGTGGAACCCATTTTCCTGCTTTCTGCACCTTTCCCACTGCTTTCAACCGAAGAGAAACGGCTTTCTGCGTCACATTCAACTGTTCCGCAAGTTTCTGTTGAGTTTGAGTGTCATATTTATCCACTAAGGACTCCAACTCGTTGTTTCCGAACTTTTTCGGTGGTTTCCCACGCTCTTCGTTTCTGAAGTCAAAATCATGACTTTTGAATGTTTTGAACCACTCGAAACACTGTTTTTTCCCAAGATCATGCTCCCCGAAAGCTTCGATAAGCATTCGATGCGATTCTGCAGCAGTTTTCTTCAAATGTTTACACAAAGCCAATGCTGTCCGCAAATTGTAGTTCATAGGCACAAAACTCGACATGTTGACGGGTTTGAAACACATACCTGTGTATAGAACGAGGGTTACTGTGCGTTGACATTCGTCATTAGTCGTTATAGGAAGTAGATGGCACTGCAGGCGCGCACGGCCCCTCTACTGACGGCTAGCACCATCTATTGCGAAATTTCGGTTTCATACTTCTACACATGGTATGTCTAGCATTACATACTATCTAATCAAAAGTATCCAGCCACCTGTAAGTGGACATTAATATGGTGTGTGTCTACTCTTCCCGTTACGACGACTTGACCTTTGCCGGGGACACTTTTAATTCTTCCTCAAAAACTGAAAATATATAGTGAAGTCGACGTTCTAACTCATCTCAAAGGTTTTCCACTGGACTCACGTTGGGACTCCGGGCAGGCAAGTACATTTATGGAATGCTGTTGTCCACAAACCATTGCCTCGCAGGTGCTGATTTATGACAGGGTGTATTTTCATGCTGACACAAACAGTCACCTTCTCTGAACTGTTTCTCTTCTTTATGCAGCATACAATTGTGTAGAATGTGTCTGTATCCTTCCAGATTTATCGTTTTCTTAAGGCCAATGAGGAGACCATGCTCTAACTACGAAAAATACCCCCATGCCATAACACCACCTCCTCCCTACTTGAAGTTCTCCAGACATTTTACAAACTCAAACTATCAGATTCAAAAAGGGTATAACGCGGTTCGTCATTCCAAATCACTAGTTTCCACTTCTGTACTGGCCAGTGGCGGCGCTTTGTACACTACCTAAAGCGTCGTTTAACGTTTCTGCAGAAATTAGTGGCTTATGAGAAGCTGCTCGACCGTTGTATCCCATCGTTTTTAAATCTCTGGGCACAGTCATTATGCTAGCCAGACTGCCGGAAGGGCTTTGGAATTCGCGAGTGATTCCTTCCGCTGATTTAGTGCGATTTTTACAACCAGTCTCCGCACTACTTGATGGTCTCTTTCCGTCAGCACACACGGTCTGCCTGGACGTTTTTAGCTGTGGTTGTTCTTTCGCATTTCCACGTCATAACCGTATGACCAAAACTCGACTCTGGAACTTTAGAAGGGTTGATATATCCCTGATGGATTTGTTACTCAAATGTTATCGAATGACCACTCCACGTTCGAAATGACCTGTGAACTCCTGACCGACCCATTCTGTTGTTATTACTTTTGTAGAGGCGACACAATTCTCTCTGCGCCCTGTTACAGTGGATGGTCCATCTCTTGTGACACCTACTGGCCGATTCCGCATTGCATATCGGTCTCCCGATACTTTTGATTAGATACACTACTGGCCATTAAAATTGCTTCACCACGAAGATGACGTGCTACAGACTCGAAATTTAGCCGACAGGAAGAAGATGCTGTGATATGCAAATGATTAGCTTTTCAGAGCATTCAAACAGGTTGGCGCCGGTGGCGACACCTACAACGTGCTGACACGAGGAAAGTTTCCAACCCATTTCTCATATACAAACAGCGTTGCCTGGTGAAACGTTGTTGTGATGCCTCGTGTAAGGAGGAGAAATGCGTACCATCACGTTTCCGACTTTGATAAAGGTGGGATTGTAACCTATCGCGATTGTGGTTTATCGTATCGCGATATTGCTGCCCGCGTTGGTCGAGATCCAATGACTGTTAACGGAAAATGGTATCGGTGGGTTCAGGAGGGTAATACGGAACGCCGTGCTGGATCCCAACAACCCCGTATCACTAGCAGTCGAAATGACAGGCATCTTATCCGCATAGCTGTAACGGATCGTGCAGCCACGTCTCGATCCTTGAGTCAACAGATGGGGACGTTTGCAATACAACAACCATCTGCACGAACAGTTCGATGACGTTTGCAGCAGTATGGACTATCAGCTCGGAGACCATGGCTGCGGTTACCCTTGACGCTGCATCACAGACAGGAGCGCCTGCGATGGTGTACTCAACGACGAACCTGGATGCACGAATGGCAAAACGTCATTTTTTCGGATGAATCCAGGTTCTGTTTACAGCATCATGATGGTCACATCCGTGTTTGGCGACATGGCGGTGAACGTACATTGGAAGCGTGTATTCGTCATCGCCATACTGGCGTATCACCCGGCGTGATGGTATGGGGTGCCATTGGTTACACATCTCGGTCACCTCTTGTTCACACTGACGGCACTTTGAAAAGTGGACGTTACATTTCATATGTGTTACGACCCGTGGCTCTACCCTTCATTCGATCCCTGCGAAACCCTACATTTCAGCAGGATAACGCACGACCGCATGTTGCAGGTCCAGTATGGGCCTTTCTGGATACAGCAACTGTTCGACTGCGGCCCAATGCAGCACATTCTCCAGATCTCTCACCAATTGAAAACGTCTGGTCAATGGTGGCCGAGCAACTGGCTCGTCACAATACGCTAGTCACTATTCTTGATGAACTGTGGTATCGCGTTGAAGCTGCATGGGCAGCTATACCTGCACACGTCATCCAATATCTGTTTGACTCAATGCCCAGGCGTATCAAGGGCGTTATTACGGCCAGAGGTGGTTGTTCTGGGTACTGATTTCTCAGGATCTAGGCACCCAAACTGCGTGAAAATGTAACCACATGTCAGTTCTAGAATAATATATTTGTCCAATGAATACCCGTTTATCATCTGCATTTCTTCTTGGTGTAACACTTTTAATGGCCAGTAGTGTAGTATACGTATGTCGTATATAACGACGCTGCGAGTAATATTTCATCTTTGACGCCAATGTAATTTGTGGTCGTACTAGGCACTACTAAATATTTGTGTAGTTTTGTTACTTCTACACTAGTGACTTGGTTCTTGAAGAACAGAATTAACGCACTAATTATAGCGAGTGCATCTTAAGCAACAAAGACCGTGGCGAAAAAGTTATTGCTGCTCTGTCGATAATATTGTGCACGTTATGTATTAGAACAGATACTAGAAAATAACTAGAATGTTATCTAATAAATGATAATATTTTGTTTGCTTCCTTACCTTAGCTAGTACAAAAGAGAACACGCAAATGACGACAGATTAGCAGAGATTCGTGCGTCTGTAAAAAGATGTGCGTGAAGCATACAACTACCACTGTCACACCTTAGCAAATGATCTGGCGGAGAACCCGAGAAAATTCTGGTGGTATGTAAAATCGCTAAGCAGTCCTAAGGCATCCATCCAGTCTCTCGTCGACTAGTCTGATGTGGCAGTTGAAGATAGCAAAACGAAATCGCAAGTTTTAAATTTCGTCTTTAAGAAATTATTCGTGCAGGGGAATCGTACAAACGTACCACCGTTTGACCATCGAGCAGACTCCCTTATGGACGACACAGCAGTAAAGTTGTAAAGTTCCCTGGCGTAGAGAGACAACTGAAAGACTTGAAAATAAATAAGTCACCAGGTCTGGATGGAATCTCGATTCGGTTTTACAAACGGCATTACCTTTTCTTTATGTCATTGTGTTGGCTTTCGCGTCATACGCATACAGCAATCTCAGTAGGTGAAAGATGATCCGACAGTGTCTCGGAGGCGACTTTCGTGTCAGTTATGGCGATACGAATGTAACTGCATTACAACACACAGTCCCGAACGGATAAACTCTCCCACTCGGTAAAGAATCGAACCCGCGCCCCTTCGGTTAGACATATCCTATATGACTCCGCAGCTACGGAGGCGGCCTGACCTCTTACTTAGCTTACATTCTTCGCGATTATTTCGCTCATCGCAAAGTGCGAAGCGACTGGAAAAAAGAGCAGGTGACTCCAGTATATAAGATGGGTACAACAACGGACGCGCAAAATTACTCCCCAAAATCCTTAACATAGGTTTGCTGCAGAATCCTTGAAAATATCCGCAGTCTGACTATAATAAATTTTCCTTACTGCAACAAGCATATGTCCAAGAATCAGCACGGTTTTAGAAAGCATCGTTCGTGCCGAAACTCAGCTTTCCCTTATCTCACATGACATCCTGCAAACAGTGGATGAAGGGCAACAAGTGGGTTCCATATTTCTAGATTTCCAGGAAACGTTTGTCACAGTGCCGCACTGCAGACTGTTAACGAAGGTACGAGCATATGGAATAAATTCCCAGATATGAGACTGGCTCCAAGATATCTTAAGTAATTGTACCTCGTATGTTGTCCTCGACGGCAAGTGTTCATCAGAGTAAAAGCTACTGTTAGGAGTGGCACAGGGAAGTGTGATAGGACGGTTGTTATTCTCTACATACGAAAATGATCTGGCGGACAGGGTAGGCAGCAATCCACTATTGTTTGTTGATGACGCTTTGGTGTGCGGGAAGGTTTCGACGATGAGTGACTTTAGGCGGATACAAGATACCTTAGACAACATTTCTAGCTGTTGTAATGAATGGCAGATAGCTCTAAATGCAGAAAAATTTAAGTTAATGGGTATGAGTAGGAAAAAGAAACGGCAAAGCGAAATGAAGTGGAACGAGCAAGTGAGTACCGTGGTAGGGAAGGCGAATGTTCGAATCTGATTTATTGGGAGAATATTAGGAAAGGTGTGGTTCATCTTTAAAGGACACCTCATGTAAACCTATACTTGAGTACTGCTCAAGTATTTGGGATCCGCATCAGGTCAGATTGAAGGAAGACTTCGAGGCAGTTCAGAGGCGGACTGCTTGATTTGTTACTGGTAGGTTCGATCTACACGCAAGTGTTCTGCAGATGCTTTGGGAACTCAAATGGGAATACTTGCAGGGAGGGGTCATTATTTTCGAGGAACACTATGGAGGAAATTTAGAGAACTGGCATTTGAAGCTAACTGTAGAACGAATTTACTGCCGCCAACATACATTTCACGTAAGGGCCTCGAAGATAAGATGCAACAAATTAGAGCTCATACGGAGTGTCGTTCCCCGGCACAGGTGGTGCCTGTCACCTGTACAGTCTTGGTGTTACCTGTGTGGCGCAGTCAGGACGTTGGCGGCATCGTGGTGCTTTTCTGGAATGGAATTCATCCTTCACAACCTTTACAACAGAGATGAAGGGGGAAAAATCTCATTGCTTGACTGAGAGTTTGGCAATGTCAGTCTTGTCGACTATAAAGCAGTATTGTGGCAGACAGATTCCGTAGAAGTTGTAAGTTATTTCTCTGGTGTAACAGTTTTACTGAGTTGTTATACACTAGTGATATTAGAGAGAACAACAGTAGGTGAGGTGTCAGATCAACTACGTTTACAATACAGTCAATCAACTATCAAAATGAATCGGAGACGAGTGCTCTTAGTCACTTTACAACTAAACTGAACTCAGCCGGAACAGGGGATGAAATCCCAACCGTACCGACCGGCCGCTGGGTCATCCTCACCCCGCAGGCTACACTAGATGCGGATATTCAGGGCCATGTGGTCAGCACACCGTGTCCCGGTCGTATGTCAGTTTACAAGACCGAAACCGCTACTTCTCTATCAACTAATTCCTCAGTTTTGCGTTCTACTGATCACTGTCTCCCTGGGCCTGTTTCAGAATTATTCTATGGCCACTTGGCTTTGTAGGTCATGATACAACTCGTTAGTTATACCTTGGTCCTGTAATTTGCTGAAAACCTTAAATGTTACTCGTTGAGAGAGAGGCAGGCATTCACTGTTCATTGCTATTCCAAGAAATGCACAATAACTACTTATCTCGCAGTTATTACGCGTCCCTAGAGTCTTTCAAAAATGGTTCAAATGGCTATGAGCACTATGGGACATAACTTCTGAGGTCATCAGCCCCCTAGAGCTGAGAACTACTTAAACCTAACTAACCTAAGGACATCACAAACATCCATGCCCGAGGCAGGATTCGAACCTGCGACCGTAGCGGTCGTGCGGTTCCAGACTGTAGCGCCTAGAACCGCTCTGCCATCCCGGCCGGCTAGAGTCTTTCCACCGGGTTCTTGTGGCTAAAGGAGCTAAGTCTTCGTCTGTGCTACCATAGCGTCGCCGTTCCGTATGTTGACTCTCCGTATTGCTATTGATTAGTGAAGCTTTTCTCTGCTGATAACGGCGCATTTTATAACCCTCATAACTTACCTGGTTACACTTGACTCGTAGGAACTCTTAGTGTGTGACATTACTACTGCCTGTTTTAATCCAATAAGAAGTTTACCATCACGTTCATTGATGCAGTACTGCCTGGCTGAACTTTCTCTTTGTGAGAATTCCATCTATATGCGACTGCCTTAATGTTAGATTAATGCTGCTGTCGTACATTATGTGCGTCTCGATTGACCTTGTCCTCTCATTGTCTTGGCGTCTTGACAAGTGTCTGTGTGTCTGGCTCGTTGCCTAGACGACGAATGGCCTCCAGCGTAGCGTTACCTCTCGAAAGCTGCTCGGAGTGGCCACATGGTTAGAGGCGCCATGTCACGAATTGCGCGGCCCCTCCCGCCGGATGTTTGAGTCCTCCCTCTGGCGTGGATGTGTGTGTTGTCCTTAGCATAAGTAAGTTCGAGTAGTGTGTAAGTCTAGCGACCAATGACCGCAGCAATTTGGTCCCTTACGAATTCACACACATACCTCTCCAAATGTCTTGTTCTCCGTCATGTACTTTGACAAGGCAAGGCACTCACACCATTCCTCGAATGATGCTCTTTTTGATCTGACCGTTAATTTAATTTTTTTAAATTTTGAGATACCACGACAGGAGGTATAAACAAGGGGGTCCATTGATCATGACCGGGCCAAATATCTCACGAAATAAGCGTCAAACGAAAAAACTACAAAGAACGAAACTTTTCTACCTTGAAGGTGGAAACTAGATGGCGCTATAGTTAACCCGCTAGATGGCGCTGCCATAGGTCAAACGGATATCACCAGCGTTTTTTTTTTTTTTTAAATAGGAACCCCATTTTTTATTACATATTCGTGTAGTACGTAAAGAAATATGAATGTTTTAGTTGGACCACTTTATTCACTTCGTGTCAGACGGCGCTGTAATAGTCACAAACACATGGCTCACAATTTTAACGAACAGTTGGTAACAGGTAGGTTTATTAAATTAAAATACCGAACGTAGGTACGTTTCAATATTTTATTTCGGTTGTTCCAATGTGATAAATGTACCTTTGTGAACTTATCATTTCTGAGAACGCATGCTGTTACAGCGTGATTACCTGTAAATACCACATTAATGCAATAAATGTTCAAAATAATGTCAGTCACCCTCAATGCATTTGGCAACACGTGTAACGACATTCCTCTCAACAGCGACGAGTTCGCCTTACGTAATGTTCGCACATGCATTGACAAGGCGCATGTCGTCAGGCGTTGTCTGTGGATCACGGTAGCAAATATCCTTCAACTTTCCCCACAGAAAGAAATCCGGGGACGTTAGATCCGGTGAACGTGCGGGCCATGGTGCTTTGACGACCAATCCACCTGTAATGAAATATGCTTTTCAATACCGCTTCAACCGCACGCGAGCTATGTGCTGGACATCCGTCATGTTGGAAGGTACATCGCCATTCTGTCATGCACTGAAACATCTTGTAGTAACATCGGTAGAACATTAAGTAGGAAATCAGCATACATTACGAACGATAAAATGGGGGCCAATTATCCTTCCTCACATAACTCCGCACCATACATTAACCCGCCAAGGTCGCTGATGTTCCACTTGTCGCAGCCATCGTGGATTTTCCGTATCCCAATAGTACATATTATGCTGGTTTACGTTACCGCTGTTGGTGAATGACGCTTCGTCGCTAAATAGAACGCGGGCAAAAAATCTCTCATCGTCCCGTAATTTCTCTTGTGCCCAGTGACAGAACAGTACACGACGTTCAAAGTCGTCGGCATACAATTCCTGTTGCATAGAAATATGGTACGGGCGCAATCGGTGTTGATGTAGCATTTTCAACACCAACGTTTTCGAGATTCCCGATTCTCGCGCAATTTGTGTGCTGCTGATATGCAGATTAGCCGCGACAGCAACTAAAACACCTACTTGGGCATCATCATTTGTTGCAGGTCATGGTTGACGTTTCACATGTGGCTGAACACTTCCTGTTTCCTTAAATAACGTAACTATCCGGCGAACGGTCCGGACACTTGGATGATGTCGTCCAGGATACCGAGCAGCATACACAGCAGACGCCCGTTTGGCATTTTGACCACAATAGCCATACATCAACACGATATCGACCTTTTCCGGAATTGGTTAACGGTCCATTTTAACACGGGTAATATATCACGAAGCAAATACTGTCCGCACTGGCGGAATGTTACGTGATACCACGTACTTATACGTTTGTGACTATTACAGCGCCATATATCACAAAGCGAAAAAAGTGGTCCAACTAAAACATTCATATTTCTTTACGAACTACACGAATATGCAATAAAAAATGGGGGTTCCTATTTAGAAAAGCGCAGGTGATATCTTTGTGACCTATGGCAGCGCCATCTAGCGGGCCAACCATAGCGCCATCTGGTTTCCCCCTCCAAGCTAGACAAGTTTCGTTCTTTAGATTTTTCGTTTGATGCTTATTTCGTGAGATAAAATGTTCAAATGGTCAAATGTGTGGTGTCACCGCCAGACACCACACTTGCTAGGTGGTAGCCTGTAAATCGGCCGTGGTCCATTAGTATACGTCGGACCCGCGTGTCGCCACTGTCAGTGATCGCAGACCGAGCGCCACCACACGGCAGGTCTAGAGAGACGTCCTAGCACTCGCCCCAGTTGTGCAGCAGAGTTAGCCAGAGCTGGATCACTGACAATTACGCTCTCATTTGCCGAGACGATAGTTAGCATAGCCTTCAGCTACGTCATTTGCTACGACCTAGCAAGGCGCCATTACCAGTTTATATTGAGATTGTTATTATGTATCAACAAGAGCGATGTTCTCCAATTATTTGCTACTATAAACTCCTTTAATTGTTCCAGACCTCACGCCAGTCTGCGTGATCTTAAACGCGTGCCTTTCGGCTACCCGTCATAGTGGATTGGCTGTCTGGCCAGTCCACTACAAAATGTGTGTGAAATCTCATGGGACTTAACTGCTAAGGTCATCAGTCCCTAAGCTTACATACTACTTAAACTAATTATCCTAAGGACAAACACACACACCCATGCTTGAGGGAGGACTCGAACCTCCGCCGTATTTCGTGAGATATTTGGCCCGGTCACTATCACTGGACCACCCTGTATACATTCTTTTTACCCCGCTCTACTTGCGAGTGGTACAGGAAAGGGAATTACTAGTTGTGGTGCAGGGTACCCTCCGTCACGCATCTTGCAGTGACTTGCGGAATATATACGTAGATGTAGAAGTCCTACAAACAAAACTCAAGCTCAAATGCAGATAAAATCACCCTTTTCAGGCGTTAAGGTGGGATGACTTTCCGCGGGAGCTTGAGGGTGGGCAGCAGAGCAGAAGGAGGATGAATGTAGGGTCGGGTGATCGTGAACGTCAAAGGCGCGTGCGGCGACCGACCGCCGGCGCCCGCGGTGCAAGCAGCTGGCCGGGTCGGCTGAAAGGCGCGCCCCCGAGCCGAGTTACCCGCGCCAAGACGCCGGCCGCGGCGAGACGCGGACGTGTGGAATCCGCAGGCAGCGGCAAGTTCAGCGGGCGCGTGCGGCGTCATTTGTAAATGCGGCCGGCGGAGTTTAGTCTGGTTAGCTTTGAAGCATCGGGCCCTGCTAATGGGACGCGCGCCCAGGCGGGGCGCGGCCGGGCCCAACTTATTACTCTGATGGCCCGCGGGGCGCCAGACAGCCCTGCCAGCCGCCTGCTGCATACAGCGCCGCCGCCGCCGCCGCCGCCGCCTGAAAGAAACTGCAAGACGTTTCCGCCGGCGAGGCTTTTAATAGACTCTAATGGCTTCATGTCGGTAATGGGGCTTCCATTATGTTAAGTGGCGCGCTCCAGCGTATCAATTATTTAAACATTCTGCACCTCTCAAAGACTCTCTTCTCGCCCTCTCCGATGCGGACTCGAGCGCGAGCGCCACCCCTCCCCCCCCCTTCACCACCCCTCCCCCATGCTCCCTGTCCGTCTTCCTCCGTGTCTATATCGCCGGCCCCCGCCCTCTCTTTCGCATTTCGCTCCGCCGACACTACTTTGGCCAGGTTGTCGATGCGACCGGCTGCAATTTAAATAATGCGACTGCACGCGGATTCCTTTGTTTTGAGCGAAGCGGCCGACAGTCGCGAAGTAATTGTTTAAGATTGGAGGTTTACTTTATAATTGGGCACTCAGACAGGGCTGTCGGCTGATGGCGTTCCTGCGAGTCTACAGAAGAGCGGTTGCTACTCAACAGTCGATTCTTTCGCCGCTTCACTTCAATTCATGCCACGCGAAGCGTGAAATTCCGATACAGAAGTAAGTGGACCTGCTTATTTGATTTAACTGGCACACACACACTGATTCATACAATTTTATTACCACAGAAAATAACTTGAGGCATTTCGGGAACACTCTGGCATCCTCAGGTACGAGCTACTGATTATTATATTACATTACAAGTTTATGAGGCAATGCGTTTAGTTTTAAATGTATTCCCTCTACTTTACCTGCTCGATAAGGCAATAAAAGAGGTATTGGTTCAAATGGCTCTGAGCACTATGGGACTTAAGATCTGAGGTCATCAGTCTTCTAGAACTCATAACTACTTAAACCTAACTAACCTAAGGTCATCACACACATCCATGCCCGAGGTAGGATTCGAACCTGCGACCGTAGCGTTCGCGTGGTTCCAGGTGGAAGCGCCTAGAACCACTCGGCCAAAACGGCCGGCTAAAGAAGTATTGCCGAAGTTGTAAACTTCCATCATGGAATTAATATTTGATTGGCTCCACGACAGCTGTCAAAAAATTCGTAACTATTCTTGCAAGTCCTATAAGTTTTAAGCTTCACGTTCATTCAGATTTGGGGGTCTTAAAATTCTCGAATATGAAGTGCCTTCTCTATTAACTGGAAAAACGTCATAATAATACAAAACCTAATTACCCTGCTCATTTGCGTTTGATTAATACTTCTCATCTGCATATCCTGTTCAGTACTGTATTTGACACTGATGTATGTAGGCGTAGGCGAGTTTTCCCGTTGAAGTGGGGTCATTCAAATTTTCGGAATGCAGCAAAAATGAAGTACACTGCCTACAAAAAAGAATAAATAAAAAAATAAATAAAAACGAGCCTCACAGAACATACTGTCGGAAGTCAGTGTAAAGTCGTTGGGTACGTAAATGGTTAGAGCTGTAACTTTCTGTGAGAGGTTGGACGATTACTAACTATTATTCGTGTTCAGTATTGTCACCAGTCCTGAAAGGGTATAAAAGAGCGCTCGAGCGCCAGATATTTCGTGATCATTGTGAAGGATCACCTTACGGCTACACCTCTTTTAGACTGAAGTCAGCTATTAGGGGTACCTGCTTAAAGGGAAGTCCCTCTAACTAAGGGTTGGGGTGATTTGGGAAAAGAGACCAAACTGCGAGGTCATCGGTCTCATCGGATTAGGGAAGGATGGGGAAGGAAGTCGGCCGTGCCCTTTCAAAGGAACCATCCTGGCACTTGCCTGAAGCGATTTAGGGAAATCACGGGAAACCTAAATCAGGATGGCCAGACGCGGGATTGAACCGTCGTCCTCCCGAATGAGAGTCTAGTGTGCTAACCACTGCGCCACCTCACTCGGTCCTCTAACTAAGGGATCACCTTCGGGAGACGTCATGTTTCCAAGTTGATGAGGAATTAGCATATTTCATTAAGGTACAAGAAGTATTACAGATAAAGTTAGTGAACTGCTTATAGATGTTGACTCCGAAATTGCTGGAGTATCGTGGCACCACTTAAATAATTTGAAAATTCAGAAGCTTCCTTTACTAGCATACAGATTAACTGACTGTTTTTCAAGGAGTTCCTTCCTGTGTGGGGGAGTGGCCATGTACGTAAAAAACAGTATTCCATTTGAGTCCATAGACGTATCAGGGCACTGCGCTGAACAGATATTTGAATGTTCCGCAGGGGCAGTTGAATTTAGTGAAACTAAACTTCTAATTGTTGTTGTTTATAGGTCCCCTAACTATGACTTCAGAGCATTTCTGCTCAAGCTAGAGAGGCTTCTTGATTCGCCTTATAGGAAGTACCAGAAATTAGTTATATGTGGTGACTTCAATGTAAATTTTGTATATGATGCTGCAAGAGAAAGGATGTTGATAGATCTCCTAAATTCGTATGATCTGATGCAGATTGTGTTTTTTTCCAGCTGGGGTGCAGGGGAACAGTTGCACAGCCACAAACAATACTATTATTCATTCTTCATTACTAGATAGGCATTCTATTAGTAAAGCGGTGAATGGCCTTTCAGACCATGATGAACAAATTTTAACACTAAACGGCTTTTGCACTCAATCAAATGTCACATACAATTACAAACTATGTAGGAAAGTTAATCCGACAGCAATAGAGAGTTTTTTAAACCTCGTCAAGGAACAAGAGTGGCAGGATGTTTACAGTGCCTATAACATAGATGACAAATATAATTTTCTCCTTAATGCATTTCTCATGCGCTAGGAGAACTGCCTTCCATTAGAACGTTCTAAACGGGGTACTAGCACTAAAAGGCAGGCTGGATGGCTGACTAGTGGGATAAGGATATCAGGTAGAACAAAGTGGGAATTACATCAAAATGTTAGAAGCAGTCACAATCAGGCTACTGTAGCCCATTAAAAACAGTACTGTAAGGTGCTTAAAAATGTTATTAGGAAGGCAAAGAATACGTCATACGCAAATAGAATAGCTAATTCACAGGATAAAACTGACAACTGTATTGACATATGGTCAGTTGTGAAGGAAGTGTCTGGTCAGCAGCACAAGGTCGACAATATAAAATCAGTTCGTAGTAAATGCATTTAATCGGAGGAGGAAGTTACTCATCAGCAAGAACTTCAGTCTGAAAATAAGAAAACGTATCACGAAAGCTTTCGTTTGGAGTGTGGTTCTTTACGGATGTGAAACTTGGACAATGGGAAGAGAAGAGAGAAGAAGGAGAGGCTACATCTACATCTACATCTACATCTACATTGATACTCCGCAAGCCACCCAACGGTGTGTGGCGGAGGGCACTTTACGTGCCACTGTCATTACCTCCCTTTCCTGTTCCAGTCGCGTATGGTTCGCGGGAAGAACGACTGTCTGAAAGCCTCCGTGCGCGCTCTAATCTCTCTAATTTTACATTCGTGATCTCCTCGGGAAGTATAAGTAGGGGGAAGCAATATATTCGATACCTCATCCAGAAACGCACCCTCTCGAAACCTGGCGAGCAAGCTACACCGCGATGCAGAGCGCCTCTCTTGCAGAGTCTGCCACTTGAGTTTATTAAACATCTCCGTAACGCTATAACGGTTACCAAATAACCCAGTGACGAAACGCGCCGCTCTTCTTTGGATCTTCTCTATCTCCTCCGTCAACCCGACCTGGTACGGATCCCACACTGATGAGCAATACTCAAGTATAGGTCGAACGAGTGTTTTGTAAGCCACCTCCTTTGTTGATGGACTACATTTTCTAAGCACTCTCCCAATGAATCTCAACCTGGTACCCGCCTTACCAACAATTAGTTTTATATGATCATTCCACTTCAAATCGTTCCGTACGCATACTCCCAGATATTTTACAGAAGTAACTGCTACCAGTGTTTGTTCCGCTATCATATAATCACACAATAAAGGATCCTTCTTTCTATGTATTCGCAATACATTACATTTGTCTATGTTAAGGGTCAGTTGCCACTCCCTGCACCAAGTGCCTATCCGCTGCAGATCTTCCTGTATTTCGCTACAATTTTCTAATGCAGCAACTTCTCTGTATACTACAGCATCATCCGCGAAAAGTCGCATGTAACTTCCGACACTATCTACTAAGTCATTTACATATATTGTGAAAAGCAATGGTCCCATAACACTCCCCTGTGGCACGCCAGAGGTTACTTTAACGTCTGTAGATGTCTCTCCATTGATAACAACATGCTGTGTTCTGTTTGCTAAAAACTCTTCAATCCAGCCACACAGCTGGTCTGATATTCCGTAGGCTCTTACTTTGTTTATCAGGCGACAGTGCGGAACTGTATCGAACGCCTTCCGGAAGTCAAGAAAAATAGCATCTACCTGGGAGCCTGTATCTAATGTTTTCTGGGTCTCATGAACAAATAAGGCGAGTTGGGTCTCACACGATCGCTGTTTCCGGAATCCATGTTGATTCCTACATAGTAGATTCTGGGTTTCCAGAAATGACATGATACGCGAGCAAAAAACATGTTCTAAAATTCTACAAGAGATCGACGTAAGAGATATAGGTCTATAGTTTTGCGCATCTGCTCGACGACCCTTCTTGAAGACTGGGACTATCTGTGCTCTTTTCCAATCATTTGGAACCCTCCGTTCCTCTAGAGACTTGCGGTACACGGCTGTTAGAAGGGGGCAAGTTCTTTCGCGTACTCTGTGTAGAACCGAATTGGTATCCCGTCAGGTCCAGTGGACTTTCCTCTATTGAGTGATTCCAGTTGCTTTTCTATTCCTTGGACACTTATTTCGATGTCAGCCATTTTTTCGTTTGTGCGAGGATTTAGAGAAGGAACTGCAGTGCGGTCTTCCTCTGTGAAACAGCTTTGGAAAAAGGTGTTTAGTATTTCAGCTTTACGCGTGTCATCCTCTGTTTCAATGCCATCATCATCCCGTAGTGTCTGGATATGCTGTTTCGAGCCACTTACTGATTTAACGTAAGACCAGAACTTCCTAGGATTTTCTGCCAAGTCGGTACATAGAATTTTACTTTCGAATTCAATGAACGCTTCACGCATAGCCCTCCTTACGCTAACTTTGACATCGTTTAGCTTCTGTTTGTCTGAGAGGTTTTGGCTGCGTTTAAACTTGGAGTGGAGCTCTCTTTGCTTTCGCAGTAGTTTCCTAACTTTGTTGTTGTACCACGGTGGGTTTTTCCCGTCCCTCACAGTTTTACTCGGCACGTACCTGTCTAAAACGCATTTTACGATTGCCTTGAACTTTTTCCATAAACACTCAACATTGTCAGTGTCGGAACAGAAATTTTCGTTTTGATCTGTTACGTAGTCTGAAATCTGCCTTCTATTACTCTTGCTAAACAGATAAACCTTCCTCCCTTTTTTTATATTCCTATTAACTTCCATATTCAGGGATGCTGCAACGGCCTTATGATCACTGATTCCCTGTTCTGTACATACAGATTCGAAAAGTTCGGGTCTGTTTGTTATCAGTAGGTCCAATATGTTATCTCCACGAGTCGGTTCTCTGTTTAATTGCTCGAGGTAATTTTCGGATAGTGCACTCAGTATAATGTCACTCGATGCTCTGTCCCTACCACCCGTCCTAAACATCTGAGTGTCCCAGTCTATATCTGGTAAATTGAAATCTCCACCTAAGACTATAACATGCTGAGAAAATTTATGTGAAATGTATTTCAAATTTTCTCTCAGTTGTTCTGCCACTAATGCTGCTGAGTCGGGAGGTCGGTAAAAGGAGCCAATTATTAACCTAGTTCGGTTGTTTAGTGTAACCTCCACCCATAATAATTCACAGGAACTATCCACTTCTACTTCACTACAGGATAAACTACTACTAACAGCGACAAACACGCCACCACTGGTTGCATGCAATCTATCCTTTCTAAACACCGTCTGTGCCTTTGTAAAAATTTCGGCAGAATTTATCTCTGGCTTCAACCAGCTTTCTGTACCTATAACGATTTCAGCTTCGGTGCTTTCTATCAGCGCTTGAAGTTCCGGTACTTTACCAACGCAGCTTCGACAGTTGACAATTACAATACCGATTGCTGCTTGGTCCCCGCATGTCCTGACTTTGCCCCGCACCCGTTGAGGCTGTTGCCCTTTCTGTACTTGCCCAAGGCCATCTAACCTAAAAAACCGCCCAGCCCACGCCACACAACCCCTGCTACCCGTGTAGCCGCTTGTTGCGTGTAGTGGACTCCTGACCTATCCAGCGGAACCCGAAACCCCACCACCCTATGGCGCAAGTCGAGGAATCTGCAGCCCACACGGTCGCAGAACCGTCTCAGCCTCTGATTCAGACCCTCCACTCGGCTCTGTACCAAAGGTCCGCAGTCAGTCCTGTCGACGATGCTGCAGATGGTGAGCTCTGCTTTCATCCCGCTAGCGAGACTGGCAGTCTTCACCAAATCAGATAGCCGCCGGAAGCCAGAGAGGATTTCCTCCGATCCATAGCGACACACATCATTGGTGCCGACATGAGCGACCACCTGCAGATGGGTGCACCCTGTACCCTTCATGGCATCCGGAAGGACCCTTTCCACATCTGGAATGACTCCCCCCGGTATGCACACGGAGTGCACATTGGTTTTCTTCCCCTCTCTTGCTGCCATTTCCCTAAGGGGCCCCATTACGCGCCTGACGTTGGAGCTCCCAACTACCAGTAAGCCCACCCTCTGCGACTGCCCGGATCTTGCAGACTGAGGGGCAACCTCTGGAACAGGACAAGCAGCCATGTCAGGCCGAAGATCAGTATCAGCCTGAGACAGAGCCTGAAACCGGTTCGTCAGACAAACTGGAGAGGCTTTCCGTTCAGCCCTCCGGAATGTCTTTCGCCCCCTGCCACACCTTGAAACGACCTCCCACTCTACCACAGGTGAGCGATCAGCCTCAATGCGGGCAGTATCCCGGGCAACCACAGTCGTAGTCCGATCAGGGGATGCGTGGGACGAGCTGGCCGTCCCCGACAAACCCCCATCCCGACCCCCACAGTGATGCCCATTGGCAACAGCCTCAAGCTGTGTGACCGAAGCCAACACTGCCTGAAGCTGGGAGCGAAGGGATGCCAACTCAGCCTGCATCCGAACACAGCAGTTGCAGTCCCTATCCATGCTAAAAACTGTTTTGCTAAGAACGTCTGAACTAATCTACAGAGAGCGCAAACAAATCGACAAAATTTAAACGGTTATTAAAATACAAGATTGCCTAGTAAATGCAGTAATGCTGCTACTTGCGCACTGCTGACACTGCTCGGCGGCGGAAGGAGACTAAGCGAAATTACACTATTCAGGTACTAAAACACGATGCTACACTCTCAAATACTATAATACGCCCGAAATTTATGAATTAAACAATGCAAGAACCAAAAACACGCAAAGAAATTAAGAATTAAACTATGTAACAAATGAGTGAGCTAGGAGTATACGACTTGCTGCTCAGCTGCTTATCCAACGGCGGCAGGGAGCACACTGACTGCGACCAACCGACACTGGCCGTTCAAAACAAAACAGTAGACAAACGACTACGTGAATTTACACTATTCAGGTACTAAAACACGATGCTACACTCTCAAATACTATAATACGCCCGAAATTTATGAATTAAACAATGCAAGAACCAAAAACACGCAAAGAAATTAAGAATTAAACTATGTAACAAATGAGTGAGCTAGGAGTATACGACTTGCTGCTCAGCTGCTTATCCAACGGCGGCAGGGAGCACCTGGTGATGTGGTGCTATAGAAGGATGATGAAGATCAGCTGGAGAGACAAAGTAATAAATGAAGAGGTGATTAGAAGCGTACAGGAAATCAGATTTCTGTGAGGGCACATCCAAACTAGAAGAGCCAAACTTGCAGGGCACAACCTGCGACACAGCTACATAATTGAAACAATAATAGAAGCAGCTATTGAGGGAAGGAATCGGTGGGGGACACCAAGGATATCATACATGCAACAGATCATGAATGACGTTAGATGGAACGCATAAGTGGAAACGAAGAAGAGAGGAATGGTGCTCTGCTGCAAACCAACCTCAGGGTTGAACACTAAAAGAAGAAGAGTCAGCTGTAAGGAATTACGGAAAGAAGGAACCACATCACTATTTAAAAATACTTGTTCAAAATTAGCAACAGATATTTTAAGTTTCTGAGAACCCGATCATCTTTACAAATTGTAATCTTTTTATTACAAACGCAGATGGTTTTCACACAGGAAGTGTGAAATATAACGCCGTCAGTTAATATTTTTTCGTGTTTTATTAAATCACACGATGCATTTTGACAAATCGACTTAATACGTTATTTACTTCCACTGTTGAGTGAGGCTATGCGGAATGCATGTTCTTGTTATGAGAAAGTTAGATATTAGATTTTGTTTTATGCGAATCGAGTGACGGACAATGTGATGAGAAACAGTGAAAAACTGTGAAAAACTTATCGAAAAATCAAGAAAGAACATTATAATGGCAGCAGACGTTGGTATATCCATCCTGTAATCTCACATCAAGACACTCAAGGCACACATTTGCTTATACATTTAAATACACGTCACAGATGCAGTTTCACATGAAGAAACCAAAGATGAAGTTTATCACGTAATTTCAGAGACCTAAGTTTTAAATAAATTGACATTTGTATGGATCAAGTTTTAAATAAGCATTTAAAATTACTGGAATTGCTGTGGATAGCGACATCTGTATATTCATTTAACATGGATTCAGTTTTTTTGATTTTATGAGAGTAGATTTCCAGTTTTTCCAACAGATTTAGGGTCTTACCGTGGGCTTCGCTGTGTAGTTCTACCAAATTGTATTTGGTTTGTTGATAATGCGTTTGGTTTTGTGATATTATTGGATTTCAGACATTTTGCATATGAGAAAAGGACAGCCTTCAAACGGAAGTTTGTAATGATAGTAAGCATGACAACGCGAGAGTAAAGAAACGAAATCTGTTTATAACGTGCGCTTATACCACGACGCGCGGCCAGCGTTTAAAAGGTACTTTTAAACACTATGACTCGCTGGGCGCAGATATTTAAAATCATTGCCGCAGCGCTTGATAGCAAGAAGCTGCGAAACAGAAGAAAGAACAATTTATCATTTGTTAGAAAAATTCTAGAGTCTTTATAATTAGTTGTACTTCTGGTCGCCGATATGTTAACATGTACTTCATTAACCTTTGATGATTGGTCGCCGACTTGTTAAGACGTGTTGTGTAGAACCGCTACAAGTTATATTTCATTTAGTGTGAAAAACCACGTTATCACCAAGGAAAAAAAAACGCTTTTGTAAACCTTGTGACCATGAAAAAATACTTACGCGCACGCCAGGACATTTAATTTTTACAAAATATCGCACACACAAAAGCAGCGATTGTAGGACTGCTCCATGCATGAGAAAAAACATAAAAATGTAAGTTTTGTTTTCATTGTAAATTTGTTAATGTTTATAGTTTAACGCCTTTGTTCTTTGAGAATATATTGATGCTTCACTGTACAGAAAGTCTATGCTTATTCTTTTCTTTAAATTAACCACAAATAATGTTTATGTTTAAATGAACTTTGTTACAGGTTTGCTCTTTATCGCGGTGTCTCGTTTGTATTTGGGAGACCATTAATGTGTTAAATTTCCGATCTGATAACTTTTTTTACACAATTTCACAGTTTTGCATTCATTTCCAATTTTTTTTATTATTCAAATAGGTCCCTTTGGTAATTTCATTGAAGAGTCTGATTGCGTGAAAGTAATCCGGGTTAAGAGGTCATTTGAGAAGCTATTTTCGCGCAATCAATCTGTAAGTCTCCTGAACACAATCGAGAACCGACGCATCGGCGATCATTCATTAATTTTTCTCTCTTTCCAAGTCCTACTAAAAAACGGCCAAGGATAACTGCCGTGAGTACGAAGTCTAGTGTTAAAGGTTGCATTCTTTATCTTGTCGCCAAACATTGCCATAAATTATCATCATCAATGTTATATTTGGTTAAATGTGAAAAGCAAAACCTTTTAACGCTAGATGTGCGCCCGAACAGGGACTTGACTAAAAAACAAATTTGTTCTTTTTATTTTCATGCTATCATCTGGAGAAAATTGAAAGCCAAAACCAGTGATAAAAAAAAGGGACGCATATGCAGAAAATCGCAGTAAGAATCCACAACAGCAATAAATAGTAGCGCGCAAGACAACTAATGTGGGTACGATTTTTCATTACGTTTGAAGCTTTGCGTACCGAGCATTCAGTCGGCTCGTGACATTCACTCTTTACGCTTTTTTCCTTTTCCTCAAGCAATTTAATTTCCAAATTTCTGTTTCCTTTTGCTATTAGATCCGCCTCTATCACATCATTTCGCTTGCAATAGTTAGAAATACACTCCTGGAAATTGAAATAAGAACACCGTGAATTCATTGTCCCAGGAAGGGGAAACTTTATTGACACATTCCTGGGGTCAGATACATCACATGATCACACTGACAGAACCACAGCCACATAGACACAGGCAACACAGCATGCACAATGTCGGCACTAGTACAGTGTATATCCACCTTTCGCAGCAATGAAGGCTGCTATTCTCCCATGGAGACGATCGTAGAGATGCTGGATGTAGTCCTGTGGAACGGCTTGCCATGCCATTTCCACCTGGCGCCTCAGTTGGACCAGCGTTCGTGCTGGACGTGCAGACCGCGTGAGACGATGCTTCATCCAGTCCCAAACATGCTCAATGGGGGACAGATCCGGAGATCTTGCTGGCCAGGGTAGTTGACTTACACCTTCTAGAGCACGTTGGGTGGCACGGGATACATGCGGACGTGCATTGTCCTGTTGGAACAGCAAGTTCCCTTGCCGGTCTAGGAATGGTAGAACGATGGGTTCGATGACGGTTTGGATGTACCGTGCACTATTCAGTGTCCCCTCGACGATCACCAGTGGTGTACGGCCAGTGTAGGAGATCGCTCCCCACACCATGATGCCGGGTGTTGGCCCTGTGTGCCTCGGTCGTATGCAGTCCTGATTGTGGCGCTCACCTGCACGGCGCCAAACACGCATACGACCATCATTGGCACCAAGGCAGAAACGACTCTCATCGCTGAAGACGACACGTCTCCATTCGTCCCTCCATTCACGCCTGTCGCGACACCACTGGAGGCGGGCTGCACGATGTTGGGGCGTGAGCGGAAGAGGGCCTAACGGTGTGCGGGACCGTAGCCCAGCTTCATGGAGACGGTTGCGAATGGTCCTCGCCGATACCTCAGGAGCAACAGTGTCCCTAATTTGCTGGGAAGTGGCGGTGCGGTCCTCTACGGCACTGCGTAGAATCCTACGGTCTTGGCGTGCATCCGTGCGTCGCTGCGGTCCGGTCCCAGGTCGACGGGCACGTGCACCTTCCGCCGACCACTGGCGACAACATCGATGTACTGTGGAGACCTCACGCCCCACGTGTTGAGCAATTCGGCGGTACGTCCACCCGACCTCCCGCATGCCCACTATACGCCCTCGCTCAAAGTCCGTCAACTGCACATACGGTTCACGTCCACGCTGTCGCGGCATGCTACCAGTGTTAAAGACTGCGATGGAGGTCCGTATGCCACGGCAAACTGGCTGACACTGACGGCGGCGGTGCACAAATGCTGCGCAGCTAGCGCCATTCGACGGCCAACACCGCGGTTCCTGGTGTGTCCGCTGTGCCGTGCGTGTGATCATTGCTTGTACAGCCCTCTCGCAGTGTCCGGAGCAAGTATGGTGGGTCTGACACACCGGTGTCAATGTGTTCTTTTTTCCATTTCCAGGAGTGTAGTTAGCAAGAATTTCCATTGTTGTGCATTTTAGTGAATCACAATGACCGCTATCTGTGCCAGTTTCAGCGCTCTATAAGTGTTTTTCATTTATTTTATCACTCCCGTTGCCATATTGGCATTTTCGTGTGTCAGAGTTTCAATTGTTTATAACGTGCAAGCAATATCTGAGAAATCAGGACGCGAAATCCTTGGCGCACCTGACAAGTGAAAATCATAATTTAAAAAAAAATTATCTTTTCTAGCTCGTGCAGTGTAACTACTTTAAATTTACGATGGCTGATGAGCAACCAAGGCAACTTAGACCGCGCGCGGGTGTAAACAAACCGGAATCTCGTAGTGGGGGAACAACAGACGACGAAGCGACACGTGAGCTGTCGGCGCCACAGACCGCGTCGCAGTCACGTGAATGCTCGCTGTCAGACATACTAAAATTGTTTGCTGATATGAAAACCAGTTTTGAAGCAAACATGGCACAGCTTGCAAACAAGAGTGATAACATTGAAGCTCACATGGGTAATCTTGGAATGCAAATCAATCAGTTAGCAAATCATAGTGACAGCAGGTTCAACAGTTTAGAATCAAGGATAGAGGACACTCAAGTGCGAATGAACAATATAAATTCTGTTATTACCGACATCCTAGCACAAATCAAAAATTCGAATGACACCATGGAGGAAAAAATTAAAGCCACTACCACTGCTTACGCAAGCGATCTAAACGCAAGCGTACACGCAAAAATTGATAGTGTTCTTTCGATGGTGGAATCCGCCGAGACCAATATTGGTAGCAAGTTCACAGATATGCAGGCCCAAATAGATGTGTGTAAATCAACTGCGAGTGGCTCTTTGAAACATTACAGTGATGTTTCAAAGAGAGTAAGCCAATTGACAGAAGGTGTCAACCACGTTGGCGAGCGAGTTTAAGACATTTCTCAGCAAATATCCGATGTCAATATTGACAAAAAGATCGCAGATATCAACACCGGTATAAGCAATACACTTAATAGGAAATTTGAAGAGTGGATGCAATGCAAAGAACAGTACATTGTCAGCAAGGTACACGCTGAACTAAAGGGTACGGTTAAATCTGCTACAGCAGAAATCTTAACCGCTCCCGGTACTTCTGGTGACACTTTAACCAGTGAATTAGGTGAAATCAGACGAGCATTTAGCCACGATCTTCCGGAATGGAAACGTCAGCTAAGCAATGATATAGATCAACTGAGACGACAAGTTACGGAATTGCAAGGTGACAATCAAAGTGAGTATTCGCTACCGCCAGAACACGATAATCGTCAATATCCCGAGTGTCAGGTACATTTCTCACCAACAGTAAATAATACGCGTGACGAACCTTCTACGTCACGTAGTCATGCCGATCAACTAACACTCGTTGAACTAATGCGAGACGAGAGTGTGCTAAAACACAGAGTTTTTCAGCCTTTTATACCTGAAAAACGAAATATACATCCCATGGTATTTCTAAAATCATTCACAGGTGCTTTTCCAGAATCATGGAACTACAGGCAGCGGATACAGTTCATCTTAGGCTATGTACACGGTGAAGGATCAATTTGGGGTACAGAAATAATAGACAAATGTCACACCTATGCAGATTTTGAAAAGCATTTTTTGAATAAATTCTGGAGTTCAGGTATACAACAAAGACTCCGAAAGGAGGTTTACAACGCCGAACCTTTCAACACCAAAGGAGGAGGTTTGAGACGTTATTTTGAAAAATATCTACGTAAAATTAAGTATTGGGACACGCCAATTTCAACCAAAGATGTAATCATGATCTTAAAGTCAAAACTTCCTGTGTCAATAAGACAAAAACTAGTTAATGTGAGTGAAGAAGATCTAGAAGCCTTTCTTTCTGTTCTTGACAATTTGGATATGATCTATGAGGATGTGCGTGCGAGCGCGCGGAATGACTATAATAATGGACCGCCCGCTCCGCAGCAGCACATGACAAATTGCGTCAATGGAATGTCGTACCAACATAACACGGGACAACCAAACGCTCAGCCTTACGGCAATCATAACAGTTTCAACCGCCGTAATGGAAAACCATATAACAAATATCCACACCAGAATAGATACAATCCGATTTATCAAAACACACAGCAACAATACGGTAATTCACCGATAAATCACAACGGTAATTACCAGTACCAGAACAACAAGACGAATAATGGAAATCGTCACAAGGGAAAGAAATAGAACAATTATAACAGACCACAACAGTACAGTCAGCCGAGTCACTTCACTCCCTCTCATCAAATGAATTTTGCGCAGCCGAAAAATGCGGCATTTTCTCACCAACCCAACCAACAGGTCAGGAACAATAGTCAGGACAATTCGTCGCATGCTTTTCCTGATACCGCCGGTCATAATAGCCAAGGAAATCCGACCATTTTCTACACACAGGCGAACCAAGCACCAAACGCGATGTCAGATAACACGCCATCAGGAGATGCACAAGTCGTATGGGATACGAACGCAAATTTTCGACCTGGTATGTCGCAAAATACTAGTCAACTAAAAATAACTGACATTTCAGCTCCACCCCATCCCAAAATTACAACACCCTGAAGTAACATTAGACGACAAGTTAAGACAAGCTCTCATATCTTTAACCACTCATGCCAACCTAAGAAAAAAGGCGCATGACAAAAACATTAGCAAAGTCTTATTGTATCGTATAAATGAACGAGTGCTATTAAAGACCCACTTCAAACTATCTTCGATTCATCATAAGAATCGCAAGTGGCAGCACTTGTATGAAGGACCATATATTATATTAAGAAAGCCGCACATTGGTTGCTATCTATTAGCTGACCCTATATCTAGACGAATTTTTCATCACGCAGACTTGAAGAAATACCGAGTAAACCATTGAAAATATCTGTTAAGTTAAGCTGCTAAAATAAAATATACACACACTATAAGTTGTCATACTATGTGTGAAGTACCAACGTATGTAAGAGTAATGCACAGGACAAACACCCTGTCGACCTGCCACAACGAGATAAGTAATTTATGTGAGCACCTGAAGTAAAACACATTTATTGTAGGAGAGCAAGATTTGCCTTACATGTAAGTTAGTTTTAAGTTAATTGAGCCATGAACGGCCACAGCCGAAAGAGCTGACTAATAAATATTATAGTAGGGACGTGCTAAGTGCCATCTGCTACCACTAGTTTTAAGTATAGCAAAGCTCTCTCCTCTTGAATGAAATAAATTAAAATGATCATTCAGACCAGAATGATTGCTCGTAGAAAAAAAAAAAAAGAATTGATTATGGTCGCTTACTCTAATGAGGTAAATGTTATGTTATGCATAAGGAGTGTGTGACAACAAATTTTATGAGACCACCTATGAAACACAGCAGGCAAAAAGCAGCAGCTTAGCACATAAGAATCAAGTAAGTCAATAACGATGCAGGTAGCAGGAAAGAAGTGCGCAACTCAATTATTTTATTATAATATGGAGAAAACCGTATACGCTCATAACAATTTTACGGCACAGTGCAGCTGAAATACTTACAAAGATCATTTATAAATAAACTAATTTAGTACTAGAAATATCTATTTCAGGTCCTCGAGATACGACGATTTTTTTTTCTTTTTTAGAAAACCAATTTTACGATACATGGAACAGAAGATAGTTAACAGACACAGTTCACTGCTAATGCATGGTTTAAGTAATTTTAGATATGCATAGAAAACTGTTTAGAGAGCAGGATCAGACGACACTGAAACTACTGTATCGATTTAATTATACTATTTGTCATGAACAACTAAGGTGATAATAATTTATGTTAAACTCATCATATCATACGTCATTAACACTGTGTCTTCAAATCTCTATACTCCATAAAAGTCCTTACCATCCTACCTGATCCAGTAGAGAAGTGAATTTTACGAGCTGGTTGCATGATTAATACATACAGGCTATACGAATGGATAGTCGTGACACATTGGTTGTCGACGGGTTATGCTTATTCTCCGCAAATTGCGAGTTCAATTAAGATTTGTTATGTGCAATTGCACGACAGGGAACACCAAGCTTCCCAATTTCCCTAATGGTAGTTTGAATACGTACTGTTCATCACGTAAACGAAGCCACATTGACTATGTCTTCAAACTAACGACGTAATAGAGAGAAAATAAAAGAGCTGAACTTGAGAAAAGAGTAACTATTGTAAAACGAAAAGAATAACAAGATTTCGAACAAAGTGTAAACCTAAAGTACCTTGGAAGCACAAACTACGAACAAGAGACACGCTTTTCGTCAGGCCTTGTAGTCACAGAGACTAAATATTTCTTTGTAAATAATTTTAGACATGATATGTATACTAAATGTTAACTGTACTTTGTAGTAATAATGCCGTCAGTAATAAATGGACACGTATATGCTGCTGCGTGTGAACCGACTATAGACAAGTAATTAATGGACACGTATAGAAGTGGTGCGTGTGACCCTTAACATGACGACCAAATAAATGTGAACACGAATTAACAATAACGTGCTAACTGAAAAGGTGATAACTCCAAGGACACGTGTGAAATACTGCGTGTGAAGTAATGTTATAAGTACTTGTACCACGAAACCACGATGTAGAAAGCCGAAGAGTGAAAGTTAATAAGTGTTGTACTTACCACAAACGGTACTGTACTCCTTTCCACGGACACATTCTTCGAAACAGCTGCGGGAGTCGCCGCATCTGGCTGCTTCCGTAATCCAGAGTCGATGAAAAACTGTGTAAAAACTCACACCACGGCTAGTAGACACCAAAAGCTCTGCTTCTCGCAGAATACTGCTGCTAGCGTTGTGGAACTGTCAAGTTATTATCACGTGGTTGTGACCAACGGACGTAACACTGTGTACGCTGAGCGCTCAACAATCAATTTTTCTTTGCACAACGAGCACGGATGCCAAATGTGTTTGAAATGCATTCAAAATAAAATATGATAAAGCAATGAATTAAGCACTCATGTACCTTGTGAAATTATAAAGACACTAATCGGGAGATTCTTAAGCTCGATTTTGACAATCGCCACCGACTTTACTGACCAGGACGAGTAATGACGAAAACGTGTCGAACCAAATAAAACCAGAAAAATAGATAAATATGAGAACTAAGCATTCCTAAGAGAATGAGACCTTATGTACATAAACAATTGTTCTCCTTACCTAATCCAATTTTCTTTTAGACTAAGTTATTAGTAAGTTAGCACATTCCAATACAGATTTTTTTCTGTATTTTTCATGTACGAAAACATAAATGGAAGCACGGACATATGTCAAGTGAAATAGAGACCGCCACCATACGGCTCAACATGTTGCAGAACCAATCTTCCAGTTCCTGACCCACGACGTATTTCCAGCGCAACATCACACCCCGACAACTACTCCAACTTCTACAGTGTAAGTGATGCCACACTTTTCCTCCATTGTGAAAGTGTAATCAATTTCCCCACTCAAGTGCAATGCTATCATTTATACCCGAAGTTCTACCACTCCCAGTACAACTCATACCTACCCAAGTGTAGTGAAACATTTCTTTTGCAGGTCATGAAAGCCACAAATAAGTAAAGTGCTACGTATTTACTGCAAGAAATCTTCCACGAAACAACGACAAAAATATTCCTGTAATATGTCATTGTAAAACAAGAATGTCAATTTTTTGTAACATATTTTTTCCACGAGTGCACACAGCACCCAGACTTCCTGCAAAGTCAAGTAATTTATTTCTTAGTTATTTTTAAATATTTATTATGCCATGTATAATGTATCTATGTATGTGTATCTTTATCCTAATTTCATTATCTTTTACCGAGAAATGAACATTTGTTATCCTTATACAATACATTAGAAAGAGCACAGTTCAATTGTCATGTAGTTACCCTATGGACAATATACTATAAATTTCAGTCGTACGAATATACTTACCTGATACTCTGTATGTTAACCACTTTGCCTGATGTATTGTGTAAAATCTATTGTAAAGAATTTTTGCAAGTAATACTAACTTGTTTCACGAAAGCAATAATATCACGACTACGCGTGAGTCGCGATGATACTGACGGAGTCATCGCTCCTCACGCGGGAAGCAATGTGATATTATTGGATTGCAGACATTTTGCATATGAGAAAAGGACAGCCGTCGAGCTGTAGTTTGTAATGATACTAAGCATGACAACGCGAGAGTAAAGAAACGAAATCTGTTTATAACGTGCGCTTATACCAAGACGCGCGGCCAGCGTTTAAAAGGTACTTTTAAACACTATGACTCGCTGGGCGCAGATATTTAAAATCATTGCCGCAGCGCTTGATAGCAAGAAGCTGCGAAACAGAAGAAAGAACAATTTATCATTTGTTAGGAAAATTCTGGAGTCTTTATAGTTAGTTGTACTTCTGGTCGCCGATATGTTAACATGTACTTCATTAACCTTTGATGTTTGGTCGCCGACTTGTTAAGACGTGTTGTGTAGAACCGCTACAAGTTATATTTCATTTAGTGTGAAAAACCACGTTATCACCAAGGAAAAAAAAACGCTTTTGTAAACCTTGTGACCATGAAAAAATACTTACGCGCACGCCAGGACATTTAATTTTTACAAAATATCGCACATACAAATCAGCGATTGTTGGACTGCTCCATATATGAGAAAAACATATAAATGTAAGTTTTGTATTCATTATAAATTTGTTAATGTTTATAGTTTAACGCCTTTGTTCTTTGAGAATATATTGATGCTTCACTGTACAGAAAATCTATGCTTATTCTTTTCTTTAAATTAACCACAAATAATGTTTATGTTTAAATGAATTTTGTTACAGGTTTGCTCTTTATCGCGGTGTCTCGATTGTATTTGGGAGACCATTAATGTGTTCATTTTCCGATCTGATAACTTTTTTTACAAAATTTCACTGTTTTGCATTCTTTTCCAATGTGTTTTATTATGCAAATAGGTCCCTTAGGTAATTTCATTGAAGAGTCTGATTGCGTGAAAGCAATCCGGGTTAAGAGGTCATTTGAGAAACTATTTTCGCGCAATCAATCTGTAAGTCTCCTGAACACAATCGAGAACCGACGCATCGGCGATCATTCATTAATTTTTCTCTCTTTCCAAGTCGTACCAAAAAACAGCCAAGGAGAACTGCCGTGAGTACGCAATCTAGTGTTAAAGGTTGCATTCTTTATCTTGTCGGCAAACATTGCCATAAATTATCATCATCAATGTTATATTTGGTTAAATGTGAAAAGCAAAATCTTTTAACGCTAGAGTTTCCAGGATACTCCGTGCAATGACTGATTTCTCATCGTCGTTGAGTCTGAAAGCATTCATGTGTTCTTGGAGATAGGCTTTGAAATTTGCGGATGTATTCCCTACATAGTAGCTAAGTATTATACAGTGTATTATACTTTATATGCCCCACTGTTGTTCAATGTTTGGTTATCTTTTTTTTTTTATTTTAGACTGCCATGTGTCCTAACATACTAGTGATGAAGGATGCAATTGTTCTATTGTTTTTTTTTCTTTTCTAACAGAACAGAAGGAATTGTAGGGAAGAAACATTTTCAGTTGCTTTGAAATTTAGCTTTTCTGTCTGCCACGCATTTTATAAAATTGAGCAAGTGATTAAAAATTTTGGTGACAGAATTCTGTACCTAATTTGTGCTAAACACAACATTAATATGGAATAAGAAAGCAATTTTACCTTTGATATTTTAGTTATGTACATCACTGTCCTTCTGCAACTAAACTGGGTTATTTACAAGAAATTTCGTGAGTAGTATAAAAATATTATGAAGAAGTCAAATTGTCTAACTCTTTAAATAGATGCGTACAAGATGAGTGTGGATGAGCACCTCACTTTATTCTTACATGTTCGTGCAATGCTGTGTGGAACATGACATAGTCCAGACAAATGGGCCATAACATTATACTTGCTTCTGTAATGTTGCTGGAAAATGGCCAAGAGGATTAAGTAAGCTAGCTCTACACCAATTAAAACGTTTATATGTGATAAAACTACAGATTGAAGCAGGAAAAATGACTAAATAAAAGATAAACTTTTCTCTTTCTTTAAGTAAACGAGTACAGAAACATTTTTAATTCTTAAATTTTGCCACCAGTATCGGTTTCTATGAAATACACAGTCTTGTTGCACAGTTTTTCGTCACTTACTCAATGAAAGCTAATTTCGAAAACATCATAAATATTTTCTCTCCCCTAGCTCGTTCTATCCCATAGAATAATTTCTGTTTTTATGAAGAATTATGTACTACAACAGTCACTTGTTACTAATATTTTATGAATAAGATGCGTTTCGGCAGTATGCTGCCATCATCAGTTACTTTTACATTGTAATTGATAGGAGTGAGTTTAGTTTTCGTTGCTGTGTGTGCCAGTGAGATTATTTGTCGAAAAGACGCCTGTTCATGGAGATGAATGTGTTATTGTGATAAGCATAACCAGATCATTTTGTTAGTGCATCTATTCATGATTGTCCCATAATGCACACAATATTACATATTTATCTTCCTGAACAGGTGTCTTTTTCAATGCGTAACCTCAAGGGCACACACAGGAAAGGAACCTAAACTCACTTCATGTTTATTACAACGTAAAAATAACTGTAATTGCACTTAATGTGGTAGCGTGATGCTGAAACGCCTCGCGCTGATAAAATAATAGTAACAATTGAATGTAGCAGTATATATTACAAATACTTCCTAAAAATCTTACAGTACACAGATAGAGGTGGCACAGTGGTTAGCACACTGGACTCGCATTCGGGAGGAGACGGTTCAGTCCCGCGTCCAGCCATCCTGATTTAGGTTTTCCATGATTTCCCTACATCGCTATAGGCAAATGCCGGAATGCTTCCTTCCCCATCGTTCTCTAATCCGATGGGACCGATGACCTCGCTGTTGGTCCCCTTCCCGAAATCAAGCAACGAGCCAACCACTTACAGTACAGCCGCAGCTCTAAAGTAACATCCGTATAAGATGGATAAATTTAAGTACTGAATTTTCACTCTACAGCGGAGTGTGCGCTGATATGAAACTTCCTGGCAGATTAAAACGGTGTGCCGGACCGAGACTCGAACTCGGGACCTTTGCCTTGTAAGTAGGCTGTTTAGGTTTTTTTATTGGTAACGCCACCTCTGTATGAAAATCACTGGCTGTGCTGTGTGCTGTCTGTGGCTGCTTTGCATTGTTGTAATACTCGCCATTGTATTGTTAGGCAGCTGGCTGTGAACAGCGCGTAGCGTTGCGCAGTTGGAGGTGAGCCGCCAGCAGTGGTGGATGTGGGGAGAGAGATGGTGGAGATTTGTAATTTGTCATGAACTGCTATATTTATATATGATGATATCAAGGTAAATACATTGTTTGTTCTCTACTAATATCTTTCATTTGCTAACTATCCCTGTCAGTAGTTAGTGCCTTCCATAGTTTGAATCTTTTATTTAGCTGGCAGTAGTGGCGCTCGCTGTATTGCAGTAGCGTGAGCAGCGAAGATTTTTGTGAGGTAAGTGATTTGTGAAAGGTATAGTTTAATGTTAGTCAGGGCCATTTTTTTGTAGGGATTTTTGAAAGTCAGATTGCGTTGCGCTAAAAAAAAATATTGTGTATCAGTTTAAGGACAGTCGTGTATAATTGTTCAAAGGGGACGTTTCAGCCTTTCGCGGGCAAGTGCTCTACCAAAGCTGTGAGGACGGGGCGTGATCGTGTTTGGGTAGCTCAGTTGGTCGCCGGCACGGTAGCTCAGCGTGTTCGGTCAGAATGTTACGTGCCCTCTGTAATAAAAAAACTGAGTCAATCGATCAACAACGAACATAGATGAACGTCTTATGATGTCCGCCCCGAGCAGATGCAACGAACAAAAGCGAACAAAATGAGATTAAAAAAAAAAAAAACTTGGTAGAGTACTTGCCCACGAAGGGCAAAGGTCCGAGGTTCGAGTCTCGGTCAGGCACACCGTTGTAATCTGCCAGGAAGTTTCAAATTTAAGTATTTTTATGTTATGTGAGAGATGGTGGGCCGGAATTGCTACTGCTCAACTGTATTAAAAAATTGCATCGTCGAAGATTTTTCAGTCATCAAGTTGCATTTACACGAAAATTTTACAGAACTTTACTGAAGTGCCTGCCAGTTTATGAAGGGACTCTTAGAGACACGCACGATATGCATTTCTACATCTACATCTACATGATTACTCTGCAGTTCACATTTAAGTGCGTGGCAGAGGGTTCATCGAACCACAATCATACTATCTCTCTACCATTCCACTCCCGAACAGCGCGCGGGAAAAACGAACACCTAAACCTTTCTGTTCGAGCTCTGATTTCTCTTATTTTATTTTGATGATGATTCCTACCTATGTAGGTTGGGCTCAACATAATATTTTCGCATTCGGAAGAGAAAACTGGTGACTGAAATTTCGTAAATAGATCTCACCGCGACGAAAAACGTCTTTGCTTTAATGACTTCCATCCCAACTCGCGTATCATATCCGCCACACTCTCTCCCCTATTACGTGATAATACAAAACGAGCTGCCCTTTATTGTACCCTTTCGATGTCCTCCGTCAATCCCACCTGGTAAGGATCCCACACAGCGCAGCAATATTCTAACGGAGGACGAACGAGTGTAGTGTAAGCTGTCTCTTTAGTGGACTTGTTGCATGCTCTAAGTGTCCTGCCAATGAAACGCAACCTTTGGCTCGCCTTCCCCACATTATCTGTGTGGTCTTTCCAACTGAAGTTGTTCGCAATTTTAACACCCAGGTACTTAGTTGAATAGATAGCCTTGAGAATTGTACTATTTATCGAGTAATCGAATTCCAACGGATTTCTTTTGGAACTCATGTGGATCACCTCACACTTTTCGTTATTTAACGTCAACTGCCACTTACCACACCAATCAGCAATCTTTTCTAAATCGCTTTGCGACTGATACTTGTCTTCGGATGACCTTACTAGACGGTAAATTACAGCATCTGTTTAATAACAGAAAAACGTTTTACAAAATTCAGATGCACAAAGCTGCAAACCTTGCCGGGGCTGCGTATCGGGTTGATGGCTTCAGCAGCAATAGCAGAAGCAGCGGCAGCGTTTAGCCCGTATCTTAGCAGAGCGCTGACAGGTAGCGGAAAGTCAATTAGGTATCAGCTGAGTCAATCGCGACATTAATCAGTGAGCAGGAGGAGCGTCAGCGCGCCCCGCGGACAGCCAATCAATAAATCAGCCAATTATCGAGCGGCCGGTCGGGCATCAGTCAGCCGGCTGCAGACAGCCCCCGTCAGCAGTCAGTCAGCAGCGAGCGCTGCCGGGCGCTGTCCGCCGCTGCGAAATATGAGTCGGCCGCTGCCGCCGCGGGGCTGCCGCTACTAAGCGCAACACGTACCGTGCAGGCTCGCCAGCAACAACGCGCCTCTGCCGGCCAGCAGTCTGCTGCAGCCCAGCCGTGGCCCGGGCAGCGCTAACGCACCCTGCTGCTGCCGATGGCGTGTGTTGACTTTAATGTCGGGAGCGTTTGCTTTGCGTTCCCGGGGCGTCCCAGCACACTGCTGCATAACCTGAGACGTTTACTGTTTGTAACACTACTGAAAACCCGAAATTTTATCGGTGTGTAAAAGCAGAATCAAATTGAAACAGAAATAAGATATTTTTTTTTCTTTTTTTATCGTGATGAACTTTATAGGCGGGTAAAGCAACAGTAAGCTGACGTTTCAGACCATTAGCGCTACAAAGGGGGCGTGGAGTAGGCATGGGAAAAACCTACCGTGTAAAAGAACAGATACCGGTATTTTAAGTACAGGGTGATCAAAAAGTCAGTATAAATTTGAAAACTTAATAAACACGGAATAATGTAGATAGAGACGTAAAAATTGACACACGTGCTTGGAATGTGTGGTGTGCGTACTGTAAGACCCTCAGTACACACACCATCAGATTATTTGACTTGTCGCTGTAGGCGAGTGTCAGCAATATGTCTCGTGGTCTTATCGTGGCGTGTTTATCTTCTGCCGTTAGGTCAGACGATAGAAATGCCACTTGCACACTTAGAGTAGCAGATTGACGGTGACCAACTTTAAACAGAACTTGATTAATTTTCACACACATTTATTAAAATAGTAAAAAGGATAGACATTACGTAACTTGATTCTGGATGCTGTTTACAATTGACAATCTGAAGTTCCTTTGGTCTTGGTACGTTAATCTTATTCTCACATATCTCTGATACTTGACAAAGTGTCTATACATTTCTCTTCATGGCTATGTACAGGAATATGATAATCTTATTAGGCGCAGACTGAAACTTGACTACAGACTAATGCAGACTAACTAATCGGTGGTCTGTACACTCGTTATAATACCTCGCACGTTCAGGTATCACTGCGCGAGTGTCATCCGCGAGGCGAAAAGGTTCCACGTTAGCAGCAATCTCATTGGCTGCGTTACATATTAATACGCGAATCGGCGGAAGCAGAATTTGGTCTGTCTCTAAGACAGCGCCATCTCGTAGTGCTGTTGTGCTTAGCGGGGCGCGCTCTATTGGGAAAGTTGTGTACGCGTTGACTACGCGGTACTATGTACACAACAGCATCAAACCAAAATTGTATCCTTTTATTCTGCGAAAGTATCAGTGATAAGATTGTTCTAAATTAATTATTCAGCAAACCTGCATCTGACTGCGTCTGTGAATTTGTTTCTTGCACTCCTCCACAAATGCAACACGTATTTGATTCAGCAATCAAGTTTAACAGAATAATGCCGTTTGTGCGATGGCATTAAGATGGTACTGGAAAATTAACGTTTGGTCCTGATGTTTACTTGGTTCTTTCATTGGTGGGTAACTTTAGTTTACTACTCATTTTCATATTCAATACGAGCAAAGGATGTGGATTATGATTCAGGCTGTTATATTTAAACACAATGTTGATCTCAATATATATATATATATATATATATATATATATATATATATATATATATTGTTAAAATTTTAAGTCATACACAAAACCTACCATTTCAAACATTTCCGTAGCACGAATCACTCTTACAAAAAATTTTACAAAACGCTTACTGCGTCAAACCTTGGACATACAAATCCTAACTCTGAGCATTATCTGACAAAAAACCAATTTGAAATGATTATATATCTACTCTCACTTACGTGCTAAAGTTTGGTCAGGGGCAGCAATCTACCTTAACGCTGTCACCACGCGTCTACTTCCTCCGGACACCTACCTGCGACTCCCATTTTTTTGTTTTTTTCTGCACGCGCCCAGCTCTCTTAACCTTCCTACTCAAAGATATTATACTCGTTCCACCTTGCAGTTAGCAACTAACGACTATTTTCTGGAGCTACCCTGATGAGACCTTAGAACATACCTTTCAGTTTTTGATGTCAGTTATAACAGGCTCTTTTTCGTATTTTTACTAATAACCGGATAAAAAACTGGCATATAAATTTGTCATAGTAGCCGCGCTAAATTATTTTCGTGTCTAAATAAAACTTCTTTCTGTAAAACGAGTGATGTTTATTCGCATTTTTTCCATTATTTTGAAATATCATATTATTACATAAATTGGGAAAAACGATCAGTACCGTTTCAATAACAGCGCCACAGCTAGAAACTGGCAACAAACACGTAATATACTCGTAAGAAACGGTCCAGCATTCCAGAGACAATGATGTATCAGTTACTGTGTGGTGTGGCCTATTAGATGGTACACGTGTACGTATAGTGTGCAAGACATGTCAGCATCTAATGTATCTTGTAGTTTCTCACTGCCCATTTGCGGTAACAGTGAAGTACAATGCTCCATTTGATATAAAAGATTAAAAATGGTGAAACCTTCCCGTCTCCTCTATATCTCTTTTTGTTACGCAACCTTCCCTTTTACAATAACCTATGAAACCTTCCTTTAGGATTTCTATCTCTTGCTTAATAATAACAAATGATTTACTCCCTTTGAAATTAATTCTCTTTTTCAATCTTCGCATACAAATTTAAATACTGTTTATTTAAAGTGATTTTCTGATTATTTCTACGAAACATAGAATGTGTCGTCGACGTGGCCCACAGTCGTTACCTGCAATAACCGAAAACTGTTCCTTACCTTTTTTACTGTTACTGGATCGCCATCTGACTGCTACATCGAACTGCGACGTGAATAGACTTACTCAGTTTTACTATACTCTATTAGCTGCTGGTGGGCTGTCATAATAAGTGGCTGTATTTATTACCAAAGCTGACGTTATTCTTTAATAGCAAAGCTGACGTTATTCTTTAATTAATTTGACTTAAGTTACGTAATTCGTAATTAAACTTTTCCTTGACAACAATAAAATTTTGCAAAGTTTCACGTTGATGGTTTTTGGGATGGATTATGATCAGTACTGCAATATTGCTGGAAAAATTAATTATATTCTGAATGAAATGATTTTACAAACGTTCAAATGGGACTTACTTTTTACAATAATCTTACAGCTATCATTGCGCAAACATACCTTCAGTAGTCTTGAGTTTCTCAAAAAAAAAGTTCAATAATATTAGTTCCTCTTATGATAATAGTTAGCTGATGTCTCTCTACACCCGTGTATAATCTCTTGTAAATCATAGCTGGTGGCTGGCAGGCACACCGCTCCTCTCAACCTCTCGCTTCAGACCTGCTACCGACTCGCTTCACATCTCGCTTACTACTGACTTCCTACGAACGCTAAAGTGAGGTCTCTCCCGCCAACAATGCTTTCTGGTGCAGACAATCCATGCTACCATTACAAAATGTATAAATGCGCGGTCTTTTCCGCTCTTTTCTTAAAAATTTATCCATACGCGGTCTCTCCCGCCATTTTTTAAAATTATATCAATGTGCGCTCTCTCCTGCCAACAATATTTTGGTGCCGACATTCCCTGCTACCACAGTTACTTCCAACATGACAAATATTATTTATTCCAACTTAATCTTATTAATAAAATATAAATATCTTTCATAAATTGTGGTTTGACAATAGACGATAGAAATATACACGTCTTACAATAGGAGGAGGCATAACTAATGTTTTTCAGAATAGATGGTAAACATGACTGTTATACTTACATTTCTGTTCACGTGCTAAAGTTGTTATAATAACTGAATGTCTAATTTTGTGGTTGCTTCGGGGGGAAAATGTGACCACCAGACAAGTCGTTAAATTGCACCCTACACTAGCGCTATCGCCACGTCCGTCCCTCTCATCTTCGCAATCTCTGCTATAGTTCTGCTCAACCTCAACCCCATGTTGGCAATCGTTTCCTGCTCCATCACCACATTCATTAGAATGTTTAAATCTCTGTCCGAATTCAGTATTTACTACTGGAAGTAACTGCAATTAAAACTAAAAATCGGCTGTTTCAAAAAGTGGTTATTTTGAGCGGTTTTAATCTTCAGGATAAACTGGAGACGAAAAGAACCAGAGTAACCCAAAATCGGTTGTTTCAGATATAACTGGCATCCCATCGGGGAGGTGGTGGAGGTGGGAGGAGTGGGCTAAAGTGTGCACTTACCCTCTCCCGTTATCTGGGATATACTTTTTATTACTTCCAGGGTTCTCCATCATTTTTAACTGTGATGGTTTGTGTTTCTACTCAACCGCAGATTTATCATTGCTGAATACGAATGGAATCACCACGGCTATACCAGTCATTTTGGCTCTGAGCACTATGGGACTTAACATCTGAGGTAATCAATCCCATAGAACTTAGAACTACTTAAACCTAACTAACCTAAGGTCATAACACACATCCATGCACGAGGCAGGATTCGAACCTGCGACCGTAGCGGTCGCGCGGTTCCAGACTGTAGCGCCTACATCCGCTCGCCCACCCCGGCCGGCTTACCAGTCATTTTGTTCTTTCATTGTCAGACTGCTCTCGGGAAATTATACCGTTTTCTTGTCATGGCGGCGGTTTCGGCCCTGTTCTCCAATCTTGAGCTAGGTGAGCTTTTACAGAACATTACTAATCTTTTCTGTATCTCTACCTTGTACGGCTCTTAACGAGCTACAGAAAGAGGCAGTTCCAACACCCAACCCAAAACGTATATTTCTGGAGTATACATGCTAAACAGCCGTCTCCATTTCCCACAACAACAGCACCTTCCCTTTTAAAACATCACAATTTCAACAGTAGGTTTGCATTTGACCCTCGAAGGCTTCCTCAGACTTTATCCAGCTTTTGCACCATAGAGAGATTTTACCAGTGTCTTGTAGAGGTATTGATCTGTGCTTCATCTGTGGAACTAAATAAAATAGAAACACAAATCTTGAAGAAAAAGAATACTGAAATATCAAGGTCGAAGAAGTGTGTGAAACATCTTAAAGTATATGGTTCTTAAATTGTAACGGTCGCAACCCACTGAGACATCCAGACAGAGTTATGAGTTCTAATGTACAGTGGTCATGGCTACACAACAATGTACCAGAACAGGAAGACTAGAACCATATTCTTTCAGTCATAGGCAATTAATAGATGCTTCTACAGACCCATTTGACGGCTGGTCTCGATGGTTGCCTCCATCTATATTCATATTAATAATATAAAAATATTCAATTTGGTTATATAAGCGACAGTCAAATGAAAACAGAACACCCACCACAGCGGGACCGTGGAATGGTGCCAATCAAAAGCAATCACCATGTGTTTTAAGACATTTATTCCAGTGGGAGACGAGACGATCGATTCTTGTTTCTTAGAACGCGGTCGGCCAGTGGCAGATCCACAACCGCACCCATTCTTGCATTTCATTGCCAGACTGAAGCAGAAGTCCGTGCATGACTTTCTTCAGGTCGGCAAAGATGTGAAAATCAAACGGTAAAAAATCCGAGCTGTACGAAGGATGCTGCAGTGTTTCCCAACGAAATCGCTGAAGCAAAGCCTTCATCCGACAGGCAGTTTGGGGTCGGGCGTTACCGTGCAACAAGATGCTTCCGTTCGACGCCATCCTGGGTGTTTTGACCTCACGTCACGTCGCAGTTTCTGCAAGGTATCTTCACAGCACTGCACATTGTAGTTCCAGGCTCGAGGAAGTCGACGAGCAGAGTGCCCTTTCAGTCGAAGACGGAGGTCATCATGACCTTATCGGAAAGTGTGTAGACAGCTTTGGATCTCTTTGAAGGGGGGATGTGAGATGTTCCCACTGCTGGCTTTGCCGGTTGCCCTTGGCCTGTCGGAATGCTGTCGGACGGAATCATCCTGTTGCGCGATAACGCCTGCCCCCACACTGCCAATCGGACAAAGGCTACACATCAACACTTTGATTAGAAAACACTGCAAGTTCTTCCGTACAGCCCGGATCTTCCGCAGTGTGATTTCCTCATATTTGGTTCAAATGGCTCTGAGCACTATGGGACTTAACGTCTAAGGTCATCAGTCCCCTAGAATTTAGAATTACTTAAACCTAACTAACCTAAGGACAGCACACACATCCATGCCCGAGGCAGGATTCGAACCTGCCACCGTAGCGGTCGCGCGGTTCCGGACTGTAGCGCTTCATATTTGGTGATCTGAAGAAAGACATGAGTGGGGGTCAGTTTGAGCCGGACGATGAAGTGCAAGAGTGGATGCAATTGTGGATTCGTCAGTGACCAACTGCGTTCTATGAAACAGGAATTGATCGTATCCTCTCCCAGTGGGGTAAATGTCTTAAGGCGTATGGTGACTACTTTTCAATGGAACCATTCTATGGTCCCCCTACTTTCACTGCTACTCATACTAATACCATTACATATCTTTAAGGTATAACAGCAACCTACCTTCCACAAAGCATTGACTGGATAATTGTCAATTGTTGAAGATACAATAAGCTTTATGTACCTACTTCATGTCAAATTTATTTCTTGAGGTACTACTCGTTCTGAAACTCCAGTAATTAGTTATACAAAATATAGCACTTTCGGAACCTCACCCGCTCTTAGACACACATTTGTGCGGACGCTCATGCTTCAGACACTTTTCTTTTTTTGTTGTTTCTGTATCTGTTGTAAACGACGTCCCGGTTATAATGTATGCGAGTTACACATGCGGACACAGATGATACACAGTATGTACAAAAAGTTTCATTCCATTTCACAAGACTACTACTTCAACATGAATTAAGATAGACACTTGAAGTAAATTTTAGCATACACATTTAAACTGAAAGCCTACTTTGGCGATAAATGTAAACTGCTGGTTCGTGTGGTTGCTAGTAAAGCCGACCTCACACGCGACGAGAATGCGGTTTTGGACAAGGAGCTGGCCCTATTTTATGAAGTCACAGCGTGGAATTTCGCGCTCCACACCGTTCCGTAGCCTGAAAGACTGAATAAGACACGTCAGATTTTGGGTTCGTTGAAAGGAATGTGAATAATGATATGCGAGATCACGTTCTACGTCGCAGGCGGAACTTGTTGGACGCCATACTGGATTAAGTTGTATTCAGCTGAAGCCCATATCTCGTGAGTTCTATACGTTACGCCCTATGAATATATGCTGCGTCATCGTTTGAGCACATTGAGGGTCTCTTGCTTCGTCATTGGTACGTTTTGCTGTAATAAATGGACATGAAACGTCATATTAGTGGTTAATGAGTTTTAGTATTTGGTTGCTTTTCTATAATCACTTGCGTGAAACGAAAGTATATACCTTGAAGGCACTGGAGATTTAAAAATAAAATAAAATAGAAACCGTTTTTCTTGGTACGATTTATTATAATTAAATGTCAGTTCATAGCATACTCATATTGGTAAATTAACCTTAAGGAAGATCGTAACATATAAAATTTGAGAGCCAAGATAGACTGAAGGGCAGTGACGGTCATAAATTTTTAACCTGTTTATTGCGGTCGATTTCAGCTATTTTCAGTGCGGTGATATCAAAATTATGACGATTCATCGTAAATAAAATCACACATGGTACCGCAATGCTTTTACAGATAACAAACATTTAAACAGATGTGATAAGCTTAACTCTTTGTTATCTGTAACGATAATGTGGACCCATAAGCGATTTTATTTACGACGGATTATCACGACTAGGCACAATTGCACTGAATATAGGCATACAATAGCTGAAATCGATGTGCAATAAACAGGTTAAAAATTTACGAGCGATGCTGCCCTACTTCCTGTCTTGGATCTCATTAATACGGCCGTGGAGCACGTTGTTCCTGACGGAAACAAACCCGAATAAAAGGCGTGATTGCTCATCACACAAATTAAGCGTAGGATAGTGGGTGAAGGCACTGAGTGACAAAGTGAAGTGCAGTTGGTTTGCGTCTTACTAGTTACTAATATATTTGATCCAACTTAGCGGCCGGCCGAAGTGGCCGATCGGTTCTAGGCGCTACAGTCTGGAACCGCGCAACCGCTACGGTCGCAGGCTCGAATCCTGCCTCGGGCATGGATGTGTGTGATGTCCTTAGGTTAGTTAGGTTTAAGTAGTTCTAAGTTCTAGGGGACTGATGACCTCAGAAGTTAAGTCCCATAGTGCTCAGAGCCATTTGAACCATTTTCGAACCAACTTTGCGTTCCCTAAATGGTTTTGGGATCTTTTTACGAACTTAATAGAAGTATATTCTGTAATGTTCGTTGTTACGTAAATATAACAGCGCACACTCTGCGGTGTGATTTAGTTGGGTTTCATAAACATGATAGGGGTCATGGGACAGTGAACTGCAAAACTGCTTCTACGGCACTGCCCGAGTCTCTTGCAATTCACTACTTATTCGCCTAAAAAAATTGTAGATTCTGGGATAAAGAATTCCTTTACAAATATTTTTTATGATTGCGTATGCAGTCACACATGTTGACACACACATACATATACACAAACACGTACACAGGAACAAAAAAAATGGTTCAAAAGGCTCTGAGCACTACGGGACTTAACATCTGAGGTCATCAGTCCCCTAGAACTTAGAACTACTTAAACCTAACTAACCTAAGGACATCACACACATCCATGCCCGAGGCAGGATTCGAACCTGCGACCGTAGCGGTCGCTCAGCTCCAGACTGTAGCGCCTAGAACCGCACGGACACTCCGGCCGGCACACAGGAACACACACAAGCACATGCACATGCACACACTTCCATGAAGCACAGAAAATGCAACAGTAATATGGCAGTAAATAGATTAATTCGTTTTATCTACGAGAGATCTTGCACTACTTCTAGTAGAATATTTTTCCCTTTCTTGTTTCTAGTTTTGTATTTCTCATAATGTGAAAAATCTGCTACTGAATAGAAACCCTTCAAGGCTTTAGTAAAATTTGAGAGTGATGAATCCCATTTTTTTAATGCAAATCTAGTAAGCCGATATCCTAGGTGACTGACCGTGGAACTTCCCTTTTTGCCATAACATGCTTCCAGATTTGGTGTTATTTATGCCCACTACAGACAGGAAAACATGATTAGCATAAAGAGATGGAAGGAATTACGTATTTTATTAGAGCTAACGTTCGAATTGTACACCCGTACATCAAGTAAACAAGCTGCGTGCCGAGTGCAAGATACAGCCGATTATCAGATGCGGCTAGCTGAGTCGTTACAGCTTTGCGGCCCGATTTTTGTCAAAAGGTATTGCACCTCCTACAGCTGACAGCATTCGCCATTGTCACCAGGGGTTTCAAGACAATGGAAATTCACAACTCGTCCTCGTGTGTCAGAGAAGTACGACACATTAAACAAACCATTTTGTGCTCCGGACATCCCCAGGTGTGTATATCAAGAATTAGGCACCGAAAAACACACCTGTCTTAGAATTCAACGTTAGGCCAAAATGGCAAAAAATCGGTCTATAACTTTCGTAGATTAACGCTTTTGAACAAACCAACATCTACATTTTTATAACGTTTCCACTTTTAGTACATATGTGTATTACATACATACCAGGCGTTCCAGTAGGTATACTGTATAACACCATGTGAGTATTCGAACGCAATTTTGTCTCAAAATTTCAAAGCAGGCCATGAAGGTCTTCCGGAGATTTGAGATTCTGAAGGAACGAACGTCTACGTTTGTACTTATTGAATGTTCCTAATCTCCAGTCACCGTAAGTTTTTGACCGAATGCATTAAAATTTTGATAGAACATTGCATTGGGGTAGACATACATGTATAGATACCTAATAGCACGACTGTATTGGAACTCATCGTCGAGTCAATATTTTCAAAGCAGTCGGTTACGAACTTTTGGAGATACACGGTTTTGAAGAAGGAACAATTGCATTTTCATTTATATAGATTCGAGTATTTTATCATTTAGATACTATTGGATATCTTTTAGTCGCAAAACGTGTTTATTTCGTCTTACATACATTTAAATTATTTACAGTTTTACTGCAGCGTTCGTTTAAGCGTTGCTATCGACGTTGCTAGACAGTAAAGAGCTCTTTAGTTACTAGCTCTGCTGCTTAAAGACAGTCTCAGGCCGTCTTAACAACAATGCTATGCTGCCTGAAGCGTCGTGCTCCGTTGCCTAGCAATTACTTCTGTATTCTCTCGGGTAATTGAAGTATCGATACGAATATGTTTTCGGTGTTACTGAGTAAAAAAGTGTCAGTTTCGATTCAAGTAATGTAATGTTGATTCTTGTGTTTCGATAAAACTAACGAAACATTTTGAAGTTCCTGGGGAGCTTTGAAAGCTGTGAACGAAGCGAAGGTCCAGTTTTAGATACGAGGTGGAGGTGCGTTTTACCAGCAAAAGGTATGAGACATGGACTCTACTGTTATATATTCATTTACATATACAATCATTTGTAGTTACAACAACGTATAAACTTTTAAATTAAAAACTGGGTTTCACAATGACAAGGTTTTCGCCAACTGTGTAGCTTTATGTTGAGACGAGCTGACATCGCAATCACATAGTTTTCTTCGCCTGCGCCTAAGGAAACTGAATTAATGTTTTGGAGTATCGGGTACGAAGGTTCAAACCCGCGTCCGACCATCATAATTTAGGTTTTCCGTGATTCCCCTAAATCACTTGAGGCAAATATCGCGTTGGTTCCTGTGAAAGGGCGTGGCCGACTTCATTCCCCAATCAGCTGGGACCGATGAGCTCGCTGTTCGGTCCCCTCCCCCCGAACCAACCAACCATCAACTGCAGCAAAAGGTTTGACACCACACATACAAACGTTCGTAATGAATTTGACAATAGGTTGGATGTTTGTTGTGCGTTCAGTGAAGCCAAATCGAACATTTGTGAAAGGTAAATGAAAACTTATTAAATGAACCTCAACGTTGTGCACATATGTGAAAGATGTACCGTTTTAGAATTCGATAGTTCTTCTCAAAATAAAAACTTTGTAGTCCTTTCAGTTAGTTAAAATTCATTCCAAATTTATCTTCATTCATGTCCAAGATATAGTCTTGTGAACGCGAATGAATTTGAAAGACTCTGTCCAATCATTTTATCTTGAAACTCTTCCATTGGTCCGTGTTTGCATAAAAACAATAATATGGGATTTTGGACACGCCTTTGTCAAAACACTTTTATTTTCATTTATTTTATTCTCTTTCCCAAACTACAGTAGCTTTAGCGACAATCTCGCCATCATCAATAGTTTTTTTATTCTAAAACATGCAGCAAAAAGCATCATTATAAGCATTATTACGTGTGAACTGTTTGGTTCCAAGTATAGTATTCTGTGAATGGCTTCATTATACCTTATTTATTTTAAATCATAGTATGGTTTTTACCTTTTGTTCCGCTATGTCCGGCAAATTTTTTGTGTATTTGTTGCAGTTTTTTGGCATACAGGATGTCATTAGCAACTGTATGAGTAGCAGTTATTAACATATATGAAAAAACGAACAGCGCTATGATTTGCCCACAGAAGCCGACTAAAATTTAAAGTCAGTTAATAAATTTATTTATGTATTTAGAAGGAATCATTAAACTCGTCTTATATATGTTACTGACTGTCGGAGCAGCAGCCCTCTTTTTGTTGTGTGAAACAGCTGCGATGTTCCCAGCAGTGCCTGTATTAACGTAAAGGCATGGCGGGCATCAATAGTAAAAGACTGCGGTTTGTGTCGCGGACGACGAATGCTTCAGCCATAGTCTTTTACTGTTAAGTCCAACAGCATACTAAGCAAAATCTTTGTGAGACTGTACTTAAAACCTGTGTTGATTACGGAGAGAGAGAGGATATGTGAAGGAGTGCAGAGATGCACCCAGTGACTTCGACTTGAGGACTGCCTCCGGGTATATTTGACTCTTCCTCGCTTCGGGACTGCTGATTTTCCGTCACACAATTTGTTTATCAGTATGATTATCGGAGTACATCTTTGTGTATTGTAAAAGTTTTGTGGACTGGCAAGACAGCCAATCCACTAGGACGGGAGGCCGAAGGGCACGTGTTTAAGCTCACGCAGGCTGGCGTGAGGTCTGGAAAATGACAAGGATTTGAGACTAGCAAAAAAGGTACGTAGCTTCTGGAATACTTAACTTTAATCCATAATTGGTGAACATCGGTCTGACGGTACATGCATCACAAGATAAATAGCAAATGATAATGGCGCCTTGCTAGGTCGTAGCCAATGACGTAGCTGAAGGCTATGCTAACTATCGTCTCGGCAAATGAGAGCGTATTTTCTCAGTGAACCATCGCTAGCAAAGTCGGCTGTACAACTGGGGTGAGTGCTAGGACGTCTCTCTAGACCTGCCGTGTGGCGGCGCTCGGTCTGCAATCACTGACAGTGGCGACACGCGGGTCCGACGTATACTAGCGGACCGCGGCCGATTTAAAGGCTACCACCTAGCAAGTGTGGTGTCTGGCGGTGACACCACAAAAAGCGCATTTTGTAACAAGCTGAGGCTGCGAATGGTAATTTGTGGTGTATTTTGTGTCGAGAACAGCCCAGGGCGACAGTAGATATTCTGCTCAGCGTAATATTGTAACATAAACACGCACTCTCAAACTGCAATGAAGCGAACAGTCGTTTACGTCAATGCATTTTTCCCAAGATTCAGCTTAAGGCTGCTGTAGGAGTATCTGACAACGATATTCTGTAATAATCATTTAGTGTGAAAAGGGTGTCATGCAGTCGATGACGGTTATTCTAATATTTTAATATAAACGAAACCAAATGTCGCGGTAGATATATACGTCATTTAAGTCGCAAAGAATATATCCTACAGAAGAGGAGTGTACTACGAACATATGTGGATTGAATCATTTCGGTAAACCTTCCCAGTTGTTTAACACTTGTTCTGTCTGACGAATTTGAATATTTTTCTGTAATGATGTACTCTGAAAAAAGTGTCGATTGTTTCTTACTACAGGAAGCATTGAAGAGCATACCAATATAAAGAGAAAATCTTAATCACGATTGGCTGAAAACGCAAGTTAGATGAATATTTGCCTTCTTCTACGCTATTAGTACAAGACAGGCACTCAGGTGCAGTTTAGGTAGTTTTAATTTTACAAGATATATTGTTTCAGATTCGTCTGCGTTTCTTTCACTGCTGTTTTATTCATAAGGCCTTATACGCTATTTGCCCCCCCCCCCCCCCTACAAAAATGCACAAAAGATGGAATCGGATAAAGCTGAACTCGGAGATCTGCTTTTTATAAACATCAATTGCATATTGTTATGCTAAGAACTGGTACCCACATTGACTAGCAGATTTTGTGGATCAAGCCAGGTTCAATAGCAGTTATCAGTTCACAACCTAGTGACACTGCAAACGACTGGACGTTGTTTTGCGGAAATTCATACTCAAAACATGTAAATAATAAATAAGCTGCTAACACTCCCACAATCCACAAGTTCGGTATTTGTTTTCGATCTGTGAGCTTAGCTGAAAGAGAATATCAGAAATGTAAAAAGAGAGCGGTCTCATGAGAATTCTTGGGGGGCGAATCGCAGTTAACGAGAAAAAAAGACATTTCGTACACACTTAGCGGCAGAGTAAGGAAGGAAAAATCGAACTACTTGCAGTGGACAGTTAAACACGTGCAGCTAAACAGCAGCGAATAATGAATGAACGTACATTTCTTGCAGAAACGCTCTCTAGGCTTTGATAACAGTACCTACACAAACCTAATTAATTTTTTAATTCTCGAACATATGTTTCAACTGCCCTGACCGTAGCACGTGCGTTGATGAATAGAAATAATAAACATATTGATGTGTTGGCTGAGGTGCCAACACCATGTTGCTAAAGGAGGCCGAAATGCACGCGTTAAGCTCACGCAGACTGGCATGAGGTCTGGAACAGTTAAGGGAATGTATAGTAGCAAATGAAGTACGTAGTTGATGTAATACTTAACTTTAATCCATAATTGGAGAACATCGCTCTTGTTGATACATTAATAACAATCTCAAAATAAACTGGTAATGGCGCCTTGCTAGGTCGTAGCAAATGACGTAGCTGAAGGCTATGCTAACTATCGTCTCGGCAAATGAGAGCGTAATTGTCAGTGAACCATTCCTATCAACGTCGGCTGTACAACTGGGCGAGTGCTAGGACGTCTCTCTAGACCTGCCGTGTGGCGGCGCTCGGTCTGCAATCACTGACAGTGGCGACACGCGGGTCCGACGTATACTAGCGGACCGCGGCCGATTTAAAGGCTACCACCTAGCAAGTGTGGTGTCTGGCGGTGACACCACACATATGTATGTCAATGAGGACAGGTACGTGTATCGACTAATTTCTAAATGACGATGTGTCTCGGTGGCTCAATGATTACGTGAAGGACTATGGTTCTAAAATCCCTTGGTGCGATTCCAGGTCAGTTTTTGAATTTTTTGTTCACTTATCACTTCTTTCGCCTCTGGCAATGTTAGTTAAATCGTGGATCGAAGTTCACTTTAAAATGTAGAGCAGTATAGGATGTTTATAAATTATTTATACAAAAGTAACATTTAATTGTGAAAATGTGAGAAACGTTTGATACAGCAATGAAAGCAGTATATCTTCAAGTTTTATTTGAAAATGTTTCAGTGTGGCTACCTTTTATAACACGAGAAATCTCCCATCTGTAATCAGTTTCATGCCAAATCCTATGAAGCAAATCTTGTTGTATGGTGACAACTGATTGTGTTATCCGTCGTCGTAGCTCGTCAACGTCTCCAGGAAGCGAGGGAAGAAACACTCTGTCCTTAATGTAACCCCACATACAGAAGTCCATTGCGGGTAAGGTGGTTATCATGATGGCCAGGATATTGTTCCACCGAGCCCAATACGAACTGGCAGTTTCCTACAGAGATAGACGACAAGTTCACGTTGATGAAGTTGTGGCGCGTTACACTCTTACGCTAGGCATATTCAATTCTAAGCTGGCACGTCTCATTGATTTACCCGTACGACGAATGTAAGACTGCCAAACTTGTTCACCTGGGGCGTCAGAGACTGCTGGCCGATCCTGACCCGGGGTCCTATGTGACACTCAGCCAGTTTCGGTGAAATGACTGTAAAAATTAATAGCAGTTTGTCTTTGAGGTAGTTGTTTACGGTATTTAGTACTGAATTGTCTCTGAACTGTAGTCTCGGATTTGGATTCATGAAACCACAAACAACAGTGAGCACTCTGTGCACCGTTATATGATTCCTGCATGACTTTTGGAGTAACACATTTGCGCATGCCACCTGGCAGGAACGTCAAGAATTAACAGTGTTAGGCAGAAATAGATAAAGGAAGGGCAAAGCTACATTTCTAGCATTTGTAGACATAGAGAAAGCTTTTTACAGTGTTGACTGGAATGCTCTCTTCCAGATTCTGAAGGTGGCTGGGGTAAAATACAGTGAGCGAAAGGCTATTTACAATTTGTACAGAAACCAGATGGCAGTTATAAGAGTCGAGGGACATGAAAGGGAAGCAGTGGTTGGGAAGGGAGTGAGACAGGGTTGTAGCCTCTCCTCGATGTTATTCAATCTGTATATTGAGCAAGCAGTAAAGGAAACAAAAGAAAAATTCGGAGTAGGTATTAAAAACCACGGAGAAGAAATAAAAACTTTGAGGTTCGCCGATGACATTGTAGGTTTGTCAGAGACAGCAAAGGACTTGGAAGAGCAGTTGAACGGAATGGACGGTGTCTTGAAAGGAGGATACAAGATGAATATCAACAAAAGCAAAACGAGGATAATGGAATGTAGTTGAATTAAGTCGGGTGATGCTGAGGGAATTAGATTAGGAAATGAGACACTTAAAGTAGTAAAAGAGTTTTGCTATTTGGGGAGCAAAATAACTGATGATTGTCGAAATAGAAAGGATATAAAATGTAGACTGGCAATGGCAAGGAAAGCGTTTCTGAAGAAGAGAAATTTGTTAACATCGAGTATAGATTTAAGTGTCAGGAAGTCGTTTCTGAAAGTATTTGTATGGAGTGTAACCATGTATGGAAGTGAAACATGGACGATAAATAGTTTGGACAAGAAGAGAATAGAAGCTTTCGAAATGTGGTGCCACAGAGGAATGCTGAAAAATCGATGGGTAGATCACATTACTAATGGGGAGGTATTGAATAGAATTGGGGTGAAGAGGAGTTTGTGGCAAAACTTTACTAGAAGAAGAGATCGGTTGGTAGGACATGTTCTCAGGCATCAAGGGATCACCAATTTAGTATTGGAGGGCAGCACGGAGGATAAAAACCGTAGAGGGAGACCAAAAGATGAATACACTAAACAGATTCAGAAGGATGTAGGTTGCAGTAGGTACTGGGTGATGAAGAAGCTTGCACAGGATAGAGTAGCATAGAGAGCTGTATCAAACCAGTCTCTGGACTGAAGACCACCACCACCACCACAACAACAACAACAACAACAACAACAGGCAGAAATAACACTTGAAGATCTGCTGTAGTCAGTGATGTTGAAACACGTATGTAACATAGCAGCGATGGCGAGGCATTGTAGCATCTGTGACCAGAGAGTATGCGCTTGACCGCGCGAGTGTTGCGAGCGGTTCTCAGTCTGTCAGTCAGTCGTTGCGAGTCTGTAGCTCTGTCTAGTGGCGTGCAGTACTCTGCCAGTAGTCGTTGCGAGCAGTAGCTCTGTTCAGTGGCGTGCAGTACGCAAGTAGTCGTCATGCAGAGCGCTCGGTCAGTGGTGGCAGCCCAGTGCGGTTGTGTGATGTAGTCTGTCGGCAACACTGGTCAAGAGGCTGAATGAGGTATATTATTAATTAAGGTAATGATCAGATAATGTAAAGTTTATTTATTGTAATTAATTTTCAACAAGTGCCCCCAATAATAATTTTGATTTCAAAAGCAATTTTACATAAAAGTTTTATTTAATTGAAGTAACTATTTCGTTCCACTTCCCTTAAAGTAAAGTTTCAGTTTTCAGTTAAATTACAAAAAAAAAAAAATAAAGGAATATTATTATTTGCAATGCAGTTCCTCCAAGCCGTGCGCAAGAATAAGAGCAGAAATTTGACTACCAGTTACAATGAGGTAAGACTTCAATTCTGATTGTTTTATACAGGGCCAAAGACCGATATTTCGGTTTAATTGAATTTCATTAGCACTGAATTGTTTTTCATTATTTTTGTGGGAGCTTACACCAGAGTCAGATTGCGAATTTCACATTTTTGTTGCCTTGGTCAGTACATTTCATTGCAGGGAGGTTATTCTTGGCTCCTATTCATTTATTATTTCTGTCTTTAAATTTTGGTGGAGAAGTTACACTAAGCGCAATGTCCCATTTGCATTTCTAAATAATATTGTCATTACTTTTAAATTTTTGTGGGGAGGTTACACTTTTGGCGACACCCAGTCCAGGATCGAATTTCGTTGAGAATCTTTTGAACAACAGTCAGATATCTGCTCTTATTTGCTTAGATATAATTAGGATTTAGCGCAACGCTTTTAATAATATTGTGACTTTCTTTCTACAGGTCAACGGCAATTTGTTGCTTTGTTGTATTTGTGTGTTGCTTTTGCATTGTGCTTATTTATTTTGTGAATAATTTTGACTATTGTTAAAATGCCGCGAAAGACTGTGAATAGTGTATCGCGAGGTATTATGAATGAAATTACCGACACAAACAACTTTACCGATAGGACATGTGACACGCAGTGTAATGATGACAATCCTGCGTTCACTAACAATCAGTGCATTCCAACCACTAATGATGACTTTTATCTTAATGATGAACAAACGAACTCAATTGTCTCGTCTGTTAATTTGACGACAATTGATGACGCGGGACGCTCTATTGTAATGAGCGCTGCCGAGCTTAACACACCCGATTCGGAAAATTTAAGTGACGAACAGACAAATTTGTCTAACGAAAATGGACAGTGTTCTGAAAGTACGACGGATCCATTTAATTCAGAAATAATGACCGACAGTGTACATTCGTCTGGCAAACCTTTTTGTAAATCTCAGAATAACCGAATGGTTACAGAAAGCGAGAGAATTCCAGATCCACCACTAAACAGCACAGAGAGTATAAACGCTAATTTTGGCCTTGATCGATTTTTGGCACTAGTGTTGCAACGAATTGACAAAATGTGTGAAAAATTAGATGAGCAGCACAAAGAATTTATAGAATGGAAACAGCGGAACGAAAAACACGACAACGTTAATGAACAGAAGAAACAAGTTAGTGAACAGATTACAGCTGTTACCGTGCAATGTCAGGACAATAAAGTACAATTACATGTGGATACTAAGACTTGTGCTAATAACAGTAATGAAGAAGTTGGCACTGTTGCACAAGAATTAAGTAGCACACGTGTAGACACAACAGAATCACATAAAGACGAGATTATTGCAGTCACCGAACAATGTTCGGCAAACGCAACATTGATACACGAAATTAATGCAGTCACTGAAGAATGCCCTAAAAACGTAGTACAGATTCGCGACGAGGTTAGTTTAGAGTCAGTGGAAGTTTCACACACTCCGAATACGGAAGTTGACGAGAAATTTGCACGACAGATCAACCAAATTGACGAGAGTGTTACAGTAACAGAGTTGAAAACTATTCCAGTCACCAATACGTCACAGAATCCGCTACTTTGCGAACATTTGTCAGAGTCACGCAGCGCGTATCATGTGAGCAATTTACAGCAACTACGCGACTTAAAATCCGAAAAGCCACGCGACTTAAAATCTGAAAAGCTACGCAACTTGAAATCCGAAATGACACAGACGAACAGATTCACTCACAAACCCGAACGTATTATCAAACTAAGTGACGAGAACGTAGATTTCGAGCAATTTGCATTTGTAAGAAAATGTAAAGAATTTAACAATGACAGCGTACAGGTACACGCTTTGAGCTGTATACGACAATTTGTTTTTATGCTTTCACCGCTATTACCTGTAATACAGAAACTAGCTTTGAACCAGAGGCGACAATTTGCTATTATATTTTCATCAGCGTTACGTATTATGCGGAAACCAGAATTAACATGGTTACAACAATTTGGTTTTGGAATTTTACCGCCATTGCCTGCAACGCAAAAGCTAAAATTTATTTGCAGTGCGTAAAAGACCTCAGGGGATTCATTACGCTTTAATGAATATGTGCCGTAGCGAGCATAGGGCCCCGAGCTGTAGTAGTGCTGTTTCATCTTTAGTTTTCTGCACTGCTGCCTTTTCTTCTACTATCCTTTATATCTATCAAAACTGCTCTTTAACTATTGCTCTACCTAGGATTAAGAATATGTAATGAAAACCCGATAAGACAAATTTTTACTGAATGTGACAATTTTATTAAGCACTCCCGTAATGACAACTACCGCCGTAACTTTAATAACAGATAAAATCGTAATCATCAGTATGTACAAAATTTTCGGCAGTCGGAACCACATTTTTGTAACAATAGATGTTTTTCACCGCAATAGCATGAAAGTCAACCGCTTAGCATACCTAACCAACAATGCAGTCTACAAGGTCAACCAAACTTTAATGTTTCGCCGCGTGCACGTATAGTCCCAGCCCCAACAAATAGTAACGCATGGCAGCAAAGAAATAACTACGTACAGACAACACACTGTTTCAACTCGTATCGCAATGCGCCGTATAGAAATTACTATCATGACAGACGTAAAAATAATGAGCACAGTTTTGAGCGTACATTTAATAACAATCGATCTTTTCAGCAGCAAGAACATCAGCAACAACATATTATCATGAATGAAACAGACAATAGGTGTCATCGATAGCGTAATACGTCAGTAAGAAATAACAGAACAGTTCATATAGTGGATATGCCACAACATTCTCCCGTAAATAATAACACGTACGATAGATTCTAACCAGATACAGCACAGATTGCATATTACAGTAACGCAAACATTACTTTTGACACGCAGAATTTTGTTCACGAGAATGTTATTTGAAACATGCTTTGTTGAATGCTCCACTTTTATCGCACCCAGATCTTACCAGAAATTTTTCCATTGCCACCGACAGTTCCAACACCGCTTTAGGCGTACATATTTTCCAGGAAATTGAAGAAGATGAGTCTACAGTAATCAAGAACATCGCATTTGCAAGCCGCATTTTGTCACCTGCTGAACGAAATTATTCTGCTACAGAACTTGAAACATTATGTGTTGTATGGGCTTTTACGAGATTTCGGCACTTTCTTTATGGCAGACATACCACCGTCTACACAGACCACAGAGCGATACAATTTTTACTTTCGGCTAAATTCACGCACGATAGATTAAGCAGATGGAAACTTTATTTACAGGAATTTAATTTTACGATTGTTCACATTCCCGGCACACAAAATGTTATAGCAGACGCACTATCGCGTTCCCTCGGCAACAATCAGCAAGACGTAGCAACCAACTTCTGCAAAGCAAATTTCAGTGTCATGTACATTCAGCAAGTTGCATTTGAAAACTTTATTTCATCGTCATTACAGGACATAGCAAAGGAGCAAAATAAAGACAATGTGTGGAAAGAAATTAAACACCTTTGGCAAGATAGGAATAATGTTACGATTAGAAACCATTACACTGTACGCAATGACATTCTGTTTCGCCGCTCTCATCCTGACAGCAACAATTGGTTATTATGCATTCCTGACGAACTGGTTAACAAATTAATTTGGTACACTCATTTAAGTTACGCACATTACGGAGCAAGAAAATGTTTTCTTATATTGAGACAGAACTGTTATTTTACCAACATGGAGAAACGTATACGACGAGTTTTAGCGTCTTGCCAGAAAGATAAATCAGACACCACTTCACATATTCCTCCTTTATATCCCATTGTACCTGTTAAATTAAGACATATGGCCGCAGTAGATATTTTTGGTCCGATTCCGAGAACTAACAGAGGTTTTTGCTACATCTTTGTCGCTGTTGAGCTCACTTCAAAATTTGTTACTTTCACTCCATTACGCAAAGCTACTGCTAAAACTGTTTCGAAAGCATTTGTTAAACATTTTCTATTTCATGTAGGGCATGTGTTGAAAGTAATTTCTGACAATGGATCTCAATTTCGTAGTAGCGTATGGACACGCATGTTACGAGCCAGAAACATTTCTCCGATTTATATATCCAAGTACCACGCTTCTTCGAACCCCTGTGAAAGATTAATGAAAGAAATTGGTAAGCTGTGCCGAATATACTGCCACAAAAGACATATTGATTGGGATACACACATACTCTCATTCCAAGATGTAATTAATTCCATTCCAAATGAATCCACTATGCTATCTCCGTCTGTTATACTCAAAAACGTTGAACCACCAAACAAAATTAAAGAATTAGTAAACTTCCCTAAATGTCGTCGACTAAGACACCATGAAATAATTGACATTGCGCTGAACAACATCAAACGTGCCGCAGAGCGCCGGAGAAGACAACAAAAACAGGTTTGTACACGCCGAGACTTTCACGTTGGACAGAAAATATTAGTACGTACACATTATTTATCCAGTAAATTAAAAGGTAAGTGCAGTAAATTTGAACTTCTATACGCAGGTCCATATCGGATTCGCAGCATCCCTCACCCCAATGTTGTACACGTCGAAACTTTGAGAACTAGAAAATCGAAAGGCAACCACCATATCTCAAACATTAAACCGTTTATTGAATGAAGACACTTTATGATTCAACACACTATGATGTCATTTATTAATGCAATTATTTCACTTGACTAATTCCTGATGATTATCGCATTTTTTCTTGGCAAGTGCCCGGCAAGGTAAGGTTAGCAGGTCGCTTTTCTTGTCGATACACATCAGACCGTGCACATTTTCCACTTTTTTTTTTGTGTATATGATTGTACTCCAGTTTTGTTTGTATGCACTGTGAAATAGTTAAGATATAACACACCTGTTGACTTTGACATTTTTTGCCTTATAACATCTCAACATCGTGACTGTTTTACATTTTTGCTGCTGCATTGTGATATTATCTGTACATTTTGCCTCTGAACACTGTCAATGCCTTTGACATATTACGTTTTCTGTCATGTTATGCTGTATGGTTAATTATGTCACCATAAACCAGTCATTATCTAGTGGGTATATGATTTAAATGCAAGACATTAATCTCTGTTCATCAATTTCAGAAAGAAATGATGCGTGTAAGAAATAAATTCAACAGAAATGGGAATTTCACCTACGGAATAAACGAAAGAAGATGCAATAACTTTATGAGGAAGAGTAAATGGATCAGGATTGGCAGGCATTAACAAGAATATACTATACTCATCGTAGAATAGCAGTCTTAACTAATTTTTTCTTTCAGAATACGAAGCGATTGATGCAGGCTGTCAGACTGAACTACACACCTTAGTTTTAGTGATGAAATATGCTAGAGATAAGGAATAGTTGTATAATGAGTAATGAAGTGATTTTTTTGCAGATGATAATGAATACTGATGAGTAATGATGAAGGATATGGTATTATGAATAATGAAGTTTTATTTACAGGTGATGATAATAATGAAGTTATGATAATATGGATAATGAAGTGATTGATAATGAAGTTTTTTCTTTACAGATGAGGATAATGTTGGAGTTTTATATTTATGCTATGTAGTTATTTAAGTATTTGTTGCAGTTTGTTTTGACAGCAGGTGTTATATTGCATAGTAGGATGACGGAAAGTTTTGGAAAGGACAGCTATGGAACACATTTTATACACATTTCACTACTTGTTAATTCGAAGTTCACTACTTTTCAGCATAGTGTGCGTTTCTTCTTTCAGGTCAATAATCCATTTTGTATTTTTTCCAGGAGATGCTTGTCATGATACTTACTAAACCTGTTACCTATTATACCTGTTCTAGTACTTGCATTTTTTTTTTATTTTACCCATTTGTGTCTATCATTTATAAATGTAATCACATATACTGCCTTGTTACATAACCTTGCTACAGCTGACTCATGACGAATGACGTTACCTATCCTCATTTGCAGCAATAGGACAAAAGCAAAAAGTGTTATGCCTCAGCAATTAATTATCGATCCCAACGCAATGCATTGCTAACAAAAAAAAATGTATTAACAGTCCCAAATAGTGATACCAGTTTGAGAAAATTCTGAATAATACTGATTAGCTCTGAATAGTATGTCACTTGAGTAATGACTTCTTAATGAGACAACAAAAATACACATATATATAAAATAATGCTTAGTAACTGGCTAGTAATTGCCACTGTTATTGCAATGAGACTACTTATAATCCCTATGATTATTAATGCTATGACTATAATTAACTGATTTTTAATAATGACTTCGTAATGATCTGAATAATACTGAATGAGGAACAATGCTTTATACTATTCGATACCTGATGGCCACTGAGTGCCAATAATTAGTGTCACTTAATGAATTGTTATTAATTATGCCATTAATTAGCTCTTGTTTTCAATGTTCATACTTTGTAATTGGAAATGAATGTGACTGTTTAATAATGCTTTGTAATTAGAAGAAGGCTAATGATTCTTACTAAATTTGAATGACACATAATTAATTAACTATGCTATTGTTTCATAATGCTTTGTGATTAGGAAAAAGCTAATGATTATTACTATTGGAAGACAAATGATTAATTAATTATGCTATGCTTTATAATTGGAAAAGAATGTGATTGTTTAATAATGCTTTGTAATTAGGAGAAGGCTAATGATTCTTACTATATTGGAATGACAAATGATTGATTAACTGTAATTAGGAAAAGGCTAATGATTATTATTGGAATGACAAATGATTAACTAACTGACAAATGATTAATTAACTATGCTATACTTTGTAACTGGAAAAGAATATGATTCTTACTATATTGAAATGACAAATGATGCTATGCTTTGTAATTAGAAAGCTAATGAATCTTAATTACTGTTTAATAATGCTTTGTAATTAGGAAAAGGCTAATGATTAATACTATTGGAATGACAAATGATTAATTAACCATGCTATACTTTGTAACTAGGAAAAGAAGGTTACTGATTCTATGTAAAACAATTCATGAACATTTTTCTGTAATACTACATACTTGGTACAGAAATGTTCAATAACTGGGCTATGAATGCCACAAACTACTAATGAAGACTGTAATTGTGAATATTATGTGACATAATGTCCTTCTCCTCATAAGCTAACTACCCTGAATTACTGCAATGTCCATTTGTCCTGTTTATCCCAGTGATCATGGAGCACTATATTTGGTTTTGCACTAATTCTACGTTGGTGTGCCTTGTAAAAGCGTGGTGTTGACACGACATGCTGTCCACCACCGTGAGCGATGAAGACGTTATTATGGTCCCACTGTTTGGTGTACCTAATGTACTGCCAAAATGAAAACATGGAACATTACTACGACAGTTCAGTGTCTTGGCTACACTGATAAATTCTGATGGGAAAAGAACTTCAAGTTGTGTCACTTGGTGTTGTACTTCTGTGGAAAGATATGGACTTTCAAAACAGCTGTGTGCAATCTAAAGTGCTAGAACCATGATGCGATCCTTCCATTTCCTATCCTAATTCTTGTCACATAGTGAAAATCATTTTTGCTAACATTATTTATGTTCATGGCTATACATTTTTTTCAATTCGCTAAACTCCAGTGCGAGTACACTTATGTCACTGGTCGACATGATTCTTTTGCTATTATGTTTATTTATTGCCAAAATGCTAAAGACATTTTTTTTATTTGTTCTGAAGTACAGTATATGTGCACTTTTGTCTTTTATATTGTATATACATTTTTTATTTTCTGAACTACAGTGCATGTCCACTTCTGTTAGGTGTTAATATGTTTTCTACTGAACTTCGGTGCCTGTACCCTTTTCTCATTTTTCAATATGATTTCTACTATTATGTATATTCAATACTTTAATGCGAATGCACTTATGTCATTTGTTACTAATTGTACATACATTTCATCAATTACTGATATGTTCTCAACTGCAGTGCATGTGCACTCATGTCACTTGTCAACATAATATTTTGCCAGTCTGTTTATTTGTTCTGAATATGCTAAAGAATTTTTTTTCAGTGCCTGTGCACTTTGTTATCTGTCAAATAATTTGTATATACATTTTTCTGATTTGCTACTATGTTTTGTACTCACATTTTGTCTTTGTCTGATATATTTTGTACTTAGTGCGTGTGCACAACATTTAAATATTCTGTAAGTTGTAGAATTTTGTTAATTAAAGAAAAATTTTGCCGCGCTTGGCAAGTCCAAATGACTCACCATCGCTGCCAAATTTTTGCCCCCCCAGTGGAGGGTTATGAAACACGTATGTAACATAGCAGCGATGGCGAGGCATTGTAGCATCTGTGACCAGAGAGTATGCGCTTGACCGCGCGAGTATTGCGAGCGGTTCTCAGTCTGTCAGTCAGTCGTTGCGAGTCTGTAGCTCTGTCTAGTTGCGTGCAGTACTCTGCCAGTAGTCGTTGCGAGCAGTAGCTCTGTTCAGTGGCGTGCAGTACGCAAGTAGTCGTCATGCAGAGCGCTCGGTCAGTGGTGGCAGCCCAGTGCGGTTGTGTGATGTAGTCTGTCGGCAACACTGGTCAAGAGGCTGAATGAGGTATATTATTAATTAAGGTAATGATCAGATAATGTAAAGTTTATTTATTGTAATTAATTTTCAACAAGTGCCCCCAATAATAATTTTGATTTCAAAAGCAATTTTACATAAAAGTTTTATTTAATTGAAGTAACTATTTCGTTCCACTTCCCTTAAAGTAAAGTTTCAGTTTTCAGTTAAATTACAAAAAAAAAAAAAAAGGAATATTATTATTTGCAATGCAGTTCCTCCAAGCCGTGCGCAAGAATAAGAGCAGAAATTTGACTACCAGTTACAATGAGGTAAGACTTTAATTCTGATTGTTTTATACAGGGCCAAAGACCGATATTTCGGTTTAATTGAATTTCATTAGCACTGAATTGTTTTTCATTATTTTTGTGGGAGCTTACACCAGAGTCAGATTGCGAATTTCACATTTTTGTTGCCTTGGTCAGTACATTTCATTGCAGGGAGGTTATTCTTGGCTCCTATTCATTTATTATTTCTGTCTTTAAATTTTGGTGGAGAAGTTACACTAAGCGCAATGTCCCATTTGCATTTCTAAATAATATTGTCATTACTTTTAAATTTTTGTGGGGAGGTTACAATGTAAGAGGCGTTTTTGTAAGTTATTTACCATTTTCACCTCCAAAACGACCACGTTCACTAAATCTTTATGGCGGTCAAAACAACCATCGCGTTTCTGACAACTCTGCTTAAGCAGACAATGGACTGTGTGCCTCACCCGCACTCTGCGTCGATAGTTTCCTTAAAGTTGAGCAACAATGGCTTTTAAACCTGGGATCAATTGAGACTTTTGACAGTACAGAAATCCATCTAAATCCATTGCGGACAGTCAGTGAAGTGTATGTTCTCATCATGCTCAGCAAATTTCCGAAACCCTGTTACGACGCCACTGTTGTCTCTTCGGTGTGTGTTTGCGACACCTTATTGTAACAGACAGGTGATTGTGAATTTTCAGCTGCTGAAGTATTTAGTCTTTGCGATATTGGTTATAAAAATAATTAAGGCTACACTGCATTTTGAAAGCAGACCTCCTGCATATAACGCACGCTGCTTTCCTAGCGTTCTGGGTCGCTTTATTTGAGTAGTCTTCGGTGTTCAAGGGCTCTGAGCGTTGAGAACTATATTGTCTCTTTCCTTTAGTTATTGATGTCTATTTCTGTGCTTTTGGCTGTCGAGAAGGTTCTTGCAGATATCTGGGAAGTTTCTTCAGCTTATTTTCCTCCTTCTGTGCACTACGAAACATTTGAGAATAAATACTGCATATCGGCTATGTATGATGAAACCTGAGGTAAAAACTGTACAGTCGTGTTCTCAGCTGATGTAACGGTTTTCCAAGCATGGCACATGCTAATTCAGATCAGCTGCGAATCTCATTTAATTGATCCAAATTCAGTTGCACAAAATGCAGCGAATAATAGAACTGGAGTTTTTTTCTGAATTAAGATCAAAATGTACTTCCAGTCAACGACAGTTGTACAATCGGCCCTAAATGAGTCAGAGGAAGATGCGTGTAGTTTAAATCTTACACTAAGTAAAGTGTATTGCATGAATGGATGTGGAAGTATTACTGGGCATCATCCTCTGCATACATAATACAACGTTATTTATGTCATCCTACATCCTGATTTGTGTCGAACTGCGAAGGTACTATGTCCCGTCAGATTTTAAATGGTTTTCACTCAATGACAGAGCGATTTAGGAGTTTCTGTCACTGTGTAACTGCTACGGAAACAGCAGTGTTACTGTTTTTCTTCTGCTATGTTAACCCTATTCTATCCTTTCTGAAACTGTTTATCACAAATCTCTATTTTGCTGCATGTAATTATGTTGCTTTAATAGTACTGTGAAAATTTTTAGTTGGTATCAACCTATAATGCGGATAATAAAAATCGTACGTTGGAATAGTCAATTATGGATACAAACTTTGTGTTTATTATGTCGTTTATTACACGAACACCAGTAACTGAAAACATAGAGGGTGTTAACTAATGTGTGGGGTAGCCTCTCGGGAACGCATAGACGACTTAAAAGAAGCAAAGGAGTTCACACATACATATGATAATTTTTTTTTATTTTCTTAGTTACAGACACTTTTTTTGTTATCAATTGCTCACTTCGTTTTTGCCTTTTGGTTTTATATTTCCAACTCAGTTGTACTGCTATTTTCTTTTCTTTTCAAATGTCTTCTGATGGCCAAATTTAATGCTCAAAAGTCTATCATTAGCTCCAATGCAAGCTTATAAACGCCTTATCATGGATAATCTTATTCGTTCCCAAATTCTAAGTGTCTTCTAAAAGTCTCCTTGAACACGCTGGCGAAGAATGTAAGCATTCATAATAATGTTGACTACACTGTCTCCTTTAAATACTCCAAAAATTTAAAATCCAGTGCATTGATATTAGAAGATAGAACAGGCAAAGATTCTGCTGTCCCAAGACATATCCATTTACTTGGGAATCGCGTATTTAGAATGTTTTTGCTTGGAGAGCAAAATGAGGTGTTGACCCTTCGTGCATCAGCCACATCTTCTGACATACGCGTTGAGGAACGTTTTCCAGCAAAACGTTTAAATGTTCCATTAAAAACTCACCGTATGATGCTTCAGTTAGTGTTCCACGGAAAATGAAAGGACCACTTAATCTGTGTTGAATTATGTCAACCCATACACTAAAGTAATCTTTGTTGATAACACTGTTTCCAAAACTGCTAAATATTTTCATCCTCCCATACATGAGTGCTGTGCGAATTCTCCATTCCGTTACTACTAAACTTTGCTTCATCAGTGAATAGAGTGGTGGACAGAAAGTGTTGGTCCTGAGCACACATTTCCAGTAACAAAGTAGAAAAATCTTTTATGTATCGAAAATTTGTTTCAGTAAGACCTTGCACTCTCTGAAGATGGTTTGGGCAAAGGTGTTTCTCTCGTACTCTTTTCTACACTGTCACGTTACTCACATTCTCCGTTTCTGCTATTTACTTGGTACTGCTGCCGCTATTGTCATTCATTTGATGAAGTAATCGAACTTCTAAATCGGGTGTTCTAACATTATTTGGTCTTACACAACCTCTTCTCAAAAGGACCTGCCTCCACAATACGTTCGTACGTTCCTTGAAAGGTGTTACCGTTCGATAAACGTTTATTAGAAAATCATTGAACATACAAACGCATTGCAGGTTACAAGTCCATAAATCGGGTGCATGTCCATCATGTGCTGAGCAAAGTACATTTTATCCAGATCTGTACAGTACACACCAGTCGAATAAGAATGCGGCCGAGCAGGCATCCCCAAGTGACTGGAAGTCAGACACAACACGTCGTGCTTCAGATGAGGTCACTAACATAAGATTGTACGGTGGCGCGCCTCTAGGAAATAGCCAATTCGATTCCAGGTGGTAAAGGAATGTTGAGTACACTAAACGCTAGTCCAATAACAACGATAGCGCAAGCTCTCACTACTTGTTGGTCTCTTTATTAATATCATGGCAATGAAGATAAGCATAAGAAGGCTTTGACTTAACACTCCTCAAAACAAACAACAATTGAAAAGAAAAATAGCCATAGAACCAAGCTGGAAATTAGAACTCAAAAGGCAAAAAGGAAGCAATCATGTAATAACAAAGAAGATATGATAACAAAGAAGTTATAACACTACTGCCGATTAATAATTACCAAATATGGTTTAAAACCTGCACAGTATAGGGTTACCCTCTGGGAGGATTTTTGAATTTAACCATGTGTTACCTAACTGAAAGAGTGGGTCGGACATGAAATTCGTAAGGGTGGCAGTTGCTATACAACAGAAAGACAAAAATTTGGTAAGAAGTTACAGTAACAGATTTAATATAAATCAAATAATAAAACGGTCGCCAGCCTAATTAGGCATAATTATGTGAAAACATTATTTTCAATGGATTTGCATATACTCTTGCAAAAGCGACTTTCATACATTCTTTCTCAGAAAAGTGCAATGAACACCAACAATAACAGACGAAACTACACAGTGGGTAGCAGTAGCACTCAATTGCAAAGACTAGCATCCACAGTTAAAGTAGTAAATGAATTTTGCTATTTGAGGAGCAAAATAACTGATGATGGTCGAGGTAGAGAGGATATAAAATGTAGACTGGCAATGGCAAGGAAAGCGTTTCTGAACAAGAGAAATTTGTTTACATCGAGTATAGATTTAAGTGTCAGGACGTCGTTTCTGAAACTATTTGTATGGAGTGTACCCATGTATGAAAGTGAAGCATGGACGATAAATAGTTTGAACAAGAAGAGAATAGATGGGTAGATCACATAACTAATGAGGATGTACTGAACAGAATTGGGGAGAAGAGAAATTTATGGCACAACTTGATTAGAAGAAGGGACCGGCTGGTAGGACATGTTCTGAGGCATCAAGGGATCACCAATTTAGTATTGGAGGGCAGCACGGAGGGTAAAAATCGTAAAGGGAGACCAAGAGATGAATACACTAAGCAGATTCAGAAGAATGTAGGTTGTAGTAGGTACTGGGGCATGAAGAAGCTTGCACAGGATAGAGTAGCATGGAGAGCTGCATCAAACCTGTCTCTGGTCTGAAGACCACAACAACAACAGCATTCACAGAAACAAAATAGAGACCTTATCCCTGCTGACTACAGTCACTACTTCAGTCTTTAAATAATTGAGCACAAAAAATGTTCTCAAAGACTAAAACTAGACTAACTAGCATCTGACGAGAGTTCAGTTTAGGTTGACACACTTATACGTATCACAAATGCAATAAAATTCACAATACTCACATTTCATATGCATTTCACTTTGTCACTGTTTCAGGTTCATTCACTGAAACCTACTCTCAATTTGACTTATTCTGTTATTAAATATTATAGTGGAATCCTACAAACTGACCACTCCTTTATCCACAAATAAGCACACTTTACAGAAAATCCTCGCATTATAATAAACGCTGAACTACAATCCCACTTAAGATCATTTAGCCACAAATCTGGAAAACAGGTCATGGCGGCTGCAGTGTAACACGTGTTAAGTTCGGTTCGCGAAATTTAGTTGAATTCGAAGGTGTTCTCGCGGGTGGTGTTGTTTAGTACCAGTGGAAATCGTGTAAACAACAGTGTTCTGTGCAGTAGTGCTATTTTCTTTCTGTGCTCCTCCAATATCTTCGAGAAAGTGGTAAACAGAAGAATCAACAGCAGCGCGTCCAGCAGCGGGGAAGCAGCAGGTGCGGCGGGTCTGCTCTTGGCGGAAGGTGTGGCCACGGCTTCCGGCATAGCGGAGCTGGTCAGCTCTGAGGTAAACGCTGCGCTTCGCGATGAAAACAATCTCGATCTGATAGCAGGCGCTATATCAGATACTGTAACGGCAGCAGTATTGGCCAAAATGCGTGAAACTGTTGACGCCAATACTGCCGAAATTACAGCACTAAAAAAGTCTGTGTCTGAATACGAGAAAAAGGCACGGGAGTTGGAAGTGAAACCATCTGCCGCAACAGACGAGCTAGAACAGTGCCAAAGGCGAAATAGTCTACGACTGTTTGGAGTAGCAGAAAATAAGGAAGAAGACACAGACAACCTGCTTACACAGGTTGCGCGTGAAAAATTAGGCGTTGAAGTGACCAAGGCAGACATTGACAGTAGCCATCGGGTGGGACGAAAACTACCAGGTGCTACCAAACCGCGTCCAATAATAATTAAATTTGCCTCATACCGAAAAAGGGCAGAGATCTTTACCCAGAAGAAGAAGTTAGCAAGGACATGGCTTACAATAAGGAAAGATCTGACACACGAACGGCTAAAGATTTTAAACAGTGCCATATCTCATTTCGGTCTTTAGAATGTGTGGACTCAGGATGGCAGAGTAATCATTAAGACAGCAGCTGGAAAGAAGACAGTCACAAACATGACAGAACTGAATAGTATTAAGTGAAGCTACTCGAGCCAAAAGTGCAAACTTAACACCATTTGCAAATTGTAACAGCCCTATACTCAGATACAGTCTTGTAATTGTATTAACTTTTTAATTATACCCATATTTGTACCTTCAACTAATTGTTTTTGTAACTGTATTAACTTTTTACTATTTTTTTGTATCTGTAGCTCTAACCATTACTTAACTTTAGTTACTGCTAATACTTTTTTCATTTTCTCATTTTATTCTCTTCCATTCTGTAATAGTTATATTGCAATTATTAGTCTCTCCTTTAGTTCATTAATCACCCATCTCTTCGGTTTAAATTGTTCATAACAAAAATCACTATCAGTATCACTGTAGCAAATTTCAATCTAATTGTAGCTTCCTACGATAATCACTACCAGTATCACTTTAGTAAATTTCAATTTAATTCTAGCTTCCTACGATAATCTATTAATTATTAAGCTTACTTCTCTCTGCTGGCAGCATCGGCCTCTAAAATCACTCCCCTTTCCCTTATTTCCACCCTAAGCTGTTTCAAATACGCTAATTACATTTCTCCTCTTACGACATAGGATACACAGTGACACACAGCCGTCCCTATTTTGGTCATATTCTCCTTGCACCGAATACCTCTAATCCATTTTCTATACTCCTGCAAGCTCAGGAAATCTCTTGCAGTCGCCTTTCTTTCGGCACTCTCGGAGTCACAAACAGAGAGCGCAAAATCTCGAACACCCCTGTGTTACGTCACTTGGCGGAAGCACCGGCCAGTGCCCCTCGCGGCAGGTAGTGCCTAACAAAGGGACAAACCAGTCTGCCACCCTACTCCAGGCTGCTCAGCGGAACGCTTCAGAGCTTTTAGCAGCTCACTGCAACATCCAATCTTTACCTGCACATTACGAAGAACTTAGCCTCCTCTTCAACCAACTAAACTACCACGTAATCCTCTTATCCGAAACATGGTTGAAACCACACATATCCTCTGCATCTATTCATCTCCCAGGGTACACATTTCTTAGGGCAGACAGATCAAAAAAGCGCGATGGCGGGGTCGGCGCGTATATACGAACAGAACTCAAAGCGAAAGTCTTATGTACGTGAAATCCTGCTGAAGAAAAAGAGGCTGAATTCATGTTCATTGAAATAAATATACAAAGTCGGAAATTCTTGACTGGCGTCGTGTACAAGCCGCCAAAAATAAGCTCAATGAGTTTCTTCCAGTCGGAATTACATTCACTTCAGTGTCAATACGAACATGTCATCGTAATGGGTGACTTGAACATAGACCTGCTAAGAGACACTCCCTCCACAATAAACCTAAGAAGACTGTTTAGTTGCAATAGCATGAACATTCTTCCATTACAACCTACACACCATACGGCGCACAGTCATACTCTTATAGACGTAATCGCAACGAAACAGACTGACAAAGTAAGAGATGTTGGTCAAACATCGGCCCCTGGCATCTCAGCACATGATTTAATATTCCTGGCCTACTCTGTGCAGCCCCCAAGGATCAAATCACGTTACATAACTTGTAGGAACATGAAATGTATTGACCTTGACGCTCTAACAGCCGATTGCTCAGAAATCTCATGGCATCAAACAATCAGAGAACCTACAATCGACGGCAAAATTAATGAACTTGGTGATAAACCCACTGCCCTCTATAACAAACATGCACCTGTGCGCACAATCCGTGTAAGAAAATCTCCTGCTCCATGGCTGACAGCTGAATTACATCAAATGATGACTAATAGGGATGCTGCCCACAGGAGTTTCAAGGCAGATCCGAAACCCGAGCGTTTCGAAGAATATAGAAAGCTACGGAACAGAGTGAAACAATGCATTCGCAATGCTAAAATCAGGCACGCTCGCTCCCTTGTATGCAGCGATCTGACACCCACGACTCTATGGAAGAATCTCCGTAGCTTGGGGGTCGGAAAGGCAAAATCGGAAACTACTTTTCATGTGTAAGCTAACGAATTAAATGAATTCTTCTCTGCACCTCTGAATACCCACACGGCTGATAATTACTGTCCACAAGAATCCCCAAACAGGATAATTAACAACGATACCTTCCATCTAAAACATGTAACAACAAATACGGCAAGAAAAGCAATAATGAGAATCTCTTCTGATGCAACAGGCAACGACAGTATCGGTATAACCATGATTATGAATGTTGCCGATATCTTAGTACCTGTCTTAACTGACATATTTAATTTTTCCCTCGTGAACGGAATATACCCCACTGCATGGAAAAGAAGCATAATTCGACCCACCCGCAAGTGCCTAGTGATTACCGACCAATTAGCATACTGCCTGCTGTTTCCAAAGCACTTGAATATATTGTTCAAGACCAAATCACTGAACACTTGCATGAATTCAGCCTATACGACAAATTTCAATCCGGTTTCCGTATACATCACAGCACAAACACTGTTCTAATTAAAGTAACTGATGACCTGAAATATGCCATCGACAATCGAAAGGCAACAATATTGATGCTACTGGACTTCAGCAAAGCTTTTGACACTGTTAACTTTCACATATTGCTCAGAAAAATGCAACAGCTTAATTTCTCTGATAGTGCAATGAGATGGTTTGAAAGGTACTTAAAAGACAGACAGCAATGTGTTGTCTGCGTAAATGAAAAATCTTCCTGGAAACATGTTTCCTCGGGAGTGCCACAAGGATCAGTCTTAGGACCACTTTTGTTTTCTTTATATGTCAACGATATTTCGTCGGTTCTGTCCTCCTGTAAATATCATTTCTATGCCGACGACCTCCAGCTCTACCCAAGCGTCAGACCTGAAGATGTAAACACTGCAATCGCTCAGATGAATGATGATCTGTCTTCAGTAATGACATGGGCGAAAAACCTGGGGCTTAAACTAAATGCAAAAAAGATGCAAGTAATCTTAATAGCCCATCAGAAATTAGTAAGTTCAGATTTCCGCGAACGGCTACCTCCAATTCTGCTCGACGGTACTCCAATACCATATCAGAAAACAGTTAAGAACTTGGGTGTTACTTTGGATGAGCATCTCAACTGAGCGGAGAATACAGTTGCAGTGTGCCGCAAGACGTCTGCTTGTCTCTATGCTCTCAAAAAGTTTCGGAACATATTTCCACAAGAGTTGAAACGCCATCTTGTGCAAGCGCTCGTTCAACCGAACTTCCACTATTGTGATGTGATTCAACAAGGCATGAGTAGTGAAAACAAAAGACGGCTAGAACTAACCATGAATGCCTGTGTGCGTTACGCCTGCAACATTCGCCGATATGATCATGTTAGTGCTTCATACTCCGAGCTAGGGTGGCTGCGGTCGGACAAATTGCGTGACTACCACACTCTATGTCTACTTCACCGACTCCTCGTCGTGCAAGCACGCCAGTACCTTGCTTCAGAGATTAAAAACCTGTCATGCCATCATAATCGAAACACGAGGTCACTCTTATTTGATATACTAACTGCGCCCACTCACAAAACAAAAACTTTTGCAAACTCCTTATCAGCTGCCGCTATCCGCCTCTGGAACAAACTGCACCTTACCTTGCGCAAAATTCAATCTCCGGATGGTTTTAAGAAGAAGTTGAAGCATTTCCTACTATTATCTTCATGAAGTTCTCCACAAAATTAATGTACAAGGCCAATCCTCTCATCTGTCAAATAGCAAAGCTAGCGTCTCCTATCTTGCTCCTGAGATGCCTTCCTCTTCATCAATCTCTATTAGCCACGCAATCTTCTTTTCCTTTATATTCCCTTAATTTTGTTTCATCAAGTCTCTCTATTCTTCTCCTCCCTTCACCATGAGTCTCCCTCATACTCCCTGCTGCTAGCACTCCTATCTAAAATCTGTCTCTTCAATAATGTCTAATTATAACAGTGCTTATGATCTACGAATATAAACTCTACATGTATGTATTTTTCCAGGTGTACCTTTCTAATTGTTTATTTCACTTTTTGTACTAGATGTAGTTTAACGTGCCTACTAAAGCATATGAATGTAAAATAAGTAGAATGCCTGGTTAGATGTAAGAGAGGGCCTGATGGCCCTAATCTTGCCAGGTTAAATAAATCAATAAATAAAAAAATAAAAAACAATGCACACTAAGAATATTTTTATCTGGATTGGTAAGTAATTTCAGATTAAAGCAAATATTTAAAATGTTTCAAATTTTTCTGACTCTTTCATCACTTGTGAAGCAAGTGATTTTAACCAGTCACATTTAGATTCATTAATACTTTTAACCAGTCACATTTAGATTCATTAGTACTAACAATTTGGCACTTTGATATTGAAATATTTCATAGAAAATTAAAAACTTTTCATCTGATGAATATTATACGCCCCTATTTAGTTGATATGTCATTGCCAGGAGATCCTAAGGATAGTCTGGCTACCTGTAATCACTGTTGCTCAATTAGCACCACCCAGGAGGCACGTGTAGGGTTGGCGAACGTAAGATGGGAGTAAGTTTCAGAGGCAGAATTCTTCGTCGTAATTGGAACCCAAAATATCTTGGTGTCATCCTGAATCGTACACTATGCTTCAAACAACACCTTCTTAACTTAGGTCAAAAGCTGAGGACTCGAAACAACATCCTCCATAAGCTATGCGGAACTACGTGGGGATCTTCAGCAACCACCCTGTGATCTTCAGCTCTGGGCTTGGTGTACTCAAGTGCTGAGTATTGTGCACCTGTTTGGATGAACAGTCATCATACAAGGCTTGTTGATACCCAGCTAAATAGGACAATGCGCATAATATCTGGCGCCATCAGATCTACTCCAGCTTATTGGCTTCCACTGTTAACCGGTATAATGCCTCCTGATCTACGCAGATGTACTGCCCTTATGAGAGAATTCTACAAAATCTCCCGGAATTCTAACCTACCCGTGCGTGGCGACCTGCCACTTTTAAATCGCAAGAGACTGAAAACACGCCATCCAACTCTGTGCGATGCTGCTGACATGGTTGCAAAGAATTTCAAACCTCTTGAAGAATGGAAAGGTCGGTGGGAAGCAGTGACAGATGTGCACCTGCATAACATCTTCTCAGGTGCTAAACTTCCAAGTGGATTCGACTTACCACGCAAGACCTGGACTACTCTCAACAGAATCCGTACTGGCCATGGAAGATGCAGGGATGCTCTCTTTAAGTGGAAGAAGCTGCCTGATCCAGCTCGTGACTGCGGGTCTCCATACCAGACTGTTCACCACATTGTCAGCGAATGCAGGATTCGAGCCTATCAAGGCGCCAAAGAGGACTTCCTGCTAACAACTCCAGATGCACTGTGCTGGATTGAAGGACTGGATATTCAGTTGTAAAGACAAACTTAAGTTTCTTGTGTGTCAATATGTACATGTGTATAGGTAATTTAATTTCATGATATGTCTGTATTAGCCATACGTTAAATAAATAATAATATACGCCCCTTGTATTACTCGTGAAGCGAGTAGTTTTCACTGATAATCTTAATGTTCCTATACATCGAACAATGACACTTGTACATTAGAAGCTATTCAAAATGAATTGGAGCTTTTCATAATTTCAGCGTAAAATAAAATAAATTAATATAGGTCTTTCACAAACAGGACACTCGGACTTAAATACTTTTGAGGAAAGGACCCTGCCTGGTTGATTGAAAGGGAAAATTTCATGGTTCAAATACCAGTTTTTGCAACACGTGGGCTATTATTGCAAAATAAAACACACAGAGACACACTGGTTCATGCTGATGTACAGTTCTAACCTCCTGAAGTTGTTGGAGCAGTGGGGCAATAGTGGTGGCGAGCACTTGGCGGCTACCTGGTCTCTCATCTGGCGGATTATTGCTCTATTTCATTTCTTCTTGGCGACGTAAATATTAATTTTAGAGCCATTCCCAATGCGAGAGCACGTTTTTATAGCAGTAACCACAGCCGAGGCCGTTCCATCATAGATGAGGTACCGAACGCCTCACTCGGCACTTGGGGTGTTGACTCCACAAATGCTGGCCACTGACTGCCTATTGTGCTCTCTCGCTTCCCACTCAGCCTGACCGCCGCTTACATCTTTTCTTTGGGCGCCAAACCACTTCCGTAGCAGAATATAATCGCTGTCTTTTATATTATACAATACAAAATCCCTAAATATGAACCAGTTTTTACATTGCAGTTTCTCATACATGAGCAAATATATTTAATATAATTCCATTATTACGTTACACAATTTATACATCATAAAGTAGCATCTCCCTCCAGTGATCCAAAGAACTTAACTAGCAACGAGTAAAAACTTCTTAAATAAAGTTGCACTGTGCTGATAGCTCACAATCGATTGCGGTGTTACAAAGTGTCTGTTACTAAGGAAATAAAAAAAATTAATCTTACGTACATTATAACACTTTTACTTCTTTTTACGACCTCTGCCATTTCCCCTGAGCTCCCCCATGTATTAATAAACACCCAGTACAATGTCAAATATTTCTGTCAGCCACGACTTCAGAGAAATTCTTTCACACTCAGCAAAAAGTCATAACACGACTATTTAATTTAATATTGACAGTGTGGGACAATAAATTAATGTGTTGACATACCTCTCCTGGCATGATACCCCTCGGACCGTGTGGGAAGGGCGACAGGCAGGTTCCAGGTACCCTGATAACCTTACCGGTAGAATGACAGGGACAGTATGTGGTAGCAAGGATGGCTCACTATTTTTCATCATATGGCTTGGTTTGTTCTCTTCGTAACAGCTAGGGTGGTGTGAAGGCTCACACCATTTGAGGCGGCCTTTGTCTCTACCAACTAAATAATCACTTGTACGGAAGTTGGCAGCCTGCTTACGTCAACTGTAGAAGTAAGTGTTTGCTGTACACTGGTTGTTGAAGACTGTGTGAATGCAGGACATCGGACAAACTACAACGTACCCTCAAGCCTGGCAACTTGCAGCTGTGAGGCGTCGTACGTTAATGTCATTCCCCGATCACCCCCTCCCTTCCCCCTACCTTGTTCCACTCGCAGTTGGTTCGCATGAGCCACGACTGTTGGTTTCCTTCTCCGTGTGGGTTTGAATATATTGCAGTTGTCTATAATGTACTGTGAATGCTGTCAGAAAAATACTACATAAGTAATGTCAAATCTCCACTAGAGATCGAGGTGGTGGCAAGACTGGCAACTTTCTTGAAATGTCTATCGAATCAGTCAACTCATCATGTACCTGAATGTAGCAATTAGTGGAAATATGAAATGGAATGATCCCACAGTCATTCGTAGTACAGGTTCATTGGTACGATGGGAAATACAGATTTCAAAATAGACAGCTCACAAACCATCAAATATATTATTTCTCAAGTCAACATCCTTTTTTCAATCTTATTGTATTAGTTAAGAAGTGAATGAGGTATCGTTAAAAACATTTGTTAATCGGCTTATGACACTGCACACCGATTTCATGCTGAAACTTACTATTTGCTGAAAATTTTAACATAAAAGAGACTTTTAAGAATCATAAGCAAAACGGATACCCAGCTTCATACCTATATTTTGCGAAGCTAACTTATTAATCAAGGATAGGAGACTCCTTTTTCCTACTATCTTAACCATTTTATTTGTTTTAATGTGCGTTGTATACAACATTGTCACAGATAATAATCGTGACTGCTGCGATAGTCCATTATCTCTGTCCGTCGAAGAAGATGATTTTTCTAAACGAATATACTTTCCCAAACCACAAATATTTTTGTCATTGTCGCCAATTGCCCTTATTCCAACGACTATACTTATTCCAATTAGTGTCATTATTTACAACAATTTACAATTAATGCTCAGGTGACTAACACGGGGAAAATTGTTGTAATACCATGGGTACACTTAACACCATCTGATCCAGGCATGGGTTTTCAGTTGGCAATAAAACAGTTGCCTATTAGTATTGCACTTGCGATCACTGTAAACAAGTCGAGAGTAAACACTTCGAGGAACTGGATTTTATTGAACAAATCTCGCCTTTACACATAGACGACTGTTTGTACCCTTTTCAAGGATAAATAAATTAATTAACATTTTTAAATCCCTCGAAGAAAACGGAAAACAAAAACTACACGAAGGTTACATTCTTACGCGAAATACCGTTTACACTGTGGTATTGTAATGCTCTGTAAGAATTTTGCTCAGAATCAGGAGTATAGAAATGCAGATTAAGATTTTTTTTATTTTTCATTCCCGCAACAACTCTTATCCCAACGGCTATACTTATTCCACATACTCTCATTATTTGGAACTATATGAAACGTCCCCTTTGAAGAATTATACATGACTGTCCTTAAGCTGATACACAATATTTTTTTTTGCGCAATGCAATCTGACTTTCAAAAATCCCTACAAAAGAATGGCCCTGACTAACATTAAGCTGTAAGTTTCACAAATCACTTACCTCACAAAAATCTTCGCTACTCAAGCTACTGCAATACAGCGAGCGCCACTACTGCCAGTTAAATAAAAGATTCAAACTACTGAAGGCACTAACTACTGATAGGGATAGTTAGCAAATGAAAGATATTAATAGAGAACAAACAATGTATTTACCTTAATATCATCAAAAGTCATAATATATATAGCAGTTCATCACAAATTACAAAACTCCGCCATCTCTCTCCCCACATCCACCACCGCTGGCGGCTCACCTCCAACTGCGCAACGCTACGCGCTGTTCGCATCCAGCTGCCGCTGCCCAACACTACAATGGCGAGTATTACAACAATGCAAAGCAGCCACAGACTGCACACAGCACAGCCAGTGATTTTCATACAGAGGTGGCGTTACCAATAAAAAAACCTAAACAGCCTACTTACATATAAAACACGAAGAGTGCCGAACGGGTCCCCTTGTCCTACATACAATAAAGCTGAAGCGTGTCGAACCCAAATAGGACTATAAAGCGATACTGACGCATGCAGCAAGCGAAAGCATGATGGCAGGTTTGTTGCACTCGTGAGGAACATCACGGAATTGCAAAAAATATCTAAACTAGTAGGTACTAGAAGACAGAGGTCAATTGTTAGGCTAAAGTCTAGTTAAATAATTTCAGAAACCGGTATTGACGAACTCAGGAATATACTCCAGCGACCTAAAAATCGCTTCCGAATGGGGAAGTACTCTGCCTGAGTTCTCTCCACTACTTTCAATATGCTTGACACCAAACAGTGCTACCAACACTCCAGAAACACGTACATATCAATATCCTTCGGCAAGCTTCTTCAGTGTATATAATAATCCTAGGCCCGACGAGATTGCTGACGCATCTTGAAAGCGGTACGTATGAAGGTGATGCCTTCACTCCAGAAACACGTACATAGAAATATTCTTAGGCAAGCCTCTTTATTGCACACTATCACTCTACGCCTGACGACGTTCGTTAAGCGTGTGGCGACGTCATTTATCCACTGCGCCAAAAACAGCGGGTGAAAGCTGCAGTGATAGATATTTATCTTTGCCGTAGTCGACTTGGTTACGAGTTGTTTATTCTTGTTAGTTTTTGATCTGTGCTTGGAAAATGAAATGTTTTCTCATCTCATGAAAAAGCTGTTACTTCATAAAATATAAAGGCTTCCATAGTGGTGACCCCGAAAAATCGTAGCAGAAGCATAAAGAAAATATATATACCGACGAGAATAATGGATTCAGAGACAAAAGCATGGGGCAGTGGAATCAAGATTGAAGACTACAGTCTGTTCGACCAAGTATCGCGGTCCACGCCTTTTGATTCGCCACAAAACGGAACGACGGATGTTAACGCAAAAGATGGGAGTACCTACGCGCGACACGGAAATGTTAAGCTTTCCGCGTTCTGGCCGACGCGCCCCCAGCTTTGGTTTACGCAGGCTGAATGCATATTTCGGCAGTGTGGGGTGTCTAACAACATTGACAAATTTAATATAGTGGTTTCACATCTAAATTTAGAAGTGATAGAGCAAGCAGAAGAAACCTTGTCGCAACAAAATTACTTTGTGCTAAAGGAAGCTCTCATACAGCATTATACGCTGTCACCAGATTTGCGGCTACAAAAAATTTTCGCATACGAAGATTTGGGCGACAAGACTCCGTCACAAGTACTCAAAGCCTTACGTACATTAGCCGGCCCGGAACTCCTACCTGAAGAGTCTTTACGTCTAATATGGCTTCGTAAACTTCCTGCCAACATCCGTGCCGTCATTGCAGCAGAAACAGACTTCCCATTGCAAGTCTTAGCAAAAAAGGCAGACACCATCGCAAACACCTTAACCGAAGTTTCTGCGTGTTCCGAATTCAACTACAGTCAGGATAGAGGCCCAATAACGTGTAGTGTGATGGTGGAATCTGACGTCAGTGAGCCAGGAACATGCAATAATACTTCCCAACAGCAGTGCTCATCGACCGAACCCACCATACAGCAACTGGCAGCACAAGTGGCAAAACTCAACGTGCAAGCAACTTCAAACCACCAGCAGCTACGAAGTCGCAGTTGGAAAAGACGAAGAAATGCTATCCAACAGGATTTGACAGATCAATGGTGCTGCTACCACAGACGCTTCGGTAACACTGCCCGTCAATGTATTCAACCCTGCAGCTACCCAAACTTAAAAGGCGGGCGTTAAAGGGTGCTAACGTTCGTCAACAACAACATAGGCGCCCGAGTCATAGCGTGATTCGAAGAAGTGAAAACGCCACGGTATCTGCAGTCAACCAATCACACCGATTGTTCGTGTTGGACCTCTCTTCAGGTGAAAAGTTTCTGATTGACACAGGTTCAGAAGTCAGTGTTTATCCAAGAAAGAGAGGTGATATACTCACGACAACAACGCAACATGTGCTGACTGCGGCAAACAATTCCGGAATATCTACCTATGGCGAGAAAAAGTTGGCATTACATCTGAATTCCAACTTCCATCCAAAATGGACTTTTGTGGTTGCTGATGTGCCGAGTCCTATAATTGGAGCGGACCTTTTACGGAACTACCGACTTATGCCCGACCCGGTTAACCGTCGTTTGGTGACAGTTCCCACAGGAGGGATATTGCCTACTGCGTCTTCCGCGCCGGTTCAAGTGCAGTGCGATGTGCCCGTGTCTTTCCGCACGAAGATTTCCGGCTCCTCTACCGCGTCATCCGCGTCGGGATATTGTGACACGATTTCGTACCCGCAACTAAGCGGGGCGCACACGTGTGCGTCACGCAAGAAGACACCCGACAGTCGTAACGATTCGTATACTGTAGACAATATCAGAGCACTGTCGGAGGAATCACTTTTTCGTAAACTGCTTCAAGACTTTCCAGCACTTACCGAACCCGTCAACGCAACCAGGAAATGCAGACACAATACTCAACACCACATCAGCACGACACAAGGTCAACCCGTTGCCTTCCGCCCGCGGCGTCTGCCTCCAGAGAAGCTGCTCGCGGCGCGAGCTGAGTTCGACAGACTTCTAAAAACAGGTATTGTAAGTAGGTCTGATAGTTCATGGGCATCTCCAATTCACGTGGTCCGTAAAAAAGACAATTCATGGAGAGTATGTGGAGACTACAGGGCGCTCAATGCCCGCACAATTTCCGACCGCTACCCGGTACCCAATGTGACTGATTTTAACAGTACGATTAGCAATGCCAAAATATTTAGTGTGATTGATTGCGCCAAAGCATTTTCCCAGATTCCCATGGCTCCATCTGACATTAAAAAAACAGCAGTTATCACACCATTCGGTTTGTTTGAGTATAATTTTATGCCCTTTGGCCTCAGAAACGCTGCCCAAACATGGCAAAGATTCATGCATGAGGTGCTTCGAGAATTACCATTCGTATTTTGTTATATGGACGACATTTTAGTATTCTCTGGTTCTGTATATCAGCATGTCGAACATCTGCGGCAGCTTTTCCGCCGTCTGACAGAGTATGGCATAATTAATAACGAAACAAAGTGCTCGTGGGATATTTGGTTTCAACAGCAGGCCTGTCACCTTTGCCTGAGCGGGTTGAAGCAGTACAACAGATGCCCCTTCCCACAACTTACAAAGGACTTCGCAGATATTTAGGCATGCTCAACTACACTCCTGGAAATGGAAAAAAGAACACATTGACACCAGTGTGTCAGACCCACCATACTTGCTCCGGACACTGCGAGAGGGCTGTACAAGCAATGATCACACGCACGGCACAGCGGACACACCAGGAACCGCGGTGTTGGCCGTCGAATGGCGCTAGCTGCGCAGCATTTGTGCACCGCCGCCGTCAGTGTCAGCCAGTTTGCCGTGGCATACGGAGCTCCATCGCAGTCTTTAACACTGGTAGCATGCCGCGACAGCGTGGACGTGAACCGTATGTGCAGTTGACGGACTTTGAGCGAGGGCGTATAGTGGGCATGCGGGAGGCCGGGTGGACGTACCGCCGAATTGCTCAACACGTGGGGCGTGAGGTCTCCACAGTACATCGATGTTGTCGCCAGTGGTCGGCGGAAGGTGCACGTGCCCGTCGACCTGGGACCGGACCGCAGCGACGCACGGATGCACGCCAAGACCGTAGGATCCTACGCAGTGCCGTAGGGGACCGCACCGCCACTTCCCAGCAAATTAGGGACACTGTTGCTCCTGGGGTATCGGCGAGGACCATTCGCAACCGTCTCCATGAAGCTGGGCTACGGTCCCGCACACCGTTAGGCCGTCTTCCGCTCACGCCCCAACATCGTGCAGCCCGCCTCCAGTGGTGTCGCGACAGGCGTGAATGGAGGGACGAATGGAGACGTGTCGTCTTCAGCGATGAGAGTCGCTTCTGCCTTGGTGCCAATGATGGTCGTATGCGTGTTTGGCGCCGTGCAGGTGAGCGCCACAATCAGGACTGCATACGACCGAGGCACACAGGGCCAACACCCGGCATCATGGTGTGGGGAGCGATCTCCTACACTGGCCGTACACCACTGGTGATCGTCGAGGGGACACTGAATAGTACACGGTACATCCAAACCGTCATCGAACCCATCGTTCTACCATTCCTAGACCGGCAAGGGAACTTGCTGTTCCAACAGGACAATGCACGTCCGCATGTATCCCGTGCCACCCCACGTGCTCTAGAAGGTGTAAGTCAACTACCCTGGCCAGCAAGATCTCCGGATCTGTCCCCCATTGAGCATGTTTGGGACTGGATGAAGCGTCGTCTCACGCGGTCTGCACGTCCAGCACGAACGCTGGTCCAACTGAGGCGCCAGGTGGAAATGGCATGGCAAGCCGTTCCACAGGACTACATCCAGCATCTCTACGATCGTCTCCATGGGAGAATAGCAGCCTGCATTGCTGCGAAAGGTGGATATACACTGTACTAGTGCCGACATTGTGCATGCTCTGTTGCCTGTGTCTATGTGCCTGTGGTTCTGTCAGTGTGATCATGTGATGTATCTGACCCCAGGAATGTGTCAATAAAGTTTCCCCTTCCTGGGACAATGAATTCACGGTGTTCTTATTTCAATTTCCAGGAGTGTATTACAGACGTCACTTACCAAAATTAGCTGCCGCCCAAGAGCCACTCACAACGTTACTTGCAGGTAAAAATACAATAGGAAATCGTAAAATTCCATGGAGTCCAGATGCTGAAGCAGCTTTCCATGACTTAAAGAAATGTCTTTCTCGGGCAACACTACTGGGACATCCAAGATTGAGCGCTCCTTTAGCGCTCATGGTTGATGCGAGCCAAACAGCAGTGGGTGCAGCGCTACAGCAAGAAGTTGATGGCAGATGGCAGCCGCTCGCATTTTTCTCTAAAAACCTGACTCGACAGCAGCAAAAATGGAGTGCTATTGACCGTGAGTTGCTTGCTATTTACTTAGCCATAAAGCATTTTCGCACTGGTAGTTGGGAGCTCCAACTCAGGCGCGTAATGGGGCCCCTTAGGGATATGGCAGCAAGAGAGGGGAAGAAAACGAATATGCACTCCGTGTGCATACCGGGGGGAGTCATTCCAGATGTGGAAAGGGTCCTTTCGGATGCCATGAAGGGTACAGGGTCCACCCATCTGCAAGGTGGTTGCTCATGTCGGCACTAATGATGTGTGTCGCTATGGATCGGAGGAAATCCTCTCTGGCTTCCGGCGGCTATCTAATTTGGTGAAGACTGCCAGTCTCGCTAGCGGGGTGAAAGCAGAGCTCACCATCTGCAGCATCGTTGACAGGATTGACTGCGTACCTTTGGTACAGAGCCGAGTGGAGAGTCTGAATCAGAGGCTGAGACGGTTCTGCGACCGTGTTGGCTGAAGATTCCTCGACTTGCGCCATATGATGGTGGGATTTCGGGTTCCGCTGGATAGGTCAGGAGTCCACTACACGCAACAAGCGGCTGCACGTGTAGCAGGGGTTGTGTGGCGTGGACTGGGCGGTTTTTTAGGTTAGATGGCCTCGGGCAAGTACAGAAAGGGCAACAGCCTCAAAGGGTGCGGGGCAAAGTCAGGACATGCGGGGGCCAAGCAGCAACCGGTATTGTAATTGTAAACTTTCGAAGCTGCATTGGTAAAGTACCGGAACTTCAAGCGCTGATAGGAAACACCGAAGCTGAAATCGTTGTAGGTACAGAAAGCTGGTTGAAGCCAGAGATAAATTCTGCCGAAATTTTTACAAAGGCACAGACGGTGTTTAGAAAGGATAGATTGCATGCAACCAGTGGTGGCGTGTTTGTCGCTGTTAGTAGTAGTTTATCCTGTAGTGAAGTAGAAGTGGATAGTTCCTGTGAATTATTATGGGTGGAGGTTACACTCAACAACCGAGCTAGGTTAATAGTTGGCTTCTTTTACCGACCTCCCGACTCAGCAGCATTAGTGGCAGAACAACTGAGAGAAAATATGGAATACATTTCACATAAATTTTCTCAGCATGCTATAGTCTTAGGTTGAGATTTCAATTTACCAGATATAGACTGGGACACTCAGATGTTTAGGACGGGTGGTAGGGACAGTGCATCGAGTGACATTATACTGAGTGCACAATCCGAAAATTACCTCGAGCAATTAAACAGAGAACCGACTCGTGGAGATAACATCTTAGACCTACTGATAACAAACAGACCCGAACTTTTCGACTCTGTATGTGCAGAACAGGGAATCAGTGATCACAAGGCCGTTGCAGCATCCCTGAATATGGAAGTTAATAGGAATATAAAAAAAGAGAGAAAGGTTTATCTGTTTATCAAGAGTAATAGAAGGCAGATTTCAGACTACGTAACAGATCAAAACGAAAATTTCTGTTCCGACACTGACAATGTTGGTTGTTTATGGAAAAATTTCAAGGCAATCGTAAAATTCGTTTTAGACAGATGCGTGCCGAATAAAACTGTGAGGGACGGGAAAAACCCACCGTGGTTCAACAACAAAGTTAGGAAACTACTGCGAAAGCAAAGAGAGCTTCACTCCAAGTGTAAACGCAGCCAAAACCTCTCAGACAAACAGAAGCTAAACGATGTCAAAGTTGGCGTAAGGAGGGCTATGCGTGAAGCGTTCAGTGAATTCGAAAGTAAAATTCTATGTACCGACTTGACAGAAAATCCTAGGAAGTTCTGGTCTTACGTTAAATCAGTAAGTGGCTCGAAACAGCATATCCAGACACTACGGGATGATGATGGCATTGAAACAGAGGATGACACGCGTAAAGCTCAAATACTAAACACCTTTTTCCAAAGCTGTTTCTCAGAGGAAGACCGCACTGCAGTTCCTTAACTAAATCCTCGCACAAACGAAAAAATGGCTGACATCGAAATAAGAAATAAGTGTCCAAGGAATAGAAAAGCAACTGGAATCACTCAACAGTGGAAAGTCCACTGGACCTGACGGGATACCAATTCGATTCTACACGGAGTACGCGAAAGAACTTGCCCCTCTTCTAACAGCCGTGTACCGCAAGTCTCTAGTGGAACGGAAGGTTCCAAATGATTGGAAAAGAGCACAGGTAGTCCCAGTCTTCAAGAAGGGCGTCGAGCAGATGCGCAAAACTATAGACCTATATCTCTGACGTCGATCTGTTGTAGAATTTTAGAACATGTTTTTTGCTCGCGTATCATGTCGTTTTTGGAAACCCAGAATCTACTCTGTAGGAACCAACATGGATTCCGGAAGCAGCGATCTTGTGAAACCCAACTCGCTTTATTTGTTCATGAAACCCAGAAAACATTAGGTAAAGGCTCCCAGGTAGATGCTATTTTCCTTGACTTCCGGAAGGCGTTCGATACAGTTCCGCACTGTCGCCTGATAAACAAAGTAAGAGCCTACGGAATATCAGACCAGCTGTGTGAGTGGATTGAAGAGTTTTTAGCAAACAGAACACAGCATGTTGTTATCAATGGAGAGACGTCTACAGACGTTAAAGTAACCTCTGGCGTGCCACAGGGGAGTGTTATGGGACCATTGCTTTTCACAATAAATATAAATGACCTAGTAGATAGTGTTGGAAGTTCCATGCGGCTTTTCACGGATGATGCTGTAGTATACAGAGAAGTTGCAGCATTAGAAAATTGTAGCGAAATGCAGGAAGATCTGCAGCGGATAGGCACTTGGTGCAGGGAGTGGCAACTGACCCTTAACATAGACAAATGTAATGTATTGCGAATACATAGAAAGAAGGATCCTTTATTGTATGATTATATGATAGCGGAACAAACACTGGTAGCAGTTACTTCTGTAAAATATCTGGGAGTATGCGTGCGGAACGATTTGAAGTTGAATGATCATATAAAATTAATTGTTGGTACCAGGTTGAGATTCATTGGGAGAGTCCTTAGAAAATGTAGTCCAGCAACAAAGGAGGTGGCTTACAAAAAACACTCGTTCGACCTATACTTGAGTATTGCTCATCAGTGTGGGATCCGTATCAGATCGGGTTGACGGAGGAGATAGAGAAGATCCAAAGAAGAGCGGCGCGTTTCGTCACAGGGTTATTTGGTAACCGTGATAGCGTTATGGAGATGTTTAGCAAACTCAAGTGGCAGACTCTGCAAGAGAGGCGCTCTGCATCGTGGTGTAGCTTGCTCGCCAGGTTTCGAGAGGGTGCGTTTCTGGTTGAGGTATCGAATATATTGCTTCCCCCTACTTATACCTCCCGAGGAGATCACGAATGTAAAATTAGTGAGATTCGAGCGCGCACGGAGGCTTTCAGACAGTCGTTCTTCCCGCAAACCATACGCGACTGGAACAGAAAAGGGAGGTAATGACAGTGGTACGTCAAGTGCCCTCCGCCACACACCGTTGGGTGGCTTGCGGAGTATAAATGTAGATGTAGATGTAGATGTCGAAGGGAGGCTCTTCGCAATTTTTGCCGATCACAAGCCGTTAGTAGCTATATTTCAACGAGACACAGAGCTCAATTCACCACGTCAGTGCAGGCAAGTCGAGTACATTGCACAGTTCACAACTGACGTGCGTCACATTTCAGGAAAAGACAACCTGGTCGCAGATTGCCTGTCTAGGCATTGTGCCAGTTTAAATTCAATTCGTTGGACCGAGTTAGCGTCTAAACAACGAGAAGATCCTTTCTTGCGCCGTCTAATAGAGGAACAGAGAACTGCGCTGCAGCTAAGACGTGTGTCTGTCCCAAATGTTCCAGACGGAATTTGGTGTGATGTAGCAAAAGGAAAGGAGCGACCTTACATACCAGAACAATATCGTCGTGAGATTTATAGTGCACTACATAACCTATCACATCCAGGAGTGCGAGATACAGCCAAGTTAGTTTCCTCCAAAGTAGTGTGGCCTGGAATACAAAAAGATTGTCGTGCATGGGCGCGTGCATGCCTAACATGCCAGCTTAATAAAATCAGCAGACATGTCTTTGCACCTATTGCTGACTTCCCGACGCCATCTGCAAGATTTTCACTTATACATGTGGACATGTGGGCCCGCTATCATGCTCTTCAGAACAACGCTATTTGCTCACAATCATTGATCGTTTTACCAGGTGGCCAGAAGTAGTTGTAATACAAGACATTTCTGCGGAGTCGGTTGCAAAAGCACTGTTGCATTCATGGTTCTCCAGGTTTGGCGTTCCGCAAAACATAACAACAGATCGCGGAAGGCAGTTTGAAAGTCAACTTTTCAATGAACTTTTACTACTGTGCGGGTGCAACCACCTACGCACCACAAGCTATCATCCATCTAGTAATGGAATGGTGGAACGACTACACCGCACGCTCAAAGCTGCATTAATGTGTAGTCCACTTCATGGCCTGAAGCACTACCGCTGGTCCTACTCGGATTGAGAACGGCCGTGAAGGGGGACTTACAATGCTCTTCCGCAGAATTGGTTTATGGCGAGCAATTGAGGGTTCCTGGAGAATTTATCGTTCCAGCATCTACACAGCCGTTCGCCCCTGAGCTATGCACGCAATTCGCGAGACAACTCAGCGTTAGAATGAGAAACATCAAACCCACTAACCCTGTCAGACATGGAGACCGGAGAGTGTTTGTACATAAAGACCTGCAAGCAACGTCCCACGTGTGGCTTAGGGATGATACGGTGCGCCCGCCGCTTATTTCGCCTTACTCTGGGCCATACAGGGTAATCACAAGTGGAAGCCACAGCTTCAAAATCGATAAGGACGGTAAAGAAGAGACAGTCTCAATTGAGCGGCTTAAACCTGCTTACACCGAAGAGGGTACCCTCAAACGTGGAGGCAAAAGAAACAGCAGAGAGTCTCGCCGAGCCCACGGTTTCAGAAGAGGACAACGAAGCAGCAAGTGCAGAGCAGGAGCAGCCATTGCCTGTACCAGATGTTTTCACGAGAGCTGGTAGAAAAATCAAGTGCAAGTTTCCCCACATACCTGGTGCACCCGGTTTCGGGGGGAGGGGAGCTGATGTGGCGACGTCTTTTGGCCACTGCTGCAGTTGATAGATATTTATCTCTGCCGTAGTCGGCAGGGTTACGAGTGGTTTGGTTTTGATCTGTGCTTGGAAAATGAAATGTTTTCTCATCTCATGAAAAAGCTGTTAATAATATGTAAAGGCTCCCATAAGCTCCTTATAATTGGTACTTAAACTCTGTTCACGATCACGATTGATTGATCAATTCATCAACCTATGACTTCTTATAGCGATAAATTATCAAATACGTGTAAGTACCGCACTCCACCTGCGAGAGAGATGCGTTTACTCTTTGGACTGTAGTTGCTCTTTGGAGAGCTACTGTAAATCTGAGGGTAACGCTCGTTTCACAATAATTCCCGCAAACAGGACGTCATTTAGACCTCACATACAATATCGACGAGCGCATGATCGGCTATCGACTTTCGTTAGCATTCGATACTTGCCTCCTACAAAATTTCATGCGCGTGTACCGCAGATCACCATTGTCATTAAATGGTACTTAATAACTCATAAATTATATAAGCCTTCAAGATAGAACAGGGTATCTAAGACCGCAGTTAAACTTCGCATGGTTAAGTGAATAAGGTCGTGGTTTCTGGAGTCGAAAGCTGTTGGTTCCCATCCCGTAACGTGTAATTTTTTTTTTTCATGACAGCGTGGCTAACACGTTCTGTTACTTGTGAAATATTTTCTGCAACAATGGATGTCAATTAGATTCAGTCTGATCTGAGAACAAAGGATGAAATAAATATTTAGCGCTTTCGGAATATGCGGTTAGGCAGAAACTAAGAGACAGCCTAAATTGCCGCGACTGAAACGAGTAACAATAAAATTCATTTTCTTCTTCTCACAAATTTAGGCCCTTCATTTCCGAATATGTGCCGCCTTGCGAGTTTTAGGCAAGAACTAATAAAACAGATTTAATTGCTGCGACTGAAACTAGCAGTAATAAAATTCGTATTCTGCCTTTTCACTAATATTTGGCTCCGAATAAATGGCGATTTTCGAGTGTGTGGTTAGGCTGGAACCTAAGGGTACTGCTTTAATTGCTGAAAGTGAATCGAGGACCAATAATATTCATATTCTTCCTTGTCACAGAGTCGATAATCGATCATGCGGTCGCCGATACTGCACGTGACGTCAAAATGACGTCAGGGTTGCTGGAATTGTTCTGAAACGAGCGCTAACCTAAATCTAAAGCAAAAAGCGGAGATAGATAACACACTGTTACGGTATGCGATCTATAACAGACGTGTACAAATCCTCAACAGAATTATAATTCATTACTGTCTGCAGTTAAAGGCAATTTTATTTTATAATAACCAAGCCTTTCGCGATGGCGCTTGAATTTCGAAATCAGTCATTTGAAGTAAGTGTTCAGCAAAAACGACTATGGGGCACGTGATATCACGTCAGCATCCACCAAGAAAGGAAACGTGAAAATGTACAATATTCATGTGATAAGCCATCGATGGCACTCCTTCCCTTCTCAGGCGCTACATCCAGCAAAATTGGCGGAGTCCTCGGAAGGTGAGGTATCAGATCTATTTTCTGACCTCCTAAGAAGGTAAAGCAGATGCTACGCCCTGATGAGGACAGTCTCGGCCTCAGGACCCCTAGAATTTACAGCATCCCGTGTGAATGCTGAAGCATTTACATCGGTCAGCCCATCCGCGCCGTTTGCGACCGTTGTGCAGAGTATTAACGACGTAATAAAAATCGCTAGCTGGAGATATCCGCAGTTGTTGAGCATAACCTCACAAACAAACATGAAATACTGTTGGCGAAGCAACCGTTTTGTTCCAAGGTCCCGCATAATGAGACTCTATAATTAAAGAGGTTGTAGAAATAAGAATATCTGAGGAAACCTTCAATCGTGACGGCGAATATAGTGTCAGCAGTGCATGGAAGCGAGCTCTCGATGCAGAGAAGAGCCGTAGATATTCGTCGCAATGTTTACGCTACGGCGCTGGTGCCAACAGCGCAGCCGTTGACACAATCTACGATGGCATGACGTAGTTACCGACCAATCAGAAGCCGTCTTCGGAGTATAAATGGCCACCAGAGCAGTGATTTCGACAGTCAGTAGCTTCTGACGATGGTGATGGTTGAAATGGTCGAAAACACGAGGTTTTACCCTGAACTGACGCGGCAAGAAGTCCCAGAAAGTTTTTTATAATTTTATTTTGCTGTGCTATTGTGATGAATGTGTTAAAAGTGCTGTAGAGAAGAGACTGTTGTTTTCCTTGAGGAGAAAATGCAGTCTTGAAAAGCTATTCAAACATGTTTCATTTTATAAACAGTGCATTTCCAAGAGTGAACATACGTACAAGGATTCTGTAGGATCTTTGGACATTTGGTTCATGATGTTTGCTAACGAATCTGCATCACGATCTTAAGATACATCGCCAGGTGTTTTTACCAATGATTGAAGTGATATGCTGTCCGGTTACGCATCGTCGGACCAAATGATAACTGCACTGCACTGGATCAGTTTGCGAAGCTTCTATACAAAGTCTTAAATATCACCAGCAATTTAGAGGCGACTGCGGAGATGTGCAGCTGCTCCTGCATAACAAGAACGTCGAGCGCCATTAATTACTGTCGTACTGTCCTCGGCATGGACTATTGACTTTTCAGCGACATACAGGAGGGAGCCTAATCAAGAGCATTGAGACTGAAGGTGATCTGTATTTTCCCCGAATAGATAATGACGAACGGTTGTAACACACATGAATTTTAATGAGTAGCTTCCGAGTCACGAAATAATTTAATTCCAAGGAGCTTGCTTATTAGTTAACTTCATAATTACTTACGTCAGTTGATTACTTCCTTCACGTGTAGGAGTAGTAAAGCAGATAACAACAGGTAGTTATTTATAAAATCCCCCGGCTACATTTGAATTAAAATAAAAGTAATATTATAATGTCAGACGTCTCAAACATAAGCTGTTTACTAGAGGGAGGTCACAGTTGGATATGTTACTTTATTTTATTTTTACTTGAAACCACCAGCCTCTTCCCTGTGTCCATTGCTAGTTTCCTTTCCTCTTTTGTCCGTTAAATTGAAACCGTGGGAGAGTATTTCTTTGATCTTTCAAAGAGGCCAGAAAAGTTACCTTTCCCTCTGAATCAGTGTTACCAACATCTAGATTCATGCTCCCATACTCTTCGATTGTGATCAAAAAATTCTTTGTAGAATAACCTGTAACAAATCATGAGCTTTCGTAGTTCTTTATGCTTGTCCAGAAAGAAAGCATCCAGCGAATGGAACGCCTTCACGGCTTTTCACTTCCTCTCAGCTGTCAAGTGATGCTCGTAAAAGTAAGGCGAAAGCAGATTTCTAGAGGGAGTTTAGATGCAGAGTGTGGTGGGTGTGTATGCCAGTTCCTTGGAAACATCATGTTAAGATGCGTTCTGTAAGCTACCCTTTTGCTATACATGATGGTATTTGCACTCTCATGTTTTGTTGTTTATTAAATTACGTCCCTTTTGATAATATTTGGCGTGAAGAAGCGTTAGATTGGGTATGTTCAGACTTTGCACATTGGCAGTAATAGTCCATGTGTGGCTTCGCTTTTACTTGTGATAATTTTCCCGTATCGTGCCCTACATTCACCATTTAATGGTGTTTCATTTAAAGCATTGTAATCTAAACGAAGCTCTTGACTGGAGAATAAACTTAATAGTAGAATAATCTTGGAAGCTTTCATTGTTGCCTGCACCACTTGTGTCCGTTGTATCTTGATTTCAATTTATCATCCTTGACTCTCTCGCTTTCAATGAGTTCTTATCATAGTAATTCTATCAAGAATGCGACGTTGCCTTTTTCCAGTAACGTAATATCTATTACGATCTAGTTGCTCTCTTTGTGCAAATCTGAACGCCACATGGAGACCAACTTGTGCTAATCGAGTTAAGAACTCTTCCACTTGACAGAACTCGATCTTCCAAGTACAACGAATGCTGACTTCGTAATCTGAACATTTTATGAAGAGTTTTGCTACATTTATCGTACTTTGCCCCCAAGAGACGATCTCCTCTCTGGTAGCCTTTAGCACTTTCCCACTGATCTATGTGAGCTCATCTATTGAGAATAAAAGTAACGTGTGGATGGGTGGTCGTCTCTTTCTTGTTATAACCATTAGGTACACAACTAAATTTTTAAGGTCATGATCAACTTCTACTACTCTTCCTTGCAGTATAATTGATTATTTAATCCCCCACTTTTATGAGAGGCGCCTTTGCTGGTTTGCCATTTGATTATGATCTTCTTATTGTTTACGGATCCAAAGTTAGTTCGAATATTGTCCTAAAGCCAGTTAATTGTCTTAAGTGCTGAGTGAAGCTTGAAGAAATAAATGATTGTCACTATGGAATTTATTTAGCCATTTTGAATTCTGTCCCAAAAAGACAAAGCCACATGTTAGAATTGCTCGAAGTCTGATATGGAAACAGATCAGTAGCAAATAAGTCGCTATTGTGCACCTCAAGTCGTGCCAGATCAGTCAAGTCTCCGTTTTTTTTATTCAGTAAAGGTCAGATTTTTAGGGCTTGAACGTTCTCATTGATTTCAGATTCGGGAATTCGGCATGTTCCTTGCACGAGTGCATCACCATAAAGCAAGGAAGGTGACAGATAGACATTCTATTAATAAAGTAAATTCAAACTATTGCTTTCGTCAACCTGCCTGAAATCAAAATCCACCCAATGTTCCCCCTGAGGGTCCGGGGGTTAGAATAAGCTCGAGGTATTCCTGCCTGTCGTAAGAGGCGACTGAAAGGAGTCTCACACATTTCGGCCTTTATCTTATGGTTCCCTGTAGGGTATGACATCCGTTTTTCAAAATTTTTCCAGAAGAGCGAGCCAATTGGGGAAGGGCGCCTTACATGGTGCATAGTGTCAATCATTCCCTGAGATCTCTCGCATCCTTCGTCGACGTGGAGCTGCACTTCCGCTCCTTCTCCAGCTGTTGGGCGAGGTCAGCCTCCTGGGTGCGTTTTCCTCCATCCTCTGTGGAGTATCGCTCTCTGCGCTGTCGAGGATAATGGACTTCTTAGCTCGTTTGCGCATGATATCCAGCCCAGAAGCCATCCCGTTATGGTGGGGCCGCCATGCACCCTGTTGGTTGTAGCCCACTCACCACACAGAGTTTACTATGCTGATGCCTACGCCACTAACTGCCCACTTATGTAAAAGCGTAGATGCCTGTCACCCTGGGGTATCGGGACTCTCAGCAATGGCCATCCTGCCAGGTGGCCTTTGCTGTGGCTCGGTGGCGCCTGTGGGGAGGTCCCCTGGTTGGAGAGGGTGGCATAACGGCGGATGACACTCCATGAAGTGTACTACATCATCTCTTGCTGGTGATCAAACACCAGCAGTCTCTAAGTGGTCAAGGTCTAACTTCAGTGCTAAGAAATATGACCCCTAATCGACCCCCCCCCCCACCCTATACTGGCTGCACCATGGGAGGAATGCCAGGCTTAGGATGGGAGCGAAGCTTATTCACCCCAGTGCCTCGTATGTACGAGAGTTGATGGGGAATCTTTCTTCTGAATGAAACCTCAGTTTTTTGTGGAGCATTTAGAGGACAAGTTTGGGGAGGTGGAGGGCTTGTCAGGAATGTGGTCAGGGTCGATCTTGATCAAAACAGCATCCTCTGCCCAGTCACGGTGTAGCCTCCCCACAAAAATTTATAAATGACAATATTATTTAAGAATGCTAACCTCCCTAGCAATTAAATTTAATGACAATAAAAAATGAGAATCGCAATCTGACTGAAATATAAGTTCTTCACAAAAAAAATTAAAGTCTATTCAGTGATAAGAAAATCTCAGTGATAATGATAACTCAATTAAACCGAAATACCGGTCTTTGGGCCTGTGCAAAAATCATAATTAAATTCTTACCTCAGTATAACTGCATGTCAAATTTCTGCTCTTATTGTTGCCCACGGCTTGGAGGAACTGCATTGCAAATAATATTTTTTTTTTTGAAATTTAACTGAAACTTTTCTTTAAGGGAAATGGAAGGAAATCGTTGGTTCAATTAAATGCTTCTTTTGTTAAAAATATTGCTTTGAAATCAAAATTATTATTGGGGCACTTGTTGAAAATTAATTACAATAAATAAACTTTACATTATCTGATGATTACCTTAATTAACAATATACCTCATTCAGCATCTTGACCAGAATGCCATGTGGACGCTCGCCGACTCCTCACACACACAACTGCACTCGACTGCTACTACCGACATACTGCCCTGCTCACAGACTGCCCACTGACAGACTGCTCGCAACTGTACTGCACGACTACTACCGACCGACTACTGGACGCAACTGAACTGAGCTACTGCTATCGACAGACTGCACTGGCCTACAGCTACTAGCGTACTGCTCGCAACACTCGCGCGGTCAAGCGCAGACTAACCACGATAAAAGGCTCTCTGGTCAAAGATTTTATCATGCCTCACCATCGCTGCTACGTTACATACGTGTTTCATAACCCTCCACTGGGGGGGCAAAAATTTGGCAGTGATGGTGAGTCACTTGGACTTGCCATCGCAAGAAATTTTTTACAATTTACAGAATATTCAAATGTAGTACATAAATTAAATGTGGTGCACACGCACCAAGTACAAAATATATCAGGCAAAGACAAAATGTGAGTACAAAACATAGTAGCAAATCAGAAAAATGTATATACAAATTATTTGACAGATAACAAAGTGCACACGCACTGAAAAAATTCTTTAGCATTTACAGAACAAATAAACAGAATGGCAGAAAATCATGTTGATAAGTGACATGAGTGTACTCGCCCTGGAGCTGAGAACATATCAGCAAATGACGAAATGTATATACAATGAGTAACAAATGTCATAAGTGCATACGCACTGAAGTATTGAACATACAGAATGAGTACAAATCATATTGAAAAATGAGGAAAGTGCACAGGCACTGAAGTTCAGTAGAAAACATATTAACACACAACATTAGTGCACATGCACTGTAGTTCAGAACACATCATCAAAATAAAAAATGTATATACAATATAAAACACAAGAGTGTACATATACTGTACTTCAGAACAAATCGAAAAAATGTCTTTAGCATTTTCATAACAAATAAACATAATGGCAAAAAAAAACATGTCGACAAGTGCCATAAGTGTACTCGCACTGGAGTTCAGCGAATCGAAAAAAATGTATAACCCATGAACATAAATGATGTTAGCAAAAAATGATTTTCACTATGTGACAAGAATTAGGATAGGAAAGGGAAGGATTGCATCACGGTTGTAGCACTTTAGATTGCACACAGCTGTTCTGAAAGTCCATATCTTTCCACAGAAGTACAACACCAAGTGACACAATTTGAAGTTCTTTTCCCATCAGAATTTATCAGCGTAGCCAAGACACTGAACTGTCGTAGTAATGTTCCATGTTTTCATTTTGGCAGTACATTAGGTACACCAAACAGTGGGACCATAATAACGTCTTCATCGCTCACGGTGGTGGACAGCATGCCGTGTCAACACCACGCTCTTACAAGGCACACCAACGTAGAATTAGTGCAAAAACCAAATATAGTGCTCCATGATCATGAGGATGGACAGGACAAAGGGACATTGCAGTAATTCAGGGTAGTTAGCTCATAAGGTGAAGGACATTAAGTCACATACCATTCTTCATTAGTAGTTTGTGGCATTCATAGCCCAGTTATTGAACATTTCTGTACCATGTATGTAGTATTACAGAAAAATGTTCATTAATTGTTTTACATAGAATCAGTAGCCTTCTTTTCCTAGTTACAAAGCATTATTAAATAATCGCATTCTTTTCCAGTTACAAAGTATAGCATAGTTAATTAATCATTTGTCATTCCAATATAGTATTAATCATTAGCCTTCTCCTAATTACAAAGCATTATTAAACAATCACATTCCTTTCCAGTTACAAAGTATGGCATAGTTAATTAATCATTTGTCATTTCAATATAGTAAGAATCATTAGCTTTTTCCTAATTACAAAGCATTATTAAACAATCACATTCTTTTCCAGTTACAAAGTATGGCATAGTTAATTAATCATTTGTCATTTCAATATAGTAAGAATCATTAGCTTTTTCCTAACTACAAAGCATTATTAAACAATCACATTCTTTTCCAGTTACAAAGTATCAACATTGAAAACAAGAGCTAATTAATGGCATAATTAATAACATAATTCATTGAGTGACATTAATTATTGGCACTCAGTGGCCAGCAAGTATTGAATAGAATAAAACATTGTTCATCATTCAGTATTATTCAGATCATTAAGAAGTCATTATTAAAAATCAGTAAATTACAGTCATAGCATTAATAATCACAGGAATTATAAGTAGTCTCATTACAATAAACAGTGGCAGTTATTAGCCAGTTACAAAGCATTATTTTATATATATATATATATATATATATATATATATATATATATATATATATGTATATATATATATATATATATATATTTTGTATCATTAAGAAGTCATTACTGAAGTGACATACTATTCAGAGTTGATCAGTATTATTCAGAATTATCATAAACTAGTGACATTATGTGGGACTGGTAATATCTCTTTTAGCAATGCATTGCGTTGGGATCGATAATTAATTGTTGAGGCATAACACTATTTGCTTTTGACCTATTGCTGCAAATGAGGATAGGTAACGTCATTCGTCATGAGTCAGCTGTAGCAAGGTTATGTAACAAGGCAGTATATGTGATCACATTTATAAATGATAGACACAAATGGGTAAAAAAAAATGCAAGTACTAGAACAGGTATAATAAGTAACAGGTTTAGTAAGTATCATGAAAAGCTTCTCCTGGAAAAAATACAATATGGATTATTGACCTGAAAGAAGAAACGCACGCTATGCTGAAAAGTAGTGAACTTCGAATTAACAGGTAGTGAAATGTGTATAAAAATGTGTTCCATAGCTGTCCTTTCCAAAACTTTCCATCATCCTACTATGCAATATAACACCTGCTGTCAAAACAAACTGCAACAAATACTTAAATAACTACATAGCATAAATACATAACTTCAACATTATCCTCATCTGTAAAGAAAAAACTTCATTATCAATCACTTCATTATCCATATTATCATAACTTCATTATTATCATCACCTGTAAAGAAAAACTTCAATATTCATAACAGCATATTCTTCATCATTATTCATCAGCATTAATTGTCATCTGCAAAAAATCACTTCATTACTCATTATACAACTATTCCTTATCTCTAGCATATTTCATCACTAAAACTAAGATGTGTAGTTCTGTCTGACAGCCTGCATCAATCACCTTGTATTCTGAAAGAAAAAATTAGTGAAGACTGCTATTCTACGATGAGCATAGTATATTCTTGTTAATGCTTGTTAATCCTGATCCATTTACTCTTCCTCATAAAGTTATTGCATCTTCTTTCGTTTATTCCGTAGGTGAAATTCCCATTTCTGTTGAATTTATTTCTTACACGCATCATTTCTTTCTGAAATTGATGAACAAAGATTAATGTCTTGCATTTAAATCATATACCCACTAGATAATGACTGGTTTATGGTAACATAATTAACCATACAGCATAACATGACAGAAAACGTAATATGTCAAAGACATTGACAGTGTTCAGATGCAAAATGTACAGAGAATATCACAATGCAGCAGCAAAAGTAAAATGTAAAACAGTCACGATGTTGAGATATCATAGGGCAACAAATGTCAAAGTCAACTGGTGTGTGTTATATCTTAACTATTTCACAGTGCATACAAACAAAACTGGAATACAATCATACACACAAAAAAAGTGGAAAATGTGCACGGTCTGATGTGTAACGACAAGAAAAGCGACCTGCTAACCTTACCTTGCCGGGCACTTGCCAAGAAAAAATACGATAATCATCAGTAATTAGTCAGGTGAATATAATTGCATTAGTAAATGGCATCATAGTGTGTTGAATCATACAGTGCCTTCATTCAATAAAGGGTTTAATATTTGACCAATGGTGGTTGCCTCTCGATTTTCTGGTTCTCAAAGTTTCGACGTGTACAACATTGGGGTGAGGGATGCTGCGAATCCGATATGGACCTGCGTATAGAAGTTCAAATTTACTGCACTTACCTTTTAATTTACTGGATAAATAGTGTGTACGTACTAATATTTTCTGTCCAACGTGAAAGTCGCGGCGTGTACAAACCTGTTTTTGCTGTCTTCTCCGGCGCTCTGCGGCACGTTTGATGTTGTTCAGCGCAATGTCAATTATTTCATGGTGTCGTAGGCGACGACATTTAGGGAAGTTTACTAACTCTTTAATTTTGTTTGGTGGTTCAACGTTTTTCAATATAACAGACGGAGATAGCATAGTGGATTCATTTGGAATGGAATTAATTACATCTTGGAATGAGAGTATGTGTGTATCCCAATCAATATGTCTTTTGTGGCAGTATATTCGGCACAGCTTACCAATTTCTTTCATTAACCGTTCACAAGGGTTCGAAGAAGCATGGTACTTGGATATATAAATCGGAGAAATGTTTCTAGCTCGTAACATGCGTGTCCATATGCCGGAACGAAATTGAGATCCATTGTCAGAAATTACTTTCATCACATGCCCTACATGAAATAGAAAATGTTTTACAAATGCTTTCGAAACAGTTTTAGCAGTAGCTTTGCGTAATGGAGTGAAAGTAACAAATTTTGAAGTGAGCTCAACAGCGACAAAGATGTAGCAAAAACCTCTGTTAGTTCTCGGAATAGGACCAAAAATATCTACTGCGCCCATATGTCTTAATTTAACAGGTATAATTGGATATAATGGAGGAATATGTGAAGTGCTGTCTGATTTAGCTTTCTGGCAAATTTTACAAGACGCTAAAACTCGTCGTATACGTTTCTCCACGTTGGTAAAATAACAGTTCTGCCTCAGTATAAGAAAACACTTTCTTGCTCTGTAATGTGCGTAACTTAAATGAGTGTACCAGATTAGTTTGTTAACCAGTTCGTCAGGAATGCATAATAACCAATTGTTGCTGTCAGGATGAGAGCGGCGAAACAGAATGTCATTGCGTACAGTGTAGTGGTTTCTAATCGTAACATTATTCTTATGTTGCCAAAAGTGTTTAATTTCTTTCCACACATTGTCTTTATTTTGCTCTTGTGCTATGTCCTGTAATGACGATGAAATAAAGTTTTCAAATGCAACTTGCTAAATGTACATGACACTGAAATTTGCTTTGCAGAAGTTGGTTGCTACGTCTTGCTGATTGTTGCTGAGAGAACGCGATAGTGCGTCTGCTATGACATTTTGCGTGCCGGGAATGTGAACTATTGTAAAATTAAATTCCTGTAAATAGTTTCCATCTGCTTAATCTGTCGTGAGTGAATTTAGCCGAAAGTAAAAATTGTATCGCTCTGTGGTCTGTGTAAACGGTGGTATGTCTGCCATAAAGAAAGTGCCGAAATCTCGTAAAAGCCCATACAACACATAATGTTTCCAATTCTGTAACAGAATAATTTCGTTCAGCAGGTGACAGAATGCGACTTGCAAATGCGATGTTTTTAATTACTGTTGAACCATCTTCTTCTATTTCCTGGAAAATGTGTACGCCTAAAGCGGTATTGGAAATGTCAGTGGCAATGGAAAAATTTCTAGTAAGATCTGGGTGCGATAAAAGTGGAGCATTCAACAAAGCACGTTTCAGGTTCACAAATTCAGAATGTGCTTGCTTATCCCAAGATCAAATAGTGTTTTTACCTGTTAATTGGCATAGTCTAGGCGTGTCCAAAGCGGAGTGATGAATAAATTTACGAAAAAAGTTAATTAAGCCCAAAAAACTGCGTAGTTGCTTTTTTGTCGTAGGAACAGTAATGTCACGTAGAGCTTGAAGTTTTTCCGGATCAGGTGCAATGCCTTCTGCTGAAATTACGTGTCCAAGAAATTTTATGGAAGTTTTGCCAAAGTGCGATTTACTAAGATTAACTGTAAGTCCTTGTGCACGAAAAGTTTGTAACAGTTGTTCAAGAATCAGATTGTGTTCAGACCAGTTAGCTTCTCCCTTAAGAATGTCGTCTACATACGTCGCAATTCTGTCCTTAAGTTCTGTCGGAAGTATTGTATTCAAACCGCGAATAAAAGCTGCAGAAGAAATAGTTAAGCCGAATGGTAATTTGCAAAATTGATAACAGTCCCCAAAACAGAGAAAAGCTGTATATTTTCTACAATTCGGATGAAGTTGAATTTGCCAAAATCCCAATTTCAAATCTAGTGTAGAATAAATAGCTGTACCGTGAAATTTCTGTAGAAGTTCCTCTAATGTCTGTGGTCGATCTGTTTCATTAATAATCTCAGTGATAATGATAACTCAATTAAACCGAAATACCGGTCTTTGGGCCTGTGCAAAAATCATAATTAAATTCTTACCTCAGTATAACTGCATGTCAAATTTCTGCTCTTATTGTTGCCCACGGCTTGGAGGAACTGCATTGCAAATAATATTTTTTTTTTTTGAAATTTAACTGAAACTTTTCTTTAAGGGAAATGGAAGGAAATCGTTGGTTCAATTAAATGCTTCTTTTGTTAAAAATATTGCTTTGAAATCAAAATTATTATTGGGGCACTTGTTGAAAATTAATTACAATAAATAAACTTTACATTATCTGATGATTACCTTAATTAACAATATACCTCATTCAGCATCTTGACCAGAATGCCATGTGGACGCTCGCCGACTCCTCACACACACAACTGCACTCGACTGCTACTACCGACATACTGCCCTGCTCACAGACTGCCCACTGACAGACTGCTCGCAACTGTACTGCACGACTACTACCGACCGACTACTGGACGCAACTGAACTGAGCTACTGCTATCGACAGACTGCACTGGCCTACAGCTACTAGCGTACTGCTCGCAACACTCGCGCGGTCAAGCGCAGACTAACCACGATAAAAGGCTCTCTGGTCAAAGATTTTATCATGCCTCACCATCGCTGCTACGTTACATACGTGTTTCAACGGGCACTACTCACATGTGACAAACTGAGGGATGTTTCTGATTCCATCACGCCCCATAAGAGCTTACATATGGTACAGGGTATCCTATTTCACAGGGACCTCCTTTTGCCGCCTGGCGATGAGGTGCGAGCCAATTTAGAGCGACAAGGTGTCCATTTCGTCCGGCGCGTCCGCCGAGATCCGAGGGATAATCACATTGCCATCGGTATCTTCATCTTGGCCTTTCAGGGTGACACATTACCCGAGAAGGCCAAGGTAATAGTCTACCGCTATGACATAAAGCCATATATCCCCCCCCCCCCCCCCCCCCCAACGCAGTGCTTTAAGTGCTGGCAGTTCGGCCATATGTTTCCCACTGTACCTTCGCGTCAACTATCGAGATTGTGGACGTCCTTCACATCCCAATACTCCGTGTGCCCCGCCTCCCATCTGTGTCAAGACCATTCGCCTTGCTCGCCAGGCTGCAGAATTCTCCTGAAAGAAAGAAAAATAATGGAATACAAGACCCTGACCTACACTGAGACTAAGAGAAAAAAATGAGAGGCTACATCCTGTGCATATGACGTCAACCTACACCGCCGCTACGACAAGGGGGAAGAAAACCAATGTGCACTCCGTGTGCATACCGGGGGGAGTCATTCCAGATGTGGAAAGGGTCCTTCCGGATGCCATGAAGGGTACAGGGTGCACCCATCTGCAGGTGGTCGCTCATGTCGGCACCAATGATGTGTGTCGCTATGGATCGGAGGAAATCCTCTCTGGCTTCCGGCGGCTATCTGATTTGGTGAAGACTGCCAGTCTCGCTAGCGGGATGAAAGCAGAGCTCACCATCTGCAGCATCGTCGACAGGACTGACTGCGGACCTTTGGTACAGAGCCGAGTGGAGGGTCTGAATCAGAGGCTGAGACGGTTCTGCGACCGTGTGGGTTGCAGATTCCTCGACTTGCGCCATAGGGTGGTGGGGTTTTGGGTTCCGCTGGATAGGTCAGGAGTCCACTACACGCAACAAGCGGCTACACGGGTAGCAGGGGTTGTGTGGCGCGGGCTGGGCGGTTTTTTAGGTTAGATGGCCTTGGGCAAGTACAGAATGGGCAACAGCCTCAACGGGTGCGGGGCAAAGTCAGGACATGCGGGGACCAAGCAGCAATCGGTATTGTAAACTGTCGAAGCTGCGTTGGTAAAGTACCGGAACTTCAAGCGCTGATAGAAAGCACCGAAGCTGAAATCGTTATAGGTACAGAAAGCTGGCTGAAGCCAGAGATAAATTCTGCCGAAATTTTTACAAAGGTACAGACGGTGTTTAGAAAGGATAGATTGCATGCAACCGGTGGTGGAGTGTTCGTCGCTGTTAGTAGTAGTTTATCCTGTAGTGAAGTAGAAGTGGATAGTTCCTGTGAGTTATTATGGGTGGAGGCTACACTCAACAACCGAGCTAGGTTAATAATTGGCTCCTTTTACCGACCTCCCGACTCAGCAGCATTAGTGGCAGAACAGCTGAGAGAAAATTTGGAATACATTTCACATAAATTTTCTCAGCATGTTATAGTCTTAGGTGGAGATTTCAATTTACCAGATATAGACTGGGACACTCAGATGTTTAGGACGGGTTGTAGGGACAGAGCATCGAGTGACATTATACTGAGTGCACTATCCGAAAATTACCTCGAGCAATTAAACAGAGAACCGACTCGTGGAGATAACATCTTGGACCTACTGATAACAAACAGACCCGAACTTTTCGACTCTGTATGTGCAGAACAGGGAATCAGTGATCATAAGGCCGTTGCAGCAACCCTGAATATGGAAGTTAATAGGAATATAAAAAAAGAGAGAAAGGTTTATCTGTTTAGCAAGAGTAATAGAAGCCAGATTTCAGACTACCTAACAGATCAAAACGAAAATTTCTGTTCCGACACTGACAACGTTGAGTGTTTATGGAAAAAGTTCAAGGCAATCGTAAAATGCGTTTTACACAGGTACGTGCCGAGTAAAACTGTGAGGGACGGGAAAAGCCCACCGTGGTACAACAACAAAGTTAGGAAACTACTGCGAATGCAAAGAGAGCTTCACTCCAAGTTTAAACGCAGCCAAAACCTCTCAGACAAACAGAAGCTATACGATGTCAAAGTTAGCGTAAGGAGGGCTATGCGTGAAGCGTTCAGTGAATTCGAAAGTAAAATTCTATGTACCGACTTGACAGAAAATCCTCGGAAGTTCTGGTCTTACGTTGAATCAGTAAGTGGCTCGAAACAGCATATCCAGACACTCCGGGATGATGATGGCATTGAAACAGAGGATGACAGGCGTAAAGCTGAAATACTAAACACATTTTTCCAAAGCTGTTTCTCAGAGGAAGACCGCACTGCAGTTCCTTCTCTAAATCCTCGCACAAACTAAAAAATGGCTGACATCGAAATAAGTGTCCAAGGAATAGAAAAGCAACTGGACTCACTCAACAGAGGAAAGTCCACTGGACCTGACGGGATACCAATTCGATTCTACACAGAGTACGCGAAAGAACTTGCCCCCCTTCTAACAGCCGTGTACCGCAAGTCTCTAGAGGAACGGAAGGTTCCAAATGATTGGATAAGAGCACAGGTAGTCCCAGTCTTCAAAAAGGGTCGTCGAGCAGATGCGCAAAACTATAGACCTATATCTCTGACGTCGATCTGTTGTAGAATTTTAGAACATGTTTTTTGCTCGGGTATCATGTCGTTTTTGGAAATCCAGAATCTACTATGTAGGAATCAACATTAATTCCGGAAACAGCGATGGTGTGAGGCCCAACTCGCTTTATTTGTTTATGAGACCCAGAAAATATTAGATACAGGCTCCCAGGTAGATGCTATTTTTCTTGACTTCCGGACGGCGTTCGATACAGTTCCGCACTGTCGCCTGATAAACAAAATAAGAGCCTACGAAATATCAGACCAGCTGTGTGGCTGGATTGAAGAGTTTTTAGCAAACAGAACACAGCATGTTGTTATCAATGGAGAGACGTCTACAGACGTTAAAGTAACCTCTGGCGTGCCACAGGGGAGTGGTATGGGACCATTGCTTTTCACAATATATATATAAATGACCTAGTAGATAGTGTCGGAAGTTCCATGCGGCTTTTCGCGGATGATGCTGTAGTATACAGAGAAGTTGCAGTATTAGAAAATTGTAGCGAAATGCAGGAATATCTGCAGCGGATAGGCACTTGGTGCAGGGAGTGGCAACTGACCCTTAACATAGACAAATGTAATGTATTGCGAATACATAGAAAGAAGGATCCTTTATTGTATGATTATATGATAGCGAAACAAACACTGGTAGCTGTTACTTCTGTAAAATATCTGGAGTATGCGTGCGGAACGATTTGAAGTGGAATGTGTGGTGTCACCGCCAGACACCACACTTGCTAGGTGGTAGCCTTTAAATCGGCCGCGGTCCGTTAGTATACGTCGGATCCGCGTGTCGCCACTGTCAGTGATTGCAGACCGAGCGCCACCACACGGCAGGTCTAGAGAGACGTCCTAGTACTCGCCCCAGTTGTACAGCCGACGTTAATAGCAATGGTTCACTGACAAATACGCTCTCATTTGCCGAGACGACAGTTTAGCATAGCCTTCAGCTACGTCATTTGCTACGACCTAACCTCACGCCAGTCTGCGTGTAAATAAACGCGTGCATTTCGGCCTCCTCTAGCAACACGGTGTTGGCACTTCTGCCAACACTTCAGAATGATCATATAAAATCAATTGTTGGTAAGGCGGATACCAGGTTGAGATTCATTGGGAGAGTCCTTAGAAAATGTAGTCCATCAACAAAGGAGGTGGCTTACAAAACACTCGTTCGACCTATACTTGAGTATTGCTCATCAGATGGGATCCGTACCAGATCGGGTTGACGGAGGAGATAGAGAAGATGCAAAGAAGAGCGGCGCGTTTCGTCACAGGGTTATCTGGTAACCGTGATAGCGTTGCGGAGATGTTTAACAAACTAAAGTGGCAGACTCTGGAAGAGAGGCGCTCTGCATCGCGGTGTAGCTTGCTCGCCAGGTTTCGAGAGGGTGCGTTTCTGGATGAGGTATCGAATATATTGCTTCCCCCTACTTATACCTCCCGAGGAGATCACGGATGTAAAATTAGAGAGATTCGAGCGCGCACGGAGGCTTTCAGACAGTCGTTCTTCCCGCGAACCATACTCGACTGGAACAGGAAACGGAGGTAATGACGGTAGCACGTAAAGTGCCCTCCGCCACACACAGTTGTGTGGCTTGCGGAGTATAAATGTAGATGTAGATGTAGATCTTCCATTCTGCCGTGTACAGCTGGCTTTCAAAGCCATAAGACTCCACCTGCCCCCTTGATGGGCGGGGGGGGGGGGGGGGGGGGGGGACACTTCCCTCCCTGTTGCTCCTTCTCAACCTACTTCAGGAGCAACCCCCCTCCCACCCCCTCCCCGCCCAACCATCACGGACGTCAGTCCCCACTTTTCAGCTGGAGAAGCATATGTCTTCTTCGGCTCTTCTCGCCAGGAAGGGATCCCGTGGGTCACTCCCTTCCCAGGTTCGTACCAGTGGCAAAGTTGACACCTGCCAGTGGCTGAAGCAGCCACAGGTAGCTGGTTGTACAGCTTCACAGTCCTCCTTAGTGTCCCTGAGACTGAATCAGTGAAGACCTCCCTGATGGACAAACCTAAGGAGCAGGGAGAGAAACCTAAAAAAGGCCCCCAAGAACCAAGGCACTGCGTTGGTACCCACACCTCCACTACCTACAAGCTCTGTGTCTGAGGATGAGGTGGAGATTCTGGCGTCCTCTAAGGACCTAGATCTCACTGGGTCCTCAGACACAATGGATGTCGATCGTACAGGTACTCATCTGGTGGCAGCAGGTGACCCTGAGGCGTAGACTGCCTCACTGAGTATTTCATGACTTCCCAGTCTCATGATCATGTAATCCTCCAGTGGAATTGCGGCGGTTTTTTACACCACCTGGCTGAGCTACGCAACTGTTAAGCTTTACACCTGTTTTCTGCATTGCCCTCCAGGAAACCAAGTTCCCGGCAATGCCGACCCCTGCATTCTGCAGCTATAAAGGGTTTTACAGGAACCGTTGTGACTATAATATAGTGTCAGGTGGAGTTTACGTCTATATCCTGAACTCCTTTTGAAGCTGTAGCTGTCAGGATAAGGACGGTACAGGAAATCATTGTCTGCAATGTATACGTTCCTCCAGATGGTGCAGTATCCCTGAACGTATTGGCTGCACTGATTGGTCAACTCCCTAAGTATTTCCTACTTTTGGGAGATTTTAACGAGCATAACCCCTAGTGGGGTGGCACCATGCTTACTGGCCGAGGTAGGGAGATCGAAAATTTACTGTCATAACTCGACCTCTGCCTCTTAAATACAGGTGCCCCCATACATTTCAGTGTGGCACATAGCACTTATTCGGCCATTGATCTCTCGGTCTTCAGTCCTGACCTTCTCACATCTGTCCACTGGAGCGCACATGACGACCTGTGTGGTAGTGACCACTTCCCCATCCGGCGTCATGCCCACGGGCGCCTCCTCAGATGGGCTTTAAACAAGGCAGACTGGGAAGCCTTGACCTCTGCTGTCAACGCTGAATCTCCCCCACATGATGCCATCGATGTTGTCGTTGAGCAGGTGACTACAACGATCGTTTCTGTGGCGGAAAACGCGATCCCTCTTTCTTTAGGTCGCCCTGGGCGAAAGACAGTCCCTTGGTTGTCGCCGAGGTAGTCGTTCAGGCAATTAAAGAGCGTTGGCGAGCTCTGTAGTGCGGCACCCTTCCCTAATGCACCTAACAGCCTTTAAGCGGCTCTGTGCCCTCGTTCGCCAGCTTATAAAACGAAGGAAACAGGAGTGTTCGGAGAGGTACTTGTCGACCATTGGGTGCCATACGTCACCTTCCCAAGTCTGGACGAAGATCAGACGTCTTCTTGGGTACCAGACCCCAACTGGTGTCCCTGTCATTAACATCAATGGCGCATTATCTACCGACGCCAACGCGATTGCCGAGCACTTTGCTGAGCACTATGCTAAAGACTCTGCATCGGAGAACTACTCCAACCCCGCCCCCCCCAGCCTTTCGCACCCTCAAATGGCGGATGGAAAGGAAAGTCTTCTCGTTCACTACACGCCACAGTGAATCCTGTAACGCCCAATTTACAGAGTCGGAGATCCTCAGCGCCCTTGCACATTGCCCCATCACAGCTCCTGGGCCGGATCGGATCCACAATCAAATGATTAAACATCTCTCGCCTGACTACAAGCGATGTCTCCTCGTCATCTTCAACCAGATCTGGTGCGATGACGTCTTTCCATCGCAATGGCGGGAGAGCACCATCATTTACGGAGAGCCCTGCAGGATTTATGGTGTCAGTTCCCTCCAGCACTGCTTCAGACATTAGTAGAGTCCATGCCACGTCGTGTTGCGGCGCTTCTGCGTGCTCGCTGGGGCCCTACACAATATTAGGCAGGTGTACCAGTTTCTTTGGCTCTTCAGTGTTGACCACCTGAGGAAGGGAAACGCTTAATCTCGGAGATGACAGATAAGCAAACAATGGTCATAGCTGACCAAGTATACAGAAGGGGGCAGTCAAGCCCAGCGGACAGGAACGTCAAATAAATCACAAGGCAGTTATTACACAGACGGCTAGTTCGGAAAACATTTAATGAAAAGTAATGTGGATTTACTAGAATCAGCTGAACAGCCTTCTTAACGATAGAGATACCTTTTCCTCAGATGTATGAGGACTTTGCATTACAAAATGATTTGGTGGATGCCACAAGACCAACCGAACCAGACAATAAGACTCCTCTCCATGTTTGTCCGTAGATTCGATAAACTACGTCTAATCCGTCCTGCAACACACACGTATAAGCAGAATTAAATATTGTTCTGGGAAAATACAAACACCAACGAAAAAAAAACTAGTTTGACAAGCACTGAAAATCTTCAACAGTATTCGAATAAAGTACCAGAACACCACTGGATTAATGAAGGCTAGTGAACATTAAATAGTTAATATGTCATACAGGTGGCGTACAATTAGCTTTAGCAGTGAGTGAAACACTATTCTAATAAAATACAGCACAGAAAGATTAGACAGAAAGCCCGACCTTGCTCACGGAAAACACCCAGCCGCACTACCCAGTAACGTGGCAAATAGTCAACAAAATCAAACTTTAATCCACGTTCGCCACAAATCGTGAAGACGTGTCCCGAATATTAGCTACATACAACCTGGTAGAAAAACAGAAACGAGTGTCTTTGCTCACAATAGCAAATCACAGTAACGACCACAGATAGCAGTTAGACGCAGAAAGGAACCATGATGAAGTGGGCCACACCTCAGTCACAAACACAGTTACAATCAATTGCAGTAGAAGCATAATCGTACAGTCGGGGTGGATATATACGCACAACAGGTGTTATCGATTACTGAGCGAAAAGGATGTCACATGTGCATAGCACATAACTTTAACGTGATAAAGATACTCCTTATCCAACAGAAACTATCACAGAAATCACATTTATCTTTCGTTTCACATTTTCAACAAATTCGGAACGGGGTACGTAATAATCCAGGATTCAGAATACTCATCAGTCACAAAATGTATACACTGTATGTCACAGATATTATTTGAATAACCTGACAAACAGTTTTAATTTGACCTGATTTCGACACCGACTAGAGATTTTTTTACCAGAAAATCCAGAACAATTACCTAAAAAGATTACAAAATCTCTTAACACAGAGAGAAACCAAGAATAGTTAGTTATTACACCAAATAAATTTATGAGGCGACTATATTCACATGTGGTGACAGATGAATAGATTTACGAGCAAAATGCTCTTATCATACAAAAAACTTTCTTAAAATCATGTTTAAAACAATACAAAAGTTACAAGTATTGAACTGACATAACAACGATACTTGTCAGTAGAATGAATTGCTGACTGAGACCGGTAGTCTAAGGGTCAAAGGTTTTGTGATCACTTGCCGAATTAAAAGAAATTCATTCTAGACTTCGTGGATCACTGTTTTACTCTGCTACTATGTCGTAACTTGTGGTACTTGTCATTACAGCTAAGGGATGTGAGAAGAAACAGGCACAGAGGTGGCTTCAGACTAAGGGGCGCACATGCTGAAGTTGCCACAAGTCGCGCCATCTCTTAACAATCGAAGAAATCAGCAGCATACATTAACAATAATATTTTAAACAGCATACAAGTGTTCATATCGAAGTCAACAGCCAGTATTATACAAAATAAAATTTGTACAGGGTAACGTAATAGCGATATTCTGTTCATTTTGTGTGAATACGAATTACAAGGTAGTAAAAAAAAAAAAAAAAAAAAAAAAAAAAAAAAAAAAAAAAAAACAGGAGATGCCCACACTCTGACCAAACGGATCCAGTCTCCTTTTAGTGGACATTAACACAGTGCGTTTTCACTCTTGGCCTTTATGACTGCTTAAAGTCTGTGGACGCACCTTCAGTGAGGCCTCTGAATGTCTGAGGAGAAATGACAGTAAGTTGGCATGACTAGTAAGTTGCCGGAGATAATTTTAATCAGGGAATTGGCACACAGTTCTTACTAACTTATTCTTTTACTAAATGACAAACAAAAAATTTATTTTTCCAAACATGAAAGACCATTTCCTCAATTTAAAAGTAAAGGAAAACATCCATGGGTTATTTGAAAGTAAAAGGAAGTATCCGTGAATTTAATAACGAGTCCAACCTTCTGCTATCTGAATTGATTAACATCTTTCACTACAAACATCAGTTAGATCGTTAAACAAAGAAACGCTAAAAACTTTACCTGCCTGTGTTAATTAATCACTCTTGCTTCAAAACAATAAGTGAGGTATACTGCTAATTCTTTGGTGATGGCATAGCCAGCCGACTGGCGACTTGGAACGGTAATAAGAAATGGAAAGCGTAAAAAATAACGGATTACTGTAACACACAGAAAGCAACAGAATTAGGAACAGAGTTTAGGCCGTTGAAACATTAGTTTAAGCACGGATCACATCTAGCCACCAAAAACATGGGCGATGAACAAATATAATTGGCTGAAACATTGAAACATATAAAATTAGAGTAGTATAGAAACCAAGATAATTATGGCTGAGGTAATAATAAAATGGAAGCACAGTATTCTGAAACGAGGAAGTACAAAAATGTTCCGGGAAACTAAGGAATACAGAGGTGCAGGTCGCTGAGGAATGAAATAATTACGAAGTGCATGAAAGCTAAGACGAAAGGGCTACATGAAAAATGCGACGAAATCGAAAAAAAAATGATTGTCAGAAGAACAGACTCAGTATACAGGAAAGTCAAAACAACCTTCGGTGACATTAAAAGTAATGGTGGTAACATTAAGAGTGCCTCGGGAATTCGACTGTTAAATGCAGAGGAAGGAGCGGAAAGGTGGAAAGAATACATTGAAACCCTCTGTGAGGGGGAAGATTTGTCTCATGTGATAGAAGAGGAAATAAGAGTCGATTTAGAAGAGGTAGGGAATCCAGTATTAGAATCAGAATTTAAAAGAGCTTTGAAGGACTTAAGATCAAATAAGGCAGAAGGAGCAGAAAATTTTCCATCTGAATTTCTAAAATCATCGGGGAAGTGGCAACAAAACGACTATTCACGTTGGTGTGTAGATTGTACGAGTCTGGCGAAATACCTTCTTACTTTCGGAGAAAATATCATCCACAATATGGCGAAGACTGCAAGAGCTGACAAGTTTGAGAATTATTGCACAATCAGATTAAGAGCTCATGCATCCAAGTTGCTGACACGAATAATATACAGAAGAATGGAATCGAAAATTGAGGATGTCTGACATGACAACGAGGGTGGCTTTAGGAAACGTAAAGACACGACAGAGACAATTGTGACGTTGAGGTTGATAATGGAAGCAAGATTAAAGACAAATCAGGACACGTTTCTAGGATTTGTAGGCCCGAAAAAAGCGTTCGACGGTAAAAAATGGTGCCAGATGTTCGAAATTCTGAGAAAAATAGGAGTAAGCTATAGGAAGAGACGGGTAATATACAATATGTACAGGATCCAAGAGGGAATAATAAGAGTGGACGACCAAGAACGAAGTGCTCGTATTAAAAAGAGTAAGAGGCACGTGTGCAGTCTTTCGCCCCTAGCGTTCAGCCCGTACATCGAAGAAGTAATGATGGAAAGAAAAGAAAGGTTCAGGAATAGAGTTAAAATTCAAAATGAAAGGTTATCAATGATGATGTTGAATACTGCCTCGACGTCTAATATATGGGGTCTAGGAGGCCTGCCTTCTCGGTTCGCTAGACAACATTCAAAGATATCGTATTAGTGAGTTTTATTACTAAATGAACAATAACAATACTTAACTTTGACAGTAACACTGAAGTGTCGTAAGCAAAGGGTGAAATGCAAATAAGAAATTTCTTCAGTATATGCACTACTGGTCATTAAAATTGCTACACCAAGAAGAAATGCAGATGAGAAACGAGTATTCATTAGACAAATATATTATACTAGAACTGACATGTGATTACAGTTTGATGCAATTTGGGTGCATAGATCCTGAGAAATCAGTAGCCAGAACAACCACCTCTGGCCGTAATAACGGCCTTGATGCGCCTGGGCGTTGAGTCAAACAGAGCTTGGAGGGCGTGTACAGGTACAGCTGCCCATGCAACTTCAACTCGATCAAGAGTAGTGACTGGCGTATTGCGACTAGCCAGTTGCTCGGCCACCATTGACCAGACGTTTTCAATTGGTGAGAGTTCTGGAGAATGTGCTGGCCAGGGCAGCAGTCGAACATTTTCTGTATCCGTGCATTATCCTGCTGAAATGTAGGGTTTCGCAGGGATCGAATGAAGGGTAGAGCCACGGGTCGTAACACATCTGAAATGTAACGTCCACTGTTCAAAGTGCCGTCAATGCGAACAAGAGGTGGCCTAGACGTGTAACCAATGGCAGCCCATACCACTGCGCCGGGTGGTACGCCAGTACGGCGATGACGAATACACGCTTCCAAATTGAGTTCACCGTGATGTCGCCAAACACGGATGCCACCATCATCATGCTGTAAACGGAACCTGGATTCATCCGAAAAAAATGATGCTTTGCCATTCGTGCACCCAGGTTCGTCGTTGAGTACACCATCGCAGGCGCTCCTGTCTGTGATGCAGCGTCAAGGGTAACCGCAGCCATGGTCTCCGAGCTGATAGTCCATGCTGCTGAAAACGTTGTCGAACTGTTCGAACAGATGGTTGGGGTCTTGCAAACGTCCCCATCTGTTGACTCAGGGATCGAGACGTGGCTGCACGATCCGTTAACAGCAATGCGGATAATGTGCCTGTCACCTCGACTGCTAGTGATACGAGGCCGTTTGGATCCAGCACGGCGTTCCGTATTGCCCTCGTGAACCCACCGATTCCATATTCTGCTAACAGGCACTGGATCTCGACCAACGCGAGCAGCAATGTCGGCATATGATAAACCGCAATCGCGATAGGCTACAATCCGACCTTTATCAAAGTCGGAAACGTGATGGCACGCATTTCTCCTCCTTACACGATCCATCACAACAACGTTTCACCAGGCAACGCCGGTCAACTGCTGTTTGTGTATGAGAAACTGGTTGGAAACTTCCCTCATGTCAGCACGTTGTAGGTGTCGCCACCAGCGCCAACCTTGTGTGAATGCTTGAAAAGCTAATCATTTGCATATCACAGCATCTTCTTCCTGTCGGTTAAATTTCTCGTCTGTAGCACGTCATTTTCGTGGTGTAGCAATTTTAATTGTTAGGTTTAAGTAGTTCTAAGTTCTAGGGGACTGATGACCTCAGATGTTAAGTCCCATAATGCTCAGAGCCATTTGAACCATTTGTATGAGTCTGTCGACATACCTTGTGACTTCCAAAAAATATGATCCACACAAATCCGACGACTGCAAGAGCTGACAAGTTTGAGAATTATCGCACAATCAGCTTAACAGCTCATGCACCCAAGCTGTTGACACGGTTAATATGCAAAATAATGGAAATGATAATTGAGGATGCCCTAGATGACGATCAGATTGGCATTAGGAAACGCAAAGGCATGACAGAGGCCATTCTGTCGTTGAGGTTGATAATGCAAGCAAGACTAAAGAGAAATCAAGATACATTCCTACGATTTGTAAATCTAGAAAAAGCGTTCGGCAATATAAAATGATGTGCGATGTTCAAAATTCTAACAAAAATAGGATTAAGCTATAGGAAGAGGCGGGTACTATACAATATGTACAGGAGCCAAGAGGGAATAATGAGTGGACGACGAAGAACGAAGTGCTCGGATTAAAAAGAGTGAAACACACAAATGCAGCCTTTCACCCCTACTGTTCAGTCTATACATCGAAGAGGCAATGATGGAAAGAAAAGAAAGATTCAGGCGTAGAGTTAAAATTAAAAGTGAAAGGTTATCAGTGGTAATATTGAATACTGCCTTGACGTCAAATATGTGGGGTCTAGGAAGCTTGCCTTCTCCGATCGTTAGACAACATTCAAAGAAATCGTATTAATGAGTTTTATTACGAAATGAACAATAACAATACATAACTTTGACAATAGCACTGAAGTGTCGCAAGCAAAGGGCGAAAGGCAAATAAGAAATCTCTTCAGTATGTATACTACTGGCCATTAAAATTGCTACCCCAAGAAGAAATGCAGATGACAAACGGGTATTCATTGGACAAATATATTATACTAGAACTGACATGTGATTACATTTTCACGCAATTTAGGTGCATAGAACGTGAGAAATCAGTACCCAGAACAACCACCTCTGGCCGTAATAACGGCCTTGATACGCCTGGGCATTGAGTCAGACAGAGCTAGGATGGCGTGTACAGGTACAGCTGCCCATGCAGCTTCAACACGATCAAGAGTTGCTCGGCCAACATTGACCAGACGTCTTCAGTTGGTGAGAGATCTGGAGAATATGCTGACCAGGGCAGCAGCCGAACATTTTCTGTATCCAGAAAGGCCCGTACAGAACCTGCAACATGCGGTCGTGCATTATCCTGCTGAAATGTAGGGTTTCGCAGGGTTAGAATGAAGGGTAGAGCCACGGGTCATAACACATCTGAAATGTAACGTCCGCTGTTCAAAGTACCGTCAATACGAAAAAAGAGGTGGCCGAGACGTGTAACCTATGGCACCCCATACCATCGCGCCGGGTGATACGCCAGTATGGCGATGACGAATACACGCTTTTAATGTGCGTGCACCGCGATGTCGCCAAACACGGATGCGACCATCATCATGCTGTAAACAGAACCTGGATTCATCCTAAAAATGTCGTTTTGCCATTCGTGCACCCAGGTTCGTCGTTGAGAACATCATCGCAGGCGCTCCTGTCTGTGATGCAGCGTCAAGGGTAACCGCAGCCATGGTCTCCGAGCTAATAGTCCATGCTGCTGAAAACTTCGTCGAACTGTTCGTGCAGATGGTTGTTGTCTCGCAAACCTCCCCATCTCTTGACTCAGCTATCGAGACGTGGCTGCACGATCCGATAACAGCCATGCGGATAAGATGCCTGTCATCTCGATTGCTAGTGATACGATGCCGTTGGGATCCAGCACGGGGTTGCGAATTCCCCCCTGAACCCACCGATTCCATATTCTGCTAACAGTCATTGGATCTCGACCAACGCGAGCAGCAATGTCGCGATACGATAAACCGCAATCGCGATAGGCTACAATCCGACCTTTATCAAAGTCGGAAACGTGATGGTACGCATTACTCCTCCTTACACGAGGCATCCCAACAACGTTTCACCAGGCAACGCCGGTCAGCTGCTGTTTTTTGTATGAGAAACCGGTTGAAAACTTTCCTCATGTCAGCACGTTGTAGGTGTCGCCACCGGCGCCAATCTTGTGTGAATGCTCTGAAAAGCTAATCATTTGCATATCACAGCATCTTCTTCCTGTCGGTTGAATTTCGCGTTTGTAGCACGTCATCTTCGTGGTGTAACAATTTTAATGGCCAGTAGTGTACAATTCCTAAGCCGCTGGACTTGAAGTGCCTGATCTTGATGCTGCTGTAGAAGTCAGCTGCGGCCTGTCGGGAGCGGCTCTTATGTTCTCTTCACATAGAAGCTGTTGCTGTCGCGTTGTCGTCCTGGAGAGCGGTCGGTCAGCGTGCAATTGGCTGACGTAGTGTCACAGCCCTCTCTGCTCTCTCGTTACCGAGTGGCGTGCCGGCGCTTGACGTGACGCCGGAACAGGTAAGTTTCGCTGATGACATTGCTATCCGGAGTGAAGTGTGGAACAATTACATGATATTCCGGATGGAATGAACAGCCTGATGAGTACTGAATACGGACTGAGAGTAAACCGAAGAAAGATGAAAGTAATGAGAAGTAGCAGAAACGAGAACAGCGAGACACTTATCATCACGATTGATGGCCACGATGTAGATGAAGTTAAGGAATTCTGCTACCTATGGAGTAAAATAAACAGTGACGGACGGAACAAGGAGGAGATCAAAAGCAGACTAGCAATGGAAAAAAGAGCATTCATGGCTAAGAGAAGTCTGCTAGTATCAAACATAGGCCTTAATTTGAGAAGAAATTTCTGAGAATGTACGTCTGGAGTGCAGCACTGTACCCTGAAGAAACATGGACTGTGCGAAAATCGGAACGGAAGAGAATGGAAACATTTGAGATGTGGTGCTACAGACGAATGTTGAAAATTAGGTGAACTGATAAGGTAAGGAATGAGGAGGTTCTGCTTAGAATCGGTTGAGGAAAGGAATATGTGGAAAACACTGATAAGGAGAAGGAACGGGATGATAGAACATCTGTTAAGACATGAGGGAATGACTTCCATGGTACAAGAGGGAGCTGTAGAGGGCAACAACTGTAAAGGAAGACAGAGATTGGAATACATCCAGGAAATAATTGAAGACGTTGTAAGTAGGCTGTTTAGGTTTTTTTATTGGTAACGCCACCTCTGTATAAAAATCACTGGCTGTGCTGTGTGCAGTCTGTGTCTAGTTTGCATTGTTGTCTGCCATTGTAGTGTTAGGCAGCTGGCTGTGAACAGCGCGTAGCGTTGCGCAGTTGGAGGTGAGCCGCCAGCAGTGTTGGATGTGGGGAGAGAGATGGCGGAGTTTTGTAATTTGTCATGAACTGCTACATGTATTATGACTATTAAGGTAAATACATTGTTTGTTCTCTATTAATATCTTTCATTTGCTAACTATCCCTATCAGTAGTTAGTGCCTTCCGTATTTTGAATCTTTCATTTAGCTGGCAGTAGTGGCGCTCGCTGTATTGCAGTAGTTCGAGTAATGAAGATTTTTGTGAGGTAAGTGATTTCTGTAAGGTATAGTTTAATGTTAGTCAGGGCCATTCTTTTGTAGGGATTTTTGAAAGTCAGATTGCGTTGCGCTAAAAATATTGTATGTCAGTTTAAGCACAGTCCTGTATAACTGTTCAAAAAGGGGACGTTTCATATGTCGACCCTTAGCCGAAGATACCTCACTGGAATCTTCTGATTTTTTCTTGTAGTTTGTGTAATTAGTGTAGATTTTGTTTATTGCTAGCACGTAATTATAGAGCGAATTTCCTTTGTGGTTGTAGTTTTTCATTGTTGTACACAGTTGTGGCATGCATGTAGATTTGCACCTAGTATTTCGCAGCTGCAATTAACTAGATATTATTTTCAGTGCTATGTTAATGTGTTCTCTTATTTTTGCTCTTCAAATTGTGCTTTTCTGTGTTATCGTGTGAAATATTGTGACAATAATGGCGTGTGAAAAACGTAATACTAGGCTCCAAAGTAAACTGAGAAATAGTAGTGACGACGAGCGTAGCTTGCCAGCACCACCGTGTAATGAATTAACAGACGTTCAAAGTAGTAATTTGGTAACTGTGCATAGGGAAATGGAGCGGGCTGCAAACAATGGCGTAGACAGTGAAACAGGTAGTGAACAGGGAAGCATTATCGATCGATCGCTCGGCAACAGCTCGCCTCAGGAATCCGAAATGACAGGACACAATTTTGCAAATACTGTAGATTCAGGTTTTGCGTCCTCACCGTTTTTTCAAATGAGTCAAGACACATTTTCCGCTTGTCAAAATGTGAATGTTGCCGGTGTAAATTCACTGCCGAAAAGCACTGAGGAACATGTTTCAGACACCAGTGCATTGTTATTACAATTAATGCAACAAATGGGACAAAAGCTTGAAAAGTTAGACACAATGGAACAACACCAGAGACAAACACAGCAACAGTTAGACACAGTGGAACAAAATCTCAAAAAGTTAGACACAATGGAACAAAATCTTCAAAAGTTAGACACTCACTTGAACAAACACGTGAAGATTTAACCACTGAGTTACATAACATCGAATCGAAATGTCAAAAGGTATGTAATGACGTAAAAACACAAATTTGTGAGCATTTTCAACCTATTTTTTCGCGGCATGAAAATGCATTACAGAATCACGAAGCAGCCATAAAAGAACTGCAAACTATTGTTCATCAAAATCATGAGACCCTGCAAGCTAAAATTGACTCAGTTGCATCTGCCGATTCGGTTATGCAACTTGCAAAACTCAAGAAAACTTAAAGGACACAGTAGATACTCTGAAAATTGGTTCAGAAAGACACATGGAGGAAATAAGTACACTATCGGAGAAAGTAGCCGAACTTTCGGATCAGGTCACTAACTTATCTACAAAGGTAGATGATGATCTGAATGACACAAGACCCGTAGCCTTCACTGACACAGAAGAGTATGAACAAATAAGAAAATTCAAACAAAATCAAAGTCAAATCAATACACAGTACAAAAGAGAAATCCGGGAAGTACAAGATCAGTTGACGCAGGTAATACAAGAATTACGTATTTCAGAGGACACTAGCGCTCCAATACGGGAAGAGGAACATAGAAATACGGAACAACCACAAAATAATAACACAGGACACTTCGGAAATTATGAAAGAAATTGGCAAGGCGCATTGGATTTTGTGATGGAACCGCCGAAACGAAGTAACAATGACCGACATGCGACTCGCCGACATGACGATTTTGACTATAAGCTGTTCATTACTACACGTAAATTCAAAACATTTAAGAATTCTGGCAGCGACATTCATCCACAAGCATGGCTCCATCAATTCTCTCATTGTTTTCCTCCCAACTGGTCGTTAGAACACAGATTAGAATTTATGTGCGGCTACTTAGAGAATGAACCAGCTGTAAGAATGCGATCGGTCATTCACGATTGCCACAGTGAAGGAGAATTTTACCATGCCTTCCTCTCAGCATATTGGTCTCAAGCCACACAAGACCGAGTAAAACATGGCATCATAATGATGAAACATTTCGAACAATCTGAATTTTCCAGTCTTGTGAAATATTTTGAAGACATGTTGCATAAGAATCAGTATCTTTAAAACCCATACAGCCCCTCAGAACTCATCCGCATTTGCTTACTCAAATTGCCTGAACATTTACGACATATTATTTTAGCAGGACATTGCAAAGAAGACATTGAGGCTTTTCAGGGACTGTTACAAGAACTGGAAATTGGCACAGACAGTCGCGGGATGCGAAAACAGGAAAACAATCACTACAGGTCACATCCGTCACAATTCCGTGACGACAGAAACAATAACTGGACACGACAGGTCTATTCTTACAACGCAAATCGTGACCAAAATAGACACCACCCGTACGACAACCGTTGGCAGAGTAGTAATAATTACAGGGAAAGATCACCTCTCCGCGGTAATGACTATCACAGAGACAATCAGAGAAACAGACAATATGGGAACCAAAATAATTATTATTACGGGAGACAGAATAACTTTAGACGCAACGGTCCAGCGCGCAGTTACGATTCAGGGAGAAATTCTCCACCACTTAACCGACAAGAAAGAAACTATGGAATCTACCGACATGACGACAGACGGTATGATCGTAACGATACACCTGAACTGCATCAGAACTGGCGGGATTTAAACAAGGCAGGGCCCTCTCGTCACGGTGAATTTGTAGAAGTTAGGTCTCCAAATCCCAATAACGGCGCGCGCCAACAAAAAGACAGATAATGACTCGCACAGCAGGCAGCCGCGTGCGCCCGCTGGCTCCGAGAAAAATAACATAAGACGCTAGCCTTGAGAAAAATTTTAGCATTCTTTACCGATGTATACAACATGATAATTGCTTTGAAGTTGAAACTCTGTGCACTAGGAAGAGTAAAGGTTTACAGCACATTTCACATGTAAAACTGTTTATTGAAAGATAATCTGCTTCTTAACTTAGTCTTTGCCATATAACTTTTCACTGTACATTACTAGTATGCTGTGTCAGACTTAAGAAACTGTTAACATACAACAATGTTTGAAGTTAAATATCCAGTCTAGAACCTAGGGAACATTTTTAAACAGAAATTACGAATGCATTGTTATAGTGAACAGACGACACAGTGTTGTATTTGTACATTCTTGCTTGTTAGTTGCACGATTACGTAACGACTATAAGGCTCACATACTTAGAACATTTACCAGTACTGCTAATGAGATTTTAATGCAACATTTTGGTTTACTTGAAAATATATTCTGGATTTAAAGTACTTTCTGTGAGATACCAGATGACACAGTGGTTAGTTTATGTGACAGCTACACGATTTTATCACGACGCTACTAATGAGTGACAATATACAATGTTGCTTTTGCGGTGTTTCTGTTTTATATCTGCACAGTTTTCCTGTTTTATTCTGGAAAGTAAAACATGTTTTAGTAGTAACTTTTGTCGTATAGCTACAATGAGACTGCCTTTTCCGTAGCACAACAATACGTTACAGCACAGTAATTTCTTCATAATGGCAATAAGCGTAATAACTAAGATATCTATACGCAAAGCATTTCACTTTTGTTTATCATGAGGTAAGTACATTGGCTTCTGCAGAACTTAACTTTCGGAGGACGATAACTACGACACTTCCACAGAGATTATATTACAGCAAGACGCACATTTAGCGCTACAGGACACGTATTTGAGTGATTAATTTCGCACTTAAAACACGCATTTTTTTAGATATTTGAAGTACAATGATACAAGGGTTTTCCGTGATACATTTCAATCCATTGTTGTAATCTGTAACACCTGAGGGTATAATTACATTAATCCTCAGGGGGTACACGCCTACTTTGTGTACCATGTGTTTGGCAAGCACAAGGAGCCCTAGCTAATATGGTATTTGCTTATACAACTTTACACATCGGTACCATATTTCTCTAAGGCAGAATTACACAGCTATCTGATCATTTAACTGAGAGAGACAAACATTTTTTTTTTACTACATCAGTGACAGATGTTTACGTAATTACACAGTTGGGTAACTTCACACTTACGAAATTGTATTTTGTCTGTACTTTGTGAACTGTTCATATATTTTCGGAACCATTGTGATACTACGAGAGCTTTGAATGATGTATTTGGTATGAGATCATGATTTTTAAAGTACATTTGAGGTAGATGACACTTTTGAAATGAGCAGAGAATTTTTTTGTAGGTTTAAAATATTCAGAAAGCTACGACGATTTTGAGATGTGATTGATCTGTTATGATGTTATTATTATGACGACGATGTGTATTATGCTGTTGAGGTATGTTTATGATCAATAAGCTGATGCTATATGAGTTATTTGAGTATGCTATGTATCTGTTATCATGAAATATTGAAGAAGTGTCGACGAATAAGGTAAGGAATAATGAGTAGTGGTGACTCTGGTTTGTGAAAAAGGTTGTTGGAAACCAAGAATCGTACTTTAAGAGTTATGAAATGTGTGTATATGCGTGAATGTATCACAATGCTGGCGAAAATTTTTTGGACGCTGTTAGATTTACAGGATTTTGTTTCTACACATTTGTAACGCAAATTTTCGACCTGTGAAATTTTTATATGAGACTGTCACTGTAACGAAAACTGCTGTCGTAAATATTTCGGTAAGAAAGGTAAGTGACCGTGACGTAATTCGTTGTGAGCGGCCATGTGTGCCAGCCGCTTTGAGAAAAAGCCATTAGGTGGTAGAAAAAAAAAAGGGGAGGCCATAATCCTCGCTATCGACATTCCTTTGTAGAAAGCATCGTAAATACGACACCCTCAAGCTTGAAAACATGATTACACTGTAGAGTTCTTAATTTATGATATTTACTGAAATGAAATGATGAGAAACATTTTATGACTATTGTCTTGTTAGTTGAAAGATTGTTTACTGCATTATGAAATGCCATATGGCTAGTGAATGACGTTTGACGCTTTGTTTTGCCTATTTTTTAATATCTAGTTTCTAGCTGCACTGCAGCATTGGTTAAAATAAAATTTTATAGATGTACTAATATAAATATTTTCTGTCTACAGATGGAGTAAATAATAAATTAAAAAAAAAAATGAGGGAGCACAGAAAGACATTTAGCTTCACAGGAACTGCATACATAATTTACTTTTCAAGTACTTGGTAATTTTTTGTAGAATTAGTTTTTGTGGTGCACCACTTTAATTACTTAGACATTAAGATGTGATTATACATTTCCCTTATCTGCATTGTTATCTTTAGTGTAATATTTTTTTTCTGCTTGAGCTATGTCATGTTTAGTTGCTGCTGCTGTTTGCCAGGCATAGTGCTACTAAATTTCACTATACATTACTCTGTGAAGCCAGTTTTACCACTGATTTATTTTTCTTGTTTGCTGCTCATTGCCTTATATTAGTTGTAATATTGCTGCTTGCTTTGATAATTTTCATTTTTTTCATTGCTATTTGTATTAATTGTTTTATGCTGCTGCATTGCCTCGTCCCTTCGTTTAGCATCTGAGCTCAGTAGATTTAAGTTAGCTTAAGAGGGGGTAGACTATATAAGAGAATGAGTTGCGATGAATTGGAAGAAATGCATTGAGAAGTTAAACGAAAAAAGTACAGAAAGCAGGTATAGATAGTACTTTTGGGAATAATGATGAACAAAGGGAGATCTCCATGCAAAATACTGCAGTAAAACAAACCCTGTCCTTTCCTTTTGTATTATTCCGCTATATGTGTGTGTACTCTTGTGTATTTGTGTTTTTCCTGTCTTTATGTGTTTAGCTAATACGATTTATGTTGTCGAATTTTTCTAGTACTAAGCTATAATCACTATGAGGAGGAATACTGTTATCCTCAAATATAAGTTGCATTAATAATATGTTATTTTCTTTGTGAAGTTGTTTACAATTCTGTTCTGTTTCAATGTTCATGTGTGAAATTAATGTTTCGAAAACTATTCTCATTATTTTATGTATTTACTTATGTCACAATTCCTGTAACTGTGATGGATATGTTATTTCGATTCTTTTGTAAAGCCTGTACTACAAATGTTATCTGTATTGTTATGTTCTTTAATGATGTATTTTGTACCTTTGTTATTGTATTCTCATGTTATAAAATTGTAATTGACACCAGTTCATCAAATTAAGCAACTTGTAAGTTACATTTCACTGCACACGTTTCTGTTGGTCATAGTATATGGACAATATGTGAGAAGTAGGGACTGATAGTGTTTGCACGTGTGTTAATGATTCAGCAAGGGACTGGATAACAGCATTGCTGGTTCTAAGGACAATTCCAAAAACTTTGTGAGTGCACAAGTGGTGGTTTATGGACTTGCTACATTATCCACAAGACTCTTCAGTGGTGATTGTGCACCTGCACAGTCACAACAGATGGCTGCTGGCCATCTCTAACAGGACTACAGTGGGTCTGCTCTGTGATGACCTACCCACCAATATTCTTCAAAACTTCGACTGACTCTGCTGTGGGTTTGCTCTGTTGTGGCACATTATCTGTCAGCATGTCAAGAGTCAGCACTGTCTTTCCGTTGGAAGGACAACACTACTTCTTCAAGACTGCATGGAAATCCACTACTTCTGTGTGCAATTTCTTTTACTAATGAGACTTTGTGAAAAAAAACTGTAATTACTATTATGATGAATGATCAGGACTCTCTTTATGGACTGTGAGAAAATTTTAGCTTTTGACCAACATTGTATCAATAAGTGTGTGCATTTGATTTCTTTGTTATTGTAATTATGAAAAAATTTTTAAAATCTGTATTGGCCACTGCCCAAACCAATTTGTAAAATTTTTTGTGGGGAGCATGGGGGCTATGTAAGTAGGCTGTTTAGGTTTTTTTATTGGTAACGCCACCTCTGTATAAAAATCACTGGCTGTGCTGTGTGCAGTCTGTGTCTAGTTTGCATTGTTGTCTGCCATTGTAGTGTTAGGCAGCTGGCTGTGAACAGCGCGTAGCGTTGCGCAGTTGGAGGTGAGCCGCCAGCAGTGTTGGATGTGGGGAGAGAGATGGCGGAGTTTTGTAATTTGTCATGAACTGCTACATGTATTATGACTATTAAGGTAAATACATTGTTTGTTCTCTATTAATATCTTTCATTTGCTAACTATGCCTATCAGTAGTTAGTGCCTTCCGTAGTTTGAATCTTTTATTTAGCTGACAGTAGTGGCGCTCGCTGTATTGCAGTAGTTCGAGTAATGAAGATTTTTGTGAGGTAAGTGATTTCTGTAAGGTATAGTTTAATGTTAGTCAGGGCCATTCTTTTGTAGGGATTTTTGAAAGTCAGATTGCGTTGCGCTAAAAATATTGTATGTCAGTTTAAGCACAGTCCTGTATAACTGTTCAAAAAGGGGACGTTTCAACGTAGGTTGCAAGTGCTACTCTGAGATGAAGAGGTTGGCACAGGAGAGGAATTCGTGCCAGGCCGCATCAAACCACTCAGAAGACCTCGAGTGAGATCAAAAGGGACAAGTTTAACATAAGGTTCTGTGTGTCCGTCTCACTGTCGTGTGCCAGTGTCAAAGCACCAGAGCTCACTTCCTTCTTAAGCTGCTTCTCGAAGTTAACAGCCAGACTATGACCGCAACAAAGCACGAGAACAAGGGCCCTAAGTAGAGCCCTGTCTCTCGACCAGAACAGTGCGCAATATGTCCTAACCCCTGAGCGGACACACTATCTGCATTTCCTTCACTACACGACTATCCCGCCGAGCCCGACCGCTCCCATTCAATCGGCATACGTCAGCTGCCCCATCTGGTTCAAAGGTTCAAATGGCTCTAAGCACTATGGCACTTAACATCTGAGATCATCAGTCCCCTAGACTTAGAACTACTTAAACCTAACTAACTTAAGGCCATCACACACATCCATGCCCGAGGCAGGATTCGAACCTGCGACTGTAGCAGCAGCGTGGTTCCGGACTGAAGCGCCTAGAACCGCTCGACCACAGCGGCAGGTGCTCCATCTGGGCAAGCAAGATAAACACGTATTGAAGAGTCTGGCAAAGATACTGTCACACACACCTTATCAATCCCATCCACTTCGGCGGGCCAGTAATGATGTTGAACGCTGCGGTGTGGAGCAAAGTGGACCTTCTAACTCATCCCAGATTGTTCTGCTATATTCAGGTTGGGAATCTGGGCATGTCGGTATATTTCAGGAATGTTTTTACCCACAAACCATTGCCTCATACATGCTGCTTTATGGCAGGATGCATTGTCATGCTGATACAAGCGGTCGCTGTCTCCGAGCTGTTCCTCTATTCTTCACAGTACACAATGCTGTAAAATGTCTTCATACATAGTTTAGCGTTTAGAATTTTATTACGTGCAATCAGGCGACCACAACCTAACAACGAAAAGCACCTCTCCCGTACATTAACAACAGACTCTCCGTATTTCACTGTAGACACTACACATAATGACACATAACGTTCTTCAGGCGTTCATCAAACCCAAACCGCTCCATTGGATTGCCACAGAATATAGCGCGATTCAATACTGTAGACCACTCCAGCGAAGTGTCGCTTAGTTCTGATCAGAGAACTTTGTGCCCTATGAGGAGCTGCTCCACCAGAGTACTCTACTCTTTTTAACTTCTTATGCACAATCGCTGTACTAGGTACACTACTGGTGGTATATTGGAACACACGAATGTTTAATTCCGCCGATATCGTCTAGTTTTTTACAGCCATTTTCCACAATGTTGTACAGTCCCTGTTCGTCAGTGCACGGGGTCTGAATGGTCTCAGTTTAGCATTGGCTGTTACTTTGCGTTTCCATTTCACAGTGACGTCATCACAAGTCCATTTGGGTAGACTTAAATTTGTTGGTCCACGTTCGAAGTCAGTGAGCTCTCCTGGTCGTCTCATTCTGCTGTAACTACTTCTCTACGGATAGCATATTGCTTCCCGCCTCCTGTTACAATGAGGTGGCAGGATTCATGGGATACCTCCTAATATCTTGTCGGACATCCTTTTGCCCGGCGTAGTGCAGCAACTCGACTTTCCATGGACTCGGCAAGTCGTTGGAAGTCCCGTGCAGAAACACTGAGCCATGCTGCCTCTATAGCCGTCCATTATTGCGAAGGTGTTGCTGGTGCAGAATTTTGTGCAAGAACTGACTTCTCGATTATGTTCCATAAATGTTCGAGGTATTCATGTCTTTGAGTCGCCAAAATGGTTCAAATGGCTCTACGCACTTCGGGACTTAACATCTGAGGTCATCAGTCCCCTATGCTTAGAACTACTTAAACCTAACTAACCTAAGGGCATCACACACATCCATGCCAAGGCAAGATTCGAACCTGCGACCGTAGCAGCAGCGCGGTTCCGGACCGAAGCGCCTAGAACCGCTCGATCACAGCGGCCGGCGTGTGGCCAAATCATTCGCCCGAATTGCCTAGAATGTTCGTCAGACCAATCGAGAACAGTTGCGGCCATGGTGCCTCGACGTTCATAAAAATTCCCTCGTTGTTTGTGAACATAAAGTCCATAAATGGCTGCAAATGGTCTCCAATTAGCGGAGCATAACCATTTCTAGCCACTGATCGGTCCACTTGAACCAGAGGACCAGGACCATTCCATCTAAACACACCATTATGGAGCTACCACCAGCTTGCTCAGTGCCTTGTTGACAACTTGGGTCCATGGCTTCGTGGTATCTGTGCCATACTCGTACCCAACCATCAGGTCTTACCAACTAAATAGAGTTTCATCTGACCAGGCCATGGTGTTTCAGTCGCCTTGGGTCCAACAACCGATATGGTCATGAGTGCAAGAGAGGCGCAGCAGGCAATGTTGTGCTGTTAGCAGTCTCGCCAGTCGGCCTCTGCCATAGCCCTATTAACACCAAATTTCGCCACACATTCAAATCAAATGTCTCTGAGCACTATGGGACTTAACATCTGAGGTCATCAGTCCCCTAGACTTAAAACTACATGAACCTAACTAACCTAAGGACATCACACACATCCATGCCCGAGGCAGGATTCGAACCTGCGACACAGCAGCAGCGCGGATCCGGACTGAAGCGCCTAGAACCGCTCGGCGACAGCGGACAGCTTTCGCCGTACTTTCCTAACAGATAAGTTCTTCATACGCGCCAAATTTCTGCGGTTATTTCACTGAGTGTTACGTGTCTGTTACCACTGACGCCTCTATGAAAACGCCGCTGTTCCTGGTCGTTTTGTGGATGCCGTCGGGCACTGTGTTATCCGAGGCGAGAGATAATGTCTGACATTTGGTATACTCGGCAGATACTTGACACTGTGGTTCTCGGAATATTGAATTCCTTAAGGATTTGCGAATTGGAATGTCCCATCCTATGGACTGTGCGGCTGGTCCCGGCGGAGGTTCGAGTCCTCCCTCGAGCATGGGTGTGTGTGTTTGTCCTTAGGATAATTTAGGTTAAGTAGTGTGTAAGCTTAGGGACTGATGACCTTAGCAGTTAAGTCCCATAAGGTTTCACACACTTTTGAACATTTTTGTCCCATCGTATAGCTCCCAAGTACAATTCCACATTCGGAGTGTGTTAACAATCACGTCAGACACCTTTTCACACGAAAGAACTGAGTACAAAGGACAGCTCCGCCAAAGCACTGTCCTTTTATACGTCGTTCACGCGATAGTACTGCCATACGTATATGTGCATATCGCCGTTCCATGACTTCTGTCACCTCAGTGTTCGTTGGCAGGTCCGCCACTCGCGTCATTTCCACGTTACACAAGTGTGTCCGGATACTTTTGTTTAGACTTGATGTTAATACAGAGAACTAGTTCAGCAGTTCTCCAAGAATTCCACTAACACTGACTGTATCTGCTTCATCTACATTATCAAGTTACCATGGCGAGATGCAGAGGTAGGGGCGACAGGCGCTTACGTTCGCGCCGCAGGTGCTAGCAAGGACGGAGAGTGTCTGCTGCGTGCGACGGCGGTAAAATTAGCGACCGCTTAGGGCCGGGGCAGCGATGTAGCCGGCGCTCTAATCGGATCCAGGAGGCTGGAGGACGACTCGCCGGCGCTCAGCCACCTCGGCGGCGCGGCGAGGCGCGGCTGCCCGGGGCGTCCATCCATTAGCCGTAAGACCATTTGCGCGATATGAAATGTCGCCCGCGCCAAGCGCTGTCCGTCAGGGCGGCCGCACCGCTGGCTGCGCCGCGCCGTGCACTTTGGAAAATTATTCCCAGAAACTGTCGCCGCAGCGCCGTCCATCTCCTTATGAGGTTCCCCTGCCCCGCCGCGCCACTGTGCCTTCCGCCGGCCAATCACGCTAATGACGCGTGAGGCGCCGCGCCGCGCCGGACCCCAGTCGCTGCCGCCGCCGCCGCCACCTCCGCCGCCGCCGCCACAGCCGCTGCCGCTGCCGCGCGGCCCCGCCAACCACTGCCACCGCCACCGCCGCCGCCGGCGTCTCTCAACTATTCGGCTATTTGTTAACCGTCTCACGTCACGCGGTGGAACATCGGAAGTCGCCACACTCAGTGCAACTATTGCATCACATACAGTCCACCTTTTACTTTAATACTGCTGTCTAAAACGCATTCTATGCTTACTTTCATTCCATGAAATGAAATGTCGTGTGACGAGGGTCAACCGTCGGATAGACCGTTCGCCTGGTGCAAGTCTTTCGATTTGACGCCACTTCGGCGACTCGCGCGTCGATGGGGATGAAATGATGATGATAAGGACAACACAACACTCAGTCCCTGAGTGGAGAAAATCTCCGGCCCAGCCGGGAATCGAACCCGGGCCCTTCGGATTGACAGTCTGTCGCGCTGACCACTCAGCTACCGGGGGCGGACACTTTCATTCCATAATGTCATATGGGATTATTTTTTGGGGCAATTCATCAAGCCAAGCTAAAGTTTTCCAGGCACAAAAACGTGCAGTAAACTCAAGAACATCCTGCAGAAGCCTGCTCAGAGAACTAGGGATACTAACTACTGCTTCCCAATATATTTATTCCTTAATGAAATTTGTCATTAAAACCAACAGCTCAATTCATGGAATCAATACTAGAAATAAGAATAATCTTCACAAGGATTTAAAGTCACTTAGTCTTGTACAAAAAGGTGTGCGTTATTCAGGAACACACATTTTCATTCACTTAAAAAGCTTAACAACCAATGAAATTCAGTTTTAGAGAAGCCTAGAGGATTTATTGGCGGCCAACTCCCACTCCATTCATGAATTTCTCAGCAGAAGCAACTGATATATATATAACTTCTGTACGATTTCAGTGCAGTAATGTGTTCATTGTAAATAAGTGTGTGTGTGTGTGTGTGTGTGTGTAAATAAGGATTTAGTAATTGTATTACACGTTTATTACCTTGTAAATAAATAAAAAACTTCTTTTTATTTTAAATTCAGTGCATTAGTATTTATAAAATGATTCTTTCATATAGTCTTAACTAAAAAATGACGACCATGCCACTTGGGACATGTGGAATGGTACATTAGCTTATTTGTTTGAGTTCCACATCCTTGACGACCTCCTTACTACGGATAAATTGGAATGAAAGTAAATATAATCTAATCTAATCTTTTACAGAAGACGTGCGACTCTCACAATAAAGTCTTTGTCTACTGCAATGCTCCATGCGGTAGAACGTCCACCCACAAAAAAGCGTTTATGCGGCACGTATCTGTCACGTCGTCTACTTAACATTTTTGCTGTGTTTGTTGACAACTTCCAGAACCTGAATCGACGGCTTTGGTTCACTTTCGAGAGTTTCAAGTATTTTATGTCTATTTCTAATCGCAGTACCCTACATTTATTTGTACTTTAGGCGGTGACAATGATGCTGCATTTAATTGTTTCCGGCGCAGTTTATATAAAACTACGCATATCAAAAAAGTTTTCTATCTCGCCCGTTCCCGTAACTACTGAGACAGGTCTTGACTGTGGATATTGTATCACAGACACAGTCCCTTTGATTGTTCGGACATCACTAAACCCGCCCATACGGTCGTAGGTTCGAATCCTGCCTCGAGCCTGGAGGTGTGTGATGTCCTTACGTTAGTTAGGTTTAAGAGGTGCTAAGTTCTGGGGGACTAATGACCACAGATGTTAAGTCCCATAGTCCTCAGAACCATTTGAACCAAACCCGCACAAAGATGTAAACAACAATGCATTAGCAGCGCGTATTAGACGGAGGGGGTCTGACAGCCGACTAGTTCCAGTCATTCCACCAGGAAGTAGGTACACAGCTCGTGTTGTCTGTAGTTCAACCATGCCTACACGGTCAATACCGCGGTTCGATCGCGTCCGCATTGTTACTTTGTGCCAATAAGGACTCTCAACAATTGAAGTGTCCAGGCGTCGCAGAGTGAACCAAAGCGATGTTGTCCGGACATGGAGAAGATACGGAGAGAAACGAATTGTCGATGACATGCCTCGCTCAGGCCACCCAAGGGCTACTACTGTAGTGGATGACGGCTACATACGGATTATGGCTTGGAGGAACCCTGACAGCAACGCCACCATGCCGAATAATGCTTTTCGTGCAGCCACAGGACGTCGTGTTACGACTGAAACTGTGCGCAGTAGGCTGCATGACGCGTAATTTCACTCCCGACGTCTATGGCGAGGTCCAACTTTGCAACCACGACACCATACAGTGTGATATAGATTGGCCCAACAACATGCCGAATGGACCGCTCAGGATTGGCATCACGTTCTCTTCACCGATGAGTGTCGCATATGCCTTCAATCAGATAATCGTCGGTGATGTGTTTCGAGGCAAGCCAGTCAGACTGAAAGCCTTACACATACTGTCCAGCGATTGTAGCAGGGTGGAGGTTCGTGCCCCCATTGTGCACATCTTGTGAATTGCTACTTTCAGGATAACGGCATCGCTCGACTAGAGTGGCCAACATGTTCTCTAGATATGTATCCTATCGAACATTGCTGGGGAAGATTGAAAAGGGCTGTTTATGGACGATGTGACCCAACAACCACTCTGAGGGATCTACGCTGAATCGCTGTTGAGGTGTGGGACAATCTGGACCAACAGTGCCTTCATTAACTTGAGGATAGTATGCCACGACGAATATAGGCATGCATCAACGCAAGAGGTCGTGCTACTAGGTATTAGAGTTATCGATGCGTACAGAAATCTGGACCACCACCTCTGAAGGTCTCGCCGCTGTTGGTAAAACAGCGGCTCCAGTTATTGTGATCGCTTCTTTGTTTTGGTTATTGATAACTTGATACCAGTGTCTGAGTTCAATTTATACAGCACTGAAGATGATCAGCATGTGATCGAAAAATCGATTCTGCTATCAATAAAACATCAATATTACAGCCAACGCTGACCTTCCTTTCAATTTAACATATATGGTAGTTGTGCCCACAGCACTCCATGGAGTCGCCAATCAATGATGTTTATGTCGATCTCTATTAAAATTTTCTATACAGGTTCCAGGAGACTCAGAACCAAGGTGATGCAGAACCTTTTTTGATGTGTGTATAAGTCGCTCACATGTGTAAACACCCTCGCCATAAAAGACCTTTAAATACTTCTAGACTACGAGGCTCAGGAAGACGGAAAGAAAAAAATCGGAAGAAAGATGCGGCCAAAATAGAAGCTGCTGTGTTCAACCCTGGTTTCAAACCAGGGACCAGAAAAAGGGCTGTTATTCCTTAATGATGAAGAAGTTGAGGCTGGAGGATCCATTACAGTTTAAAATTTTGGGGATGCTGCTTGTTCCGACAAGCTGTCTTCCGTCGTCGAGCCCAATATTCGCCTGAGAGAGGCAATTTCGCCAAGCAAAAAGCATGACTTTAATTTTGTGTGTATATTTTTTCATACGATTGTTTGTTCAACTATATTAGCTGAAAATCGTCATATTTTATTCCTTTTCAGGTTAACAGTTGTAACTTCCCCACAGAAAATTCTGAAAGACAGAAATATAATAAATGAGAGCCAAGCGTAACCTCCCTACCAATTAAATTTAATGACAATAAAAATGAGAATCGCAATCTTACTCAAGGTGTACGCTCTCACGAAAATAATGAAAAACAATTCAATGCTAATGAGACTTCAGTGACAATGTAAACTCAATTAAACCGAAATATCGGTCTTTGGCCCTGTGCAAAAAATCATAATTAATTTCTTACCTCATTCGAAACTGCATGTCAAAGTTTTGCTCTTATTGTTGGCCACAGCTTGGAGGAATTGCATTGCAAGTATTATTTTTTTTTATTTTTGAAATTTAACTGAAACTTTTCTTTAAAGGAAGTGGAAGGAAATCGTTGGTTCAATTAAATGGTTCTTTTGTTAAAAATTGCTTTCAAATCAAAATTATTATTGGGGCACTTGTTGAAAATTAATTACAATAAATAAACTTTACATTATCTGATGTGCGCAATGCAGCTTGGTTACCTTAATTAACAATATACCTCATTCAGCATCTTGACCAGAGACCCATGTCGACGCCCGCGGAATACGTCCCGCTCGCGACTCTCTCGCGACCGTATAAGACCACTACTGCTAACAGACTGCCATTAGCAACTGAACTGCGCTACTGTTACCGACAGACTACCGCTCACAGACTCTCGCGCGATCAAGCGCAGACTAGGAACGACAAATAGCTTTCTGGTCAGAGACTCTGCAATGCCTCGCCATCGCCGCCACACAACATACGTGTTTCATAACCCTCCACTGGGGGGGCAAAAATTTGGCAGCGATGGTGAGTCATTTGGACTTGCCATCGCAAGAATTTTTTTTTTAACTAATTAACTTTACAGTTACAGCATATACACAGATATAGTACATAAATTAAATGTGGTGCACATGCACCGAGTACAAAACATATTAGACAATGACAAAATGTGAGTCACCAATATTAGCAAATCAGAAAAATGTATATACAAATTATTTGATAGATAACAATAGTGCACACGCACTGAATAACTCTTTAGCATTTGCAGAACAAATAAACAGAATGGCAAAAAATCATGTTGACAAGTGACATGAGTGCACATGCACTGCAGTTCAGAACATATCAGCAAATGAGGAAATGTATATACAATAACTAACAAATGACATAAGTGCATACGCACGGAAGTATTGAACATATCAGGAAATCACAAAATGTATACAGAATGAGTACAAATCATATTGAAAAATGAGAAAAGTGCACAGGCACTGAAGTTCAGTAGAAAGCATATTAACACATGACATAAGTGCACATGTACTGTAGTTTAGAACATATCATCAAATCAAAAAAAAGTATAGGTCATGAATATAAATGATGTTAGCAAAAAATGATCTTCACTATGTGACAAGAATTAGGATAGGAAAGGGAAGGATTGCATCATGGTTGTAGCACTTTAGATTGCACATAGCTGCTCTGAAAGTCCATATCTTTCCACAGAAGTACCACACCAAGTGACACAATTTGAAGTTCTTTTCCCATCAGAATTTATCAGCGTAGCCAAGACACTGAACTGTCGTAGTAATATTCCATGTTTTCATTTTGGCAGTACATGAGGTACACCAAACAGTGGGACCATAATAACGTCTCCATCGCTGACGGTGGTGGACAGCATGTCGTGTCAACACCACGCTCTTACAAGGCACACCAACGTAGAATTAGTGCATAAACCAAATATAGTGCTCCATGATCAGGAGGATGTACAGGACAAATGGATATTGCAGTAATTCAGGGTAGTGAGGTCAGAAGGTGAAGGACATTGCTTCACATACTAGTCTTCATTAGGAATTACATTAGTAGTTTGCGGCTTTCATAGCCTAGTTATTGAACATTTCTGTACCATGTATTTAGTATTACAGAATAATGTTCATAAAATTAAATTATTGGCATCATGGGTAATCTTATTACAATAAACAGCGGCAGTCTTTGGCCAGTTACAAAGCATATTTAGTATGACAAAATATTGTTCATCAGAAGTCTTCATTGAAAAAAAAAAGGTCAATTATTGGCCTAGCATTAACATAATACATTGAGTTATACAAATTATTGGCACTCATTGGCCAGGTACCAAAACATGAAAAGGCAGCATTGAAAACAGGAGCTAATTAATGGCATAATTAATAATGTAATTCATTTAGTGACATTAATTATTGGCACTCAGTGGCCAGTTATAGAACATGAAAAATCATCATTGAAAACAGGAGCTAATTAATGGCATAATTAATAACATAATTCATTTAGTGACATTAATTATTGGGACTCAGTGGCCAGTCAGCAAAATATGAAAAGTCATAATTCATTTAGTTATATTAATAATTGGCACTCAGTGGCCAGCAAGTATTGAATAGTATAAAACATTGTTCATCATTCAGTATTATTCAGATCATTAAGAAGTCATTATCAAAAATCAGTTAATTACAGTCATAGCATTAATAATCATGGGCATTATAAGTAGTCTCATTACAATAAACAGTGGCAGTTATTAGCCAGTTACAAAGCATTATTTTATATATTTTTTTTGTATCATTAAGAAGTCATTACTGAGGTGACATACTATTCAGAGCTGATCAGTATTATTCAGAATTCTCTTAAACTAGTAACATTATTTGGGACTGGTAATACATTTTTTTTCTGTGCTAGATAGTTAGCAATGCATTGCTTTGGGTAATTATAAGGGAAAGCAAGAAGAGAAAAAGAAAAAAAAAACAAAAAATTTGCTTCTGGGTTGTTCCTGTAAATGAAAAGTGTGTAACGTCATTCGTCATGAGTCAGCTGTAGCAAGATTATGAAACAAGTAGAGTATATGTAATCACATTCATAGATTTAATGAACAACTGTTTATAGCACATTAATCTCATAAATAATTTCTCCTGCAAAAAATGTATAAAAATGGATTATTAAGCTGAAAAGAGAAATGCATTTTATGCTGAAAAGTAGTGAACTTCGAATTAACAGGTAGTGAAATGTGTATAAAAAATGTGTTCCATAGCTGTCCTTTCCAAAACCTTCAGTCATTATACTACGCAATATAACACCTGCTGTCAAAACGAACTGCAACAAATACTTAAATAACTACATAGCATAAACATAACTTCAACATTATCCTCATCTGCAAAGAAAACTTCATTATCCATATTATCATAACTTCATTATTATCATCACCTGTAAAGAAAAACCTCATTATTCATAGTATCATACTCTTCATCATTATTCATCAGCATTCATTATCATCTGCAAAAAAATCACTTCATTATTTATTACACAACTATTCCTTATCTCTAGCATATTTCATCACTTAAAACTAAAATGTGTCGTTCTGTCTGACAGCTTGCATCAATCGCCTTGTATTCTGAAAGAAAAAATTAGTTAAGACTGCTATTCTACGATGAGTATAGTATATTCTTGTTAATCCTTATCCATTTACTCTTCCTCATAAAGTTATTGCATCTTCTTTCGTTTATTCCGTAGGTGAAATTCCCATTTCTGTTGAATTTATTTCTTACACGCATCATTTCTTTCTGAAATTGATGGACAGAGATTAATGTCTTACATTTAAATCATATACTCATTAAATAATGACTGGTTTATGGTAACATAATTAAGTATACAGCATAACATGACAGAAAACGTAATATGTCAAAGACATTGACAGTGTTCAGATGCAAAAATGTACACAGAATATCACAATGCAGCAGCAAAAAAATGTAAAACAGTCACGATCTTGAGATGTCATAGGGCAAAAAATGTCAAAGTCAACTGGTGTATGTTATATCTTAACCATTTCATAGCGCATACAAACAAAACATGAAATAATTGTATATACATAAGAAAGAAAAAAAATGTGACGTTCGTTGTGTTCAGTTTGTATGTAGTGTAGTTAATAGAGGCGAGAATTAAAGCCTTTAATGGGGAAAAAATGTAACGAAATTAACATGTCATTAGATAACATTGCATAATTATTCATAAAATACGTAAGTGTCTCTGGAAAAAAAAATGTGCACAGTCTGATATATAACGACAAGAAAAGCGACCTGCTAACCTTACCGTGCCGGGCACTTGCCAAGAAAAATACGATAATCATCAGTAACTAGTCATGTGAATATAATTGCATAAGTGGTCATAAAGATTAGTAAATGGCATCATAGCATGTTACATCATAAAGTGGTTTCATTCAATAAACGGTTTAATGTTTGAGATATGGTGATTGCCTTTCGATTTTCTGTTCCTCAAAGTTTCGACGTGTACAACATTGGGGTGAGGAATGCTGCGAATCCGATATGGACCTGCGTATAGAAGTTCAAATTTACTGCACCTACCTTTTCCTTTGTGGGATAGATAGTGTGTACGTACTAATATTTTCTGTCCAATGTGAAAGTCGCGGCGTGTACAAACCTGTTTTTGCTGTCTTCTCCGGCGCTCTGCGGCACGTTTGATGTTGTTCAGCGTAATGTCAATTATTTCATGGTGTCGTAGGCGACGACTTGTAGGGAAGTTTACTAATTCTGTGATTTTGTTAGGTGGTTCAACATTTTTCAGTATAACAGACGGACATAGCATAGTGGACTCATTTGGAATCGAATTAATTACATCTTGGAATGAGAATATGTGTGTGTCCCAATCAATATGTCTTTTGTGGCAGTATATTCTACACAGTTTACCAATTTCTTTCATTAATCGTTCACAGGGGTTCGAAGAAGCATGGTACTTGGATATATAGATCGGAGAAATTTTTCTAGCTCGTAACATACGTGTCCATGTAGCAGAACGAAATTGTGATCCATTATCGGAAATTACTTTCAACACATGCCCTACATGAAATAGAAAATGTTTTACAAATGCTTTCGAAACAGTTTTAGCTGTAGCTTTGCGTAACGGAGTGAAAGTAACAAATTTTGAAGTGAGTTCAACAGCGACAAAGATGTAGCAAAAACCTCTATTAGTTCTGGGAATCGGACCAAAAACGTCTACAGCTGCCATGTGTCTTAATTTAACAGGTACAATGGAATATAAAGGAGGAACATGTGAAGTGGTGTCTGACTTAGCTTTCTGGCAAATTTTACATGACGCTAAAACTCGTCGTATACGTTTCTCCATGTTGGTAAAATAACAGTTCTGTCTCAGTATAAGAAAACATTTTCTTGCTCCGTAATGTGCGTAACTTAAATGAGTGTACCAGATTAATTTGTTAACCAGTTCGTCAGGAACGCATAATAACCAGTTGTTGCTGTCAGGATGAGAGCGGCGAAACAGAACGTCATTGCGTACAGTGTAATGGTTTCTAATCGTAACATTATTCCTATCTTGCCAAAGGTGTTTAATTTCTTTCCACAGGTTGTCTTTATTTTGCTCTTGTGCTATGTCCTGTAATGACGATGAAATAAAATTTTCAAATGCAACTTGCTGAATGTACATAACACTGAAATTTGCTTTGCAGAAGTTGCTTGCGACCTCTTGCTGATTGTTGCTGAGAGAACGAGATAGTGCGTCTGCTATAACATTTTGTGTGCCGGGAATGTGAACTATTGTAAAATTAAATTCCTGTAAATAAAGTTTCCATCTACTTAACCTGTCGTGCGTAAATTTAGCTGAAAGTAAGAATTGTATCGCTCTGTGGTCTGTGTAAACGGTGGTATGTCTGCCATAAAGAAAATGCCGAAATATCGTAAAAGCCCATACAACACACAATGTTTCAAGTTCTGTAACAGAATAATTTCGCTCAGCAGGTGACAGAATGCGGCTTGCAAATGCGATGTTTTTAATTACTGTTGAACCATCTTCTTCAATTTCCTGGAAAATATGTACGCCTAAAGCGGTGTTAGAACTGTCGGTGGCAACGGAAAAATTTGTGGTAAGGTCTGGGTGCGATAAAAGTGGAGCATTCAACAAAGCATGTTTCAGGTTCATGAATTCAGAGTGTGCTTGCTTATCCCAAGACCAAAATTGTTAATTAAGGTAACCAAGCTGCATTGCGCACATCAGATAATGTAAAGTTTATTTATTGTAATTAATTTTCAACAAGTGCCCCAATAATAATTTTGATTTGAAAGCAATTTTTAACAAAAGAACCATTTAATTGAATCAACGATTTCCTTCCATTTCCTTTAAAGAAAAGTTTCAGTTAAATTTCAAAAATAAAAAAAAATAATACTTGCAATGCAATTCCTCCAAGCCGTGGCCAACAATAAGAGCAGAACTTTGACATGCAATTTCGAATGAGGTAAGAAATTAATTATGATTTTTTGCACAGGGCCAAAGACCGATATTTCGGTTTAATTGAGTTTACATTGTCACTGAAGTCTCATTAACATTGAATTGTTTTTCATTATTTTCGTGAGAGCTTACACCTTGAGTAAGATTGCAATTCTCATTTTTATTGTCATTAAAATTAATTGCTAGGGAGGTTACGCTTGGCTCCCATTCATTTATTATATTTCTATCATTCAAAATTTCGGTGGGGAGGTTACACTTGGCGACACCCAGTCCAGGATCGTATTTCGTTGAGAATCTTTTGAAAAACAGTCAGATATCTGCTCTTATTTGCTTAGATATAATTAGGATTTGGCGCAATGCTTTTACTAATCTTGTGACTTTCTTTGTACAGGTCAACGGCAATTCGTTGCTCTGTTGTATTTGTGTGTTGCTTTTGCATTGTGCTTATTTATTTTGTGAATAATTGTGACTATTGTAAAAATGCCGCGAAAGACTGTGAATAGTGTATCGCGAGGTATTATGAATGAAATTACCGATTCAAACAACTTTACCGATAGGACTTGTGACACGCAGTGTAATGATGACAATCCTGCGTTCACTGACAATCAGTGCATGCCAACCAATGATGATTACTTTTATATTAATGGTGAACAAACGAACTCAATTGTCTCTTCTGTTAATTTGACGACAATTGATGACGCGGGACGGTCTATTGTAATGAACGCTGCCCAACTTAACACACCCGATTTGGAAAATTCAAGTAACGTTCAGACAAATATTTCTAATGAAAATGGACAGTGTACTGAAAGTACGACGGATCCATTTAATTCCGAAACAGTGACTGACAGTGTACGTTCGACTGACAAATCTTTTTGTAAATTACAGAATGACCAAATGGTCACACAGAACGTGACAATTGCATGTACTCCATCACAGAGCACTGAGAATGTAACAGTTACTTTTGGTTTGGATCAATTGATGGCAGTATTGCTACAGTTTAAGAACGAAATTAATGAAAATAGCATACAACAGAATGAAAAGCAAAGTGAGAAAATAGACAACAATCTCAAACAACGACTTAGTGAACAGAACAAACACTTTAGTGAAAAATTAGACGACAATTCCAGACAGCTTAGTGAACAAATTAGAGCCGTTGCCGCACAGTATCATGACACTAAGGAACAGTTGCGCGTGGAAATTGAGGCTTGTTCAAAAAAAAGTAGCGAAGAAATTAGGTGTGTTGCTCAGGAATTAAGGGAAATGCAAACAGCCGCAACAGAAACACTTAGAGCGGAAATTAGTACAGTCGCTAAACAATGCTCTGAAAAAGCTACACAATTACGCGACGAGTTTAAAACAATGACAGCAGAACTTTCGCGCACAATGGATGAAAAGATTGACGCGAAATTCGAACAACAGAACACTCAAATTGATGAGCTCTTTAATCACCACATACAAAATAGTGATACGCGTTTCCGTAAATTTATTCAGGATCAAAATAAAGTAAAACGTCAAGTCATGGAAACAATCACTGCACAGAGACAAGAAGACAAACGTAAAATGTTTGCAAAGGCAAAAACATATGTAGACAACAATATTGCTACAGTGTCGGACAAAATTAATACTATCGAACAGTCGAACACAGAATTACGTGACGAAATTTGCGATCTTAAATCGAAAACAGACACATACACAACAGATTTTCAGACAGTGACAGACAGACTCGAAGAATTAGAACTAACACAGGATTCCGATGTAATTCAAGCCGACGTTAAAAAACTGATCGAAACAACACGTAAATTGCAAAAACAGATTAATGCCTCTGATTCTAAAACCGATTATCAGACAAAAATACTGACTGAAAAATATGATGAATTGGCCAGTCGTATTGATGCTATTGAAAGTAATAATGACAGCAAATCAGACGATACTTCACCGGTTTCATTTAACCAAACACCTGAATTTCAAAATTTACAGCAGACAATTAATGAGATCGATTCGTCTAATAACACGTTGCGTAGAAAATTGTCCAGTTTACAACAAGAAGTAACAGAGATGAAAAATATTTCAGTTAATAACATATCACAACAGACGCCACTTTATGAACATTTGTCAGACTCACGCAGTGCGTATAATTTGGGTAATCAACAGAGTGTATACGACTTAAATTCCGATCAGACACAGACAAATAGATTCTCTTACAATCATGAACCTGTTCCAACATACAGAGACGATAATTTTGATTACAAGCATTTTCTGTCAGTGAGAAAATTTAAAGTATTTAAAAACGATAGAACACAGATTCACCCCCTGGATTAGATACAACAATTTAGCTTTGCGTTTCCACCGACTTGGCCTGTAACGCACAAACTTGAATTTATTTGCAGCTTTTTAGAAGGCGAACCGGCAACTCGTATGAGACCGATCGCGAGGCAATGCTACTCTGTAGAGGAATTTCAGAATGCTTTTCTGTCTGCGTATTGGTCGAAAACGACACAGCGCGGAATTAAAGATCAGTTAATTAGTTTGCCAAATTATGAGAACTCAAATTTTCCCAGTGTCACGCAATTTTTTGAGCACATGGTCCAACAAAACCAGTACCTAAGTGAACCATATAGCGAATCTGCACTCATTCAATTGTGTATCTCTATATTACCGCGGTCATTAAGAGTGTCACTTCTAATGGGCCAGCAAAAAGAAAACATTTCAGCATTCAGAGATCTTTTACAGCTCTTGGAAGTACAGCAATCTGATTATTCTTTTGCGAACAAAAATTTTTCATATAATAACCAGGGCCATCCAACTTACAGTAATTACGATCAGTCACGAAATTTTAATAGTAAAAGTAACAGACGCTTTAGGAACGACAACTCCCAAAGCTTTAATAACAGACAAAATTCCAATTATCAATTCCGTCAAAAATCATCAGCAGCAGGAACCATATTTTAGTAACAATAGAGGTTTTTCACAACAACAGCAACAAAACCAGCTGGTTAGTATACATAACCAACAATGGAATGCACAAGGTCAACCAGGCTTTAATGTTTCGCCGCGTGCACGTATAGTCCCTGATACAACAAATAGTAACGCACGACAGGAAGGAAACAACTACATACAAAGAAGACATATTTCAATTCCTATCGCAATGCACCGTATAGGAATGACTATCACGACAGACGTAAAAACGATGAGCACAATTATCAGCGTACATATAATAACAGTCGGTCTCACCAACAGCAAAATCATACGCAAGAACATATTCTCATGAATGAACCCGACAGTAGGTACCATCCAGAACGTAATACGTCTGGAAGAAGTAATAGAACAGTTCAAATAGTAGAAATGCCACAACATCCTCCTGATAATAGTAACACGTCAGATAGAATCTGACTAGATACTGTACAGATCGCATCTTCCAGTAACACAAGCACTACTTTAGACACACAGAATGTTATTCACGAAAATGTTACTACCTTTGACGACATGCGAGACACTCTTTTGCAGGAAAGACCATTTGTTCAAAAAACCATTTCACATCCTGTCATCGAAATTAAAATTGGTTCATCGAAATTTTCAGCAGTAATTGATTCCGGATCACCTATATCAGTAATAAATGAAGAAACTTTTAACGAGTGTAACAAAGAGAATACCTATCCGACATTACCTTTAGGCAAAACAAAAGTGAAAGGAGCAGTATCGAGTAAAGGAGTAGACGTTAAATTACAGACGCATTTATCATTTTGTATTGGAGGTCATACTTTCCACTCAAATTTTTGGATTGTTCCGTTATTGACAACAGACGTTATTTTAGGTACGAATTTTCTGGTACAACACGACGCAGTCATTGATTTTCAGAATTCTTATTTAATGTTAAAGGATGAAAATGTACAATTGGCTTTAGAATTTCAGCAGTCACTATCTGCGGAAGAGCAAACAATTAATCGCACAGAGGTCATTTCCGTATCTCGTAACATAGACTGTAATTCCACATTGTTCACGGATACGTACGTACATAACTATAATACTCCAGACGAAGCTGACTACGACGTAATGCAGATGACTTCTGATAAGGTTAAAGAGAGCAGTGCAAATACAGACGACGAACGCACGCAACTACACAAAATTCTTTTACAGGAAGCTCCAGTTTTCGACAACATTCCTGGTACTATGTCCAGCTTTATGTATGAATTTCAGGTGAAACAGCACGACACATTTAAAGCAAAGCATTATCCCATTCCATATATCCACAGAGAAAAAGTTAAAAAAGAATTGCAGGATATGCTTGACCAAGGAATTATTGAACCGGCAGTTATTCCGTACATTAACCCGCTGCATATTGTAAAGAAAAAAGATGGCTCACTTCGCCTTGTACTTGATTCACGTCACATTAATGACATTATTATTAATGAAACAGATCGACCACAGACACTAGAGGAACTTCTACAGAAATTTCACGGTACTGCTATTTATTCTACACTTGATTTGAAATCGGGATTTTGGCAAATTCAACTTTATCCGAATTGCAGAAAGTACACAGCTTTTCTCTGTTTTGGCGACTGTTATCAATTTTGCAAATTACCATTCGGCTTAACTATTTCTTCTGCAGCTTTTATTCGCGGTTTGAACACAATACTTACGACAGAACTTAAAGACAGAATTACGACGTACGTAGATGACATTCTTATCGCAGAAGCTAACTGGTCTGAACACAATGTGATTTTAGAACAACTGTTGCAAACTTTTCATGCACAAGGACTTACAGTTAATCTTAGTAAATCGCACTTTGGCAAAACTTCTATAAAATTCCTTGGACACGTAATTTCAGCAGAAGGCATTGCGCCTGATCCGGAAAAACTTCAAGCTCTACGTGACATTACTGTTCCTACGACGAAGAAACAATTACGCAGTTTTTTGGGCTTAATTAACTTTTTTCGTAAATTTATTCATCATTCTGCTGTAGACACACCTAGACTATGCCAATTTACATTATCTGATGTGCGCAATGCAGCTTGGTTACCTTAATTAACAATATACCTCATTCAGCATCTTGACCAGAGACCCATGTCGACGCCCGCGGACTGCGTCCCGCTCGCGACTCTCTCGCGACCGTATAAGACCACTACTGCTAACAGAGTGCCATTAGCAACTGAACTGCGCTACTGCTACCGACAGACTACCGCTCACAGACTCTCGCGCGGTCAAGCGCAGACTAGGAACGACAAATAGCTCTCTGGTCAGAGACTCTGCAATGCCTCGCCATCCCCGCCACACAACATACGTGTTTCACAGTTACATTGCGATTTCTAGCGAATGGCGAATCTTACAAGAGATTGTCCTTTGCACATCGTATTTCAGTTTCGAGTCTGTCAAAACGGGTAATAGATGTAAGGTTTGAAATCCGTAACTCTTTGACGGATAAGCATTTGAAGGTATTTGTTTCCTGTAATACTGAATTAAAAAAGAAGTGAGAACTTTCACTTCACTTCTACTTTCTTAAGAGCTCCAACAACTGAAGATGAATGGCTTACAATAGCAGCAGCTTATGATAAACTGTACAACCGAGCTATAGCTTCAACTAATACTTACCGGAAATTGCTAATATTTCACGCGCTAACTTTTTGTGAGACGAACAAACTGTTATATTACGTTTCGCTGAGCAGGAGCGAGGTACACAATCCACGTAGAACTTCGTGCCGTTTGTCAGCTGCGCTCCCCACTTGGTATAGGTGAATTATCAGCGCATTGGATTGCCACGCATGGTGGCCCGGATTCGATTCCCGGCTGGGGAATGAGATTTTCTCCCCTCAAGGTCTGGGTGTTGGGCTGTCATCATAATCATTTCATCCCCATTGTCTAAGCACAGGTCGTCCAATGTGGCGTCGCACTCAATGAGACCTGCACTTTGCGGCCGAACTTCCCGACTGAAAACTCCCGGCCACTGACGCCATATTCTCATTTTCATTTCCGCACTTGGTTGTCTGCGCAGGCCCGAAGCACCTACATACGCGTGAGAATAGGATCCATCGTGTGCCGCCGTCTAGCCTATCGTACGCTTGAATCTCGTGCAGGCGCCGGGGGAAATGGTGCGTAATGGGTAATCTTGCAAGCTCATACGTCCCTTGTAGATCGGGCTTAAGGAATAGACGTTAATTTCCATTTCAAGAACTGTGGTCTTGACATCGATTTCAATAACGTTCGTGTGCTTGCTAAGGAAACCAACATTTATAGAAGAAAAGTACGAGAAACGATTGAAGTTTTTAAGAATGCATGTAACTTCAATAGAGGGGACGGCTATAGGTTTCTAGCAGCGTGGCTGCCCCCATCAGGGAAGTGAACATGCCATCTCAGTAAGTGATTAACGCTGTGAGCTCCACCAAATGGTTCAAATGGCTCTGAGCAGTATTGGACTTAACATCTGAGGTCATCAGTCCCCTAGAACGTAGAACTACTTAAACCTAACTAACCTAAGGACATCACACACTTCCATGCCCGAGGCAGAATTCGAACAATAATGCTATGGATTAACATTGCTTGTCTCTTGCTTTGCCTGTTTCGTTTCTAGACAGCGATGTTGGCCCACCTATAGCAGCAGGAGAAATTGTAACCAATAACTCTTCTCCAGCGTAAGTGCGGGCAAACTTACTGTCTAACCAAAGACCTTGGTCCGCCAATGGTAGCCATAAGAGTTTTAGTCGATAATCACCCTTTTTCGGCTTTAAAGCGGCAATACTACTCTTACGATCCCATGATGATGGCCTACCAATGATCGCCACAAGAATTTTACTCAGTATTTCCACTTCTCCAGCACAAGAACGGGAAAACTCCACTTTATAAGAGAAGGCAACAACGGTCTCAGACAGTGTACAATCTTGTACGGATACCATAAGATCCTGAAGAAGATCATGGCAGAGAGGTCGAAACGTCGATTGTTTCAAGAAATGTGACAAACCAGAAGATTTTAACTTCAGCGACAACGGCCATGAAAGCCGTTTCTGCGGTTTCGTGTTGCTTGTTTTCTTTTCTGTATTCAGTGCTGCGTCGTTACAAACGAATCACTTTTGCTCATTCCTAAGACCACTTTTCTCTTATTATTTTTCTTTCTCTCCCTTGTAATCCTTCACGCATTTCCACGTTCACTCGGAAAAAAAATCCTGTGTAACGCTCTTTTGTTTGTTTCGACTTTCAACGCTACTGATGTAGGAGAGAGTTCTCGAAGTTAGACCTTTGCCTAAGTTGAACCAAATTCGTATTGCACGAAGTCTCGATGACGGAAACCTTCAAGTTGTCTCGACTGTGACAAATATTTTCAAGGTCTCGTGGCCCAGCTGACAGTTGGTAGTAGCCACTGAAGTTAGAGTAGTTGTCATTATTGTATTCTTTCGTTTTGGATATAGGCCTATGTGTTGTGCCACAAATCAAAAACTTTTGTATACAGTACGAGCAAATAAATACACTCTAAGGAAAAAATACATTTCACGAAGGAATGATCTGAACGGGACATAAATCGGCAGATTTGATGTACGGGTGCACACAAACAAGCGATTTTAATTACAGGGAAATTGTGTGATATATTCAAGACAAAGAGCTTCTAAAATTGAACAAGGCAATAACTTATTGCTCCATCTTTGGCCCTTATGCAAGCAGTTATTCAGTTTGGTGCTGATTAATAGAGTGCCTGGATACCCTCCCTAGGAATATCATGCCAGTTGCTGTCCAATTGGTGAGTTAGATCGTCAAAATCCTCAGATGGTTGGAGGGTGCGCTCCAGAAGTTATCAATAGGGGAGAGATCCATTGGCGTTTCTGGCCAAAGTAGAGTTTGGCAAGTTCTCGGGTTCGATTCCCGGCGGGGTGAGGGATTTTCTCTGCCTCGTGATGGCTGGGTGTTGTGTGCTGTCCTTAGGTTAGTTAGGTTTAATTAGTTCTAAGTTCTAGGCGACTGATGACCTCAGCAGTTGAGTCGCATAGTGCTCAGAGCCATTTAGAGTTTGGCAATCACTACATTTGAGACAACAATACAGTTACACGTAGTCTGCATAAGCCAGTTATGTTGGCCACTGATGCATAGTGTATACGGACGGTGTTAACCCCCTTAGCGTCAGGTAAGACCTGAAGATGGAGCACTGAAGAACCGAAAGTGGTAGCCACACAATAAATGACATCATAAGGACGACTCTATGTGTTTCATTTTCTTACATCACTCCTGGCTGTCAGGCCTTATGGTGGGCGGCAGTAGTATCACTCTACTTGTCATGAAACTCGAGACATGTTTTCGGCTAGGAATTTAAATTACTGGACTATAATTGTCTTCAGAGGTGAGTCAACTTCGAACTGAGCATCGATGAACAGCGACGACGTGACTGAAGATGCCCCAAACAGCCGTCGGGTACCAGCCTGATTGTCGCCCACCAAACTGCACTGCAACCAGGATTTATGGTCTGAGGCGCCATTTCTTTTCATAGCAGGACCCCTCTGGTTGTCATCCACAGCACCCTTACACCGCAGAGGTTCATCGATGATGTCCTACCACCCCCCCCCCCCCCCCCCGCGCGCTTTGTTGCCCTTCAAAACAAGATGTCCTGGGCTTACATTTCAGCAAGATAATGCCCGCCAGCACACGATGAGAGTTTCTACTGCTCGTCTAGGTGCTCGTCGAACCTTTACAGCTTGGTCAGCAAGGTCGATGGATCTTCCTGCATTTGTAAGCGCTTGGAGAATTATGGTCAGGGCCCTCCAGCCAACTCGGGATTATGACGATATAATGAAGCAATTTGACAGAAATTCGCCAGATATCCCTAAGTACGACATTGAATAACTCTATCAAACAGTGACAAGTTGAATAACTGCTTGCATAAGGGCCAGAGGAGAACCAACGCGCTGTCCATTTGCTCTATTTGTGAGGCTCCTTCTCTTGAATAAATCATACAATTTTTCTGAAATTGTAGTTATTTGTTTCTCTGCACTTTATATGAAGTCAACTCCTTTTTGCACCATTCTGATAATTACTTCGTGACGTGACGTTTCTTTTTCTTTCTTTTGTCTTAGAATATAAATAATCTGCAGTATAGTACATAAAAGCCTTTCGTCAGTTTATAACCAGACATAAAAAACTGTAGTTTAATTTTTGAGTGTTCCTGCGGCATTATCTTTCCCTATATGACTTCCAGTAGCCGAAATTCAATCACTACGTGTTTTCTTATTTGGATCGGTCAATTTTAATAGACATTTATAATTCAGTGCACCTTTACACTGTCAACTCATGTTAATATGGCCAACTGTCAAAAGTCTGAATAACCTTATTTCGCAGCGCGGACTTGCACGAGGAGAATCAATGAGATTCTGTACGTTACCGAGGATTGGAGTCTTGCTGGCTCCAATGCCTGAACATCTGCTTCTCAGTTGACAATCCATGACGCAAACAGCCCAATCGAGGTGGTCCAACAGACTGTCGATTTGGCTTACATCTGGGGAGTACGATAAACTCATCCTGTTGTTCTTCGTGCCACGCACCAACATTGCGAGTTGTGTGACACTTTGCATTGTCCTGCTGGTAGATGCCATCGTGCCGAAGAAACACAGACGGCAAGTACGGGTGGACGTGGCCCCCAAGGATAAATGCGTTCTTGTGTTGTTCCGTAGTGCCTTCCAGAATGACGAGATCACACAGGAAATGCCACAAAAACACTTCCCAGATCAAAACGCTCCCTCCTCCGGACTGGACGCTTATGATGATTGTTGCAGAGCCATATACGCCGCCGGCATCTCTCCGACTGAGCATAAAGCGTTATCCATGTGAAAAGCCCACCTGTCACCACTTAGGGGACATAGAGTTGCGATACTGGTGTGAAAATTCCAGGCTTCGTCGACCACGTGCAGCAGTCAGCATGGCTGTATGAACAAGGCACCTGCTGCAGAAGGTCATACACAGCAACGTTCGCTGAACCGCCGTTGAGGAGACGCCATCGGTAGCCCTTTGCTTTATGTATGCGGTCAGATGCTCAACAGTTGCGCGTCTGTTCGCCTGTACACACCTCCACCTCCTTCGTTCACCCCTCTCTTCTATTGCCCTCTTTGTGCATGATATACAACAGGCTCTAGAGACCGGCTCCCAGGTTGATGCCATATTTCTCGACTTTCGAAAGGTGTTCGAATCAGTTCCCCACTGTCGCTTGCTCCAAAAAGTACGCGCTTGCGGTCTATCCGATGACATATGCGGTTGGATAGAAAGTTTTCTAACAGAGAGAGAGCAGTATGTCGTCCTGAAAGGGGTGACTTCAACAGAAACAGGCGTAACTTCATGTGTGCCCCAGGGCAGCGTAATAGGTCGGCTGCTTTTCACGATTTGCATAAACGATCTGGTTGATTGTACTGACAGTGGCATTAGACTGTTTATCAATGATGCTGTAGTCTGCAGGAAAGTAGTATCACACGAAAGCTGTGAACAAATCAATGATGATTTGCAGAAAATAAATGCGTGGTGTAATGACTGGCAGATATCTCTCAATATTAATAAGTGTAGCCTACTGCGTATAACAAGGTGAGAATCCCCATTAATGTACGAGTACAAAATGAATGCCCGGTCTTTGGAAGCGGTAACATCCGTCAAGTATGTGGGTGTGGCTATCCGAAATGATCTCAAATGGAACGATCAGATTACACAAGTAACGGGTAAGGCGAACTCTAGATTGCGGTTTATTGGTAGAATCCTGAAGCGATGAAGGCCTTCAATATAGGAAATTGCTTACAATACTTTAGTTCGTCCAGTCTTAGAGTATTGTTCGTCTGTATGGGACTCTTACCTGTCGGGTCTCATTCAAGAGATTGAGAAGGTACAAAGAAGAGCGGTAAGATTCGTGACTGGTACATTTAGCAATCGCGAGAGCGTTACAAATCTCGTAGATAGTTTGAAGTGGGACACACTTGCAGACAGACGACGCGCTTAACGTGTAAGTAGGCTGTTTAGGTTTTCTTATTGGTAACGCCACGTAGCGCTCTGTGTGAAAATCACTGGCTGTGTTGTGTGCAGTCTGTGGCTAGTTTCCATTGTGTCTAACTTTTGAAGCTTTTGCTGTGTTTGTCTCTGATTTTGTTCCATTTGTTGCATTAGCTGTAACAACAATGCATTAGTGTCTGGAATCTGTTCCTCTACGCTTTTCGGCAGTGCATTTGCACCGGCAACATTCACATTTTGACAAGCAGAAAATGTATCTCGACTTATTTGAGAAAACGGTGAGGACGCAAAACCTGAATCTACAGTATTTGCAAAATTGTGTCCTGTCATTTCGGGATCCAGAGGCGAGCTGTTGCCGAGCGCTCGATCGATAATGCTTCCCTGTTCACTAATTGTTTCACTGCCTACGCCATTGTTTGCCGCCCGTTCCATTTCCCTATGCGCAATTACCAAATTACTACTCTGAACATTAGTTAATTCATTACACGGTGGCGCTAACACACTGCTTTCGTCTTCACCGTCATTTCTCAGTTTACTTTGGAGCCTAGTATTACGTTTTTCACACGCCATTATTGTCACAATATTTCACACGACAACACAGAAAAGCACAATTTAAAGAGCAAAATAAGAAAACACATTAACATAGCATTGAAAACGATATCTCGTTAATTGCAAGCGCAGCTGCGAAATACTTGGTGCAAATCTACATGCATGCCACAACTGTTTTACTGTACAAGAATGAAAAACTACAACTAAAAAGGAATTTCTCTCTACAATTACGCGCTAGCAATAAACAAAAGCTACACTAATTACACAAACTACAAGAAAAAATCAGAAGATTCCAGTGAGGTATCATTGGCTAAGGGTCGACATATAAAATGTCCCCTTAGAAAAATTATACATGACTGTGCTTAAACTGACACACAATATGTTTAGCGCAACGCAATCTGACTTTCAAAAATCCCTACAAAAGAATGGCCCTGACTAACATTAACCTATACGTTTCACACATCACTTACCACACAAAAATCTTCGTTACTCGAACTACTGAAATACAGCGAGCGCCACTACTGCCAGCTAAATAAAAGATTCAAACTACTGAAGGCACTAACTACTAATAGGCATAGTTAGCAAATGAAAGATTTTTATAGAGAACAAACAATGTATTTACCTTAATAGTGTTGAAAAATCATAATATACACTCCTGGAAATTGAAATAAGAACACCGTGAATTCATTGTCCCAGGAAGGGGAAACTTTATTGACACATTCCTGGGGTCAGATACATCACATGATCACACTGACAGAACCACAGGCACATAGACACAGGCAACAGAGCATGCACAATGTCGGCACTAGTACAGTGTATATCCACCTTTCGCAGCAATACAGGCTGCTATTCTCCCATGGAGACGATCGTAGAGATGTTGGATGTAGTCCTGTGGAACGGCTTGCCATGCCATTTCCACCTGGCGCCTCAGTTGGACCAGCGTTCGTGCTGGACGTGCAGACCGCGTGAGACGACGCTTCATCCAGTCCCAAACATGCTCAATGGGGGACAGATCCGGAGATCTTGCTGGCCAGGGTAGTTGACTTACACCTTCTAGAGCACGTTGGGTGGCACGGGATACATGCGGACGTGCATTGTCCTGTTGGAACAGCAAGTTCCCTTGCCGGTCTAGGAATGGTAGAACGATGAGTTCGATGACGGTTTGGATGTACCGTGCACTATTCAGTGTCCCCTCGACGATCACCAGTGGTGTACGGCCAGTGTAGGAGATCGCTCCCCACACCATGATGCCGGGTGTTGGCCCTGTGTGCCTCGGTCGTATGCAGTCCTGATTGTGGCGCTCACCTGCACGGCGCCAAACACGCATACGACCATCATTGGCACCAAGGCAGAAGCGACTCTCATCGCTGAAGACGACACGTCTCCATTCGTCCCTCCATTCACGCCTGTCGCGACACCACTGGAGGCGGGCTGCACGATGTTGGGGCGTGAGCGGAAGACGGCCTAACAATGTGCGGGACCGTAGCCCAGCTTCATGGAGACGGTTGCGAATGGTCCTCGCCGATACCCCAGGAGCAACAGTGTCCCTAATTTGCTGGGAAGTGGCGGTGCGGACCCCTACGGCACTGCGTAGGATCCTACGGTCTTGGCGTGCATCCGTGCGTCGCTGCGGTCCGGTCCCAGGTCGACGGGCACGTGCACCTTCCGCCGACCACTGGCGACAACATCGATGTACTGTGGAGACCTCACGCCCCACGTGTTGAGCAATTCGGCGGTACGTCCACCCGGCCTCCCGCATGCCCACTATACGCCCTCGCTCAAAGTCCGTCAACTGCACATACGGTTCACGTCCACGCTGTCGCGGCATGCTACCAGTGTTAAAGACTGCGATGGAGCTCCGTATGCCACGGCAAACTGGCTGACACTGACGGCGGCGGTGCACAAATGCTGCGCAGCTAGCGCCATTCGACGGCCAACACCGCGGTTCCAGGTGTGTCCGCTGTGCCGTGCGTGTGATCATTGCTTGTACAGCCCTCTCGCAGTGTCCGGAGCAAGTATGGTGGGTCCGACACACCGGTGTCAGTGTGTTCTTTTTTCCATTTCCAGGAGTGTACATAGCAGTTCATGACATCCAGTCTTACAAATTTCAAAAGTCCGCCATCTCTCTCCCCACATCCACCACTGCTGGCGGCTCACCAACTGCGCAACGCTATGCGCTGTTAACATCCAGCTGCCCAACACTACAATGGCAGACAACAATGGAAACTAGCCACAGACTGCACACAGCACAGCCAGTGATATTCATACAGAGCGTTACGTGGCGTTACCAATAAGAAAACCTAAACAGCCTACTTACAAACGGAAGTGGCTGCTCACTAAATTCCGAAATTCGATCTTCGCCGAGGATGTAAAGCATATATTATTATCACCAACTTTCATATCGCGCAATGATCATCACTCAAAGATAAGGGAAATGAGAGCTCGTACTGAGGCGTTCAGACAGTTGTTTTTACATGGCGCGATCCGCGAGTGGAACAGAGAGGGTAGGTGGGGAGGGGGGGGGGGATATGACTTTGGCACGAACTGTGCCCTCCGTCACACACCGCTTGGTGGTTAGCGGAGTATATATGTAGATGTATATGTAGTTGTACACATAGGTGATTCGGTGTAGGTTTTGGATAGCTCCATTCTGTCACGCATTGTATAGTTTAACTATAGCGGCACACGAACAGTTCACAGACCTATAATGCTTCCACCCTTGACCCAAAGGCCAATGATCATGCTCTTTTGGACGTCAGATAAATCGCTCCGTTTCCGCTTTACCACAACGACTGCACTGTTTTCCGCCCCCGCACCTCTCCCACACCCGATGACACGCATCATATACAATCCACTGCTATCATTGCCATCTGCCGTCTTAAAGAGTACTGCACGTAGACGTCAACATAGAAGGCGGTCACATTAATGTGAGTGGACCGTGTACAATAAGTAATAGGCAGCGGCAACGTTTGTAGGTTTTCAAAATGGCAAATAGGGAAAAGTACGGAATATGGACAAAAGGGAGCCGAAGGTCGTCGTGGCACCATACGGAAACGGTGTTCAGGGCTTTTACGAGTATGCTCGAGTGTATGGAGAATACAAAGGTGCGTTAAAGAGACATGCCGACAGTAAAAACACTTTATTAAATGATGCTAGGTCATTCGGAAGACAATGAACTCTGACGGCTGGGATGGAAAAAATTCTCGCACATCACCTCTTCTTATTTGAAGTCAAAGATGTTCGTAAACTTGCATTCAGTCTAGCACAGATATACGGGTTACTTCATTTTTTCAAAATAAAGAAGTAAATGCCGGTGAAAAAGTGCTTTTACTTATTTATAAGGCGAAATCCTCAGATTTCCCTCCATCATCCAAAAGGAAGATCAATACACATAGCTAAAGCGTTATAACAGACGGAACATGAATAAGTTCTTCGACATCCTTGAGAAAACTCGATGAGAACAGACTTACATCTAACATGTGTTGAATATCTACAAATCTGGACCTACAACGGTTGAAATAAGGCAATAAAAAATCATCGCACAAAAAGGCACGCACCAAATGGGGTCTGTCACAAGCGGAGAAGGAAAGGTCAACCTACAACTTTCTGCGCAATCAGTACGGGTGGATTCTTTACTCCACCCATGATTGCATTCAAGCATAAGAGCGTGCAGCAAGACCTAGAAACTGGTGCTTCACCAGGAAACTAGTTCGCATGTCGCTTTACAGCTGTCGCTACAGAGCTGGCGTTGCAGGATCGTCCAGGCTCCGAATGCTTCATACAAGATACAAGACTGGGCGAGACCACATCGCAGCGAAAGGTGTTTCAATTTCTTGCTGAATGCTTCAGGAATAGTGGCATTGAATTGGATTATTGCAGCCGGCCGGGGTGGCCGAGCGGTTCTAGGCGCTACAGTCTGGAACCGCGCGACCGATACGGTCACAGGTTCGAATCCTGCCTCGGGCATGCGTGTGTGTAATGTCCTTAGGTTGGTTACGTTTAAGTAGTTCTAAGTTCTAGGGGACTGATGACCTCAGCAGTTAAGTCCCATAGTGCTCAGAGCCATTTGAACCATTTGATTATTGCAAATTTACTGGAGCAGGAACGGATTGTCCTCCATATTCACCCCTATCTGGCTCCTTGTGGGTACCTTTTGTAGGGAACATTGAAGAGCTGGGCGAGATGTAATCGGCGAGTTGTATGGCATCTCAGTCTATTTCCATTGAGACACTACAGGATGCGATGGCAAATTTCATTGTACGATTACACCACCTCTTTACAGCGAGTGGTGGACATTTCCAAAAGATAGTAATATGATTACAAAGACTGCTTGCAGAGGACGAGTTTAATTATGCACAGCGCACAGCGCCATCTATTAACAGCTTTCAGAACTATTTCGAAGCTTCTGTATAAAATTATTACAGCCTTTATAATATACACACCTTTTGTTGCAGTCGTCTGTCGAGCTTAGAATTTTGAGATATTTATTTTGAAATCAGGGACTCTTTCGCTGGACACGCTGTATTATCATGTTGCAGTTACGTCGTTACCCCACCTAATGACTGCAACTGCTTGATTTTTCATTTATCCACCTGTTCAAATCTGTCTGATTCAGGCCCGAAACAAATGGTTGCGCCATTTGATTCTCCCGTTTTGTCAATATTTATGTTTAGATGAGGAGAACGGATGTTTTTTGTTTACTGGTTTGCTACTGGTTTGAGTAGCAAATAATCCTGGGATTCGCATTACAAGTAAGGGAAACATTTCTGAAACATCGTACGAATTTATTTTGTAGACAGTAGATTTTATTTGTTATTTTCATAGTGTATATTTCTTGACTTCGTTATAATACGGTTAATTTTGCTGGCCACTCTTGTTTCTGATTCCATTTCGTTCTAATCATTATGCGTCGGGCAACTATATGTGACGAATTATTGCACTGAAATTTTGGAAACTTAATCATTAAGATACTATCCTTCACAGACCCCATGGAATACGCCCGATGTTATAAATGGTGAGTCAAAACGAACTTTGCTGCATGGAATGATACAGAAATTTATTGAGATAACTTATAGAATTGGTAGATGTGTCATTTTGTAGCGAACAACCTGTAGTTTCACATAAAAGTGTCATTTTGGTTCTATGTGACTACCATTTGTGATGTGGTAAACATCCCAGATTCGTGGGAACAAATCGGGCCTAACTTATGCAACGGAAACGTAGATTCGATTTTTCAGCTCGGATAACTTGTTTGGTTGGGGAAGGAACGAACACATAATCTTTAATGAAACCTCAGAGAAAGAAACCCAGTGGTGTTACGTCTGGGGAGAGAGATGGCCATGCGTTTGGCCCTTAGCGACCAATCTGCCCATCGGGAAATCGATTATCGAGGAAACCTCTAACCTCCGAGAGCAAATGCGTCTTGCTGGTAGTACACCATCCCATCTAGATCATCTTACTCGATCTTTGGAGTTAAAAAGTTTACATGCATACCCAGACACGCGATACCAATGACAGTTTTCTCTGTGGAGGAGGGGCTTACACTTCCAATTTGCTAAGGGTACAAAACACATTAACCTTGTAGCTGCCACGAACGTGTTCCACGGTTGCATGTGGATTTTCGCTGCCCCATATTCTGCAGTTATGGGTGTTCACCATGTCCCTGATATGAAATGTCGACTCATCGCTGAAGATTGTTGTGTTTAGAAATGTCTCGTCTTCCTCTCTCCGAGGCAGCATTTTCGCACAGAATTCCACACGAGCACCTTATCTGCATCACTAAAGTGATGTGCCGTTGTCAGGCTGTGGGTTTTCAACTTTTTCTTTCTTTCTTTATTTTTTTTTTAAGCTCTATTATGACTAATAAAGCCTGCCATTTTATTACTGTATGCTGGTCGTAGTGCTCCACACAGGCCTCTTAGCCACTACCTCGGCCACTACCTCGCTGCAAAATTGTGCTACGCAGTTGAAGCAATGGGCATTTTTGCCCATGCAGCACCATGTGGAATGAGGCTATGTGGAGTTTTGTTGTCTGAGCTTTGGTGTTATCTTTTATTTACACTTATTTTTTAAAGAAAAATACAGGAATTTAGAAGTAGGAAATTATAAATTTATAGTATCATTTAATAAGAGATTAAAAGAAGACAGGAAAGAGTAGATATAGACATACTTCCACCAACACCATGTGGGGAAGGGGACCTGGTGTTGAACTACAAATCCAGCGTCCCTAAGTGGTTCTACCCGTTTTAGTAACTATTCACATGAACATCCCTCTTTGGAGAAACTAGATTTGTTCAGTCCATGTGGATCTACTCTATGTTCGTGTTGTTAGAGAGCTGTGTGAGTTGATGTTTGCTAAGTTACATAACAACAACTACTACTAGGTTAGGTAGTAAACTAATTTTGCAGGGCTTTGGAACAATAGCCTGCCTCAGTGTAATCTAATTAATTTATATACCGTTCATACATCACTGTAGGAGAAATAACAAGCCACCACTAATCGATTATTAACCTTGTAAAAACATTTTTATGTAATAAATCTAGAACTTTTTGTTGTGTGTTAACAGTCTTTTGTTTTGCTTGCTCACTTTATATCAGATTTATATTAAATTCATATTATTACATTTACAATGACGTGTTCATTTACGTAACTACCTAATAATGCTGGGTACAGGTTTAATCTGGATTCTAGAACCATATCTATCCACGGACTATTCTAATTACTCCTATTTTTAATTAGAGTCATTCATGAGAAGATAAAAATTGCAAACTTTCATTAATGTCCACGTGAACAGTTGTGCATGTCTTGCATGTTTTAAGTTATGTGTGTCTATGTTATGTCAGTTTTGTCACTGTCACTCGTATTATCGTCAGTACTGGAGCTACTCGAGCTATATGTGTCGGCCTGTCTTCGTCTTCTGCGCCTTCTGTATTGATCAGTCTGTTTGTATATATCACGTTGTACATTTGAGATGTTTTTGGCGACTGTGTTCAACTGTGTCCATGTCTGTGGGTTCCTCAGTGCATCGTATAGTGTTGTTTCCGTTAAGTGTTTCATGTTGTGTACTGGAGAACCAATTTCCCCGCATGTGCAACGATTGCTTTCTGAATGCGGCATGTGGATCAAGTGCTTGGGATAAGGGCCATGTCCAGTCATAAATGAACCATCCCTCGGCTGGGGCTGCATGGCGCAACCGTTGGTTGGTTGATTGGTTTGGGGAAGGAGACCAGACAGCGTGGTCATCGGTCTCATCGGATTAGGGAAGGATGGGGAAGGAAGTCGGCCGTGCCCTTCCAGAGGAACCATCCCGGCATTTGCCTGGAGTGATTTAGGGAAATCACGGAAAACCTAAATCAGGAAGGCCGGACGCGAGATTGAACCGTCGTCCTCCCGAATGCGAGTCCAGTGGCTAACCACTGCGCCACCTCGCTCGGTGGCGCAACCGTAGCCGCTCCTTCATATTGGGGAAAAACGAATGCAGTCGACGGCCCTTTAGCACTCTCGTTCCATTCTTTTTGCCAAGTGTTCACATGCCAATTTTTTTTAGTTAGCGCCTATCTTCTATGTGCTGCCCAGTGATTTGCAACACTCTCTCAAGTCTACCCTTCTTCAGCCATCATGTTGCAGCGCTGTATCTGATAGTTATATCGATAGGGTATATTCCGACTGATGTGGTGCCGAACGCCACTAACAATATAAGTAACACACTCCTCTGTCCCCACCTAACAGCGATACTATTCACGACGAGAGTGAGTCTGTGTGCCCATGTATTAGCCGCAAAGCTCTATATCGACTCCAAAAGTGCTCAGTGGTACGTGCTTATGAGTGTCATTAGTAGTCTGTATCGTGTTGAATCTAACTTTGCTAGTTTGTGAAGTAAACTGTCGCCTTAGTTTGTTGTTAGTCGTGTGTGTCCGTTGAAGCTATGTCATTCATCAACGTGTGCCAGAAGATACCTAGTTACTATTCCGCGTTTTGTGTTTGTGTTGTTTATTTTAATTGCCGGGCGTCTTTGTAGTGAACTTTGAAGCACTATGTACGCTGTTTTTTGTTCTGCTATGGATAAAATGGAAATGAGCGTACGGCATCGTTGGCCGGGAGGCCCCCTCCGGGGAAGTTCGGCCGCCACGTGCAAGTCTTATTGCAGTCGCCACGGAATTGATTGAGGATGGAATGATAATGAGGACATCACAGTAGCCAGTCCCAGAGTGGAGACAATCTTCAACCTTGCTGGGAATCGAGCCCGGGCCCGCTTGGAGGGGAGGTGAGCACGTTACCACCCAGCAAAGCAGGTGGACTGCTGTGTATAATTTGTGTTCGTTGCACCATTGTTGTATTGCGTGCATCATACTACCGGCCTTGTTTCCAACATTGCTCTTGTGTTGGCTGATATCACAACTAACAGGTCGTCAGCATAGGCAACGACCCCGTCTGAACATACATCTCCGTCGATTAAAATCAAGAGCGGTTCAGTTATTTATTTATTTATTTATTTATGCATTTATTTTACCTGGCAAGATTAGGGCCTTCAGGCCCTCTCTTACACCTAACCAGGCATACTCAGATTCAACAAATTTCAGTTTCTACAGAACATTAAGGACTTATAACATGTTATACAGTATTAATGTTAAAGAAAAAAAATAGAGATTATAAAAGTAGTACAATGATAATTATAACAATCAAAAAATAATTATAACAATCAAGAATAATAATAATAATAATGATGACTATGTATATGAAAGTAAACATATTTTTCTTTTATGAATGTCAGTCCTATTGCTAGTTGGGAATTTTCTCGTTATATTCTTGCAGCTTGAGAGTTATTCTCATCAAGCAGAGACAAAAGACGCCCAGAAGATAGGTCCGCAGATAGAGCCTTTTGGACATCCTTTGGTAATCCATTTTAGAACCTTGCGGTTGTCCCCTTGCCACTGCGCCACTCTGTTCCTACAATAGTCAGGGATTCGAGTACCGTAGTTCTCGAAATAGTGCTAACATTGCTGACGGCGAAAGATTGTCAGAGGCGCCGGCAATGCCAATAAGAATCGCAAAGACATACTTCTGTAATGTTTGTTCTACAAACTGGAATGCCCGATGAATCGCATCGTCAATAGATTTTCCCGATCTAAAGCCAAATCGGTGTTGATTAAGGCCATGGACTTCCCTGTGAGCTTGGCGGCGATTATATACAAGCCTTTCATGGACCTTAGCCAGTTTATTTAACAAGCAAATTGGTCAGTACGATTTTGGTTCTGATGGATCCCTGTCTGCGGCTTCTTTTTAATAATTGCTGTATTGGCTGTTTTCGAGATTAGAGGCACTCTTCACTCTGCCCAGTCTCAGGACATAATTTATTAGCTTTATTAAATACGATGTTATCTACGGTGGGGCCTAGCGCAATGTTTCCGAGTGGATAAGGTCTGGTCCTGGTACTTCCTTGTTTTTGAAGCCAGCAATTGCCAGCGCGACCTCCTCTCTCGCAAACGAGCAGGTGACAGTTTCTGTAGTTTCTCTAAATTGTTTCGCGCTAAGGTGTGTGTGTGTGTGTGTGTGTGTGTGTGTGTGTGTGTGTGTGTGTGTGCTTGTGTATCTGCTCGTGGATCGTCATCGGGGAAGAGTTGTTGAGCAGATATTGTGCTGTTTGTCTCTATACCCTTGTCATATTTCCGTCATCCTGCCTTAGCATAGCAGATGCGTTGTGATGCAGTGTTCCCAATGTTCTTGTCTAGTTGTGATTAGTACGGTTTTGAAAAAAATGGTTCAAATGGCTCTCAGCACTATGGGACTCAACTGCCGTGGTCATCAGTCCCCTAAAACTTAGAACTACTTAAACCTAACTAACCTAAGGAGATCACATACATCCATGCCCGAGGCAGGATTCGAACATGCGACCGTAGCGGTCACGCGGTTCCAGACTGTAGCGCCTAGAACTGCTCGACCACCAGGACCGGCGAACCCCCTGCCAATTTACCAAGTTTAACATATGTTTGTTTGATAATGGTGTATGACATACTGTAGTCTTCGTGTCAGTGATGACAGCATTATGACCCCTTGTCGTTACATTCAGATACACAGGCCACTATATTTCTATATTTTCAGCTGTTTGGTTAACAATAGTTATGTCTATTTTGCTACTGTCTCCATCATCTCCTATATATGTAGGAGGTTGTCCTTGTTTGTTGATAATGTACAGGTTGTTCGCACTTAGCATGTTATTGACGATCTGACCTCAGTCATCAGTCTGATCACAATGCCACAATGATGGCTACTGCAATGTAGACAAGCGTAATGTGCTGCGAATACATAGAAAGAAAGATCCCTTATCATTTAGCTACAATATAGCAGAACAGCAACTGGAAGCAGTTAATCCCATAAATTATCTGGGAGTAGGCATTAGGAGTGATTTAAAATGGAATGACCATATAAAGCTGTTCGTCAGTGAAGCAGATTACAGACTGAGATTCATTGGAAGAATCGTAAGGAAACGCAATCCGAAAACAAAGGAAGCAAGCTACAGTACACTTGATCGCCCACTGCTTGAATACTGCTCATCGGTGTGGGATCCGTATCAGATAGGCTTGATGAAAGAGATAGAGGAGGTCCAACGGAGAGCAGCGCTCTTCGTTACAGGATCATTTAGTAATCGCGAAAGCGTTACGGAGATGATAGGTAAACTGCAGTGGAAGACTATGCAGGAGAGATGCTCAGTAGCTCGGCACGGGCTTCTGTTGAAGTTTCGAGAACATACCTTCTCCGAGGAGTCAAGCAGTATATTGCTCGCCACTACGTATATCTCGCGAAGAGAACATGAGGATAAAATCAGAGAGATTAGAGCCCACACAGAGGCATACCGACAATCCTTCTTTCCACGAACAATAAGAGACTAGAATAGAAGGGAGAGCCGATAGAGGCACTCAAAGTACCCTCTGCCACATACCATCAGATGGCTTGCGGAATATGGACGTAGATGTAGATGTAGATGTAGATGTAGAATGATTATCGTCTTCCCTCTTGAGTAAAGTGCTACCTGTTGAATCATGTCTGTGAATGGTTGAATTGTATGGGAGTTTTTTTTTTTGGTCATCAGTCTACTGACTGGTTTGATGCGGCCCGCCACGAATTCCTTTCCTGTGCTAACCTCTTCATCTCAGAGTAGCACTTGCAACCTACGTCCTCAATTATTTGCTTGACGTATTCCAATCTCTGTCTTCCTCTACAGTTTTTGCCCTCTACAGCTCCCTCTAGTACCATGGAAGTCATTCCCTTATGTCTGAGCAGATGTCCTATCATCCTGTCCGTTCTCCTTATCAGTGTTTTCCACATATTCCTTTCCTCTCCGATTCTGCTCAGAACCTCCTCATTCTTTACCTTATCAGTCCACCTAATTTTCAACATTCGTCTATAGCACCACATCTCAAATGCTTCGATTCTCTTCTGTTCCGGTTTTCCCACAGTCCATGTTTCACTACCATACAATGCTGTACTCCAGACGTACATCCTCAGAAATTTCTTCCTCAAATTAAGGCCGGTATTTGATATTAGTAGACTTCTCTTGGCCAGAAATGCCTTTTTTGCCATAGCGAGTCTGCTTTTGATGTCCTCCTTGCTCCGTCCGTCATTGGTTACTTTACTGCCTAGGTAGCAGAATTCCTTAACTTCATTGACTTCGTGACCATCAATCCTGATGTTAAGTTTCTCGCTGTTCTCATTTCTACTACTTCTCATTACCTTCGTCTTTCTCCGATTTACTCTCAAACCATACTGTGTACTCATTAGACTGTTCATTCCGTTCAGCAGATCATTTAATTCTTCTTCACTTTCACTCAGGATAGCAATGTCATCAGCGAATCGTATCATTGATATCCTTTCACCTTGTATTTTAATTCCACTCCTGAACCTTTCTTTTATTTCCATCATTGCTTCCTCGATGTACAGATTGAAGAGTAGGGGCGAAAGGCTACAGCCTTGTCTTACACCCTTCTTAATACGAGCACTTCGTTCTTGATCGTCCACTCTTATTATTCCCTCTTGGTTGTTGTACATATTGTATATGACCCGTCTCTCCCTATAGCTTACCCCTACTTTTTTCAGAATTTCGAACAGCTTGCACCATTTTATATTGTCGAACGCTTTTTCTAGGTCGACAAATCCTATGAAAGTGTCTTGATTTTTCTTTAGCCTTGCTTCCATTATTAGCCGTAACGCCATAATTGCCTCTCTCGTCCCTTTACTTTTCCTAAAGCCAAACTGATCGTCACCTGGCGCATTCTCAATTTTCTTTTCCATGGGAGTACTGGGCATATAATTATGGCAGTAACCATGTGTCTATGCCCTTGGTGACATCCACTGTTACAACATGTCTATGAGATTTTTGTAGTGTGGCACTTGGGTGTCCATTATCATTACAGCAACCATAGCCTCTCTATCTCCTGTTATCTGAGTTGTTTGGGGGATGGGGGTGGTAAACACATTAATTTCCCATTTCTACTGTATGGTTCTTGAATGCACAGGGCATCAACGTTAAACTCTTGGGCCAACCTGGGGAGTTCTGCACTTCCAATTCTACTCCTCAAAGCACTGAGTTTGCAAGATCTTTACGGCTGCCTTGTGTACACGTAGCACTTCACACTCGTTTGCTCTGGATCAAAGTACACTCTGCCGTGAGCTCTGACATGGTCTTTGGACATTTTCTTAATGTTGAGATCTTCTGAACGCCGTCCTCAGACTTCTCTCCTGAGATTAGCAAGCTCCTACCCGCCAATAGGCAAGTTTCTGTCCGAAGGATTATTCTAGCAATTTGTTTGGTTGCAGGGAACTTGTTCATACTGTGTCTTCTTCAGTTCACACTTATGTAATTAGTTACCTCCTGCTTGTGACTACACACTTGTTCGTCCTTTATATTGCTCACCACTTGTTCACGCACCTTCACCTATGAGTGTGTTTTACATTCACTATTATGAGTGTTAACTTTGCTACCCCGCTTTATTGTTATTGCTTTATATTTTATCATAAACTTCAGTGCCTTGCTGATTTTATCACTGCCTACAGTGGCGTTGCCCTTATTCTCCTGATATACGCCGTAGCAATGGGGGTTATAGGGATTGTTCTTAGTTCATCATGCGGTACATCTTTGAGAATTGGTGTTGGGGCCCCTACTTCGTCACACGTCACATCTTCAGGTATTGGTGGCGGTACTCCTACTTCATTACGTGCCACATTTTTGGGGATTGTTGGAAGTTTCCCTCCTTCTTCACACGCCACACTATTTGGGTTTAGAGATGGTATCTCTACACAATAACTCGCAACGTAATTTTTACTTTCTTTACACGATACACTGTAGATATAGTTCTATTTCGTGGACATTACTCTGGATGGATGCGATGTCCTTTCATGCCGGCCGCGGTGGTCTAGCGGTTCTGGCGCTGCAGTCCGGAACCGCGAGACTACTACGGTCGCAGGTTCGAATCCTGCCTCGGGCATGGGTGTGTGTGATGTCCTTAGGTTAGTTAGGTTTAAGTAGTTCTAAGTTATAGGGGACTTATGACCTAAGATGTTGAGTCCCATAGTGCTCAGAGCCATTTGAACCATTTTTGTCCTTTCATTGATGGCAGAAGGGGTTTCCCCTGGATTGTAGTATCCTCCTGAGATTATTATGTATTGTTTATATTTTGTTGTGTCACGTATATCTGCATGTTCGGGATTTGTCTGAGATATAATTGATTGTTCTCTGATTTGTTCGTTTCGTAGATATTGTTGTGAGCTGCTTTTTGACACACTGAATTTTTTAAGTGCACTGCATGTGTATGTGTGATGTTTCGAGTATCCCTCTCTATTAGTTGATGTTACGATTCTTCCACCATTAAAATTAATGCAGTCTGAAAAGTAGTCAATTCCAAGAGTTCACGTTTGAGGATATGTACAACTACTGGACCTATCTTACCTGCATTACGCATTTAGTCCAGATAATCTGTATGTATCTTGAAGGGTCTGCGTGTGTATTAATGATGTCATTTCATCTTTACTGTTTAATGTGTCCTGCTGCAACAAACCGTGCTGTCATCGCCATTCCACGGCGCGGCACCAGCTTCAGCTTCTTGTGGATGCAGATCGTTTTTTCGTAGTAGGTATAAAGATGTCCAATTCTGGATTTAAAATGCACTGCGTGTCGTGGCTGGAAATCGTATCACAGTTAGAGGCCATAGGCAGTCTCCCCGTTTGTCAGCTGTACAAGTGTTTCTAAGTTAGACACTCAGTCGTTCCACGTTTGGTGCAGATCTTGCCTCGTTTCTTACAGGGATGCATCCTATTTTATACTCCGACCGTGGGCATTCCGCTTTTTTATATCCTTCTTCACCACATGTTCCACAAACAATTTGAGGGGCGCTGCAAGCATTCACATTATGTCCCAGATCGCAACTCTTAAAATACGTTGTTACTACATTGTAGTCTTTGACTCCTAGGGATTGGAAACCTACAAATACTCTGATTTGGCTCAATAATCGATTTCTCACATCTATACTGCTTTTTGCCAAACCTTTATCTCCTGGCTCGGTTTTAAATTTCAGTTTCAGTTCATTTTTCAATTCCTCTGTGGATCTGCATCTACATCTATGTGATTACTCTGCTATTCACAATAAATTGCCTGGTAGAGGGTTCAATGAACCACCTTCAAGCTGTCTCTCTACCGTTCCACTCTTGAACGGCAATCAGGAAAAACGAGCACTTAAATTTTTCTATGCAAGCCCTGATTTCTCTTATTTTATCGTGATGAGCATTTCTCCCTATGTAGGTGGATGCCAACAGTACGTTTTCGCAATCGGAGGAGAAAACTGGTGATTGAAATTTCATGAGAAGATCCCGTCGCAACGAAAAACGCCTTTGTTTCAATTAATGCCACTCCAATTCACGTATCATGTCTGTGACATTATCTCTCCTATTTCGCGATAATACAAAACGAGTTGCCCTTCTTTGTACTTTATCGATGTCATCCGTCAGTCCCACCCGATGCGGATCCCACAGCGCGCAGCAATACTCCAGAATAGAGCGGACAAATTATATATAGATCAGGAACAATAGAGGGCCTATAACACTTCCTTGGGGAACGCCGGATGTTACTTCTGTTTTACTCCTTTCCGTCTATTACTACCAACTGTGACCTTTCTGACAGGAAACCACGAATCCAGTCGCACAACTGAGGCGATACTCCGTAGGCACGCAGTTTGGTTAGATGACGATTGAGAGGAACGGTGTCGAAAGCATTCTGGAAATCAAAAAATATGGAATCAATTTGACATTCCCTGTCGATAGCACTTATTACTTCATGAGTGTAAAGGGCTAGTTGTGTTTCACAAGAACGATATTTTCTGAATCCGTCCTGACTATATGTCAATAAATCGTTTTCTTCGAGGTACTTCATAATGTTCGAATACAGAATATGTTTTAAAACCGTACTGCAAATCGACGTTAGTGATATAAGCCTGTAATTCCGCGGATTACTCCTACTTCCCTTTTTGGGTATTGGTGTGACTTGAGCAATTTTCCAGTCTTCAGGTACGAATCTTTGTGTGAGCGAGTCGTTCTATATAATTGCTAAATATGGAGCTATTTTATCAGCATACTCTGAGAGGAACCTCACTGGTATACAATCTGGACCGGAGGCCTTGCCTTTGTTAAATGATTCAAGCTGCTTTGTTACACCGAGGATATCTACTTCAATGTTTCTCATCTTGGCAGTTGTTCTTGATTGGAATTCAGAAATATTTACTTCGTCTTCTTTGGTGAAGGAGTTTCGGAAAACAGTGTTTAATAACTCTGCTTTAGTGGCACTGTCATCAGTGACTTCACCGTTGTTATCGCGCAGTGAAGGTATTGATTGCGTCTTGTTGCTGGTGTGCTTTATGTATCACCAGAATCTCTTTGGGTTTTCGGCCAGATTTCGAGACAGAGTTTTGTTGTGGAAATTATTAAAAGCATTTCGCATTGAAGTACGTGCTATATTTGGAACTTCTGTAAAACTTTGCCAATCTTGTGGATTTTGCGTTCTTTAAAATTTGGCATGCTTTTTTCGTTGCTTCTGCAACAATGATCTGATCCGTTTTGTATACCATGGGGGATCAGTACCATCACTTATTAATTTATGTGGTATATATCTCTCAATTGCTGTTGATACTATCTCTTTGAAAACATTCCACAACTTTTCTACACTTACATGATCAGATCGGAAGGGGTGAAGACTGTCACTTAAAAGACATTTTTATCAGCTTCTTTAAACAGATATACTTTGCGTTTCTTTTTGATGGTTGTTGGTGTTACGGATATTTGTTCTGATAAATTTAACTCATATAGGTCGTCCAGAAACTCATCATCTTTATAAGTTGTTGACACCTGATAGACTGGCACTTGTGGTCTTCTCCTTTTTATGGTCTCACGCTTAATTTCTGAAATGTTTCGACTTTTCTCCAAAAATCTTTTACAATCTTCTTGTGTCTGTGTTTAGACTGTAACAACAGATTGTCGTTTCCTGATTGATCCTATCCTCAGCTTTTCTTTGTTTGGAAATGTGCATGTCGTCACTTTGTTTAACACTTCATATATATCTTTGTTCTCTGACGATTTAATGAAGAGAGTTGTATTATGTTTTGCTTTGGCCTTTTCTACTTCAGAGTTACAACTTACCTTCGTGTTGGAACGGCCTCAACTGCAGCATAAGTTAATGGTAATTGTTTGTTCTCTATCTTTTTTGAGATGTTCGTTTTCTGATCTCAAACTAATGTTCTCTTTTTGCAGTTTCTCTATATTATCTCTCACGTTGAGGATGTTATTAAGCTCTAGAACTGTGGTCTGGTCCTTGAGTTTGTTGTTCTCTCCTCTTCGGATGTCAGTCTGTCCCTCTATACATGTTCGTCTTAGTGCATCCAAGGAGTCACCCTCTTGTTGTGCCCTGGTCTCAGTCTGTACCCGTAAACCTTCACACAGTCTGGGATTCTCAATATGTAGTACCTGGACTTTCCATTCCATTTGTGAGTCAGCCATAGTGAATAACATTAATCTGCGTTTCAGTTTTGAAACACAAGCCAGTGGCAATTTCTTAGCTCCTAACTCCTGGACAATTTCATCGATTATATCATATAAGGCAGAATGTTTCACCCCTGGGGTAGCAAACTCAGTGGTCAGAAGCTGTTCGTCCTCCATTTTCTGAGCACCTTTCTGCGATGCAGAGAGGGTGCATTCTTGCTTCTTGTTTGATGGTATTTCACCCACCGACGATGTGCTGCTTGACCCGCCCCTGATGGAGCAGAAGACGCAGCCGCCGCTGGCTAGGGGCTGCACTTATTGTTCCAGGTCTCACACGTAGACGCGTGTGTGGAATAGTACACAGCCAAAGTTGATGCACTGGCGTCCCATTTATTTCGTTAATGGGAGCAACAGGTGCCCATGCAGAATAAAAGGCTTAACGGCGTCTACGCTTGTCCACAAAAAGCTGTTTGTAGGCTGAAGCTGCACTGTTATGGCACGATCTTAGTCCGTTCAAACTTCGACATTTATATCACGAAAACGTTCGATCTGTGCACCACACGTCGCGAACCTTGTTCTTTCTCTGTATCACTGTCAAAGTACGTCGCCTGTACCATGATCAAAGTGCGTTCTCCGTATCACAATAGAAGTTCGTTCTACGATGTTTGGTTGTGGGGCGCTCAACTGCTCGGTTATCAGCGCCCGAACATATGCCCAGCCTTTTGTCAGTCAAGTCTCGCCACTTTTATGAATAATGATGGAATGATGAGGACAACTCAAACACCCAGCCATCTCGAGGTAGGTGAAAATCCTTGACCTCGCCAGGAATCGAACGCGAGACCCCGTGCTCGGGAAGCGAGAACGTGACCGCTAGAACACGAGCTGCGGACCAAACCAACTTCTGGCGCGAATACAATCACAGCCAGTTGTAGCCTTCCATTACTGTACAGAAAATCTCAAACAACTCGCCACAACTATGAATTCCACCTGCTGGTTCCTACTCACCTCTGGAATCACTTTCATGCAGAAACGTCATCCAGCACAGCAGAAGAGGACATTGCAAGTTATGATGACCAATGAAAGGCGACGCCAGTCCTCCCGTTGTAGCTAATTTTTAAGGCACTGTCCATTCAACAAGTACCCTACTCCATGCGCCAAAAGCTTCAGTCGATAACCTCCAAGACTAGGCGCCAGTGTGGTATGGCACTGAAATTCAAGAGAGGGCCTGGTGTGCGAGATTGTGCTCCACATCCACTGCAAGATCTTATCTGCAGTCCAAACTTCTGCCCACATTTTCCAGAAGCGTCCTCTTTTTTTGCCAGACTGCCATCTTCCGCGATACGGTGAAATACCACAGTCGGCCTAATGTATAGATTGCGCTGTTAAAGCCTCTGCAGCCTGCACTACTCTTCACAATGTTTTTGTATGTCCATCCTTTTGATTAGAGTTTTGAGAGACTTCCGCCGTGTGTAATGAAATGGAGCACCTACCGCCGTCTTTACGATTTATTTATATATGGTTACCAGTTTCAGTGCTTCAGTACACCATCTTCAGACCTTAACTGACGCTGAGGGGGTTAGCTACAATCGTATACACGATTCCATCAGTGACCAACATCAATGAACTGGTTTTCGCAGAGTACCTGTAACAACGGTGTTGTGTCCCCAACCATCAACTACCACCTTAGATTGTTACAGGTAGTCTGTGTTGGTAGTTGATGGTTGGAGACAGAACATCGTTGTTACAGGTACTCTGCGAAAACCAGTTCATAGATATTCGATTGGAGTTAACCCCCTCAGCATCAGTTAAGGCCTGAATATGGTGTACTGAAGCACCGAAACTGGTAGCAATATAATAAATAACATCTTAAGGACGGCTGTAGATGTTCCATTTTATTACATACTGACCGTAATGTCCTGACATATCGCTTGCGCTCATCAACATGGTGCCACATGCAGTAGTGAGGACAAGTGGTCTGCGACCGCCAGGAGTGCCCGACATGGGGGGATGTCGGGTGCCAGACCACCCTTGAGGTGGTGACATGCTTATGTGTAGGCCCCCAGGAAAGTGCTACTCAGGCCCTCCCAGTATCAGCGCGGTGTCATCAGCCTCGCCATTACTCATCAGATGCACCAGGCAGATTCCACGTCCAAAGCAGTATGCAAATTGATGGAAATTATTTGTTAGGGCGAAGTTGTAATCTCCTCAATAATCACGTATGCTTCAGTTGAGTATCGAAAGCTGCAATATACTAACATAGGGTAGTCCAATATACGGCCCACGGAGCACAACATGGCCCTCCGCCACGAAGAATCTGGTCTGCAATATCCTGATGAAGTTGTTCTTTCAGACACAGTGCGAAGTAAGGAAAATGTATTAAAATTATCCTCATTTGTGGATTGTGCGCAATCACAAACAAACATGCATGTGGGACGAGCATATTCAGGCGCTTATTAAAAATATTCATTGAGAAACACATAGTGGAAAGAGAGCTGGATCGCTGGGAGACCTTGTGACTTGAAATCAAGAGACACTGCATTTCGACAAGTACACATCGTTGCTGCAAAAAAACCAAAAATGGGTTTGAGGAAAGAGTCACAGATGTTAAACATGTATGCATGTATTCCATAATCATTTTGAGGCTGCCATTGAAGATGTCTTGTAATAACTAAAGACGAGGTTGTCTGAACTCAATGAAAGCCTTGAAAGAGCCTGTCGTGACCAAGCGAAACTACTTTCGTACGGTCACAACTGTGGGTAATTTAATTTCTCGGTGGGGTGCTACATTAAACTAAAACACATAAAATATTAGTCCACTTCATTACATAAATGAATACAGAATTTACTTACCTTAGATACAGATCTTTGCCACAGGAGTAGTGGATAATTTACAGCTCTCATGGACTAGCAAAGTATCACTTGATGCCCAGAGTAACAAACTGTTTTCTTGCAGTACAAAATGCATCAACCATGAAGTACATTTCATCAGAAACTTTAATTATCATTAGCCCTTGCTAATGACTGTGGTGTCGATTTGCGTTGCAGACTTTGGTGTGGCAACGCTATCTCTGTGTGATAATACATAGCTTACCATATTTCCTTGCAGAATAGACTGATAGAATTTTATAAAATATTTGTCACTCAGCATTTCGACATCGACTGTATCCCCAAATATCGAGGAACTGGAAAGCAAAACAAATGTTATTTGTATCATTAAGCTTTTGTTTCATTCAGTTTATTTTTCAACAATTTTAAGTTTCATTTTACATTTGGAATATTATAGTGTAAATGTGCATCGTCTGTATAGGTGGAAAAATTGTGTTTTATTTCTATTTCTTTATCTCCTTTACAAAGTATTTTTCGATCAGCTCCACCGTAGTGATAAAAGTTAATAATGAGCCCACTTCGAAATTTATTTGGATACTCCTGTATTAATGCAATAAAGGAAAAAGAATCTCTCCGCCTGTTGACTGGGTAAATCACACTTCTAACACAAATGAAACCAATAGGATGGCTCCACCCTGATGTGTTTCCAGCTGCACTGAACTGTTTTTATTTATTATAAACATGCTGACAATTATAATAAGCTGCCACACTCCACTACATAAATCTTTTGCCTTTGTTCTATACAAAACATTTCTCAATGTTAGTACTCTTTTCAGCTGCAGAGCGAAGGTGAGCATTCTTACATCAGTTATTCATTCGCAAACATTCACAGTTCCACACCTAAACCGATGACCTTCAATAACATTCAATACTTGATTACTCCTTAATTTTCGTTATACATAGCAACAGTCGTTGTGGTAAAATTCTGTGAGTCTCAGGTAAACAGAATACACATTCTCTGTGGTAAACATGGAAAATCTACAGCTATAGAGTCATAAAAATTGTAAAAACGAATGTTTATATGTTTTTTTGTGTGTATGTTTCACATCTCCTCCTAAACCGTTGGACCGATCTGAAGAAAACTTGGTACACATATCATTTATTATCTAGAGAGAATTACTGTGGGTGTAAGAACCACCCACCTATCAAACAGTTGGGGAAGGGGGTGGGGAGAAAAAGAAGTCTAGGCCACGACGATGTATTTGAGAATGAGAGGACTTACACATTTGATTTAAAACCTTTACGAAATTTTTTCGCACACAAAATAACGAAAGGAAGAAAGTTTGTCGCTTACCTCATTTTCGCTGTTCAACCAGTAGAACTGCCACATGAAGCATGACTCTTCAATTTATTATATCTTTGCTACTAACTATATTCACAACACATTCTGCAGACAGTAGGAAAATGTACCACTTAATGTATCTACAAAATTATATAAGGTTTTAAAATACACCACATAGTTCAGGTGACACTACTCATAAACGTTAAGCTGTTAGAAAATAAAACGGCGGGGCAACATTCGCTAGACATACGTGTGAAATGCAAATACAAATAAGCGTGAAGTGTGTTAAATATGTATGAAATATATTAGACGTGAAGGTATGCAGGCAAAGCAACTGGTAACAAGCTTATCCCAAACCCGTGGAAAGATTTAAGTCAAATTTGGTGCATATATTGTTTACCGCCTGGAAAAAGGTACCCTAAGGGTAAGAGCCACCAACCTCCTATTGGGAGAGAGAAGGGAGGATGAGGAAAAGGACAGGCAGCGAGAGGAGGGAGGAGATAAACACAGATAGGAGAAGGAGAAGATCGACAGAGGTAAAAAAATGGTTCAAATGGCTCTGAGCACTATGGGACTCAACTGCTGAGGTCATTAGTCCCCTAGAACTTAGAACTAGTTAAACTTAACTAACCTAAGGACATCACAAACATCCATGCCCGAGGCAGGATTCGAACCTGCGACCGTAGCGGTCTTGCGGTTCCAGACTGCAGCGCCTTTAACCGCACGGCCACTTCGGCCGGCGACAGAGGTAGGGGAAATGGACAGAGGGAGAGAGGACAGGAGGAGATGGGCACAGAAAGGAAAGAGGAGCAAATAAAAGTAGACAGGAGAAGAAGAAACAGGCAGAGTGGGGAGGAGCAGATGAATAGACATAGGTGGTGGAGAAAATCGACAGAGAAAGAGAAACCATAAACCATAAGTAATTACTTTTTTTACAAAAAAATTCGCGAAGTGAACTGTTAAATAATCTAAAACTAACAAACCTGTATCGTTATAAATCAAACTGATGATGCCTTAGAACAGGAGAAGGCGAAACGCATATGCGATAAATAAAGCAACTAGCAGCAGGAAAAGGCAGTTTTATTTACAAAGCAAGTATCTACACTTCTTCATTTGACATTGACTCCTCATTTTATTTCCTTCCACAGAGTTTACAGACTCAACTTCTGTTTCCTCAAGTTACTTTTCGAGTCAACGTACCACACACAGAGCTCCTCTACTAGCTTCAGGATATAGTTTCGACGGCCGGCGGAAGTGGCCGTGCGGTTAAAGGCGATGCAGTCTGGAACCGCAAGACCGCTACGGTCGCAGGTTCGAATCCTGCCTCGGGCATGGATGTTTCTGATGTCCTTAGGTTAGTTAGGTTTAACTAGTTCTAAGTTCTAGGGGACTAATGACCTCAGCAGTTGAGTCCCATAGTGCTCAGAGCCATTTTTGAACCATAGTTTCGACGAGTGATCTTCATACCTGTTACTTTCTTGAAAATGATCTATGAATTGATAGCTGCCAAGTCAAGAATCTTATAAAACACATGAACTGGCCATCTACAAGTACCAGCACGAAGAGAGTATTTTCTGCCATTTGATCTACCACTTTCTTTCTTTCTTTCTTTCACTTGCACCTTCGACCCCAATGGTCGCAGGATCGGCGTGGATACAACGGATTTGGCAAGGTTAATGGAAAGGGGAGGCCAGATGCCCTACCTGCCGCTACCCCATACCCCAGCTGTCTGTGTCTAGTGTAAACCATGAAATAGTGCGGAAGTGTTACAAATGTCTATGTGCCGTGTAACTGACGCGGGATGTGGGAGCCAGCGGGATGTGGAAAACCGCCTAAAAACCACATCCAGGCTGGCCGACACACCGGCCCACGCCGTTAATCCGCCGCACGGATTCGATCCGCGGCCGGCGCGCCTACCCGAGTCCAGATAGCAGCGCATTAGCGCTCTCGGCTAACCTGAGGGGTCCGTTTGATCCACCACATCAACACCATATTTTGTATTGCAGAATAAATCTATTGTTTGTGGAATTTTTTCGGACCAGTTTGAAGCTCAACTTCTGAATGAAAAGTGCTATACAGAAGCACATTCTTGTAAGGTTTGCCTTGATATACAGTAATGGTGCCACTGGAATGTTTGAAGAGATCTGAGTCGTAAAGATTAGCCTACATTGCCTTCACACCAATAGGGACTTCTCTTTTAGATCGTCTAATTGTTCACACTATCAGTTCTCAACTTCTCGCCCAGTTTCACTGTTGTAAAAAAAATGTCCGTATTCCCGTTTCGCCCCTTCTTTTGAAACGGCTCCATCAACTTCATTATTACACTTTCAGGGGGAGTCTGGTCACATGATCTGTGCTCGTCTTTTCCTAAATAAGGGAACCCACTGCACAGAAACTCTGAGTCAACGTCGACAAGAACCCAACATTTTATATAAAATTTATGTGATTTGTTTGACAACTATTGTAAGAATGGACACCTTGTTTTGCTTGGAAAAAGCAGTTCATCAGCAGTTAGGTTTTTACCTGGACTATCGGTCAAATGGCAATTTTCAATGAATTTGTTCCAAACTTTTTATACTAAACCGAATTTATCTGTCTTCAAATGTTCTGATTTTGTGTGTCTTAGAATTTCTCGAAAGCAGTTTCTCCCTATAAAATCATCGAAGATAGGTGGGCCTCACTTTTTAAACCTTAGTTCATAAAGTTCAATACTATTAACTCCAAGAACACTACGAGAATGCAATAAAGCAATAAAAGCCTCCAGTTTTTCAAAACTTACACTCCACAACTCATTTGCCTCCGTTTCCGCACAGTGTTTTATGTCTTTCAGTATTGCCTCATGACATGCACTCACTACACTGGCGTCAGAAACGTATGAATATGTTGTAGGTCCTAAAACTCTGCTATAGTCCACTCTGCGATGCCATCAGTACCTAGCAACATATTACGTGGTCCTGGGAGGCATATGTTGCTCTGTCCCTTCTGATATCATCTTTTACGTGATACATTTTCTGCTGCTGTAATAGAACAATAGACAACTTCAAATTAGAGGTGTCCGCTCAGAGTAATTATCATCTAAATCCTGAATTTTGTATGGAAGTTGAATTTTGACGTGTAAATAACGCGTTTCATAATTATTACTAACCTGGCTGAACAATTACGTTTTCAGCATAATCTGAATCAAAGCTTCAAGAGTGATCGTTCGGTTGACAGTAATCTTCGTCCGCATCTTCTCTTAGGTCTTCTGCATCTAGTTCTGATTCTGCTTCAGACTTATCGTCTGGAACATCATGTAAGAGAGCGAACAATTCTGCATCGGTAAGCGACGGAGATCCGCGAGTCATGATTACTATGTTGCTACGAACTAACGAATGTCTCTGGAGACGCAGAGACAAACAATGGACATCAGTAAATTAAAAGAGTTTCATTATTGTGCCTATTATTGCTGTTTAGAGGCTGATTGTTAAGAGATTTAATCTCAACCAGGGGAAGAAGGATATGTTGTAAGACATTTTATTACAATAATCAATGTAGCGGTCAAAATGACAACTCTCGCAGTTTTAGATATACTTGTTAACAAGGTCCTAATTATTTTTCAAAAAATAAATGTATTTAGTACGGATGATTCTGGCGATGCGCCTGTCCTCATCGCAGCAGTGTCGTACTAATCTGTCCGATCTCCAGCTTGCCGGCCAGCCGCACACAGCTGTCACTCCTGCAATGTTGGAACGTGCGGACACACTCATTCGGGGTGATCCACAGGTCACAATCAAACACTGTGCTGCTCAGCTGGACGTCTCTGTTGGTACTGCTAACGCACTCGTCCACCAGCTGGGGTACACGAATAAGTTGACCTCTTGGTTAATCGACGCCTAATAGAAGACGACACAGAGCAACGAAGGAGCATCTGTGCGATATTGCTTGCGTGTTAGGAGGGTAATCTTGACAAATCACTTCGAACAGGAAGCAAAATGGTAATCCATGGAGTGGCGCCATACCACCTCACCTAGAAAAGTTTAAAGCAGCACCCACAGCCGGTAAAATCACAAGTAGTCTTGTGGGACTCTGACGGGATCATTCTGTTTAATGTCCTTCCTCATGGTACAATGATCAGCTCTGAAGTGTACTGTGCGCTCTCAGGAATTCGAAGATACGGCACCACAACAATGGAAACAAACTTTTCCTTCTCCAGGGTAACGCAAGGCCTCGCACAAGTCTGCGCACCCGATAGGAGCTCATAAAACTTCACTCCTTATCCACTCCACAGACCGGATCTCCCAAATTACGACCTCCAGTTGTTTGGCCCAATGAAGTATGAACACCTCAGGAAGCAGTGCATGGATGGTGAGAAGTTATTGATGCAGCAAGAAGTTGTCTCCGACGTCAGCGTTAGAGTGGTACGATGCGAGTGTACAGGTCCTCCTACTAAGGTGGCAAAAGGCATAGCGTTGAACGGAGATTATGTTGAAAAACAGGGTTTTGTAGCCAAAAACGTGGGGAATAATATGACATATTGCAACCTGAAAAAACCAAACTGCTTTCACAAAACAACGTATTGCATTTCTTGCTGAACCCCCATGGTAATTTGAGTAGGGGATAGCATACTGAGAAACACACGATATTTTTTGTTGGTACTTCACTCTAGTGACTGATTTAGAATCATTTGAAGAATGTGCTCTAGAGACCGTCATAAATAGATTGTGTCACTTTTTATGGAGGCTGCATTTTGCGTAGCATCTGTGAATATTTCGCGTTCTACACATTTAAGTGCTATTGAAACACATTGTTAATTATTCAGGTACAAAATTTTATGGTGAGTAAAGATCCATATATGTTAAGAGATAATTATAGTGTAGTATCCCTTGCTGAGGGGTGTGGCTGGACGTTGTAAAACGCAATAGTTGAAGTAACAGCTGTTTAATACAAGAGCCAATTGTAATAGAACTCCTGGGGATAATATCTACATCTAGATCTACATGAATACCCTGCCTGGCAGAGGATTCATCGAATCACCCTTACAATAATTCTCTATTGTTCCAATGCCGAACAGCGCGCAGAAAAATCGAACACCTACATGTTTCCATGCGAGCTCTGATTTCCCTTATTTTATTATGACGATAGTTCCTCCCTATATAGGTCGCCATCAACAAAATATTTTCACATTCCGAGGAGAAAATTGGTGATCAAAATTTCGTGAGAAGATTCCGCCACAAAGGAAAACACCTTTGTTTTAATGATGTCCACCCCAAACATCTACCATGCCAGTGACACTCTCACCTCTATTTCTGAATAATACAAAACGTGCTGCTCTTCTTTGAACTTTTCTCGATGTACCCTGTTCATCTATTTGGTAAGGATCTCAGATCGCGTAGAAGTACTCCAAAAGAGGACCGACAACCGTACTGTAGGCAGTCTCTTTAGGAGATCTGTTGTATCTTCTAAGTGTTCCGCCAGTAAAACGCAGTCTTTGATTAGCCTTCTCCACAACATTTGCTATGTGCGCTTTCCAGTTGAAGTTATTCGTAAATGTAATTCCTATGTACTTAGTTGAATTTAGGGCCTTTAGATTCGACGATTTATCATGTAAGTGAAGTTCATCGGATTCCTTTCAGCACTCATGTGCGTGACTTCACACTTTTAATTTTTTGAGATCAATTGCCAATTTTCGAACCATAGAAATATCTTTTCTAAATCGTTTTGATCTTATGATGAATTTACTAGACGATAAACGCCAGCATTATCTACAAACAACCTTCGGCTGCTAAGATATTCTCCTAAATCGTTTAAACAACTAAAGAACAGCAGAGGGCCTGTAGTACTACCTTGGGGAACGCCGGGAATCACTTCTGTTTTACTCTATGAATTTCCACCAGTTACTACGAACTCTGACCTCACTGACAGGGAATCACGAATACAGTTACATAAATGAGACGGTATTCCATTGGCATGCAATTTGATTACAAGGCGCTTGTGAGGTACAGTGTCAAAAGCCTTCTGGAAATCAAGAAATACGAAAGCAATTTGGAATCCCTTGTCAATAGCACTCAACATTTCGTGTGAATAAAGAGCTAGTGGTGTTTCACAAGAACATATTTTCTGATTCCATGTTGACTGTGTGTCAATATACCGTTCTCTTCGAGATAATTAATAATGTTCGAACGCAATATACGTTCCAAAATCGTCCTGCAGATCGACGTTAATGATATAGGCCTGTAATTTATCAGATTACTCCTGCTGTCTTTCTTGAATATTGGTGTGACCCGTGCAAGTTTCCAGTGTCTGGAGACGGACTTTTCGTTGAGCGGGCGGTTTTATATAACTGTTAAGTATGGGGCTATTGTCTCAGTATACTCTGCGAGAGGTCTAATTTATGTCTGGACCGGACGATTTTCTTTCATTAACTAATTTAAGTTTGCTTACCCACTCTGAGAATTGGCAGCTGTTCTTGATTCAGATTCTGGATTATTTACTTTGTCTGTTTGGTGAAGGAATTTCGGGAGGCTGTGTTCAGTAACTCTGCCTTAGCAGCCCTGTTCTCTACAGTATTTCCATTCCTGTCGCGCAGACAAAGCATTTATTGTATCTTGCCGCTGGTATACTTTACATACGCCCAGAATCTCTTTGAATTTTTGGCCTGGTTTCGAGACAAAGTTCCGTTGTGGAAACTATTATAAGCATCTCGCACTGAATTCCAGAAGCTCGAAATTTAGCTTGGAATTCACCAATCATGAAGATTCTGGGTTCGTTTAAATTTGCCATGCTTTTTTTCGTTGTTTCTGCAGCAGTGTTCCGACCCGTTTTGCACATAAAGGGGGATCAGCTGCTTCGTTTGTTAATTTATTTGTTGTAAATCTCTCAGTTCCCGTCGACACTGCGTCTGTGAATTCAAGCCACATCTGGTTTGCAATTACATCGTTAACATGGAAGGAGTGGAGGTAGTCTCTCAGGAAGATGTCGAGTTAATTTTAATCTTCATTGTTGAACAGGGATATTATTCCTTTATTTTTGGAGGATCTGGGAGTTACAATTTCAGTCTCGCTACGACAACCCTGTGTTCACTAATCCCTGTATTCCGTTTGATGCTCTTTATTAGCTCAGAATTATAATGTTGCTAAGAGATCAAGTTTTTACTAGTCAAGTGGCCTCATGAACTAACTGTTAGAAATAATTTTCAGGCAGTGCGTTTAGTACAATTTCTGACGATGTTTTATGCTTATCTCTGGACTTAAAGTTGTATTTTCGCCAACATATCGAGGGTAAATTGAAGTCATCACCAACTATAATTCTATGACTCAGGTACGTATTTAAAATTATATCAAGAGTCCCTTGAACCTTTCAGCAATTGCACCATCTGAGTCGGGAGGTCTGCGCAAAATGAGAACAGCAATGTCTTGTGGAGCAGGAAATATTAATGAGAATACAGCCCTACGAGGCTGGGAGCCCGTAAGCAGTCTCCTGATGAGCAGCAGATGCTGTGACGAAACGGTCCTACAAGGCTTTGGGCTGGTAGAAAGTCTACTACACTCATGCTCATAAATTAGGGACAACTGCAGAATGTGATGCCACACTACGTGGCACTACACAAAACTGGCGCTAGTAGCATAGGCACATAGGGAACACACACGACACAGGTCTGTAAGTCAACGGTAGTGGTGATAAGTTGAGAAAACCATTCCGAAACACATGTACTACAAAACGCCTCTGTTTCCTACGTATGTACCCCGACATCAATATGGGAGATGATCACTATGCACACGTACACAGGCCGCACAACTGGTTGGCATACTCTGGAACAGGTGATCGAGTAGCTGCTGGGGTGTAGCCTCTCATTCTTGCACCAGTGCCTTTCGGAGCTCCTGAAGTGTCCTAGGAGTTTGAAGACGTGCAGCGATACGTCGACCGAGAACAGCCCAGACATGCTCGATGGGGCTTAGATATGGAGAACAGGTAGGCCACTCCATTCACCTGATATCTTCTGTTTCAAGGTACACATCCACGATGGCAGCTCGGTGGGGCCGTGTGTTATCATCCATCAGAAGGAAGGTGGAACCCACTGCACCCCTGAAAAGGCGGACATACTGCTGCAAACTGACGTCCCGATACATTTGACCTGTTACAGTTCCTCTGTCAAGGACATGCAGGGGTGTACGTGCACCAATCATAATGCCACCCCACACCATCAAGCCACGACCTCCATGCGGGTCCCTTTCAAGGACATTAAGGGGTTGGTATCTGGTTCCTGGTTCACGCCAGATGAAAACCCGGCGACAATCGCTGTTTGGACTATACTTGGACTCGTCCTTGAAGATAACCTTGTACCACTGTTCCAATGACTATGCACTTTGTTCTTGACACCAGGCTTTACGGGCTCTCCTGTCACCAGGGAGCAGTGGAATGCATCTTGCAGGTCTCCAGGCGAATAAACCATGTCTGTTCAGTTGTCTGTAGACTGTGTGTCTGGAGACAACTGTTCCAGTGGCTGCGGTAAGGTCCCGAGCAAGGCTACCTGCAGTACTCCGTGGCCGTCTGCGGGCCCTGATGGTGAGATATCGGTCTCCTTTTGGTGTTGTACACTGTGGATGTCCCGTAATATGGCGCCTGGACACGCTTCCTGTCTGCTGGAATCGTTGCCATAATCTTGAGATCACACTTTGTGGCACACGTAGGGCCCCTGCAACGACCTGCTGTGTTTGACCAGCCTCCAGCCGCCCTAGTGTTCTACCCCTCATAACGTCATCAATATATGTTCTTTGAGCCATTTTCAACACACAGTCACCATTAGGACGTCTTAAAACGTCTGCACACTTACTCGCTCCACCGTACGCTGACATGCACCAACACACCTCTGCGTATGTGGACTGGTGCCAGCGCCACCGTGCGACGACCGCAGGTCAAATGCACCGCATGATCATACCCCGAGATGATTTACACCCGCAAACTGACCACCATAGAGTTGTTTCACTATGTATCAGCATTATCCTTAATTATGAGCATGAGTGTAGTAAGGACACGGTCCAACGATGCTGGGGGCTCGTAGGCTGTCGACACGGCGCCACGACGAGATGAGCTCGTGAGCATTCGCAACGAGTGCTGTGCAGCGGTGCCCTCTGTACGGCTGACTGAAACGTCGGCCGTGGCTCAGGGCGACAGCGGCAACTTGGCGGGCAGCGTGAGCGGCGGCAGCAGGCAGGATCCATAGCAGCGAAAACTAGCGGAGACTTGGGGTGACCGTTGGTTGCTCAGAGCTCGAAATGTAATTGGGTTTTCCTGGGCAGAGCGCCTACCTAAGTACATTCCTGCGGAAGGATAGATGTGCAGTGTCAAGTGAGGACGCGACCATGGGGATGCAAATTAGTGCAGCGACTGCAGCACTGTGTGGCAACTCCTGGATACTTAGGTGGCTGCCGGTGACTTGAGTGAACACAGTATCTTGCCTCTTCTATTTACAAACAATCTCCACGAAACGTATATGTACGTGTGGTGGCCGAAATATGCAGGTGGCAGCGCTGCATACACGGCACATACACGTTCCGGTCAGAATAATGTGACCGTCGCTTACGTTCGACGTCAGAGTGTAATAATTACTCATAGACGGCAGGTGGTAGCGTTAGCAATGGAGGGTATATAAAGCGTGTTGGGCAGACGTGGAAATGCGGTAATGATATGGTCATGGAAACATTTCCGAAATGACTAAGTTTGTAAACTGTTCATATGCCGCCGTGATTAAAGTATATCAAGTATGACAAAATGGCGCTACCCAAAACAGGCGCACAGGCAATTGTGGTGCACCATGGCCCATGCATCACAGGGGTGAACGATGGCTGCGGAGATGAGTATGGGCAAATAAACGTGCAACTATTGAACAACTGACCACCCAGATGGACCACGCGACTACCAACAGTCTCAACAACCACTGAACGTTATTCCACATAGGCCTTCATCCGACTGTACCGACTGGCGTTCATCGGAGACAAAGGGTGTAATTTGGACGTCCACTCACCGGCGACAGGTGGCCTTTTCAGATGTATCACGTCTCGTGTTCTACTAGGCAGACGGCTATTGGCGTGTACGGCGTGAAGCGTCTAAAACCAAAAATGCTGCAACAGTTGTCGAAAGGATCCAGAATTGGAGGCATTCCCCGGATGAACTCTTCATTGAATGGAAGGCACAGTGGATCAACACAAGTACCCGCCAGGGTAGCCGAGAGCGCTAACGCGCTGCTTCCTGGACCTGGATAGGCGCGCCGGCCTCGGATCGAATCTGCCTGGCGGGTTAACGACGAGGGCCGCTGTGCCATCCAGCCTGAATGTGGTTTTTAGGCGGTTTTCACATCCCGGCAGGTGAATACCGGGCTGGTCCCCACGTTCCGCCACCTCAGTCACACGGCTCGCAGACATATGGACACATTCGCACTATTCCATGGATTACACTGGACGCAGACAGTTGGGGTATGCTAATTCTTTACCGGGGGGTACGGGTTGGCGACAGGAAGGGCATCCCGCCACACCTTAAAATTAACATGCCACATCCGATTAACCAGCGGACCCCACAAGTCGGGACTAATGCTTGGAAAGAGACAGTGGATCAACACAAGTACACATCCACTTCTGTATGTGGTGGTTTTCCACAGCACGATGGCATCTATCAGCACGACAATGTAATATGTCACACAGCTGGAAGTGCGCGTGCGTAGTTCAAAAAGCACTGCTCTGGCCACGAGACTCCCCAGATTTACGCCCAATTGTCAGTCTGTGGGACCGTCTCGATCGGAATGTTCGGGGAACGGGTCCTCAACCGAGAAACCTAGCACAATGACCACAGCACTGGAGACGGCGTGGCTCCGTGCCTCGCAGTAGTTCGCTCTGTTAAATTTGGTTATTCAAGTTTTTACAGATGGTATCATTAATGTGACAGGAAAGTGTAGAACACGTGAACATTTGAGCCATGTTTCGTCGGTCACGTACCATCTTGTACCTTGAAAGAGAAGAATGTCCTTTATTTTGCAGCATGGGATGCTTGCAAATGACCTGAGTTTTATAATGTCTTAACAGTGTTACCGGTCTTGCAAATCGAACTATTAGTTTCTAATAGCTTCTACTTCAAAATGTATTTAACTTGCAACTAGTATTTGATAAAACTTCTGCTTAATTTGATTTCACGTACTGATTATTGGCTTGTAGTAGATTAGTAATGTAACATGTAAGCTTCCGAATACAATAGTGACAAAACTTTCAGGATTACAACACTTAATTTCGTTGTTAGGTATAAGACCATGTTGTATCTTGAAACATGTTTTTTCGTTTGGAAGAAACATTTTTCCGGAGTAATTTTTGCAATTTCAGAACAAGACTGAAACACTTCAAATTTGAATGCCATCATTTACAAATAGAATCAGAAAATATATTTGAACTCCTACACTACTGGTCACTAAAATTGCTACACCACGAGGATGACGTGCTACAGACGCGAAATTTAACCGACAGGAAGAAAATGCTGTGATATGCAAATGATTAGCTTTTCAGAGCATTCACACAAGGTTGGCGTCGATGGCGACACCTACAACGTGCTGATTTGAGGCAAGTTTCCAACCGATTTCTCATACACAAACAGCAGTTGACCGGCGTTGCCTGGTGAAACGTTGTTGTGATGCCTTGTGTAAGGAGGAGAAATGCCTACCATCACGTTTCCGACTTTGATAAAGATCAGATTGTAGCCTATCGCGATTGCGGTTTATCGTATCGCGGCATTGCTGCTCGCATTCATGGAGATCCAATGGCTGTTAGCAGAATATGGAATCGATGGGTTCAGGAGGGTAATACGAAACGCCGTGCTGGATCCCAACGGTCTCGTATCAATAGCAGTCGAGATGACAGGCATCTTATCCGCATGGCTGTAACGGATCGTGCAGCCACGTCTCGATCCCTGAGTCAAGAGATGGGGGGGGTTTGCTGGACAGCAACCATCTGCACGAACAGTTCGACGACGTTTGCAGCAGCATGGACTATCAGCTCGGAGACCATGGCTGCGGTTACGTCATTTTTTCGGATGAATCCAGGTTCTGTTTACAGCATCATGATGGTCGTATTCGTGTTTGGCGACATCGCGGTGAACGCACATTGGATGCGTGTTTTCGTCATTGCCATACTGGCGTATCGCTCTGCGTGATGGTATGGGGTGCCATTGGTTACACGTCTCGGTCACCTCTTGTTCGCATTGACGGCATTTTGAACAGTGGACGTTACATTTCAGATATGTTACGACCGTGGCTCTACCCTTCATTCGATTCCTGCGAAACCCTACATTTCAGCAGAATAATGCACGACTGCATGTTGCAGGTCCTGTACCGGCCTTTTTGGAAACAGAAAATGTGCGACTGCTGCCCTGGCCAGCACATTCTCCATATCTCTCACCAATTGAAAACGTCTGGTCACTGGTGGCCGAGCAACTGGCTCGTCACAATACGCCAATCACTACTCTTGATGAACTGAGGTATCGTGTTGAAGCTGCATGGGCAGCTGTACCTGTATACACCATCCAAGCTCTGTTTGACTCAATGCCCAGGCGTATCAAGGCCGTTATTACGGCCAGATGTGCTTGTTCTGGGTACTCCTTTCTCAGTATCTACGCACCCAAATTGCGTGAAAATGTAATCACATGTCAGTTCTAGTATAATATATTTGTTCAATGAATACCAGTTTATCATCTGCGATTCTTCTTGGTGTAGCAATTTTAATCGCAAGTAGTGTATTAGAAGGCTGCTTAGAGTGAAAAGTATGAAATGTGTACCAATGTACAACGCTTAGCTTATAGTAATACGTCAACCATATGCACAAATACGTTCAATATTATAGCAACAACAGTCTCATATAAATGTAAGCGACAGAAGAATTATTATGAAAAGAAGTCAGCATTTTAGATCTGCTATTTCGCATCCACTCACGCTAAAGGACAGGGAAACCCCGGAAAATATACTTCACTTTAACAGAGTCTGATTTACAATACAAAGAAAACAACACTCAACAGCGATGTTAATAACTAAATAGCGTTATGCTACAATCGTTTCGTTAATTTACGCTGCACTTACAAATCGCAATATAGAAATCTTGAAATCAGAGTGATCTCTAGCAATAGCTACAGATTACAATCCGCTCACTTAGACACAGTCAACAAACCGAGTTACTAATATCAGAACTGTATTTCGCTGAATGTTCAGAGTGATCTGACCGTTACTGATATAGCTGTTTCGGTAGTGAGCATACTGGACACCACTGAAAATACTGGTGCACATAACTGCCAATAAAGAAGAGCCAGCGTTTGAAGGATGTTCTTACGCTTCTCGAAGTCAATATCGACTTCCAGAAGTCTTGCCAGGTCGGTAAACTTGCAGAGAAAACCATTAAATACCAGGAAGCCAAATCCTTCTAACGGTTAATAACATCTTCCGCTTGGTGATATCGTCGATGCAAAAACTGCTTTATCGTCGCTTACTTCAACTAAAATGCGTAAACTTGCAACATGATTGTCGCTATTCGGTAACTAAAAGGCTTTAATAAGGAGGTATAGAGGCCGCCCAGTAACAAGTCAGGTTTCTTCAGCCGGCAGGCGGACACGAATGTCGTCATCTCCTCGCACTGGTTATGGCCATTCATCCGGGGGTTAACATCTAACTTCCTGCATGAAATCTTCTACGAGGTGGAGTGACAACTCGAGGCCAATAAAGAACACGCGGCTGCAACTGTCAGACGTCTGGTACGTCTGTAAAGGTACACTGATAACGGGTCCCAAGCAGCATTCAAAGTCACTAATGTCCAACATCCGAATTGACTTCATCAGACAGGAGAGCCCTAACCCGCAGTCTCGGGTAAGATTATATATCCCTATTATGAAAACGTAATGTAACACTTGTAAAACTTGTAGCATTTTGTGTCTGCTGAGAGTTTTAGCAAATCTGTGCATGAAGACTTGGTGGTCTGCATGAAGAGTTCGGAACACATATGTTGAGACTTGGTGCTCTCTATTAGAGTTGGTAACATTTATATTGTTGAGACGTGATGTTCTCTTTGTTAAGAGTGAGAAGTTAGACTTTACTTATCAACTGATTTATGTTCATAGGACTACTTATAGATTTCTATGTAAACATTCACCTGTTTTCAGGTTCACGTTATCGAGTAGAGTCTACTTTCGGTTTCATTAGGAATGTGGACTTTACTGTAACCTTTTCAGAGATGCTATATTAAACTATAGTTGATTTATCACGTGGATTCTACCCTTGGAACGTTCTACTATCCGCTGAGATCCATTTCAGCTCAAGACCTTCCCGCTTTTAGTTTAGTTTCTCTTTAGCTGATAGCCGGACGAACCCATCTCCAAGAAGAAAATTGTGAAGCTTCTTGCAGAATTGCACAGGTAAGTCGTTTTGTCCTGGTTAACTTTTACTAAAGCGAAGCGGCAGTGTCTTCTGCTCATGCTCTTCATACACTGGGGAGTACTGTAGCTTGTTGGTCGCCGATATTATGAAACAAACCTGTTACTCCACTGCTACGTCGCACTCTGGCATTAAATGGCTGCAGTGTGGTGGAATGAGTGATAAACATCCAGTGCATTTATATTTGTAAGCTGTAGGCCAAGAAAATCATAACTGCATAATATCAGATATATGTCCAGGAGTCCCTGACGTTTCCAAAAAGGAGGATGATACGGTTGAGGATTACATTTTTTCTTTGTAGACTTCAGTATGGGTTATGATAGTCCCCGAGACCGAGTGTAATTAAAGCCATGACAGAATTTGACATGGCAAAGGAATTCGTGACCCTTGTAGAGATATGCTTAAATAACACAAAGGTAGCTGAGTGGTCAGCGCGGCGGTCTGTTACGCCAAGGGGCCCGGGTTCGATTCCCGGATGGGTCAGAAGTTTTCTCCGCTCAGGGACTGGGCGTTGTGATGTCCTCATTATCATTTCATCATCATCATCAGTTGAAGGCAACGGGAAACCACCCCTGGAATCACTTCCCTAAAGGCTTATGCGGTGGATCTCTCTGACAAGGCTTTCCCCATAAGACAGACAGTAGAATGATGCAAAGGTTCGAACTGAATATAGGATTATGCCAAGGCGAACGATATCAGCTGTCCCCAATACAGCACTTGAAAAGGTAATGCAGAGTTCAGCAAAGAGAACTTTTCGGATGTTCAAATCAACTACGAAAATATTATCTATCTAGCTTGTGCAGATGACATAGCCCTAATAGTACGCACTGAAGAAGAACTAAAAACTGGAAGCAGTGATACAGAAATTCGGGTTGCAAATTAACACCGAAGCGCTTCAGTAGCTGACAATAGCAAGAAGTCTTTATAGTTCACGTCTGTGAACTGTAACAGGCATAAACATCTGAAAGAATTCATATACCCTGGAACGAGTTTTAATGAAGCTACACCTACTGAAACACAGATTAAGGCAAGATCACAAATAGGAAACAGGTACTAGTACTACTGAACTCAGTACTGAAATATACAAACACTTCATAACAAATAAAACTAACATTATATAAAATATTAATAATACCAGTTGTGTTAATGTTAGGTTTGTCGAACCTGGAGCACACGAAAGCAAGACATTAAGTGAGCGCTGGATTTTCAGAGAAAGGTCCTCAAGAAAATATATATGGCCCAGTCTGGGACGCAACTACTGGAGAATGAAGAAGACGCCGCAATACAGAACTAGAAGAAAAATACAAGTAGCCTAACATCGTTGGGGTGATGAAATGCAAAAGCCTCCAATATGTTGTACATGCAGTGATAATGGGAGAAACGAGATGGTCCAAAATAGCAATGGACGGGTCCCATCAGGCCGCAGACCAGTGGGAAAACCTTGGAGAAGATGGATACACGGATGGCGTAACAAAAGGCACTCTTGGGAGTCTTGGAGAACTGGATACAGATAGAAAAAGAGAGAAGTAGATGGAGAGTCTTAACTGTGACTTTACATAGTCCTCTGGGCCTGATGCCATAAAGTAAGTAAATGTGGTATCACGTATGCATACCACCCTACCGACATGTATAAATTCACATCGGAATTGCAAGTCACTGTCTGACATGAATAGCAGTCATAGGGGTCAGTGGACCCAATGCGGCACGACCACTGAGCCACATCTCCAGCTGCTCTGGAATACCAGCGCCCTCTGCCACCGCGATATATGACTGTCAGTGACAGCCACACGGCCCCAATTCCACTTGGAGCGACTTTGCTACCTCACACTGCAGACACACCGCCTGGTCACAGCTCCAACACCGTCGTTTATGCTTCACTTAAGAGAGCCAAATCCTTGTTGACACTGAGAGCTGGACTCTACTTCTCGATCCATTATTTGTAAGGAGTGGCCGGCCGTGGTGGCCGAGCGGTTCTAGGCGCTACAGTCTGGAACCGAGCGACCGCTACGGTCGCAGTTTCGAATCGTGCCTGAGGCACAGATGTGTGTGATGTCCTTCGGTTAGTTAGGTGTAAGTAGTTCTAAGTTCTAGGGGACTGACGACCTCAGAAGTTAAGTCCCATAGTGCTCAGATCCATTTGAACCATTTGTAAGGAGTCTTTGTACACTTGGAGAAATATAAGTGTAAACTTGTTTGCTAATGATTTCTGCCCCTACTGAGATTTACTACGACAACAGTTGCCGCCCCACACTATAACCCATATTTCCTTATCATTGTGAACAAAGTCGTACGCAAGAGTAATTAAGTAAATTTTATAAGACCGGAGCAGTCTTTTACGGAATATTCGCAAATCTGAAACTTAACTTTGGAGGAGTAATTTCTGTACAAGAATTTACTTGTTTGAAAGGTGAATGCCTAAAGCGTGTTCAGTAGTTCTAGCTTATGTCACAAATGCTCATTACGAGAGAACTAAGTGTTACTTTCATTTACTGGAGTCCCTCAATCACGCAGGTAGTTGCGTTGCAACAATTCCTGTCGCAACTCGCTTGCCTGTCGTCACCACTTGAATGCCGGGCATTTTTGTCACTCCAGTTCCGCTGCAAAACGCGTTGCGCAGCCTGTTTCCTTCGCAGACCTGAATGGACGTGCTGAATACAACGGGCGACACGTCTTAATAGCCGGGATTAATTTCCCTGTGGATTCGTATCTCCTCGCTTTCTTTTTCAATACCAGGCAGCGCAGAACAAACCACCTCTGGCGACGGCAGAGCTGCCTTCTTGTGCCTCTCTGCCGTGGACGTGTAGGGGAGGGGGTGCAGTGTGTGTGTATGCGTGCGTGTGTGTGTGTGTGTGTGTGCGTGTGTGTGTGTTCGTCTGTGTGCGTGTGAGTATAGGTAGGGGGTGGGGGCGGGGAAGGGGGGGGGGGGGAAGGGGAGGGCTGGCTGAGTTCCGCCGTCAGACGGACGTGGGCGCCGCAACAGAAGTAATTATGGAAGAGGTTCCGGCGCCGGGTCGGTCAAATGGGCGAGCCGACGGCAGCGTCGCGACGCCTTAGTGGCCGGCGCGTCTGCGTAATTTCCCGCGAGAGCTGCCGCTCGACGCCCGGGCCGCGCCGCGCAGCGCCTCAGAGCACCTTCCCGACGCCCGCCCCCTCACCACATCCCCCCCCCCCCCCGCCCAACCTCTTGCACAGATGCTGTTGTTCTGTGCGTCCCGCCTGCGGCTGCACCTCTCTTAATGCGGAGGCCGGCGTACGTGGGTCACAGCGACGGCAATCGGATCCACTCGACTGTAGCACTGCTACTCAATGTTTATCTCACGTCTCTGAACAGAAAGAAAATTCCAAAGTGCTACACTACAGGCCATTAAAATTGCTACACCACGAAGATGACGTGCTACAGACGCGAAATTTAACCGACAGGAAGAAGATACTGTGATATGCAAATGATCAGCTTTTCATAGCATTCACACAAGGTTGGCGCCGGTGGCGACACCTACAATGTGCTGACATGAAGAGAGTTTCCTACCGATTTCTCATACACAAACAGAAGTTGACCGGCGTTGCCTGGTGAAATGTTGTTCAAAAATGGCTCTGAGCACTATGGGACTCAACTGCTGAGGTCATTAGTCCCCTGGAACTTAGAACTAGTTAAACCTAACCAACCTAAGGACATCACAAACACCCATGCCCGAGGCAGGATTCGAACCTGCGACCGTAGCGGTCTTGCGGTTCCAGACTGCAGTGCCTTTAACCGCACGGCCACTTCGGCCGGCGAAACGTTGTTGTGATGCTTCGTGTAAGGAGGAGAAATGCGTACCATCACGTTTCCGACTTTGATAAAGGGCGGATTGTAGCCAATCTCGATTGCGCTTTATCGTATCGCGACATTGCTGCTAGCGTTGGTCGAGATCCAATGACTGTTAGCAGAATGTAGTATCAGTTGGTTCATGAAGGTAATACGGAACGCCGTGCTGGATCCGAACGGCCTCGTATCACTAGCAGCTGAGATGACAGGCATCTCATCCGCATGGCTGTAATGGATCGTGCAGCCACGCCTCGATCCCTGAGTCAACAGATGCGGACGCTTGAAAGACAACAACCATCTGCACTAACAGTTCGATGAAGTTTGGAGCAGTTCGGAGACCATGGCTGCGGTTATCCTTGACGCTGCATTACAGACAGCAGCGCCTGCAACGGTGTACTCAACGACGAACCTGGGTCCACGAATGGCAAAACGATATTTTTTCGGATGAAATCTGGTTCTGTTTACAGCATAATAATGGTAGCACCCGTGTTTAGCGACATCGCGGTGAACGCACATTGGAAACGTGTATCCCTCATCACCATGCTGGCGTATCACCCGGTGTGATGGTATGGGGTGCCATTGGTTGCACATCTCGGTCACCTCTTGTTCGCATTGTCGGGGCTTTGAACAGTGGATGTTAAATTTCAGATGTGTTACGACCCGTGGCTCTACTCTTCATTCGATCCCTGCAAAACCCTACATTTCAGCAGGATAATGCACGGCCGCATGTTGCAGGTCCTGTACGGGCCTTTCTGGATACAGAAAATGTTAGACTGCCGCCCTGGCCAGCACATTCTCCAGATCTCTCACCAATTGAAAACGTCTGGTCAATGGTGGCCGAGCAACTGGCTCGTCACAATACGCCAGTCTCTACTCTTGATGAACTGTGGTATCGTGTTGAAGCTGTATGGGTAGCTGTAGCTGTACACTCCATCCAAGTTCTGTTTGACTCAATGCCCAGGCGTATCAAGGCCGTTATTACGGCCAGAGGTGGTTGTTCTGGGTACTGATTTCTCAGGATCTATGCACCCAAATTGCGTGAAAATGTAATCACATGTCAGTTCTAGTATAATATATTTTTCCAAAGAATACCCGTTTATCATCTGCATTTCTTCTTGGCGCAGCAATTTTAATGACCAGTAGTTTATTTCACACCAGATTTAGCGCGTTTCCTGCGTCATTCAAGTTCTTCCTAACATCACTCAAGACTAGAGACTTGATAATAGGCTCTTCACGATTTACGGTCCCGCTAACTTCATTAGTAAGTAATTGAGTGCAGCAGGTAAAGGTCGTTCGATGTTGTTGCCCCGGTCGGTACAGGGAATTTTATATGTTAGTTACCGTTCCTTTCCCACCTGAACATCTACTAATGTAAAACAGTCCGTCTCACATGGAGGTTCGGAGTACACGTGAAACTGTACACAGTGTGCCACAGTTTCGTTAGGACTCTGGCTATGAAAAATAAAACTCATGAATTATGTTCACAGAATCGCTGTTTGTATTCAAAATAGTCTCCCCCCTGAATCAACAAACAGCTGAAATCGTGTTAAAAGTGTTTTGAAGCAGATGCTATCTTTCTTTTCTAGAATCTCATTTAATATCGCTGTGCAGTTTTCTTAAATGTCCTCAACTACATCGTAATTGTGTCCTTTCATTGCAAACTACAATTTAAGGAACAACCAGAAGTGGGCAAAAGCCAATCCCGCGAATACGGCGGATGATCCAACACTGTGATCCACTTGCTGGCCCAAAACTGAAACACAATCTGCACTTTTCGGCTGGGTCATTGTCGTGGAGGACTGACCAGGAACATCCCTCTCGATACTTGGTTCTAATTCGATGATTCTCGCAATGGAGGACTTAAAACAACTGATGCCGCCTCGGTGCTCCACCGACATTGTCTGACTGGTGTCAGATATGTGCCATTACAGTTGCGACCAGGATGTCCTTCTACACAGCTGTTGTTGAAATTTCAATGATCGTAACGCCACAGCTCGTCATGCGGTAGCATTACAGTTTGATAGTTCACACAAGAAATTCTAACGAAACTGGGACGCACCATGTACGTCTCCCTGTAAGTGGCTGGGTAAGTTGATTCAAAGGACACAGGAAGACAACGGGACCTAGACAGGTGATGAAAATTTGATATATTTTGAGGATCCTAACCGTCGTAAATCATGGATGAATCCAGGCAAACTATCGACATCCACTGCAAGACCAAATCGCTTTGGAAAGAAGACAATGCTCTGTGTTTGGTGGCATCAAAAGGGCGTCATCTATTATGAGATGCTAAAACCTGGTGAAACCGTAAGCCCTTTGTTGTTGAAACCAATCATCGAAGTATACCACTTGGACAGCGGGCAGACAACGCTGTGGAAATCCATTTGAATAATGAACAAAACCAACAGCTGTGGTGAGAAGAATTGTTGATCTCCTATTGGTTCACATTCAGTTTCGTAACTACCAGGTATAGAAATATAAAACCGCAATTTCCCTACAGATGGTGCCAGCTGTCAGTGTGGAGCCTGTGAGACCCCGTCTGCAGCGCCATCTGCTGACGACGAATATCAACACATAGTAACCCACGTTCCATACATCAGTATCTGCTTAGAACCAGTAAACATGTCGAGTTCTATGCGTATCAACTACGATATGCGGAAAGCATTAGTTTTCTCTTATCATTTGAAGAAAACTGCTGCTGAACCGCATCCAATGCTCGTCGAAGCTTTCGGCGAACGTGCTCTTGGGAAAACAGTGTTTCGACTGGTTCAAAAAATTCAAAAGTGGTAATTTTTGCGTGAAAAACGACAAGCACGGGAAACCACCGACAAAGTGAAAAGAGAACGGACTGCAGGCCTTATAGGGTATAGATAATACCCAGATTCAACAGGAACTCGCGGAACAATTGAAAGGTACGCAGAAAGCTGTTTCTTTTCTGTTGAAAGCTATGCGAAAGGTACAGAAAATGGGAAAATGGGTTCCGCTTGAACTGAATGAAAGACAACAAGCAAATCGAAAGACCACTTGTGAAATGCTGCTCGCTAGGTGGAAAAGAAAGTCTTTTTTCCATCGAATAATGACAGCTGATGAAAAATGGATATATTTTGAGAATCCTAAGCGTCGTAAATCATGGATGAAGCCAGGCAAACTATCGACATCCACTGCAAGACCAAATCACTTTGGAAAGAAGACAATGCTGTGTTTGGTGGCATCAGAAAGGCGTCATCTGTTATGAGCTGCTAAAACCTGGTCAAGGCATAAACACTGATCACTACCAACAGAAAATGGTCGATTTAAATCGAGCATTACGTGAAAAACGACCGGAACATAAAAAGGCAAAAAAAGTCATATTATTCCACGATAACGCCGTATCACACACAGCAAAACGGGTCAAGGAAACGATCCAGGCGCTCAGTTGGGAAATACTAGGGCGTGCGGCTTATTCACCAGACTTGTGTCCGTCCGATTACGATCTGTTTGCATCACTGGGACACGCTCTCGCTGAACAAAGCTTCGGTTCGTATGAAAATGTACGAAAATGGCTCGCTGACTGGTTCCCCTCAAAAGAAGAACTGTTTTTTCGTCGTGGCGTTCATAAGCTGCCATAGAGGGGGGAGAAATGTATGAATAGCAATGGAGACAATTTTGAATAAAAATTGTTTCAAAATACACAAGTGTTATTATTGCAACCATATTCCGGTTTCATACTCTACATGTGGTGTAATGTTACATCCTCGGGTGCCAAACAACTGACCCAACGAAGATGAAAGAAAAAAAAATCAGGAGAATCTTCTATTAACCCAACCCTGTAGTCTATTTTTCTGTTTTTGGCGGCATCGTTTTCACGCTGTGATCAGAATGAGGATAGGGGACATTTCTTTTTATTTAGGGACTTACATGTCTAAAAAGGCCTGTGGTATGTCTTTTGTTGTTTACAATGTATTTAAAATTTTGTCATATAGTTTAGCCTACTCTTTTTTGCGTCGATCAGTTATTTCGCACATGCGGGGTCACTTTATAGTTGCTAAAGTGAACCAATAGGAGGTCAATAAATCTTCTCACGGCAGCTGTTGTAGTTATTTATTATTCAAATAAATAAATCTTCGAGGTGACGCCAGCTCTACGTAACGTTATTGAGGTCTTCAGTTTGTAGACTGATTTGATGCAGTTCTTCATGATAGTCATTGGTGTGAAAGGCTCCTTCTCTTCGTCGCTGCGCAAGTACTGCAACCTAATTATTTAAATCCATATTGACTGTCGACCAACTGCGACTGTTTCAAAAATAGGAAAAAGTTTATCAGTGACTGCTAGCAGTCGCGAAACCTCTTGACTTGCACGTACTGTTTAATGAAACAACATGTTTCGAGGTATAAATTTCGTCTTCAGACTGCAACGGCAAAACAAAAGCATTTCACACAAGTGCACATGGATATTGAAGTTCTTCTGTGCATACTTGGAATGTGCTGTGCTATTCCTACAAATAAAGAGAAATGAGTACAATCAAATCCATCGCACAGAACAATGGCCATCAAAAACGTTAAATAGATGGACATTTACAATACGCAACAAAAAGCAAAAGGGAACTGGCAGAGTCAACACCTACAACAACACACAAAAACCTAAGTATACAGGGTGTTACAAAAGGTACGGCCAAACTTTCAGGAAACATTCCTCACACACAAAGAAAGCAAATATGTTATGTGGATATGTGTCCGGAAACACTTACTTTCCATGTTAGAGCTCATTTTATTACTTCTCTTCAAATCACATTAATCATGGAATGGAAACACACAGCAACAGAACATTTGCACTGAAATGAGGATTGACACATTGTTGGATGAACCATTCGCAGAAGTGTACCCGTGGAGGCCAATCAGCTGCTGATAGTGCCTGCACACGCTGTACATGGTACGGAAACAACTGGTTCTCCCGTAGCACTCTCCATACAGTGACGTTGTCAACGTTACCTTGTACAGCAGCAACTTCTCTGACGCAGACATTAGGGTTATCGTCAACTGCACGAAGAATTGCCTCGTCCATTGCATATGTCCTCGTCGTTCTAGGTCTTCCCCAGTCGCGAGTCATAGGCTGGAATATTCCGTGCTCCCTAAGACGCCGATCAATTGCTTCGAACGTCTTCCTGTCGGGACACCTTCGTTCTGGATATCTGTCTCGATACAAACATACCGCACCACGGCTATTGCCCCGTGCTAATCCATACATCAAATGGGCATCTGCCAACTCCGTATTTGTAAACATTGCACTGACTGCAAAACCACGTTCGTGATGAACACTAACCTGTTGATGCTACGTACTGATGTGCTTGATGCTAGTACTGTAGAGCAATGAGTCACATGTCAACACAAGCACCGAAGTTAACATTACCTTCCTTCAATTGGGCCAACTGGCGGTGAAACGAGGAAGTACAGTACATACTAACGGAACTAAAATGAGCTCTAACATGGAAATTAAGCGTATCCCGGACCATGTCCACATAACATCTTTTCTTTATTTGTGTGTGAGGAATGTTTTCTGAAAGTTTGGCCGTACCTTTTTGTAACACCCTGTATAACTATACCATATATAGTGGCCATTTCAGACAAAACAGCCAAAATGTTTAAAAACATAGATATTACCACCATCTCCCACACCACTGACAACTTAAGGAAGAAACTGGTGCGTGACATCTCACAGCCAGTCGAGAAGCTGAGCAAATCAGGAAATATGAAGTAACATGGAATCAATCAATGCCAAACCGAATAAGTGCTTGCATAGGGGCCATAGTTGGACCAAAACGTTACTGACGTGCTCAATTTGTGAAGGTCTTTCTCTTTAATAAATCAGCCAATTTTTCCGAAATTGTAGTCATTTGTTTGTCTGTACATAGACATCAGATCTACCGATTTCCATCCCATTTCGTTAATTCCTGGGTGGTATGTTTTCTTTTTCTTTCTTCTACAATCCTGTTATCAGAATGCCAAAATTATTGCAATACTGTGATTTTTAACTTCAAACTGTCACAGTCTCTCTTATTGTAATATTACATCGTCGACCAACATCAGAGATGCGACAGCGAGATCTGTAGAAGACGTTGCAAGTGTATCGACACTTCAGTAGTTAAAACCAAAACAAGTTTTGTTTCGACCGAAATCTTGTCTCTATTGCACATTAGAGCTAATTATGATGTCACGTTTCAAATGTCCTTTACAAGTTTATGAACAGTGGTTCAAAATATTCAAGAAACCATAATAATGGCAGCAATTGAATGTTCCACAAGAAGACAACCATTTAATATGAAGCAAGTGAGAAATTAATTAAAATTCTTTATGTGAAGAGCAGACCAACAAATGAAGTGAATATTCCCCCGTATTGGCTTTTTTCTCTTTCTTTTCAAGACGGGCACAGCACATGCCAAGACTTTACAGAACAACTTTAATATTCAAGTGTACCTTTATACATGGTCTCGTATTGCCATTGTAGCCTGCAGATGATATTTACGCCTAGAAATTAAGTAAATTAAGTCAGTCAACAAATTTTGTGACAGGTAGTAGTCTCAGAAAAACCTGTTCGTATTGCGACCTACGTCCTCTTTAACCTTCCCACTTAGTCAACACTTTGTCTCCATCTACAAATTTTACCCCCACCCCTTCTCATTCTCAATTTTCACAAAAGCAGAAACTTGCCTGGGGGCACAGAGACGCAATGACAAGGATAAAGAAAGAGAAACTAATGAAACAACACAGAAGATTGCGTTCCTACCATACGTTGGTGCATCCACCTCAAGAATCGGCAGAGCTCTATCTAAGAATGATATGAAGCCCATGTTTCGACCACCTGCTAAATGATGGAACCACCTAGCCGGCTTGAATGATAACCTCGGACTTCGTACACATTCCTCACAACTCTGAGAAATCTTACAGCGGACAAGCACAGCGCTGTATCTCCCAACGTCGCAAGGAACACGTGTGCCACGTAAGACTCGTGCAGGTAAATAAATCAGCAATGATGAGCACAGTTTAACGGAGAAGCACGTGTTCGATTTTGCAAGGATTGCTGAGACTTCTCAGTTGATGATTTACAGGAAAATACTATTTAAAAGGCAATAGAGCATACGAGTGTCCATCAATTTCGTTAAACTAGATAAGGGTTTTGCCCTCATCGCGACTTGGCACTCAGGCTTTGAAGCGATAAGACAGTCTGTGTCATGTAGGTCGCCGATGCACGGTCGACGTCAGTTACCAGGTACGTTGGACTACCGTGCGAGCCTCTCTTGAGCTGCTGTGAGATACCTTTGTAACAAGCACACTGAAATACCGGGTTCACCACGAGAGAGAGAGAGAGAGAATGGTTTCCAATACGCCACGTTCACACTGCCGTCTGCAGCAAGAAAGCCGCGAAGATTTTATTGCACTCTTATCTATACTACCACATCAACTATTCCTTGACGCCTCAGTAAGATCAATATCAACCAGTCCCTTCGTTTAACCAAGTTGTACCATAAATTTCACCCCCCTCCCCATCATCAGTACGTTTAATAACTGACTCGATCTCCTCATAAAATTTCAGTATTTTCGTCCCACACCACATTTCAAAACCTTGTATCCTCCTCCTGTCTCACTGTGCATTGTCCACGTTTCATTTCAGTATGAGGCTAACTCCTGACGAATACTTACAGAAAATATTTTCTAACACGTAGACTTATGTTAGTACGGTGCTCTTTTGCAGAAAGGCTTCTCTTTCTTTTTTCCATTCTTAATTATACAGGATGAGGCAGCGAAGACAGTGCCCAAGATATATCCAGAATGACTAAAGATATCGAGATGTGGTTTTCGCCGAGTTATAACGGACAATATGGCAAATTACCTGGCATTCGTAAGTATTTTTTATCATCTATAGTCGCGGAACTGCGATACAGACTTTGAGTCTTTCTAATGGAACTCTATACTTCTTTTTTGTGGCATTTGGAAGGAGCTTCTAAGAGAACTTCAACGGGATAACGTGTATGGATCTTTATCAAATAGTGTCAAGAAAACAGCGCCGCAAAACTCTCTCCCGTCATCAAGAGAAGAGGTTCCACAAACGTCAGTCCTATTATATCAAATGTGCACTGACACGTAACTCAGAACAGTTCGTGTGTTTATTATCGTAGTTGACATACTAATTGCTGAAAATGAGGACCATGAGCACTCCCAAATGCTATAAAGTGGTTCTGGATAAATAATACCAAACGTGGATTTTCATCTGAAGTTAACGGCAGCAGAAGCCCGTGTTATAAGGCATTTCATGCCTTCGGGAGTCATGGCTCTGAGCACTATGGGACTTAACTTCTGAGGTCATCAGTCCCCTAGAACTTAGAACTACTTAAACCTAACTAACCTAAGGACATCACACACATCCATGCCCGAGGCAGGATTCGAACCTGCGACCGTAGAGGTCGCGTGGTCCCAGACTGAAGCGCCTAGAACCGCTCGGCCACACCGACCGGCTCGGGAGTCATCGCTGTTTCCTAATAGACCTGTCGATTTAAATTTGCCACAGAAGAAAGTACAGAATTGTTTGGTTTGGTGTGTCTGTAGACCGTTTTACTTTTGCTGAACGACAGTTCCAGTGGTTTCCCAATGTTCTGTTAAGAGGTTCTGTCATTACATGTGCAGAATGGGTGGAACAGCCGTCATGTTGGTATTACGCTGATTGCCTTATATCCAGTGGGATGTCTTTCAATAACTGCGGCGGCAGCACATCTCACAAACTCGTGAAACTTGATTGTATTTAAATTTTCAGTAATTAAACAGGGACGAATGATGCAGGTCTTGGAAAAAATGCAGGAGACGTCGACAGACGAAGAGCGTTGTTTTCATCGACTTCCTTGAACCAGTGTGGTTTTTCAAATGACAGTTAGTGAACAGTTTGTACACGATACTTATTCCATAAACAAAATTTTGCCATGATATGCCGCGTCCCTTCGTACTTTTCGTACGTAACATTTGGAGGACTGTAACCAATTTCGGAAGTCGTTTTCATGAATCTGTAGATGCAGCGAGATGTGAAGACGATGAAATGCTATGGATGTAGTATTCGCAGAACACATTCTGACCACATCGGCAAAAGCAGGATGTTTTGCTGTTGAACGACAATGCAAAGCCACATGTCAGGCAAAAAACCATGGAAGCGATCACAAAACTCGGATGTACAACACTGAAACACCCTCCTTACAGTCCTGATCTGGCTCCATGTGACTATCATCTCTTTGGAAAATTGAAAGACTCTCTTCGTGGAACAAGGTTTGAAGATGGTGACTCCCTTGTGCACGCTGCCAAACAGTGGCCCCGACAGGTTGGTCCAGAATTTTACCGCGCGGGTATACAGTCGCTGGTTCCAAGATGGCGTAAGGCAGTTGAGAGGGATGGAAATTATGGGGAGTAATGAAAATATTGTTCCTAAAGGATGTATCTACATATTGTAATACTTTCAAACATGTAGAATAAAAGATGGATTTAAAAAAAATAGTGTGCATTTCTTTTGGAGTGTCCCTCATACATACTCGGTTAGCCAGACAAATAATTCGTATTATAAAATTTTATTAAAAGAAGACAAGTAGAAATACTTAACTCTGAATCAAAATCAGATATAGACGGGATAACTGAGTCAGAATTAGAAGCTATAATGGCAGATGTATGCAAAATTATTGAGGAGGTTGGCCCAGTTAACCCAGAATCGCCACTGTAGAAAGAGATTTAGGGGACAAATTGGACAAGGTACAGGATAAACTGGGCAGCGAGGTAAAAAATTGTGTACTGAAGCAAGATATACTTGAGGAAGTTACCCAGTTTGTCTAGTTGAGTGGTAGAGTTTGAAAAAGTGGTGGTGAAAAATAGACAACAGTTGGAAGCGGAGAATAATAACGAAATTTTGCAGCCAGAACAGTAGTTTAGACTTTAGGGCAGAATTAAATTCTTTAGTAGTGAATCAGGTTGCTACTGTGGTAGAAGTGCCATCGGTTAGTTCAGAAACGACAAAGTGTTTTGCAAATGATGGAAAATACCATCCTGTTGATTTTCTACCAATACTACAAATACTGAGAGGCCGATTAGCTCACCTTAACGCGCGTAACGTTACACAGTACATTCAGAGCTGTATCAAACATTTCCGTAAGTTATTTACCTATTTCACAATTAAAGTACACTTTCGTGTAGATAATTTATAAACACCGTGTGTAGTGCAGTATGTCAACAACTAATATAAATAAGCAACCAGACTAACTTTGGTGTTGGATTACCATTTATTTCAGATACCGTTCTAAACGTAAATATAGCAGCATTTAGTTTTTTAACAAGATTCTGAATATGGGCTGCCCATGACTGCTGGACACCGTGGAATGTTGGCTGTTGCGACTCAACAATTATATGCCCATTCTATGTAATCAGCATGTCAGTTTTATTCGAATTGTGCGTTAGAAACTGTAAAAACTAGTTCTTACTGTGATTGAGCAACAATTTATTTTCTACAGGTCATGAACTTATATCTTGAACATTGCCTATGTCGCAAGAAATAACGCATACAGTATTTCAAAGAAAATATTGAAAAAAATTACGGTTAATTTTACAGATTAACATTTGTGGAAGTTTACCATCTTAAGACACACAAAGGTTAAACTCAATATTGTGCGTAATAAAACTCAGAACCACAGGCGGGTGACTTATATAACTGTGTCCAAAACAACTAATTACTACGGTTCTGGAACCGAGGTATTTATTTATTTATTTACTCGTCGAGTTCCGTAGGACCAAATTGAGGAGCAAATCTCCAAGGTCATGGAATATGTCAGTACATGAAATTACAACATAAACTTAATAACAGATAAAATTAAATGTTCACGGACCTAAAAAAGTCAGTCCATAAGTTTAAGTAAACGCTATCAGCAAAACAATAAAAATCAGCATAATTTTTCAAGGAACTCCTCGACAGAATAGAAGGAGTGACCCATGAGAAAATTCTTCAGTTTCGATTTGAAAGTGCGTGGATTACTGCTAAGATTCTTGAATTCGAGTGGCAGCTTATTAAAAGTGAATGCTGCAGTATACTGCACACCATTTTGCACAAGAGTTAAGGAGGTCCGACCCAAATGCAGGTTTGATTTCTGCCGAGTATTAACCGAGTGAAAGCTGCTTATTCTTGGGAATAAACTAATATTGGTAACAAGAAACGACAATAAGGAATATACATATTGAGAGGCCAATGTCATTATATCCAGACTCGTGAACAGAGGTCGACAAGAGGTTCGTGAACTCACACCACTTGTTGCCCGAACCGCCCGTTTCTGAGCCAAAAATATACTTTTAGAATGGGAAGAGTTATCCCAAAATATGATACCATGAGATAATAGCGAATGAAAACAAGCAAACTAGACAAATTTTCGTGTCGAGCGATCACTCACTTCTGATATCGTTCGAATAGTAAAATTGGCAGTATTAAGTCTTTGAACAAGATCCCGAACGTGGGCTTTCCACAACAGCTTACTATCTATCAGAACACTGAGAAATTTGAACTGTTCAATTTCACTTATCATATGCCCGTTCTGTGACATTAAAACTTCAGATTTTGTTGAACTGTGTGTTAGAAACTGTAAAAACTGAGTCTTACTGTGATTTAGCGTTAGTTTGTTTACTACAAGTCATGAACTGAGGTCATGTACTGCATTATTTGAAACCGAACCAATGTTGCACACAACAACCTTTACTACCAAGCTAGTATCATCAGCAAACAGAAATATTTTAGAGTTACCCGTAATACTAGAGGGCATATCATTTATATAAATAAGGAACAGGAGTGGCCCCTACACTGACCCCTGGGGCACCCCCCACTTGACAGTACCCCACTCAGACCCCACATCACAGCCGTTATCAACATTGCGAATAACGACCTTTTACTACCTGTTGCTAAAGTAAGAAGTGAACCAATTGTGAGCTACTCCCCGTATTCCGTAATTGTCCAACTTCTGGAGCAATATTTTGTGATCAACACAATCAAATGCCTTAGTTAATTCAAAAAATATGCCAAGCTTTCGAAACCTTTTGTTTAACCCTTACAGTACATCACAGAGAAAAGAGAATATAGCATTTTCAGTTGTTAAACGACTTCTAAAGCCGATCTGTACATTTGACAGCAAATCGTGTGATATAAAATGATCAGTTATCCTTACATACATAGCCTTTTCCATAACGTTTGCAAACACTGATGGATAGAAATAGGTCTAAAATTATCTACATTATCCCTTTCTCCCTTTTTATAAAGCGGCTTTAGTAGTGAGTACATTAATCGCTCAGGAAACTTACCATTCCCAAAGGAAAATTTATAAATATGACTAAACACAGGGCTAACATGTGCAGTACAATACTTTAATATTGTGCTAGACACTCCATCATAGCCACGAGAGTCCTTAGTCTTCAGTGATTTAATTACTGACTCAGTCTCCCTCTTGTCTGGATCACAGAGGGATATTTCAGACCTCAATCTCGGAAAGGCATTTGTCAAGAAAGTTATATGATTTCCTGTAGAAACTAAATTTTTATGTAATTCAGCAGCAATGCCCAGAAAATGATTGTTAAATACTGTAAATATATCTGATTTATTAGTAACGGAAATATTTTTACTGCGAACTGATTTTATATCGTCAACCTTGTGCTGCTGACCAGACACTTCCTTCACAACTGACCATACACTTCCTTCACAACTGACCATATTAATTTTATCCTGTGAATCAGCTATTCTATTCGCATACTACATGCTCATTGCCTTCCTAATAACATTTTAAGCACCTTACAATACTGTTTGTAATGGGCTACTGTAGCTTGATTGTGACTACTTCTAACATTTTGACATAATTCCAGCTTCCCGCTTTGTTCTACATGATATCCTTATCCCACTAGTCAGCCACCCAGGCTGCTCATTACTGCTAGGTCCCCGTTTAGAATGTTCTAATGGAAAGCAACTCTCAAAGAGAATGAGAAATGTGTTAAGGAAAAAATTGTCCCAATTGCTGTTTGATTAACTTTCCTACATAGTTTGTAATTAAATATGACATTGGTTTGAGTACAAAAGCCTTTTAGTGTGTCGGCCGGGCTGGCCGAGCGGTTCTAGGCGCTACAGTCTGGAACCGCGCGACCACTATGGTCGCAGGTTCGAATCCTGCCTCAGGCATAGATGTGTATGATGTCGTTAGGTTAGTTAGGTTTAAGTAGTTCTAAGTTGTAGGGGACTGATGACCTCAGAAGTCCCATAGTGCTCAGAGCCATTTGAACCATTTGAACCTTTTAGTGTTAAAATTTGTGCATCGTAGTCTGAAAGGCCATTCACGCTTTTACTAACAGAATGCCCATCTAGTAATGAAGAATGAATAAAAATATTGTTAATAGTTGTGCTACTGTTACCCTGCACCCTAGTTGGAAACACACAGTTTGCATCAGATCATATGAATTTAGGAGATCTACCAACATCCTTTTTCTTGCACCATCATATACAAAATTTATATTGAAGTCACCACATATAACTAGTTTCTGGTGCTTCCTACAAAGAGAATAAGGAACTCTCTCTAGCTTAAGCATAAATGCTCTGAAGTAGTACATTAAAAAATAAAATACTGAACATTATGCTCCACATTAACATAGTTAATAAGAGATGTAAAGTGCTATCCATTAAAATCACAATAGCTTGAAGGCGAGTTGCAACTAACGTGAGATTATTATTAAATCGTCTAAATGCTTGCAAACGCAAATCATTGGCTTTTCAGCGCAACCTAACAAAGCAAGTAAAAGTAAAAACGAATTACATTCTATACACAGCGTGGTTATTAACAGTCTAAAAGACTTGTAATCGTTTTTGCCGGGCAGATTGTGCTGAAAAGTAATTGTTAAGGAATCAGTTAGAAACGTTGTGCATTTTCTGGGTTAATTAGCATTAGAGTTAGCTAATAAGGCTGTTGCTCGCGCTAATTCAAGCAGCCCTCCAGAGACTGTGTCACCAAATGTGCTCTTCGTTTGGACGGAACAAGAAAGCGATGGGATGGGGCATGGGATGGTAGTAGGGATCGAACCCGAGACAACTGTTGGGAGGTCTCGTGCGCTTTCATCTACATTATGAGCACAACTGACACAAATTTATCTGGCGGGCCATTTGAATTAGCGCTCAACTGGCTAATTTCAGTGCTTATTAACTCGGAAACGACGCAGTGCATCGCATTTTTTTCTTAACAGTTAATCAGCAAAACCTATCCTGCAACGCCCTTACAAGCTTCTTAGATTGCTCTTGACCACCCGACGTAAGATAAGGTTTCAGGTCACTTTTCTCGTTCTGATATCTCAACTGAAAGTAGTTTGTTTGTGAAAAGGTCGTGTTATGCCTCGTGTAAGATAGAGCAAGTGTCGGGATTAATAGTACCAGGATCGTGGGCTATCAAGTCTGTGGACCACTGTTCTGCTATATTGGTGATACTCTTCTCGGGTATGCAGCCGGATAGTGCAGTCATCAGGACATAATATATCAACAGACCAACTGGCCGCCATCTCCATGTGTATGTACTGATCCACAATATCGCCAGAGTTGAGTTTCCGACAGAATCGGTGCGTCTAGCCAGAGAAATCGGCAGTGACAGAAACTGTCTTAATGAGGAACATGTAATGTATAATGAGACGCAAATGGTCGCTCCTGCCTCCCGCTAGTGGGAATGTGCTCTGAAAGAATCCATTGAAATTCGATTACCTTGTAATATTTTTAATGGGGATAAGGGTTTCTTTAAACAACAATGGTTTTCATTTCGACCAGCAGAGTCGTTTGCCTAATGTTCTGCCAGCGATATATCGTTTTGTCTCTCTTCTACCGATGCGTTACTGGTTCATCTTCACTTGAGCATACCAGTGCTGCTGCTCGCGCACGCATTGAGGGCTGGTTTCGGTATATAGAGGAGTCACCGATTGCTTTGGAAACTCACAAGCCAGCATTCCCTAGAGTCAATAAACGACCTTGACTAAACTTGGCTGGTGTGTGTAGGGAGCAAAATAATGCAATACATACTTTACTGTTTGTTCTCACTTTCACTTTCAAGATGTGGCACACACCCCAAAAGGTAATCGGCATTTTTGGTTTGCGGGTAATTTCCTTGAAACTTTGACACATAAAAAAATTTCCCATATACAATTAATGTTCTTAGAAACTGTATTATCGAATTTCGTGGTAGCATATTTTGCAAAATACTCGAACACCATTAATTATTTTTTTAAAATTAAAATCCTTTTGTTACAATATAAATCTTTGTTGCAACACAAATTAAAGAAGTTTTCAAGCTACATAAATCGATGTCTATTAAAAATGGCTTGTGAAAAGGCATTTTTGGAAAATAACCTGCCGTTAGGGCCGAGCGGTTCTAGGCGCTTCAATCCGGAGCCGCGCTGCTGCTACGGTCGCAGGTTCGAATCCTGCCTCAGGCATGGATGTGTGTGATGTCCTTAGGATGGTTAGATTTCAGTAGTTGTAAGTCTAGGGGACTGATGACCTCAGATGTTAAGTCACACAGTGCTTAGAACCATTTGAACCATTTGAAAATAATCTGTCCGAGTATTTTCAACATACCTAATTAAATTAACGAAACATTCATTATTAGTCTAGTTACTTGTTCTACTTATATTTGTTTTGTATTTTAAATTGTTGTTTTACGTTTTATATTATTGTTTTATTTTGTCATTTCATATACATGTGTTTTTTAATGAAAAACAATAATTACCTGATTACGATAAAACATCATTACAGTAATGATATTCTGTACATAAAAACATAACCTTTTTTTTACACCATGCACATAAATGGAACGAAAGGGCAGCGAAAATAGCTTCAACGGAAAGGGTAGTGTTTTGAAAAGAGGTTGTAATATTAACAAAAATAAAAATTAATGTAACTGTTTCATTGAGTTACACTTTGCGATGTTAGATTACGAAGTGCGACACTAAAAGTATTACATGAGTTTTACTATCTGGACAGCAAAACAACTGACGAAGGCCGAAGTAAGTAGCGTATACAGGGAGAGGCAGCAAAGACAGGCCGCCTGAAATTCATCCGAAATGAATAAATATATGGAGGTGCGACTTTCGCCAAGTTTAGAACGATCAAGATGGGAATTCTCGAATGTTCTCAGTCTAATTTTATCTTTTATTGTAGCCGAAATACTATACCGCCTTTGTATTTTTTATCCTCCTAATGGAACCATCTTCTTTTTCTGTGCCATTTAAGGGAAACTCCTAAGAAAACTTCAACAACATACAATGTATTGGACTTGATCAAATAGTATTAAAATAATAGCACTGCAAACCAATGTCCCGTCCACAGGAGAAGACATTTCACGAACATCTACGCTATTGTACCAAAGGTAAACAAACAAGTAACCCAGGTATGATTCTTGCGTTTACCTGTGCGCCTGAAGCCCATCATCTGTATTCTGCTGTAGCAGCAATCTGATAACCTGTTCGTAAAGCTACTGAGACATTCGCAGTGTGTACGACAGCCGAAAAAGTGAATATCGTTCATGGCGAATGTCGCCAAACTATTAGAGTAGCTTTGCTGTTGTACGCTGAAGTGTATCCAGATCGTGCCAAGCCCTCGCAATCTGTCTTTTAAAGCATTAAGCACTGGGATGACAAAAGTCGTGGCATACCTCCTAATATCGTATCGGACCTCTTTTTGCCCTGCGTAGTGCACCAACTCGACGTCGCGTGGAGTCAAAAAGCCGGTGCAAGTTCCCCGCAGATGTGCTGAGCCATGCTGCCTCTATAGCCGTGCATAACTGCGAAACTGTTGCCGGAGCAGCATTTTGTATGTGGATTGAGCTCTCGATCACGTCCGAAAAATGTTCAGTGGGATTCATGTCGGGCGATCTGGGTGACCAAATCATTCGCTCGATTTTCCCAGAATATTCTTCAAACCAATCGCGAATACTTGTGACATGACAACGTTGTTTGGGAACATGAATTCCTGGAGTGGCTGCAAATGTTTTCCAAGTAGCCGTAGGTAACCACTCAGTCAATGACCGGTCCAGCTGGACCAGAGTACTCAATCTATTCCATGTAAACACAGCCCACACCATTATAGAGCCACCACCAGATTTCAGAGCTTCTTCTTGTCAGCTTGGGTCAATGACTTCGTGGGGATTGTGGCACACTCGAACCCTACCATTAGCTCTTACCACCCTAAATCCAGACACATCTGACCACGGCACGGTTTTACAGGCTTCTAGGGTCCAAACGATAGGGTCACGAGCCCAGTAGAGGCGCTGCAGGTGACGTCGTACTGTTAGCAAAGGTACTCGCGTCGGTCGTCTGCCGCCAAAGCCGATTAACGCCAAAAGTTAGCCGCACAAATACAGAACAAATATAAGTAGAACAAGTAACTAGACTAATAATGAATGTTTCGTTAATTTAATTAGGTATGTTGAAAATACTCGGACAGACTATTTTCAAATGGTTCAAATGGTTCTAAGCACTGTGTGACTTAACATCTGAGGTCATCAGTCCCCTAGACTTACAACTACTGAAACCTAACCATCCTAAGGACATCACACACATCCATGCCCGAGGCAGGATTCGAACCTGTGTGCAGAACGCGTCAGTCGAGCTTGAAGTTTCTTCAGTGTCGTCACCTATGCACCAGAATGTATTGTGGTTCCACTTGGCATGATGTCCACAAGCAAGACTCCTTCGGAATCGAGAAACACCACAGCCATAACTTTTCCAACAGAAGGTGTGGTTTTGAATTTTTTTTCTTGGGTGAATTTGCATGATGCCACTCCATTGATTGCCTCTTCGTCTCTGGTGAAAAATGATGGAGCCATGTTTCATCGCCTGTTACAATTCTTCCAAGAAATTCATCTCTATCATTCTCGTACTGTCCCAAAAGTTGGCCGCATACCGTTTTTCTTGTTTCTTTGTGAGCCACAGTCAACATTCTGGGAACCCACCTGGCACAAACCGTTTTTAACGCCAACACTTTCAGTATTCTGCAAACACTTCCCTCTCGTATCCCAACGTAGCGTGACAATTCGTTCACTGTGATGCGTCAGCTGTCACCAAATCGTTAACTCTTTGCACATTGTGTGGAGTGTGTGCAGTACGAGGCCTGTCGCTGCGAGGACAATCCTCAATATTGCCGTGCCCGCTTTCATCACGTAACCTGCTTGCCCATCAACTAACTGTACTGCGATCGACAGCAGCATCTCCATACACCTTTTTCAACCTCTTGTGGATGTTTCGCACTGTCTCTTTTTCACAGCACAGGAATTCTTTGACAGCACGTTGCTTCTGACGGACGTCAAGTGTAGCAGCCATCTTGAAGACATGCTGTATGGCGCCACTCACGGGAACAGGTTGAACTAAGTTTGAAAACAAGTGGGATGGATGCATCTAAACACTGTAAAACTTTCACGCATGCAGAATGAAAACTGTATTTTTACAAAAATAGCGTGCATTTCTTTTGGAGTGATCCTTGTAACATTCCTAGACACAACACTTATCTCTACCGAACCTATCTCTGTATTTAACGAACCCTTCTCTGCACCCAATACCCTCATCTCAGAATTCAGATTTGTCAGAATTTTCCTTAACCACTCCATTAAATAATCTTCAAGTACATCACCCTTCTCTAATTTCTGATTCTCACAACGAAAATTAAAACCAGAAACAAAGATTTGAGGGGCAGGAGCCTCACGACATGCAACGCCAGAATATGGCGTCGGGAAATTAATCGCAGCATCTCAGGTCTAGAGGTGGAGAAATAAACAAGCATTGAAAAGGTCACGTTATATTAAAAATTCTGTGGGTTCCGCAAATTCGGCAAAGATGTCTCAAATATTGGAGATGTAGTTTATAAGAAACAGAAATAAAATGGGTAATAATTTTGAGCAGCGCAACCGTAAAGAGTGAGCAGAAAGTTTATAAAATGTGTAGAGAAATTTGATAATGATGCTATGAGGTTGAAAAATTTCTTTTGTGAAATGGAAATGAACAATAGGATGCAGGTAAGTTTGATGGAAAATTCAGAGATCAGGCTGAAGTGGATCTCAGTTTGGTGGGGTTGGAATGTATGACAAATTCTGATGAGGCACTAATATGTAGCAACAATTACAGGAGAGGGCTGGATATAAAGTAGATAATTTTGTATCTGAGGAAGTAGATGACGTTATCTGTGAAGGCGGCGGAGCTGTAGCCTCGTCAGCTGGAGACGAATTTTGTGACGTATCGACGGAAGTATGTGAAGTTATTGCTGAAGAAGGCTGGTGATGAACTTTACTATGTATCGATGGATGTGAGTGATTTATTGTTAAAGGGAGGTAAAGGTAATATTTTACGTGCTAAAGTTGAGAAGGTTGAAGCTACTGGTCCCAGTATCTCAGAGGAAGGAATTTGTGCATTTTTTCCTGTTTATGGAAGTGAACCGATTGCTCTTGGCGAAAACATGAATTATGAAAATAATGTGTTCCTCAAACAGAAAGTCGCCTTCCCTCTGAATATTCCCATTTGAGTTCCCGAGCACCCCTGTGACACTTGCGCGTTGTTCGAAGCTACCACGAACAAATCTAGCAGACGTGTCTGAAATGCTTCGAAGTCATCCTTTATTCTGACCTGGTACGGATCACAAATAACTGAGCGGTACTCAAGAATAGGGCGTACTAACATTCTATATGTGGTATCCCTTACAGATGAACTGCGCTTCTTCAAGATTCTTCCAAAATTCGATGCCAACCATTCGCTTTCCCTATCACAATCCTCACTTATTCGGTCCATCTCATTTCGCCTTGCAACGTTACACCTGGCTATTTACACGACGTCGTGGTGTCAAGCAGGACACTATCACTGCTGTATCCAAACATCAAGTGTTCGTCTTTCCTAGTCTACGCATTAACTTACATTTTTCTACATTTAGATCGAGCTGTCATTCGTCACACCAAGTACAAATTTTGTCTAAGTCATCTTGTATCCTCACTCAACTTAGATATCTTCCCATACACTACAGCAGCATCAGAAAACACTTACCTGGCGCACTTCTGGCAATACCCTTGTCTCTGATGAACGCTGTTGATCGAGGACAACATTCTGGATTCTATTAGTTAAGAAGTCTTCGTGCCACTCACATATCTGGGAACCTACTCCAACTGCTCGTACCTTCGTTAGCAGTATGGAGTGGGACACCGTGCCAACTGCTTTCTGGAAATCTAGAAAGCGTCGAGTAGATATAGGAACACCAGAGAGGTAACAGACGTTTTGGGTTCTCAATTTAAACTGGTGCAATTCAGTTACAATGGACTATTCCAACGGAAAAAGAAGCACTGAGGATGGCAGGGTGACTGGAACACATATTAGGATCATTGTTAAAGCCAGTAGCTGAGTTAAGAAGATGAGGAACTATCTACTGGCAACCAGTCAACAAACAAGGATGCCATTCGACAGGCGTGTGACAAACCTTGCAGCAGTGCTGTCTTTCTACGATAGTGAGACCAGGAACACAATAACGTGATAAAAAAAGCAAATTATTACTTAGTGATCACAGTAATATATGCCTTGGGGTCATCACTTGACAATGGCAAGACCGTGTCAATCAAGAGAGCGTAACTACCGTAGTGTATCAGGCAACCACATACAAGACTATCTTCTGACATCATAATCCGAGATGTCATTATCTATAACGAAACAATTTAGCTAATAGTTGCAGTTGATTAAAGTTCTGGACGTAGAAAAGGTTTTACCGAACAATTGTCTAGATCTTCTAGTTCTCTTCCTGTACATAATGAGAGCATCAAGGATGTTTCAAAGAGATTCACCCTATTGCACTAGACTATATGTTCTACACGACCGAAGATAGAACATAGGGGAAAATTTTAACTTTCGCATACAGCTATAGCGTTTTTATTTTTAAGGAATGCATCCTTCACATGTATGCACATACAGACTGCGAATAGTTCTTACAGTTACATTTAGGACCCAAATATTCATCAATCTTCAGTATATCTTTAATGTGCCCTACACTGGACGCACCAGAAACTCATTCAGTGTTTAGGAAGAAAACTACACAACAGTCATATTTCAGTCAGTTCTAATTTATTTTTCTTTAAGTTACCAGTTTCGACACTTTACTTGTACCGTCCTCAGGCACATGTACATTCTAATATCAGCAAGTAAGTGGAGTATGTCTGGTGTGTTAACCAAGATAACAATTCAGATACAAAGCAAGACCGGCAACGCTCGCTACACTATACAAAACGTAACGAAAAGGATATAAAGTTAAATGTGCACACAAACTACACTAGACAGAACACGTTCGCATATTGCTTGGCATGAATAAACTAACACGTTACATATAAGTGACTTCTAATGTATACCACAAAATACGTGAAATGTGACATAGCCAATCAAATTCATGATGAAATGATCGTAAACCAAAACACATATTAGCAGAAGGGTGTAGGTTTCTTTTTAATTTACGAAATGTAAGACACATTCAAGTCATACAGGTAAAAACAATCCTACTTCTAAAAAACCTATCCCTCGTTATGTAAAACGTAAAGTTACATCATAAAAAGCATATCGTGGTGCTAGTTACCTACCTATCACCCATGTATTATGGCCACTCATCAAAATAGCAGAAACTTCAGTCATACTGTCAAAGAAAATGTATTCACTGATAAACCCAATAGACCTCTTATTATTGTGAGAAGGACTGTATACAATGAACTAGCGCAGAGGAACTCATAACTTGAACTCATATGACTCTATATCAGACTAGCAAATATACGCTAAGCATAACTTTAACATCGAGTAATCTGAGCTAAACGGAGCACAAACACTAAGGGTGGGCTAACGAGAAGCTACAGACTTGGTATCCGTCAGAGAGGGAAACCGCATGTAGTGCTGTAAGACGACTGTGTGATTACAGTTGCTCTTTGGAAGTGTCATAACAATGAAATCTTTTGTAGAAACAACGATGAAAATGGATCCAAGTGGAAACTTATGCTATAAAATATGCACTTAACAGAACGGAGATGTGGGGAAGGAAAAGGGTAAAGGGATGTTGGAAGGAGGGGCATATACGAACCAAAAAAAGAATATGGAAGGTATATGCAAACTATCACACTACAATGATACTCACATAATAATATGAGGAGTATTGTGTCTTATTTGATGGTATGACTGCTATTTTCGTTATTTTCGCGAATAGCGCACAATACATGAGTGATAGGTGACGAAGCACAACGACGTACATCATAAGCTGCAAATTTTCGTTTTACGTGAAGAAGGGTGTTTTTTGTTAGATTTAGGATTGCTTCAACCTGTATGACTTGAATGTGTCTTACATTCTGTATATCTAAAAAAAATGTATCCTTCTACTAGTGCGTGTTTTGATGTAAGATAATTCCATTCATTTGATTGGTTATGTCACATCTCAAATTTTTTGTAGTTTCTATTAGACGTCTTTTATGTGTAATGTATTAGTTTATTCATGCCAACCAGTATGTGAATATGTTCTGCTCTAGTGCGGTTTGTGTGGGCATTTAACTCTTTATATGCGTTTACGTTACGTTTTGTACAGTGTAGCGAGTGTTGCCGGTCTTGCTTGGTATCTGTATTATTATCTTGTGTTATACACCAGACATTGTAATGCGCCTAATCGTCTTCAACGCGAAAAAAGCGCATCAGTTGTTTGTATCGTCTCAACTAACTATCGATTTTTATGTTCTAGGAGAATAAAGAGTTTGTTAAGTTTTATAGTTTTCTTATAGTTTTGTGTTAAAGTGTTGTAGATATGTGACACCTGATGGTCGACAAAACCTGTATCCTGTAAAGTCAGCGAGTTTGTTACTCCCAGCCGAGAGCTGAATCGCGGCGTGCGGCAAAGACAACTACGATGCTGTTGGCGACAGCGAACGTTTGTCGGCGACTGCTCCGAAGAAACAGTTAATGTTAAAAATAGAATTAGCGTAATATGTTTGTACGCAGCGAATGGTTCTTGGTTTGTCCGTTTAGAATGTCAGTAGTAGTATCCGAGTATTGTTCGAGTAGTGAGCTTCGAGGGATATTATCTCAAGAGTGTGATGAGACCGGCTTACACGTACGATACTTGAATTAGTCTGCAATGGGAACAGAACTCAAGTGTGTTCTAAGCAGTTCTAAATCGCTTGGAAAGATATTTCGTCAAGATTATCGGCTTGTGTCGAAAATGACTATTCCGCCGATTTTCGTAGAGTGTAGAGTCGCCAGCTATAGCAAAAGCTCAGATTCATTGAAGTGTGCGATTAAATTCTCCTGAGAGTGTTTAATGGTACGTCGTGCTGCTTAATAACCACGCGAGGGTAGCGAACTGTGTTTCAGTATTGTTGTGAGATTTTCCGTTGGATGGTGCACGTGAAGAGACCTGTTCACGCGAAGTCGTTTAGTTATTTTGTGGTCGAAGATTAAACCATGTACTAAGGGATATTAGTGTTGTATTGTGCTATTGTGTTTGTATAGGTATACGCAAATACTGAGAAATAGTGACTTAACAATATTTGGTTGGGATTTACTGCGTGTCTACAACGTGACCGTCGTAATATAGGAAATTCGGGAAATCTCGTACGATGCACTTAATGTGTAATCTACATTAAAGACAACTGTCGTCCTACGCAATAACTATTTATTGAGAAACAATAGGAAACTTCCCGAGAATTTGAAAGCTTTTGGCCTTGTCCCTAACGACAAATCAAGGTCCACTTATTAGAGAACACGCTAATTCTCTCTAAAAGAGATAATCGAGTGATGGGTTTTGAGTTTTAAATATTAGCGGGTTGCGGAAGTCAACGCCTGAAGTGGCTGAATTTTGTTCGATTATTTAAAAGCCGCGCGGGGTAGCCGCGGGGTCTAAGCGTGTTGTCACGGTTCGCGCGGCTCCCCCCGTCGGAGGTTCCAGTCCTCCTTCGTGCATGGGTGTGTGTGACGTCCTTAGCGTAAGTTAATTTAAGTTAGATTAAGTAGTGGGTATGCTTAGAGACCGATGACCTCAGCAGTTTCGTCCCATAAGACCTTACCACAAGCTTTCAAAAATTATTTAATATATACTTGGTAAGTGACGGTGACATTTAGTTTTTTGTTTTAATTTTTTCATTACATTTCCGCTTGTTGGAGTTTGGAATAGAGCACCAGCACTCCTAAAGCAGAACGCTGACTTGCACTGTAAACAATTAATCCGGGAAATAAAGATTTAACTGTTGTAAGCAGAAAAAGTCAGTGCCTGACATGTCCTTTAACCCTAAACTACACTATATGATCAAAAGTATTCGGACACCTCGCTGATAATGTCATACAAGTTCATGACAACTCAATCGGTAATGCTAGAATTCAATATGGTGTTGTCCCACCCTTAGCTTTGATGACAGCTTCCACCCTTGCATGCTTAAGTTCAATCAGGTCCTGAAAGGTTGGTTGGGGAATGACAGCCCATTCTTCACGGAGTGCTGCACTGAGGAGAGGTATTGATGTCGGTCGGTGAGGCCTAGCACGAAGTCGGTGTTCTATGGGATTCAGGGCAGGAATCTGTGCAGGCCAGTCCATTACAGGCACATTACTGTCGTGTAACCACTCGGCCACAGGCTGTGCATTATCAACAGGTGCTCGATCGTGTTGAAAGATGCAATCGCCGTCCCCGCATTGCTCTTCAACAGTGGGAAGCAGGAGGGTGTCTAAAATATCAATGTAGGCCTGTGCTGTGATAGTACCACGCAGAAAAACAAGGGGTGCAAGCTCCCTCCATGAGAAACATCACCACAACATAATACCACCGCCTCCGAATTTTACTGTTGGCACTACATACGCTGGCAGGTGAAATTACCGGGCATTCGCCATATCCACACCCTACCAGTGGATCGCCACATTGTGTACCATGATTCGTCACTCCACACAACATTTTTCCAGTGTTCAATCGTCCAATGTTTACGCTCCTTACACCAAGCGAGGCGTCGTTTGGCATTTATCGGCGTGGTGTGTGGCTTATGAGCAGCCACTCGACCAAGTTCTTTTCACCTCCCGCCTAAATGTCAAAGTACTTGCAGTGGATCCTGATGCAGTCAGGAATTCCTGTGTGATGTTCTGGATAGATGTCGGCCTATTGCACATTACGACTCTCTCCAACTGTCGGCGGTCACTGTCAGTCAACAGACGAGGTTGACCTGTACACTTTTGTGCTGTACGTGTCCCTGCACGTTTCCAGTCCCCTCCACATTGGAAACAGTGAACCTAGGGATGTTGAGAAATGTGGAAATCTTGCGTACAGGCGTATGACACAAGTGACACCCAATCACCTGACCACGTGAGTTCAGCGGAGCGCCCCTTTCTGCTCTCTCACGAAGTCTAATGAAATCCTGGCAGTAGGTGGTAGCACAACGCAGGTAATATGAAAAAACGTATGTTTTTGGCGATGGACGGATACTTTTGATGACATAGTGTATTATAAAAAAATAATCAAAGGCTTATTTAAAAGCAGGCTACTATCTTAAATATATATTTTAATAGTTTCCAGATAATACCTTGCAACAGATGGAAAGATAATTACTCTTTATTCAGATAGGAAAACTAAGATTACGTTTTATTGAAAAGTGATTAATTATAAATGAAAAGTTATGCCATTTCATTCTGAAATGTTGAGATTAAGTAAATTGTTTATTGCGTTAAAATTTCAATACAGTCAAGGATATTGTATCAAGGCGCTACTTACTGAGGTTACCGTTGATTGGCAACGAGAGATAAACAACATTAAATAATATCTTTGCCTTGTGAACTTGTCCTCCAACTCACGTAAAAATTTAAACATTCACACTGATTGAGTGTATGTACGAATGTTCGTTGAAGCTTCAAAAGAGTAGTAACTACAAGAGGCAACGAATCTATACGACATATTCATCAGTTATATACATAAGTTATCGTTTCTGGTACCTACGTCGTTGAGGAGGTGTTTATTTGTGTGTGTCAAAGTACACAGAGTAAGCTTCACGGTAATTTCCAAGAATGATTGGCTATCGAAGACGCGGAGTCTAAACGATACATATCGAACGTGCGATCGTAAATCGGTCATGCATCTCTGGTGGCGGGCGTTATGAGGAGTTTACGGTGGTCACTACAGCAATGGCAAAAGAAGAGCGTTCCAAAAATACTTGCAATAGCAAAGGAGACGACTTATCTTACTCGTCGGCGGTGTTGTGGTCATGTTAAAGTCCATTACGGTGGTCTGAATGGATAATTTACTCGTTCGTTTTCCGCACTGTCTGCAATGAAACTGTAACTGTATTTCAGCATCGAAATTGTTCTTATGAAGTTTTACACACTTCGCACCACCACAGTCTACACAGTCCCTTCTTCCCTCGTCTGGTAGTACTCCATATTTGCGACATAATGTCAAACAATTTTATACGCTGGATAAACATGGAATTAGATTTTCTCATGTGAGAGAATCCGTTAAAGAAACATCAAGAACACCAGACATCCCACTCACTAACGACATAAATCGTCTGGGTTTCCCTAGCAACCCACAAATAATACGCGGAGGTATTCAATTTAGAGCAACTACGGGAAAAACGGGAAACAGATAAAACTGACGATCACAAATAATTGATCACGACGCCCGCCACCGGAGTTGCATGTTCGATTTACTATCGCACGTTCGATATGTATAGTATGGACCCCGTGACTTCGATAGACAATCATTCTTGGAAATTAACAGCTTCACTATAGGTTTTGTTATTGGTAAAGTAAATTCATCATTCCTTCTCACCGTAGACTCTCGCATTTAGTTTTTTTTCTGTTGACTGATACTAGCTTTGGTGGGAGTTTATGTTTCGAACCTAGTGAACCTCATAGTCAGATGGGTTGCTGTAATTAATATCCAGATAGCTGTCACTGGCCCCCTTATTCCACGAAAAGCGTTATTGTGTCCATCCTTTTGTATACAGTGATGTCGCAGCGAGCTATAGTGCGATATATACCGTGAGAAACTGAATATCAAATCTTATGTGACGTCGTTGTGTTAGTACAGACGATTGTTTCAGTCACACGGGTTACGTCGTGTAGGCAAGGTCTTGTCAGGACAACTTATTGTTGTTTTACGAGAAGCTACATTACCCGACATTGCTTTTGACCTACGTATTGCAGGGCTGTTAGAGCCTGTTCATTCATTATAGTTTCTACGAGTTAGTGGTATCCTAAAGGGTGGCGTAGCAGAACATATACTACATCGTATACTTGCTGATGTTCTAATGTAAGGGTACTGAGTATGCCATTAGTGAGATGTCGAAACTGGTAGCTTAAAAAAATGAATACAGTTTTTAGCCGACCGCTGTGGACGAGCGGTTCTAGGCGCTTCAGTCCGGAACCGTGCTGCTCCTACGGTCGCAGAATCGTATCCTGCGTCGGGCGTAGCTGTGTGTGATGTCCCTAGCTTAGTTAGGTTTAAGCAGCTCTACATAGCAAGAAACGCCTTCTCAAATTCCTAGTACGTTTCGCGTGTATCCATCATATCCTTGGCCCATAACGCACCATCACCTTGAATATGTCCTGAAACGTAACTGATATTTTGCGCTTCAGTCCATGCCCTTGGTAGTACTTCACGAAATCCTCTTATAGATACCACTGGGTTTATGGATTTTCGGTCAGGTGAGAACGTCTGAAACTGCCTATGTTTCAACAATATTTCCTCCATTATCATTGCAGCGTACACACTATTAGCTTGCAGCTCTGTATGCATTCCGTTAAAGTTTATATTTCCCTCTGGTGAAGCATGTCCGTTACCATAACATGATTCGTGGCTTGAGCCCTGCGCTCATTCTACTTCACGCAGCTCGTTTCTAGAGTCTTTTACTACCCTCACATCTGTTCCGTATCTCTGGACATATTTCCGTCAGAATGGACTATTTCGTCCTTCCATTGTTTCAAACTCTCCCATAAATGTTCTTTTACCTCTTTAATGTCGTTTTTAATATTTTCTGCAGTTGGTAAGCGTCAATAGGCAATTTGCTTACCGCTTATTTTATACTTGCATTTGCACATAGCATCACCTGGTTTTCCTTAGCGGATGCCCATTCATCTAATTTATTTGAGAAATCCTGTTGATGTTTACTGAAATTCTCTCGTATCAATTGGTCACATCCAGAAGCTATGGTAGTCACAGTTTCTGTTAATTCTACTACGGAGGTTTCTACTTCCTCCTGCTTAGATTTCGTGTTTTGCATTTCTTCGGTAGTCCTTTTGATTTCCAAAGGAAACTGCTTTTGCGCATCTCTCAACTCGGTTATCTCATTTGAGATTTGTTGTTGCTGGCTAACTAATATCGGAATTGCAGCTGACATGTCTGTCTGCTTTTGACACAAGTCTGCTTGCTTTTGTGATACTGCTTCTACTACCAATGACATATCAATTTGCCTCTGTGACAAGTCTTCCTGTTTTTGTGCTACTGCTTGTACCATAGCTGACATAGTCGATACCCATACTTTGTTCAAATGGCTCTGAGCACTATGGGACTTAACATCTGAGGTCATCAGTCCTCTAGAACTTAGAACTACTTAAACCTAACTAACCTAAGGACATCACACACGTCCATGCCCGAGGCAGGATTCGAACCTGCGACCGTAGAGGTCGCGCGGTTCCAGACTGTAGCGCCTAGAACCGTTACCGATACTGACAAAAGTCTTAGTTGTTCTACGATTTGAGCCATAGGATTTGTCTCGTGTTGAGACGAAGCTGCTATCTCCTCTACACTCGTATTTTCACCAATTTCCTGAACGTCTAATACTTTCTGTTTATCCATTTAAAATTTGATCTAGTTTTGATCGTAACAAAATTGGAAAACACAAAATACCTGTATGTACTTATGAATAAAATAAGGAAATAAAGTGAAAATATAGAATTATATTACACTATAAAGAGTGAGACAATTCAGCTTAAATGACCAGATTGAGGTGACATTGCTGATAGCTGTGAGTGCTTGCCTTATCCAGCTTGCAGCGATGTGAAGTTCAGTGCCGGGGATCGGGACAGCTCAGCTCACACGACCGGACTCCACCAGTTATATTGTACATGAAACACACACACAATATATATATATATATATATATATATATATATATATATATATATATATATATATATATACAACAATTGTACTCGGACGCCTTTTTATTATATTTTGATTAAATTATTTATTTATTTAAGAAATTTTGTTTAAGAAAATTCTCTGCTTTTTATTTATTTTTGGTATTCTTTTGTTATGATTTCCAATAGCTTTAATGAGGTTTTAGCTTCAGTCTTTTAAAAACTAAAGAATATAATTCTTTGGTTTTTGAATACTACAGAGGAGCTAGATACATATCCCGTAGCATCTATCTCGCTGATACTCCTCGTGGAAACAGCTCCACCTCAAATCTATAAAATGTCTATTTCGTTACGAAGATCGTTCGGCACAACTAAGTGCTATCTTGAATGATGCGTATGGATTGATCTGTCTAACTTTTTTATCGACGAAAAGTTTATTGCTTCTGAGATATTCTGTCGAAGAATATTGACCGTGAAAAGATGCAGGCTCGCACTATCATTCCACACAGCACCTCCGATCGATCTACGTCACGTGATATCTGAAGAATGTTTGTCAAATCTTTCATAAATTGATAAATATACACCTTGAATGCGCATTATTTTCTTGAATTTGTTTATTGCGCCATCGTCTAACTAAACATTCACAATGGAGCTTAATAGCGTCTCACAACAGTAACAAAATCTCTCCAACATAGAACAAGTCCGATCTCTACAATCGCTTCACACAGAGTCCTCAAATATACATCTTTCGTTACTTATTCCAGAGAGATGCGTCCGCTTGTCACCTGCTTAAATCGAGAACGTAAAACGCGTGTTACTGCTGTGATGTCGCCAACTCTAGTCGACGCTTTCTAGATTTCCGGAAAGCATTTGACACGGTGTTCCACTGCATACTGTTAACGAAGGTACGACTATTTAGTATCGGTTCCCAAATGTGTGAGTGGAATATTGTCCTCGACGAAGAGTGTTCCTCAGAGATAATGGTCACGTCAGGAGTGCCCCAGGGGTGTGTTTGCTGATGACGCTGTGGTGTACGGGAAGGTATCGAAGCTTAGTGAGGATACAAGATGACTTAGACAAAGTTTCTAGTTGGTGTGAAGATTTCTTGCAGAAAATAAAGGCGAAATGCGTATGGCACTAAAATTGTGTTTCATTCAGTTGCTGTCAGACGGTCCATAAAGTAAAAAGTATCAATATACGGAAATCTTCCTCTTGAGTAAACCATCCAATTCTTCTGAAATTGTAATCATTCGTTTGCACATCACATCTACCGATTTCCGCCCCATTCGGATAGTTCCATCGCACTGCGAAATTCTTTTTCTTTATTCTCCTTTTTTCTCTCCTTTTTAAATATGGAGTGTATATACTTGTGTGTGTGTGTGTGTGTGTGTGTGTGTGTGTGTGTATGATGGAGGCGGTTGATTTCTTTAGTCGTTGTTAATTTTTGACGCTTTGAGCATCTGAATATTTTAAACACTTCCATGTGCATTTTTTGGTTTTCCAACAGTCGCCGTCTCCAGTTCATGTACTTTCGTGTTCAGACATTCACATTTACTGTTATAGTTTTAGTTAACAGAAATCCACTTGCTTTCGGTTTGGTAAGTAAGCCATCCTTATTGTTATGGTTGTCAATTCTGCTTTAAATCTTATCCGCCCACTTTCCTTGATTTTGAGGTATCTTTGTTAGGGCATACTGCAACGTATCCTGCAGAATCGTCTTAGAGTTAGATTGAAACGAGATGTCGTTTCTTGTTTCCTGCATAACAGCAGAGAACTCGATAGTGTCATAAATGATTCTCTCAGGGAAGGGGATGGGTAGCACCCTTAGAAGCTCGTGGTAATAGCCTCGTATTTCCGCTGTATGATTTTGAGCCAATAAGCAATGTAGAATCTAGAACCGTCGGTAGTAAATGGAGTTCTTTGAACGACTCATCGAGAGAGCGCATTCTGCAGATAACTTTCGAAATTAGCACAGACGCACGTCGATCGTACCCAGAGAGATTTGCCCTCCCACTCAGATCTCGCAAACGAACCAACGCGAGGGACATCAAACGCCACTCTTGTCGTGCCGAACGGCGGAAGCCTCTTGGTGCTCGAGCTTTTGTAATTTCATCCGATTAGCAAGCTGCGAGCTCGTGCACACACGTATCGGTTGGCGGCAGCGGTGGCGGCGTTCGCGGCGATTAATTAGCAAAAATTGCCTGTTGGAGCGTCAAAGTGTCGCCGGCAGCGGTTGCCGTGACAATCCGCGGGACTGATTACCTCTCTTTTAAAGAATTAAGAGGCGGACTGCATTTTGCGACTCGGCGGAGTAGGCAACGGGTGGCACTGGCGGACGGGGGAAACGATCCGGTGGATAAACCTGCAAATATGTACTTCCCTCTGTGTCTGGCGCGCGATCACAAGCAGCTTACCCGTCAGCACCGGCGGGATTAACAGAGGCTCGAAAGGAAGCCGATGGCAGGCGCTTTTACCGCCCCTACGCGCAGTCCTCCACGCGCCACCAATGAACGCGCCCGCAAGATTACTGGCGCGATTTGCATTGGCGCTGCTCTACCTGGCGGTCCAGATTTTTGAGCGGAGAGGCCCAGCGTGGGGTCACCGCTCGTGCGATGCTTAATCTGCCCGGCGAACGCCGGCCGGCCCCGCTGCTATTTTCCGTACGCTTTTTTTTTTTCGTTTTGCCGAGCCCTTCCCTCCCAAAACACGGGCCCCGCTCCCTGCACGCCGAGTTTAATGAATAAATTGTGCGGCCCGCCGGCCAGCACGGACCCACGCGCCGGGTCCGGGGTGTGGGAGGCGCCGGCCACGCCCCCGCCGCCCCCCCCGCTGCTGCTACCCCGCTGGACACTGCGGAGTGTGGGGGACCCAAGACCGGCGGCGTTCGACCTGCCACCGGTTGCCTGGCAACCGCCTGTGTCCAGCCTATCCGTTTCTGTACATTAGCGGCATTGATTCTGCAAGGTTTTCCTAAGTTTTCTGCCATTTCACCTTAAGTGTTCTAGGACAAAGGTGCATGAGTGCGCTGCACGAGTAGTTGACAAGATCGTTGAGTCTATGTTGAATGTAACCTGTGGTTGCGCTTGGTCACCAGTTAGTTGTACAGTGCTGGGGCATTCTTACTGGATTTATCTTATATGTGGTGTCTTTTCTTTTGGACGTGTCCGAAAGAACAGACACCCCCACCTTCCAAAAACCCACCCACCCACCCACCCACCCACCCACCCACACACACACACACACACACACACATATATATATATATATATAAATATAAATATATATATATATATATATATATATATGTGTGTGTGTGTCTGTGCGTGCGTGTGTGTGTGTGTGTGTGTGTGTGTGTGGGTGGGTGGGTGTGTGTGTGTGGGAGGGGGGCTTTCTGCTACATCTATATTCACACACACACACACACACACACACACACACACATATATATATATATATATATATATATATATATATATATATATATATGTGTGTGTGTGTGTGTGTGTGTGTGTGAATATAGATGTCAGGGCGAACAGAATTAGATGGTGGGGTCATGTTACACGCATGGGAGGAGCAAGGTTACCCAAGAGACTCATGGGTTCAGCAGTAGAGGGTAGGAGGAGTTGGGGTAGACCAAGGAGAAGGTACCTGGATTCGGTTAAGAATGATTTTGAAGTAATAGGCTTAACGTCAGAAGAGGCACCAATGTTAGCACTGAATAGGGGATCATGGAGGAATTTTATAAGGGGGACTATGCTCCTGACTGAATGCTGAAAGGCATAATCAGTCTTAAATGATGATGATGATAGACACACACAAACTCACACACACACATATATATATATATATATATATATATATATATATATATATATATATGGTGATCAAAAAGTCAGTACAAATTTGAAAACTGAATAAATCACGAAATAATGTAGATAGAGAGGTATAAATTGACACACATGCTTGGAATGACACAGGGTTTTACTAGAACCAAAAAAATACAAATGTTAAAAAAAATGTCCGACAGATCAGAATAGCAATAATTGGCATAACAAAGTAAGACAAACCAAAGATAATGTTCTTTACAGGAAATGCTTAATATGTCCACCATCATTCCTCAACAATAGCTGTAGTCGAGGAATAATGTTGTGAACAGCACTGTAAAGCATGTCAGGAGTTATGGTGAGACATGGGCGTCGGATGTTGTCTTTCAGCACCTCTAGAGATGTCGGTTGATCACGATACACTTGCGACTTCAGGTAACCCCAAAGCCAATAATCGCACGGACTGAGGTCTGGGGACCTGGGAGGCCAAGCATGACGAAAGCGGCCGCTGAGCACACGATCATCACCAAACGACGCGCGCAGGAGATCTTTCACGCGTCTAGCAATACTTTGTTTTTGTTTTTTTGTTCTAACAAAACCCCAAGTCATTCCAACCATGTGTGTCAATTTTTACCTCTCTATCTACATTATTCCGTGGTTTATTCAGTTTTCAAATTTATACTGACTTTTTGATCACCCGGTATACAGGGTGTTACAAAAAGGTACGGCCAAACTTTCAGGAAACATTCCTCACACACAAATAAAGAAAAGATGTTATGTGGACATGTGTCCGGAAACGCTTAATTTCCATGTTAGAGCTCATTTTAGTTTCTTCCACCCACGCTCAATGGAGCGCGTTATCATGATTTCATACTGGATACTCTACCTGAGCTGCTAGAACATGTGCCTTTACGACACAACATGTGGTTCATGCACGATGGAGCTCCTGCACATTTCAGTCGAAGTGTTCGTACGCTTCTCAACAACAGATTCGGTGACCGATGGATTGGTAGAGGCGGACCCATTCCATGGCCTCCACGCTCTCCTGACCTCAACCCTCTTGACTTTCATTTATGGGGGCATTTGAAAGCTCTTGTCTACGCAACCCCGGTACCAAATGTAGAGACTCTTCGTGCTCGTATTGTGGACGGCTGTGATACAATACGCCATTCTCCAGGGCTGCATCAGCTCATCAGGGATTCCATGCGACGGAGGGTGGATGCATGTATCCTCGCGAACGGAGGACATTTTGAACATTTCCTTTAACAAAGTGTTTGAAGTCACGCTGGTACGTTCTGTTGCTGTGTGTTTCCATTCCGAGACTAACGTGATTTGAAGAGAAGTAATAAAATGAGCTCTAACATGGAAAGTAAGCGTTTCCGGACACATATCGACATAACATATTTTCTTTCTTTGTGTGTGAGGAATGTTTCCTGAAAGTTTGGCCGTACCTTTTTGTAACACCCTGTATATATATGTATATAGTTCTTTAGGATATATGAATCGCTGATTGCTAAAACCTCGCAAGTGCACTTTTGGTGAAAACTGAGTTAAAGGCAAAAATGCAAACTTTGCATGAAGCTCCACCAGACTGTGTATGAAAACAGCCAAAGTCATCGTTTGTTGCCGTTCAAACAGAGGTAGGAAGTTTGAGCTGAGTGCAGAAACGTCCGAAGTCCAGGACTTCGGTTATTTTTCTTCTCAACTGTTGGCACTACAGTAAAGTGCGGTACAACTGTATGGAAGAAATTGCTATTCCTGATTTTAGTATTCTTGTGAAAATGGATGAAGTGGCGTGTACTAGCAGTTATGAGAAAAAAAGGGTGAAACATCCTTCGGAATATCAGAGAAATATTATGAAGGGAGCTAAATTCATGGAGAGGAACATGTGAATTATTGAAGCAAAGCAATTCCGCAAAAGGTGAGGTCAGAATGCTGCTAGTGTCGAAGAAACTGTTTTAGTGTTATTGCAGAAGATAAAAGAACTTTAACTTTAGCACATTTTCTGAACATGGAATGCAAGAATGACCAGGACCTTTTCCTGCAAGGACTAATCACAGCTACTCATGTCAAAAAAGGAAGCCCAAGAAGTGAGAAGGGGTGCAGACGTGAAAAATCTTTCAGCTACTATGCCCTCGTTGGAGACAAACGATTTGATGTATGTAGAATAGCTCAAATAGTTTAAATGGCTTTAAGCACTATGGGACTTAACGTCTGAGGTCATCAGTCCCCTAGAACTTAGAACTACTTAAACCTAACTAACCTAAGGACATCACACACATCCTTGCCCGCGGCAGGATTTGAACCTGCGACCGTATCGGTCACGCGGTTCCAGACTGTAGCGCCTAGAACCGCTCGGCCACCCTGGCCAGCAGAATAGCTTTTGTAAGTATTTATGCAGTAACTCATGTGAGAGTTAAAAGAATTCGCAAACTGCTGTGTGGTGGGCAGACAGCTGAAGACGGAAGAGGGAAATGTAAGAGTGTTAATGCTATGGCATCAGCGGAAATTGTCAAAATTACAGATCACATAAGCTCATTCCTCATTGAGGAAAGTCATTACGGCAGCCGCACTATGCACTACCTTGATGTGAACTGTCTGTGAAAAAATGCACCAACTTTTTATTGCCAAACATCCTAACTCACCAGTGAAATACGAGTACTATAATAAGATTTTTAGTGAAAACTTTTCACTAGCTTTCTGAAGACCTAAATTAGACACTTGCTGCACCTGTGAAGAGTTGACGTTAAAGATTAAGTCAAAAACACTCAAAGAGGAAGCAAAATGGGTAGCAGTAGCAGAGAAGATTGTTCATATCCGAAGATCTAAGAAGTCTTATGATGCCCTGCAAGATGGAAAAAGACAGTCGGAGACTAATCCTAGAACTACTGCTTTATGTTTCGACTACATGCAAAATGTTCAGCTTCCTCGTGTCCTGGTACAAAAGGTGATCTACTTGCACCAGTTGACTGTTGCAGTATTTTGTTTGCATAATCTACATGGATAAAAGGTCATCTGTTTTTTATCTCAATCACGAGGGGAATACGATGAAAGGGCCCAATGATGTTTGTGCTTTTATATGAAGGTACACCAATGAATATATACCCCAAGATGTGAAAAACTTACTTCTGTTTTTCCGATATCTGCCCACGACAGAACAAACACTACACAATGATCCGCCTGCATTTAGCTCTTGTGGAATTAGACCGATTTGAAAATACTGAACATATTTACCCTATCCGTGGTCATTCATTCCGGTCATGTGATAGGGTATTTGAGCTAATAAAGAGAGCTCTCAAGAAAATAGAAAGAATGTACACAATCCATGAATTAATTGAGCTTATAGTAACTGCAAACTGTAATTTCATCGTGCATTTGGTGGATGCAGATAAAACGGTAGATTTCAAGAAGTGGTGGCCATCAATTTATAAGAAGACTTGCTCTTCCACTGAAACATCGAAACGAGATATTCCAAGGGCTGTCAAGGTATCACTAAATATTTCAAAATTTTATCATTTCCGTTATAAATCATCAACGACAGGAGTTGTGGAAGCAATGGAATTTATTAATGGTCTTCAGACCAATAACTTCTCCTTGAAATTTGACCAAAGGGGGAAATCACGGTTGCCAGATGAAAAGAGTTACAGGGATACGAAATTAGCTATTGGGGTGAAGAAAATGGAAGACATTAAACAATGTGTACGGTTTGTTCGTAACAGTGAAAGTGTCTCATCCTTCTGAAATGAAATATTAACTTGGCCTATAGGAAATATGCAAGAGACGTTGGGTGGACTTCTCTACTGTAAACTGTAGATACTATTTTGTTTTGTTACTTGTTTTTCTTTTTGTAAATAATGTCAATTAGCGAAAGCATTCAAATATGTTGTATTAAAGCTCTGCAATAACCACAAGAACAGTCTACTGTATTATAAATAAAAAAATTAATTTGTTTTTGCATTTTTTGAAATTTTTTATCGTCAAATGCACTTATTGCAAAAAAACATAAATCCACTGCATAAACAGTTTTTTGCAATGCAAACGGTTTCGCATGTAGGTGTGAGATGTGGACAATAAACCTGTTGAGTGCTACTTAATCTTCAGCTTAAGATTCGCCTTATTCTAATAATTTATATAGGACTTATATTGTTTTTCTCACCTTCCTTAAAAGTAGGTGAAAGTGGCATATGTTGTTTTTGTAATCAGCTGTTCACACACACACACACACACACACACACACACACACACACACACATATATATATATATATATATATATATATATATATATATATATATATGTTGTAAGGTAGTCGTGTCATTTTGATTTTTATATGTCATGAATGTGCATGGTCAGAGAGACGGCCTGTTATATCACTCTTAAACAATTTTTGGTTTTGTCATGGCACAGTCTTTGCCTCTGTGCAGTCTGATACATTCTTAGCTGAAGTGTGGTAGGTGATCGATGTATTCAGTAAAGCTGTGTGGACTTATGATTGTATTCTTAGATGAAGAAAGACTGGTTGTAAAGGACAGTAAAGATGAATAAGATGTATATATTGGAGGGCGAACAGAATATAATTTTGAACAATGTTATTATTTTTGAAGAGAAGAAGTTTGAACTAAGACTGCAACACTGAACTGCTAGGAATGATTATTGTCAGCTAGTTAACTTGCTCAGAGCTGAAAGAAGGACCACCCTACTTACATGAGTCATGCATTAACATATTAATTGAGTAATCTGTTTGAGTTTTACTGATATTCTCTGATAACATTGTACCAACTTTAAATCGTTGTTCACATTGTAAAACATAGTATTGCCCAGACCTAAGTTATGAGTGAAGATCAGGTGATGTTTTACTCTTGTCTTTCTGAATATATACTTCATTCAAAAATCGTTGTCTTGAAATATCACTTCATAGGAGCAGTTATTGTCCCCACCCCTTGTTTGTCATTATGCCTTACCACATGCAACAGTTTAAATATGTATTTGGAAACAGAAATGTAGCTTAGCCGCTACCTGCTTGTTGTTTCCTGTTGTGCTTTGGAGATATCTGCAACAACATTCAAGACGCAAGGTAAATTGTCTTACATCATTTGTGCATTTGATATAAACACAATACAGATCAGTTACAGTGCAGTTCAAATTAGGTTCTGTTTGGTCAAAGGTTAGTGGGGATATAGTTTCGGTAAAACGTAGACTTTTATAGAGTGGGAGGTAAAGTGGGGCTGAATTTCAGATAGAAACAAATATAGTGGGGAGGTTTCATATGTCAACCTTTCCGCCAGTAAAATTCGTTGGTAGTAAGATGGTGTTGGATTTCTCGAAAGCAAACATACCGCTTCGCTAATTTTACTAATATTGTACTTCTTTTCAGGCATGTAATTTAGAATGCTGTGTTCAGTTTGTGAACTTTTGTGTCGTGTGACGATTATCGAGTACTTTGTTGTGTAAGCAGTTGGCGTAATTGTGCAGGTTCTGTGTGGATTTCTTTCATTGTTGAGTATTTGCGTATGCAGTAGCACAATTTTTTTTTTGTCATTGTAGCAATTCTGTTTTTCCAAGAAATAGTGCTTTATCATGTTTGGTACAACAGAATACAATAGGAAAAATTCGTCGTAGCAAAAGACAACATAGGGTGTTGCAAAATAACGATTCAGTACAGGATGAGAGAAACCATCTTGAGCGATCATCAGATACCAGTAGCTTACGTGAGACTGCAGGAAACTGCGCGGATCCACAATTATTAACCATTTTAGGGAACAATGACGAAACAGAACAAACCATGAGGAATGAACACGCAGATTCTGAAGTTGATTTGGTCGGCGTTTTATCGCCACAGTCTAGCGAAAGAGTACTGAAGTCGCCACATTCGAGCGAAACTTTACAATACCTGGTAACAGACACATCAGGATCATGTTTTGCGACAGTGTCTTTTGAACGAACACAACAGACATCATATTCAGTGAAGACTTGTATTGAAACACACTGCGCGAATACGACAACTTTTTTAGACTCAATTCGTTAGATGCTTAAAGATACACAAGATGGAAATAGAAAATCGTAGGAAGGGAATAGGCAATTACTGATAGAAAATAGTAAATCATTTAGAAAGGAATTTAAAAAATTCAGGAAGAAAATAGTAAATCACTGCGGGAAGAAATAAAAAGTGACCTCCAATCAACAGTTTTCCAACTAGAATACGTGACCTTGAAACAGAACACGAAAACATGAAAACAAATGAGCGTAATGACCAGGACGAATTGTTAGCTAAAATCAACAATGTAGTTCCGACTGCGATAGTTACATACATAAAAGAACAGAACGAACGGCTAGGCACAACGGTAAAAGAAGTTGGCGAGCAGGTGGAAACTTTGACACTAAATGCGGAAAAACAAAAAGAACAGTTAAGCGCAATTAAAGAAAAAGTTGGTGACCTGACAACGCAAACGGGAAATTAGTCAACCATTGTAGACAAAGATTCAAATGACACAATGCCAGAACAGTTTTCGGACACAGCAGATTACTACTCTTTAACAAATTTTAAAGACAGCCAAGAGAAAATTAAGCTGGAAAATAAGTGTTACAGGAATGTTATGAATGAGAAGGTCGAGCATACTGAAAGAAAGCTTAATCGCGAAGCCAAAAAGGACGAATTCGACCGTGTACATTCATATCCAGAAACCTTTGGTGAGCATACAAATTGATGATGTTTAGGTTATTTTCCAAGAGAACTGTACCACACATCCAGTTACGACAATGAGTTGCCGATGTGGTGCCCTAGAGAACAATCTGGTTCGCATAGAAATGGTAACTTCTATTACAAACACTTTTTGGCAGTACGTAAATTAAGTTTTCAGGAATTACAGTAACGATATTCACCCACAAGCTTGGACTGATCAGTTCCTGTATTCTTTACCACCAGATTCGCCCCTTGAACACAAATTAGAATATCTCTGCTAATATTTGGAAAATGAACTTTCGGCAAGAATGCGCTCAGTAGTGAGAGATTGCCAAAGCGTAAATGATTTCTACCAAGTATTTTTGTCAGCTGCTGATCGCGGGCTACACAAGGTCGGGTAAAACATAGCTTTATGATGTTACGAAACTTTGAACAGTCTGATTTCTCCAGCGTACCGAAATTCTTTCAAGACATGGTACACAGAAATCAGTACTTATCAAACCCATCAGTCCGTCAGAGCTAATTGGCATTTGTTTAACAAAGTTACCTATACATTTGAAGCATGTGATTTTGGCAAGCTGATGTAAAGATGATTTAGAAGCATTTTAAACGTTACTTCATGAACCGGAATTGGTGTCAACAGTCCAAGGAAAAGACACAATAATAATTACAACAGAAGCTATGACAAGCAAGACTGGTCGGTACAGCGTGAAAACAAAAACTGTGGAATCTCGAATAACAAACACAACCACAAAAACAATTACAGACGGGATAACCGACATCGTCCGTATGACGTACAACTGTCGCAGTTGAAGAATGATTATTGCGATAGAAGTAGCTTCCGGAGCTCTGACTATGATCCCAAAACAACATACATCACAGGAACAACGCAAAATAGTCACAGACAGTACCCTCAGTCATATGGTAATGTAGCGGTAGTAGGTAGTAGTAGTAGTAGTAGCTTTGTTCATCGGTAGAGCTCTTTTTACAAGGATATAAGAAATGTCAAAGTATTTACGAATTTAGATCAATTTAAAATAAGCTAATTCGTATACACATACATTTACAGACTTCTAGTTAGAGACAGTCATTAGATTTACTCCTGGTATACAATACTTTTTTTTACAAATAACTTATTAAATAATGTAATGCCACATTTTTCACTCATATCTCACTATCAGTCACTGCACACACTATACACACGTTGTTTCATAACACTTCACTCACTACACACACACACACACACACACACACACACACACACACACTGGTGATCTCTGTGCAATTTTCTGTATCACAACTTCCCATTTCCTATCCTGAAAAACTGAGTCAACAACCCTCCATAACGAGTGAGATGTTGAGCTCAGAAAGAGGTAGCTTGGGTGTAAGTATTTCTAGAAAGGAAAGAAAGAAGGAAAAAACATAAAGTGAAGGTGTTATGCGGAATGTTGGATATTATGTAATCATTATTATTTTTATTTGTTTGTATAACATTCTTTATCATACCCCTACTATGTTTTAGCTAAGTAATAGTTCAAAGTATAAAATGTATTGCATAACAGGTACTTTTCAGCTGCCTTTTTGAATAAGTGTATTTTGTCAATTTCTTTAATCTGTTTCAGTAATCTATTGTACAGTTTTATTCCTTGGTAGAAAATGCTTTTTGAGTTTTATGCTTATTTTTTCTTCGTAAATGTAAGTTGAATCTATCTCTCGTTGCATGGTCATGGACAGAGCTGTTTGTGCAGTAATTACCATTATTATTTTTGATATGTACAACTGACTGGTAAATTTATTCACAAGGAGCAGTTAAAATCCCCAGTGTTCTGAACAGTTCTTTAAAATGAGCTCGACTAATATTTTCGGTTATTATTCTTAGGGCTCTTTTCTGGAGTTTGAAAATTGTGTTCATATTTTGTGCATTTGTTCCCCTAAAAAGAATTCCATAGCTAAGAATTGAGTGTACATATGAATAATATGTAACTAAAAGACACTGCATGTTACACACTGATGATAGGATTCTAAGTGCAAAACACGCTGATGACGCTCTGTTTCCAAGTAACTTTGTGTGTTCACACAACTTCTACTGAGGATCAATATTCATTCCTACAAATTTTGCATTTGTTACACAGTGTATAGAGGTGCCATCTACATTTAATTTAACATTATCATTTTCCTCTTCAAACTGAAATTCATGGCATTAGTTTTCTTTATGTTCAATGTCACTTTATTACTTACTGACCAATCATAAACTTCCTTGAGAGTTTCATTTGCTTTCTCGGCAAGGATTTCTCCTGTTTTCTCAGTGACTATAATATTGCTGTCATCAGTGAAGAGGATTTTTTCACCATGAGTAACACCACTGGGAAAGTCATTAATGTATATCAGTATTGGTCCTAATATGCTACCTTGCAGAACCCCTATATTAATGTATTTTGGTTCTGATAAGTGTTTTACTAAATGTTTAGCTCTATCTGAAGCATGTGTTATCTCTACTCTTTGTACCCTATCTGTTAGGTATGATCGAAACCAGTTGTTATCTACCCCTCTTATTCCTAATGCTTCCAATTTATTTAATAGAATCTTGTGGTCGACTGTATCATAAGCCTTTGAAAGATCCTAAAGTATGCCTGTGACACACTCATCTTTATCAAGAGCATCAAGTACAACTTTTGTGAATTCTACTATGGCTGACTCCGTATTTTTGCCACTTCGGAAACCAAACTGTGATTTGCTTAAAATATTGTATTTATTCACGTAATTCATTAACCTGTCTTTCATAATTGCTTCTATTATTTTTTAGAATGTTGACAGCAGGGAAATGGGCCAGTAATTTTCTGTTTTCTGCATTACCTTTCTTAAGCAAAGGTACAACTCTTGCCTGTTTTAACTGCTCCAGAAATGTCCCTGATGTGAAGGATTCATTTATTATATTTGTTAAGGGGCCTTGTATACTCCCTAAGCATTGTTTCAGTACACACATTGGTTCTTCATCTAAGCCTACTGACTTCTTATATTTTAGTTTTTGGATTGTTTTACTGACTTCATTCTCTGTGGTAGGAAGTAATATCATTGTATTTAGTGCAACATTATTTACAGGTGTTATATTTGTTTGGGGGAATTTTTGCTGTAACTTCTATGCAATGCTAAAAAATACTCATTTACATAGTTTGCTAAGTGCTGTGGATCATTTATTACCTTATCCCCCTCCCTTAGCAGTATGTTATTCTGCGTTTGTTTGCCTCTCCCCTTTTACTTTTTTATAACATCCCAGGCTGCTTTGCTTTTATATTCTGCATTATATATCATTTTGTCATTAAATGACTTTTTTGCAGCAATCAGCACCTTCCTATAGATCTTTTTGTATCCATGACAGAAATTTAAGAATTCTGGATCATTGCGAATCTTTTTCATGGAACTGAGGTGTTTAAATGTTTGGGAGGACTTCTTAATACCTGCTATTATCCATCTGTTTTTGTGAGATGTTGATACAGACATGCATACTTTTGGAAATGCCTTTTCAAAGTTCAATTTAAACAATGTGGAGAATTTAGAGAATTTCATATTCACATTGGTTTCCTTATAAACTTCATCCCAGGTTTGTTTTTCTAGTTCCTTTGAAAAATCTTTTATTTTGATTTCTGACAGGTGTCATTTGTAGGCTCGTAGTTTAGGGAATGATTTGATGCCTGACTTTACTGTTGTTATTCGACAGAGATGGCCTGATAGTCCGAAATCTGGCAGAAATCTGGAAGGTCAACCCCAGAGCGACAGATAGAAATAGGTGAAATTAGATCACCAAATCCACAAGACAATCAACGATGGGAAGCAATATAAGACAATGACTCGCGACTCCGGTAGTAAGCAATTTCGTGGATCATACAAAGCTCGCAACTGCTGAAACTTTTAATCGTGTGTTTTTAAGACATTAGGGACATTTAAATGGAAGAAACCGATATCAAACAAAACTCTGTAGTACATGCAATAATCAACATTTCAGTAGGCAATACTACACTTTCTGCTGTCCTACATTCTGGTAGCCCCATTTCTGTGGTCAGTGACACTGCATTCCAAAATGTAGGGCAACAACAAATTGTCGTAAAACGTAGGATTAAAATACAAGGAGCGATTTCTGGGAAAAGTCCTGACGTGAAACGTCAAACCTAATTAGACTTTTTGTGTCAAGGCTACAAATTTACGATTAATTTCTTGGCGTTTCCTGTCTTGTCCACCGAAATAACATTAAGAGCAAATTTATAAACAAATATAAGGCGGTTTTGAGTTTCAGTGACAATGAGTACGAATAGAAATGAAGGTAAGTCAGTTTTATTAATATTTCAAGACTGGATCTCGAAACAAGAAAGAGAAATGAATTGTTTATGTTTCTTGATATATAATGCATCGGAAACGCCATCAGAGTACTTCCATAATGACAAAAGCTGTACCTATACGTTTTCCGATGAAATGGATCAGAAAATCTATGTACAGAGTTTCATTCATAAAAAGGTGTGATGTCACGTGTGTTGCACTGCTGCTGAAGTTGCTCGTTAATATTTAATAAAATTTTAGACTTCATTTACTTATTTTAAAGTTTATTTGTGTTAATATTTGCCGTAAAAGTAACTCATTAGTGGATTTTCATTAATCTCAGTCTTTCTTCCTGTGTTATTGACTTGAGTGGTCTATTATTCGTGAGTGTGCTTGCGTCGTTCGTCTAAGCCTCGTGCCTTAGTAGTATGTTTACATTTTGCTGCGTGCACTGCAGCTGTAGCGCTTATAAAGCTAAGGACTGCGCTCTGTAATACAGTTATTGAAATTAATAGTTTTCAGCGGTGTTGCGTGCCGTTTGTGGCGAAATAACGACTTAATAAACTTTCGCAATCGTTCGCTCCCTGTGTTTTTTTAGAGTTTTCTGTCCGTTGAAGTCGTTTAGTAAATTTCGTGCTATAGTTTTCAACTGACGTTTATAATTATTTCTAGCAAATATTTCAGTAAACTTTTCACTCAGTGTTTTAACTTCGCTTAGTGTTCCAGTGGCCTTTTGATTTTTTGGTTTTAGCTAATAATTTTGTGAAGTTTTATTGGTATTGGTATTAGCTGTGTGTTGTAGTATTAATACGAGTAGTTGCTTTCTTAGTGGGCAGAGAACTTCGAGACCATTATTGTTTGTACTTAAACAGTTCTACTGGCATAACTGAACTTTGGTAATGTAGACGTATAGTTTCTTTCTGTCACTGTAAAATTTTACCATGAGTGAGAAATGTGGGCTCTGTCGTAGGTTTGTGAGTAGTGGGTTATGGTGTGGGATTTGTTCAAAGTATTTTCATTGGGGGGAATGCAGTGGGGCAGCCAGTGGTCACTTTAGTGAGATGCTCTCCTGGCAATTCAGAATCTGTAGTAGAAATAAGATGATAGAGGAGCAGGGGCGTAAGATCTGTGCCCTTCAGGTGCAGTCACAATGCGCAAAGGAGGAACTAGATAGGTTGAGGAGGGTGAAGGGTGGTGGGGAATGGTAAGTGGCAGTTGGCAAGAAGGCAGCTAGGAAGAGGAGGTATTCAGACAGTTTTACTTTGTGTACATGCAATAGATATGACTAACTGTCAGAGTTGAGTGGAGAGGAGCCTCGTGTAGCTGTAGACGTAGAGAACATGTAGCAGTCGTCAGCAATTAGGAGGCCTGGGTTAGTTGCAAAGTCTAGCAGAAAGAAGAAGGTTCTGCTGCTTGGTAGTTCCCATGGTAGACGTGTGGGCCAGCAGTTGCTGGAAGTGATGGGGAGTGAGTACCAGGTCACCAGCATTGTGAAGCCTAGTGCAGGGTTGACTCAAGTGACTGACAGCATAGGGGAGTTATGTAAGAATTTTACGAAGGAGGATGAGGTAATGATAGTGGGTGGAGCAGGAAACTGTCTCGATAGGGACATGGCCTGCACCTCAATAGGTATGGGAAGGGGAGGCTGGCTACACTTATAGGTGACAGTGTAGTAGGTTGTGGTGGTGGTGGTGTTCGTGGTGATGTCACTCATGAAAAAATTCCCGTAGTAGTTGGTGTTAGAGCTGCACCTTTTTTAGACTGAAGTCAGCTGATAGGTATACCTGCTTAAAGGAAGTACCTCTAACTAAGAGCTCACCTTCAGAGGATGTAATGTTTCCAAGTAGAGAAGGAATTAGCATATTTCATCAAAATATAAGAGGTATTAGAGATAAACTTAGTTAACTGCTTATAGATGTTTACTCCGCAATTATTGGTATTTCAGAGCGCCACTTAAATAACTTGACAGTTCAGAGGCTTCCTTTACCAGGCTACAGATGAGCTGGCCGTTTATCAAGGAGTTCCTTGCGGGGCAGGGGTGTGGCTCTATATGCAAAAAAACAGTATTTCATTTGAATCCATAGACGTATCACGACACTGCAATGAACAGATATTTGAATGTTGGGCAGCGGTAGTTGAATTTAGTGAAACTAAACTTCTAATTTTTGTTGTTTATAGGACCCCTAACTCCAACTTCAGAACATTTCTGCTCAAGCTATAGAGGGTTCTTGATTCAATTTGTAGTAAATACCAGAAACTAGTTATATGTGGTGACTTGTATAATATGGTGCAAAAACAATAGGATATCAGTAGATATCCTAAATTTATATGATCTGATGCAAAATGTATTTTTTCCAGGTTGGTTGCAGGGGAACAGTAGTACAGCCATAGACAATATTTTTGTCCATTGTTCATTACTACATGTGCATTCTGTTAGTAAAAGCGTAAATGGCCTTTCAGACCACGATGCACAAATTTTAACACTAAAAGGCTTTTGTATTCAAACCAATGTCATATTTAATAACAGACTGTATGGGAAAGTTAATCAAACAGCAAGAGAGTTTTCTAAACCTTGTCAAGGAACGAGAGTGGCAGGATGTTTATAGTGCCAGTAAGATAGATGATAAATACAATGCTTTCCTTAACACATTTCTCATGCTCTTTGAGACTTGCTTTCCATTAGAACATTCTATACATGGTACTAGCAGTAATGGGCAGCCTGGGTAGCTGACTAGTAGGATAGGGACATCATGTAGAACAAAGCGGCACTTATATCAAAATGATAGAAGTAGTCATAATCAAGCTACAGTAGCCCATTACACACAGTACTGTAAGGTGCTTAAAATGTTATTAGGAAGGTAAAGAGTATGTGGTACGCAAATAGAATAGCTAATTCACAGGGTAAAATTAAAACCATATGGTCAGTTGTGAAGGAAGTGTCTGGTCAGCAGCACAAGGTCGATGACATAAAAACAGTTCACAGTAAAAATATTTCTGTTACTGATAAATCAGATATATGTGCAGTATTCAGCAATCATTTTCTGAGCATTACTGGTGAATTAAATAAAAATTTATTGTCTACAGGAAATCATATAACTTTCTTGCAAATGCCTTTCCGAGATTGAAGTCTGAAATACTCCTCTGTGACAAAGACAAGAGGGAGATTGAGTCAATAATTAAATCACTGAAGACTAAGGACTCTCATGGCTATGATGGAGTGTCGAGCAGAATATTAAAGTACTATGCTGCACATGTTAGCCCTGTATTTACCCATATTTGTAATTTTTCTTTTAGGAATGGTCAGTTTCCTGTGTGATTAAAGTACTCAGTAGTAAAGCCACTTTATAAAAAGGGAGAATGGGATAATGTAGATAATTTTAGACCTATTTCTATGCCATCAGTGGTGGCAAAAGTTATTGAAAAGGCTGTGTATGTAAGGATAATTGCTCATTTTATATCACACGATTTGCTATCAAATGTACAGTTTGGCTTTAGAAGTCGTTTAACAAATGAAAATGCTATATTCTCTTTTCCCTGTGAGGTACTGGATGAGCTAAGGATTCGAACACTTGGCATATTTCTTGATCAACTAAGGCATTTGATTGTGTTGTTCGCAAAATATTGCTCCAGAAGCTGGACCATTATGGAATATGGGGAGTAGCTGACAACTGGTTCACATCTTATTTTTCCAACAGGCAGCAAAAGGTCATTATTCACAATGTTGATAACGGCTGTGATGTGGGGTCTGAGTTGGGTACTGTCAAGTGGGGGGTGCCCCAGGGGTCAGTGTCAGGGCCACTCCTGTTCCTTATTTATATAAATGATATGCCCTCTAGTATTACGGGTAACTCTAAAATATTTCTGTTTGCTGATGACACTAGCTTGGTAGTAAAGGTACTTGTGTGTTACATTGGCTAGGTTTCAAATAGTGCAGTACATGACCCTAGTTCATGTCTTGTAGAAAATAAACTAACGCTAAATCACAGTAAGACTCAATTTTTATAGTTTCAAACACACAATTCAAGACAACCTGACGTTTTAATTTCACAGAATGGGCATATGTTTAGTGAAACTGAACAGTTAAAATTTCTAGGTGTTCAAACAGATAGCAAGCTGTCATGGAAAGCCCACATTCAGGATCTTGTTCAAAAGCTTAATTCTGCTATTTTTACTATTCGAACGGTATCAGAAGTGAGTGATCGTTCGACAAGAAAATTAGCGTACTTTGCTTGTTTTCGTTCCCTTATGTCGTATGGTATTATATTCTGGGGTAACTCTTCCCATTCTAAAAGTATATTTTTGGCTCAGAAACGGGCGGTTCGGGCAATAAGTGGTGTGAGTTCACGAACATCTTGTCGACTTCTGTTCACCAGTCTGGGTATTTTGACATTGGCCTCTCAATATGTATATTCCTTATTGTCGTTTCTTGTTACCAATATTAGTTTATTCCAAAGAATAACCGGATTTCACTCGGTTAATACTCGACAGAAATCAAACTTGCATTTGGATCGGACTTCCTTAACTCTTGTGCAAAAAGGTGTGCAGTATACTGGTTCATCCATTTTCAATAAGCTGCCACTCGAATTGAAAAATCTTAGCAGTAATCCACGCTCTTTCAATCCTGTATTCTGTCGAGGAGTTCCTTGAAAAATTAAGTTAATTCTTATTGTATTGCTTATAGCGTTTACTTGAACTTATGGACTCATTTTTTCGGGTTCATAAACATTTATTTTTATCTCTAATTACTTTATGTTGTAATTTCATATACTGACATGTTCCATAACCTTGGAGATTTGTTCCTCAATTTGGTCCTACGGAACTTGACATGTAAATAAATAAACAAAAATATAGAGCAATGTTCAGTAAACCGACAGAAAGGATCTTCTTGAAATTCTACACACGTATTCCATTGTTTTTTTACACATTATGTAGGAACTATTAAGGTTTTTCAATATAAATTCTAGATCACAGAGCACAATAGGTTTTGCGTCAAACCACCCATAATTCCATCTTCCTACAGAGAAAAAGTGAAGGCATAAATGCAGTCGATGCTAGGACAGGGAATATAGCACCCACAGTCAGTTCCTTTAAAAATCCGTTACATATTGTGAAGAAGGAAAATGAGTCGGTTAGACTTATATTAGATTCTAAGCAGGTTAACACTATAATTTCAACAGAAGGAGGTAGACCACAAACATTAGAAGAACTCTGTATCTTGCAAATTTTGTCTTCTGTAGAACACCGTGTAAGTTTTTGGAAAGAAGAGTTACACCAAGATTGTAGAAAATATACTGTTTCCTTATGGTTTGGTCTGTGCTATCAGTTTCGTAAATTACTTTTTGGCTTCAACATCTCGTCAGCTACCTTTATTCGAGGTTTGAACACTATTTTACGGGACTATTTGAAAAGATACTTAACAGCACATGTTGATGATATTCTTATAGCAGAAAAGGCTTGGTCACTGCATAACCATATTTGTAATAGCTCATTGGGCATTTTTGAAGACTCGGTAATCACTACCAACTTAGAAAAATCAGAATTTGAAAAAAACAAGAGTATAATTCCTTAGTTATATTATTTCATCAGGAGGTGATGAACCAGACCCCGAGAAACTCGAAGCAATTAGGGCAGTCATCCCTTCTACCACTGAACTTCAAATTCGAACTTTCCTTGGTTTAGCAAATTTTAATCGCCGTTTTTTAAGTATGAAAATTCTTGCCTCTTCTAAGTTATGTTCACTTACTGGAAAAATGCCATGTGGCACTGGAATAAACAAGCACAGTTAGATTTTCGGGGTTTGAAAGATGCACTTCTAATGCTCAAATACCTGCTCATCCTGATCTGTGGCGAGACCTTTGCTTATTAACGGACTGGTCAAAAACTGGACTTGGCACTCATCTATTCCAAGAATTTGAAGAGAATGGTGTAACGATGCAGAGAAGTATAGCCTTTGGCAGTCGTATTTGTCTAAATCTGAAATAAATTATTCTGTAACCGAATTGGGAGCACTGGCAGTTATTTGGACATTTTCTAAATTTCGGTTACTTTTATATGGGAAACATTCTAACGTGTAACGTGTAGCACTCCAATTTTAATGTCATCTAAGTTAAATCATGATCGTTTGAAACGATGGGGGCTTTGTATTTACAAGAATTAAACTTTACTGTTGTTCACATTGCCGGTATTCAAAACGTTGTAGCAGATACTTTATCATGTGCTGCCATTGGTTTTGTGAAGAATACTTCTGAAAATGATTTGGAGAGAAACTTAAATTCGTTGCATATACCAAAGATCGCCTTTGAAAACTTTATCTCTTCTTCTTTGTGAAACATAGCGCAGGAGCAGAATAAAGACCCTACGTAGAAATACGTAATAAGTAATTGGTATGAGAAAACCTACACTGCAGTAATACAATTTTATTCGGTACGTAACACCATTCTTTTCAAAAGATGTACAGTGATTGGCTCTCTTTGGTTTGTGTGGATACCCGATGATTTTGTAAATAAGCTTACTTGGTATACAGGTCTCTTCTGTGCTCACTTTGGTCCAAGAAAACGCTTTTACAAACTTCGCATCAGTCGTTACTTTAATAACATGCAGAAAAGAATACAGAAAGTCTTAGCAAAATGTATATTGTGTCAGAAAACCAGATCATCAACCATTACACACCGAGCTCCAGTATTTCTAATAATTCCTTCTAAACTGAAGGAGTTGGCTGCAGTAGGCCTGTTAGAAACTCTGGTCAGATCACTCAATGCCTTGTCATACATTTTTGTTGCTTTTGAAGTGACTTCTGAATTGGTTTCATTCACTCCTTTACGAAACGCTACTGCCATAACAGTATCCAAGGCCTTTTGTCACACTGATAAAGTCATTTCAGGCAGCGGTCGACAATTTCTCACTTTGCGACGTCACAAAAATAGAATGGTTTTTATTTCGCTGTATTGGCCTCGGGGCAATCCTTCAGCACGCATTATTCGGGAAGTTAACAATCTGTGCAGAATATATTGTCATTGTCAACTCCAGACGGGGGACCAACACATTCACACATTCCAAGAGCTACTCAACGAGTTACCAGTCGATTCTACGTCCTTATGTGCGTTGCTTGTACTCAAAAATCAAGAATCACGATATCACATCAGCAAGTTATATGCCATTTCAAGCTTCGAAAAAAATTACGTCGTAAGGAAGTAGTAGATAATGCGCTAAACAACATCAAAAAGGCTGCAGAGAGAAGAAATAAATCTCAGCAGGGACAAGTAAACACCAAAAAACTACAGGTTGCACAGAAAATTCTGGTCAAATCTCATCCTTTATCTTGTAAAAGCAAGCATCTCAGTCACCAATTCTTTCTTGTATATAAGGGATCTTATAGGATTTATGGAATTGTACATGACAATGTTGTGAGAATTGATACTATTCGGACACAAAAGAGAAGGGACTTCATCACGTTTCACATATCAAAGTATGTATAGAATAATCCTAAATGGTAAAGTTGCACACAGATGATAGAACTACATGTCACATGTTCGAAAATATTTCTTGCGTTTCAGCGCATAGCAACAGTGAGCGATGAACAATGCTATGGCATTGCATGCCAGAGCGACTCCCGTCGCGTGGCAGGCAACTCTTGACAAGAACTTCATTTGTCGAACAACAACTCGAGCGATTCCGCCTCACTACGCGTACGCTAAACAAACTGCTATGAAATTTGAAATTTCATGTAGAAACCGAATAAGAATAAACAATTTCTAATAAAATGAACATAGACAGTCCTGTTTTAAACCAGTTCTGAGAGGGTACATAGGCTACCAACTACGTGTTGCTAAATTGAGTGATGATAATACAGAGCTATTTAACACTTTCCCCTACTTTCGATGAGACGCAGGAATACAGACTGTTAGGATGGTAATTGTGTTGTCTGGAAAGAAATGTTGTAGGAATTTTGATGAAATAAATTTTTCAGGACCTACTGTGAGGTAGTGAAGTTGTGTTTACTGAGCTGTAATATTTACGATTATAGCTAAGAGGTGTTGTTTATGTGGAAATAAGTGGACGAAAACAGAGCAGGGAATTATTATTTGAAGCGTCTATTGAGACGAAGACAGCGAATATGATTAATGTTGCAATAGGATAATAAGATTTATGTTGGTGAGGTACATGAGATGACAGTTATGAGATTTATGACGCATACTGTAGTAGAATGAGACAATAATTATGACGATTAGTGAAAAGAAGGAGTGGGTGAGTAGTGGTTAGGGCATAGGGACCCTGTTTCTTTTTATAGTCAGTTTTATGTCATGTGGATGCATTTCGTGTTTATAAGAGTATAAGGTAAGTTTTTGGAAAGGTGTGGCTGGATGGCAATAGTGAACGAAGGTAACGTGATTTAAGACATCACAGTCATTTCCTTGGTGTGGAGTTTATAAATATCTAATGCAAATTATTTACCCTTTTCAGTAAACAGTTACTGTCCTTTTCTTCATCGGAGCAACACAACAAGTAACAGCTATGTTTTACAGTAATTCGAGAAGTGTATATTTTACTGCACAGAAAATATTTCGCAAAGATGTGGCTCAGTACTGATTTCTACTCTATATTGTGACACACTCTTTTCGTATACGGTACATCACTGAATTTTTTTTATTTGTCTTTTTGGTAGTGTCTATTTCCTTGTTTATGCTGATGAATGGCATTGTTTTTTTCCTTATTGGCATACTACTACAGGCACTCAAAATTTTACTTCTACTGAATTCTGTAGAACTAAACTGCATTTTCTTTGTCTAACACATGAACTTGACATATCTATGAAACGATATTACACCAGGATGTTTGGGAAATTTTAAATCCTTGGGAGGTGAAGAAGAAAACCATCGCCCGCAAGGTGTGACATAGACAGACAATATGCAGAAAGTATTTGAGATACTGACGATGATTCTTTTTTTACTTTTAGCTTTACTCTTTTTGTCATGGTATAGGATAAGATTCTTTATATCAATTTTTCTTCTAACATGTGTGTCATTGCAGACTGACTGCTTCTTGCATTTACTTGTGATGTAACATAACATTCATTGCTTTAGTTTAAGGAATTTTCCGATGTGTTTGCCTTTTACACTTATGTCATTTGCTGAGCTTCCTTAGAATGCATATTCTCGGTGTAAATTGTTACTATAGGATGCAGTGCCATTATTGTAATAATTATGTTAAGTATAGTACTGTGAGGAGCTCTCATATGTCATGAAAGATGAATGAGAAGTCACGAAAGACGTGTAAGGAGGAAGCAAAGAGAAAAAGGCAAGATGGGAAGTTGTACAACATATACACGAACATATGAGTAAAGAAATGGGAACGAAGATGAATGTGAGATGAAATGGTTAGATAGGGAAAATATGAGAAACGGTTAGGTAGGGAAAATATGAGAAATGATTAGGTAGGGCAAAGATGAGAAATCGCTAGCTAGGGCAGAGATGACAGATAGTTAGGTATGGCAATGGAGCTAAATAAAATAAACTTATGAGAAGTATGAAACGTAAGACAGAAAGAAGCAAAGAGTGCAGTAAACAGTGATATTTGTTGAAAGTCTGATGAAATTATAGGCAAAAGGATTAAAAAGTGTGCAAACTTAAGGATGAAATATAACTAGATAGCATGCCATTACTGTAAATATTAAGTATAATCATAGACTAGCGTTTGACTGACTGCATAAAGTATTCTTTGATGTGAACTTTGGATATCCCCTAATCCATGTATTCCATAATTATATAATTGTGTTCACCTCATTTGTGTGTGACCACTATCCTTATATGTTCAGTTCTTGTGTGTATCTCTTTTTACCTTATTCCCTTACTTATTCCCCCCCTCTCCACCCCAGCCTCCTCCTTACCCCCACCCAGTGACCACTCCCATCATGCACTAGTGCTGCTGTTCGCAACGTAGTTTCGGTTGCCTGAGTCTGCAGTCATGTGTGAGTTCGGACTCCATTTTATGCACAAAAATGGCTTCCTCTCATGTTAAATCAGTGTCCGGAGGTAAAATAGTCCCCCATTCGGATCCCCGGAGGGGGGGGGGGGGGAGACAACTTGAAAGGAGGCAAAAAATCAAAACGAGGATTGGTACCTGGAATGTTAGAACTATGCTACAAGCAGGAAAACTAGAAAACCTCAAAAGAGAAATGGAAAAGAATCATATGGACCTCGTAGAAGTTGCTGAGGTAAGATGGAATGGACATGGAGAGTTTCAGTCAGATGTATACGTATTGTATTACTCAGGAGGAGAAGTAAAAGGAATGAATGGAGTAGGAATGAGTATGAGAAAGGAATTGACAAAATGTGTGGAATATGTAGACTATGCAAGTGACCTGGATATTGGTGTAAGGATGAAACGAGCACAAAAAGATTTACTGATTGTCCAGCTGTATATGCCAACTTCAGAACATGATGACCAAATTGTAGAGGAAACATACATCTACATCCATACTCCGCAAGCCACCTGACGGTGTGTGCGCGGAGGGTACCCTGAGTACCTCTATCGGTTCTCCCTTCTATTCCAGTCTCGTATTGTTCGTGGAAAGAAGGATTGTCTGTATGCTTCTGTGTGGACTCTAATCTCTCTGATTTTATCCTCATGGTCTCTTGGCGAGATATACGTAGGAGGGAGCAATATACTGCTGGACTCTTCGGTGAAGGTATGTTCTCGAAACTTTAACAAAAGCCCATACCGAGCTACTGAGCGTCTCTCCTGCAGAGTCTTCCACTGGAGTTTATCTATCATCTCCGTAACGCTTTCGTTATTACTAAATGATCCTGTAACGAAGCGCGCTGCTCTCCGTTGGATCTTCTCTATCTCTTCTATCAACCCTATCTGGTACGGATCCCACACCGCTGAGCAGTATTCAAGCAGTGGGCGAACAAGCGTACTGTAACCTACTTCCTTTGTTTTCGGATTGCATTTCCTTAGGATTCTTCAAATGAATCTCAGTCTGGCATCTGCTTTACCAACGATCAATTTTATTCCATTTTAAATCACTCCTAATGCGTACTCCCAGATAATTTATGGTATTAACTGCTTCCAGTTGCTGACCTGCTATTTTGTAGCTAAATGATAAGGGATCTATCTTTCTATGTATTCGCAGCACATTACACTTGTCTACATTGAGATTCAATTGCCATTCCCTGCACCATGCGTCAATTCGCTGCAGATCCTCCTGCATTTCAGTACAATTTTCCATTGTTACAACCTCTCGATACACCACAGCATCATCTGCAAAAAGCCTCAGTGAACTTCCGGTGTCATCCACCAGGTCATTTATGTATATTGTGAACAACAACGGTCCCTTGACACTCCCCTGTGGCACACCTGAAATCACTCTTACTTCGGAAGACGTCTCTCCATTGAGAATGACATACTGCGTCCTGTTATCTAGGAACTCCTCAATCCAATCACACAATTGGTCTGATAGTCCATATGCTCTTACTTTGTTCATTAAACGACTGTGGGGAACTGTATCGAACGCCTTGCGGAAGTCAAGAAACACGGCATCTACCTGGGAACCCATGTCTATGGCCCTCTGAGTCTCGTGGACGAATAGCGCGAGCTGGGTTTCACAAGACCGTCTTTTTCGAAGCCCATGCTGATTCCTACAAAATAGATTTCTAGTCTCCAGGAAAGTCATTATACTCGAACATAATACGTGTTCCAAAATTCTACAACTGATCGACGTTAGAGATATAGGTCTATAGTTCTGCACATCTGTTCGACGTCCCTTCTTGAAAACGGGGATGACCTGTGCCCTTTTCCAATCCTTTGGAACGCTACGCTCTTCTAGAGACCTACGGTACACCGCTGCAAGAAGGGGGGCAAGTTCCTTCGCGTACTCTGTGTAAAATCGAACTGGTATCCCATCAGGTCCAGCGGCCTTTCCTCTTTTGAGCGATTTTAATTGTTTCTCTATCCCTCTGTCGTCTATTTCGATATCTACCATTTTGTCATCTGAGCAACAATCTAGAGAAGGAACTACAGTGCAGTCTTCCTCTGTGAAACAGGTTTGTAAAAAGACCTTTAGCATCTCGGCCCTTAGTCCGTCATCCTCTGTTTCAGTACCATTTTGGTCACAGAGTGTCTGGACACTTTGTTTTGATCCACCTACCGCTTTGACATAAGACCAGAATTTCTTAGGATTTTCTGCCAAGTCAGTACATAGAACTTTACTTTCGAATTCATTGAACTCCTCTCGCATAGCCCTCCTGACACTACATTTCGGTTCTCGTAATTTTTGTTTGTCTGCAAGGCTTTGGCTATGTTTATATTTGCTGTGAAGTTCCCTTTGCTTCCGCAGCAGTTTTCTAACCCTGTTGTTGTACCACGGTGGCTCTTTTCCATTTCTTACGATCTTGATTGGCACATACTCATCTAACGCATATTGTACGATGGATTTGAACTTTGCCCACTGATCCTCAACACTATCTGTACTTGAGATAAAACTTTTGTGTTGAGGCGCCAGGTACTCTGTAATCTGCTTTTTGTCACTTTTGCTAAACAGAAAAATCTTCCTACCTTTTTTAATATTTCTATTTACGGCTGAAATCATCGATGCCGTAACCGCTTTAGGATCGCTGATTCCCTGTTCTGCGTTAACTGTTTCAAGTAACTCGGGTCTGTTTGTCACCAGAAGGTCCAATATGTTATCGCCACGAGTCGGTTCTCTGTTTAACTGCTCAAGGTAGCTTTCAGATAAAGCACTTAAAAAAATTTCACTGGATTCTTTGTCCTTGCCACCCGTTATGAACGTTTGAGTCTCCCAGTCTATATCCGGCAATTTAAAATCTCCACCCAGAACTATAACATGGTGGGGAAATCTACTCGAAATATTTTCCAAATTATCCTTCAGGTGCTCAGCCACAACAGCTGCTGAGCCAGAGGGCCTATAAAGACATCCAATTACCATGTCTGAGCCTGCTTTAATCGTGACTCTCACCCAAATCATTTCACATTTCGGATCTCCGTCAATTTCCTTCGATACTATTGCACTTCTTATCGCTATAAACACGCCTCCCTCTTCACTGTCCAGCCTGTCTCTGCGGTATACATTCCAATCTGAGTTTAGGATTTCATTACTGTTTACGTCTGGTTTCAGCCAACTTTCTGTCCCTTCCATATGGGCGTTATGACCGTTTATTAATGAGAGCAGTTCTGGGACCTTTCTATAGACGCTCTTGCAGTTTACTATTAGCACATTAATATTGTTATTCCCTGTTGCATTTTGCCAACTCCTACCTTGCCGCGTCTCAGGAGACGTCTTGTCGGGCCTAGGGAGGGAATTCTCTAACCTAAAAAACCCCCATGTGCCCTCCACACGTACTCCGCTACCCTTGTAGCCGCTTCCGGCGTGTAGTGCACGCCTGACCTATTCAGGGGAACCCTACATTTCTCCACCCGATAGCGGAGGTCGAGAAATTTGCACCCCAGATCACCGCAGAATCGTCTGAGCCTCTGGTTTAAGCCTTCCACTCGGCTCCAAACCAGAGGACCGCGATCCGTTCTGGGAACGACACTACAAATAGTTAGCTCTGATTCCACCCCGCGAGCGAGGCTTTCCGCCTTCACCAATTCCGCCAACCGCCTGTACGAACTGAGGATGACCTCTGAACCCAGACGGTAGGCGGACCCCAGTAGCGCTTATCGCACCACAACATCCGGCCGCCTCGCGCTCCGCGCCTTATCGGCCAGACCGGAAGTTAATTCTTCTGCAACACGGGCCTAGTAATACTAGGGCCCGTGCTAATATATTGGCTTGGAAGACATGGAGTATAGCTGAGGCCACAGGACTCTTGGCTAAACAACCATATGGAACACTTGTTCCAAGCATGACTTTTGTTTTGACAACGAGACGGAAGAAGAAATTAAATGCAGATGAGTACCTGTTCTTATGGGCCAAAGTTGGCAATGACAATTGTTAAATAAAGATCATTGGTGATTGTATGATTTATTATAGACAATAAAGTTTCATCTGCTGCAAAATAGTGATGGGAGACTGGAACGCCATTGTGGGGGAAGGGAAAGAGGGAAACATAGTAGGCAGTCATGGTCTTGGAAAGAGAAATGACAGAGGTGAATGGTTAATTGACTTCTGCAGGGAAAGGGAGCTGACAGCGGCAAACACATGGTTCAAGAACCACAAGAGGAGGCTCTACACTTGGAAATCACCAGGGGATAAATACAGAAACCAAATCGATTTTATACTAGTAGAAGAAAGATACAGGAATGGAATCAAGAAGGTGCACACATTACCAGGTGCAGATATTAATAGCGACCACAACTTACTTATGGCAGAAATAGAAATAAGAATGATAAAACTGCAGAAGGCGACCATGGTGAAGAAGTGGGATTTAGAAAAGATAAGATCCAACAAAGAACAAATTACAGAAATGCTGTCTCCCGAGTTTCTAAACATAATACGAGATAAAGAACCACCTGATAATGCCAACGAGTACTGGAATATGCTGAAAGAAGGAATCATTAAAGCAGGACAGCAAATATAGGATATGTAAAAGGGAAAAGATAAAAAAAACCATGGGTCACACAAGAAATGATTTCCAAGACGGAGGAGAGAAGAAAATTGAAAAACAAGAACACTGAAGATGCAAGAAAGACATACCGAAGGTTAAATAATGAACTGCGAAGAGAAACAGAGCAGGCTAGGAAAAAATGGCTAAAAGAGGAATGTGATGAAATTGAAGAACTGGACAGGAAGGGAAGATACGACTTACTATACAACAGAGTAAAGACTATGGCATGGGAACAAAACAGAGCAGGAAGTGCTACTACGGAAATTTTGAGTAAAGACGAAGAGGTAGTGTACAAAGATCGTGACGATGTCTTCCAGAGATGGGAAGAATATCTAAAAGAGCTATATGACACAAATAGCAAACCAGAAACTCTGGAACTTGAATCACACAACAGTGTAAGTGATGACGAGAAAGGGCCAACCATCATAATGGAAGAAGTAAAGTCGGCCATAGCTGCAATGAAAAATGGCAAAGCGGTAGGTACAGATAAAATACCGGGAGAAATACTAAAATGCTTGAATCAAGATGGAATAAGAGAAATATTGAGGTTATGTAATAAAATATATGATAGTGGTGAACGGCCTGAGGACTTTCTGACAACAGTAATGATACCATTACCGAAAAAACAAGGGACCACGAAATGCAGCGAGCACAGGACAATCAGCCTCATTTCACATGCAGTCAAAGTGATGTTAAGAATAATTAATAAAAGACTTGAAAAAGTAATGTAGGAGAATCTTGGCGAGGAGCAGTTGGATTTAGACGGAATACGGGCACCAGAGATGCAATAGGGCTCCTACGAATCTTGGGAGAAAGGTTTATTGAAAAAGAAAGAGACCTATATATGTGCTTCATCGATCTAGAAAAGGCATTTGACAATGTTGTTTGGGACCAGCTGGCGACTATAATAAGGGAAAAGAGAGTGGACTGGAAAACCAGAAGACTTATAAACTCATTATATCTTAATCAAAAAGTTTCAGTTAAACTGAGAGGAGAAAGTACAAACTGGATCAGACTAGGAAATGGAGTAAGACAAGGATGCTGTCTATCACCTACTCTTTTCAACCTCTACTTGGAAAATATGACTGACCGATGTTCATTAGATGACAAAGAAGTAGAAATTGGAGGAAGAAGAGTAGGGTGTTTGAGGTTTGCTGATGACATGGTCCTTTTAGCCACAGGGGAAAAAGAATTACAGGATTTGGTGGACACCATTGCAAGTAACGGAAAAATATGGAATGAAAATTAACACAAATAAGACGAAAGTATTGGCACTAGGAGGAAATAAGGAAATAAAAATTATGCTGAATGGAGAAATACTAGAACAGGTGCAAAATTGTAAGTATCTTGGAAGCAGGATAGACACCGACTGGAAGTGCACCACAGAAATTAAAACGAGGATAGTAATGGCAAAAGAGGCGTTTTATAAGAAAAGGAGAATTTTCTGCAGCGGTCTGGACAGAGAACTCAGAAAGAGACTCATAAATGGTCTTGTATGGAGTGTTCTTCTGTATGGTGCTGAAACATGGACTAAGAGAAAAAAAGAGAAAGGCTAGAGGCTTTTGAGATCTGGACATGGCAGAGGATGGAAAGAATAAGTTGGACGGACAGAGTAAAAAATGAAGAGGTACTGAGAAGAGTGGGAGAGGAAAGACATTTACTAGATGTAATAAAGAGAAGAAAAAGAAATTGGATTGGGCATATATTAAGAAAGAATGATTGACTGATAAAAACAGTTTTAGGAGGTTATGTCGAAGGGAAAAGGAAGCGAGGAAGGTAGAGATTCCAGATACTGGATGACATGATGGACGGTACAACATGCAGCAGCCTTAAGAAGGAAGCAATGGATCGCAGAAAATGGAGAGGCAAAGGATCTGCTAATATAGCAGATAACTGATGATGTGCGTGTGCGTATGTGTGTCTATTATTGACCAAGGTCCAGTCTTTTTGTTGTGCCTATCTGCAACTCAGCATCTTTGCTATATGGTGAGCATCAACTTTCCTTCTCATAATATTGTTAAATTCCATTCTGGATTTTTCCATTCTTTGATTTTTGTCTCTATTTATTTGAATAGATCTGGAATCTTCTGTAAGATCATTCTGTACAGACATTTTAGTTATATATTACCATCCCCATTATTGTACACTGTTTCACATGATGTTCTTGTATGATGTTTCCATAGTTCGTTATTGCAAAAACCATGGTGCTATTTTTTCCTGTTTTTATAGACATAGAGACCTGTTGTTACCATTACAGTACATGTGCAATTCCATATATACAACGATGTAAAACCTTATTACTTCTTTCCTAATATAGTTAACTGTATATTGTAAATGCAACAAATTGTAAATGATTGACTATTCACCACATATGATTGAGATTTGCCACGACAGGAGAAGTGTTTCTACTAGTTATATGCTCAAATATTGTCCGTCACATGTTGGTATACTTCACTGATGCAAGCTGCAACTGACTATCATAAGTAACTTTTCGATATTAAAAGATGATTTTGGAGTTATCAATGGATCTACAGTCTGCTTCAAACAGATATGACGACATCTGACATTTTACTGTTTTTGTGTGTGTGGGGGGTTATTGGCTGAGAAATGTGCTCAGTCTCTCTGTGTCTGCTTCCACAAAACTTCACACAACAGTGACATTATTGCAACGAGCTAAAGAAAGTTTGATCGTTTGTGACAAGGACACTCTTCTGTGTACTTTCATCACACAAATTACTACTGCCTTATGTGACTGCGCTTTAGAAATGTAGGCCTTGTGCGGTAGGGACACTCTAACCTACTTCCTGTATGCTACAAAAACAGTGTAGGTCACCAATACTACTTCCAATACTGCTTCATTACAAAATGTGACATATAAACTTTCAAAATAGCGCTATGTAGAACGTTCTCATAGACCTAAAAAAATTATTATACCAGTGGTGAATACTATCATTCACAGGTTTTTGAATTTTGTATAAATTTTTTACTAATATTTCTTTCAGTCATATTTTTGTAAAACAATTTTTCTCTTTGTACTTGTAACATGTTTTGTATATTCCTATCCATAATGTATAGAATTTTGCACTCGTCCATTCCTATCTGAAATGACCCTCGTGCCGGCCGCGGTGGTCTCGCGGTTCTAGGCGCTCAGTCCGGAGCCGCGTGACTGCTATGGTCGCAGGCTCGAATCCTGCCTCGGGCATGGATGTGTGTGATGTCCTTAGGTTAGTTAGGTTTAAGTAGTTCTAAGTTCTAGGGGACTGATGACCACAGATGTTAAGTCCCATAGTGCTCAGAGCCATTTTTTTTTTACCCTCGTACAAAGCTCTACTGGGAGGTGTAGGATATGTAAGGTGGTCATGTCATTTCGGTTTCTGTATGTCATCAATGTGTGTGTCAGAGAGACAGTAAGTTATCTTACTGTAAACAATCTTTGGTCTTGTCACGGCACAGTTTTTGCCCTTGCACAGTCTGGTATATAATTGGTTGAAGTGTGGTAGGTGATGGACTTATTCAGTAGTGCTGTGTGGACTGTAATTGTATCTCTTAGATGAAGAAAGATTGATTATAAAGGACATCAAGGATGAATAAGATGTATATATTGGAAGGCGACAAGGATGTAAATCTTGAATACTGTTGTTATTTTTGAAGAGAAGAAGGTTGAGGTAAGACTGCAACACTGCACAGCCATTAATGATTCTTTTCAGCTAGTTAACTTGCTGAGAGCTGAGAGAAAGACCACACCACTTCCCTGAATCATGCATTAACATAATAATTGATTAAGCTGTTTGGTTTTTATAGAAATTCTCTGTTAACAAAGTACCACTTTTAAAACGTTTTTCACTTTGTTAATCGTAGTATTGATCAGACCAATGTTATGTGTTAAGATTACACGAAGTTTTACTCTGTCTCTTTGGGTGCGAACTTCATTCTAAAATAATTGTTTTGGAGTATCATTTCATAGGAATAGTTACTGTCACCGCCCCACTGTTTATCATTATGCATTACCACATGCAACAGTTTGAATATGTATTTAGAAACAGATATCTAGTTTAACCGCTGCCTGCTTGTTGTTTGCTGTTGTGCTTTGCAGAAATCTGCAACGATTGCCACGCAAGGTAAATAGAAATTTTTATTAGGGTCGTGTAATTGTTTTACTTCAGTTGTGCATTTGATATAAAGTCAAGTTGCATTCTGATCAATTACAGTCCAGTTCAAATTAGGTCCTGTTTGGTCAAAGGTTGCCACACGAGTTAATGTTGGCTAACCGTTTGTGGGGACAGAGTTTTGATAGTACCAATTTGATAGAGTGGAATGAAAAATTAGGCTAAATTGCAGACAGAAACTAATATAGTGGGGAGATTACTATATACATGTTTTAAGATGGAAACGGTCAACGATCACTTCAGTGTGGATGCTCACGAGGCTCAAACTCTTACAGGAATTGGCGAAATGCCGCAAGTACTGAGGATAATGGTCAAAGGGCACTACATTCTTAGTGTGTGGATAGGTTGAGAAGTTGCGTTTGACGGGAGGGATGCTAGGGTATCCGTGCAGTTGCGATGACCACTGTGTCCATATGGTGCAGTGATCAACGCATCTGCCTAATAAGCAGCAGACCCAGGTTCGAATCTCGGTCCAGCCCAAATTTTCTACCTTCTTCATTTATTTAAATCAATACATGCCTGCAGTCAGCATCTGAATGTCTGTAATCCCTTTACGTAAACATTCTTATTAGAGGCGTAGCACCGAACAGTCAAGTTTTAGGGAATGTGATCTGATGTTTTCGAATGTGAGCGGAATTATTTGGAATACTCTGTTATGGAGTTGCAAACTTGTTTAAAAATATTGATGGAAAAGATTTTTAGAGGAATGTTCAAGGCAATCCATGCAAACGTAAGAAAGAAATTTTTGCTTGTCAGGAGTGCAAATTGAAGGAACTCTGTTCAAATGGTTCAAATGGCTCTGAGCACTATGGGACTTAACATCTGAGGTCATCAATCCCCTAGAACTTAGAACTACTTAAACCTAACTAACCTAAGGACATCACACACATTCATGCCTGAGGCAGGATTCGAACCTGCGATCGTAACGGTCGCGCGGTTCCAGACTGAAGCGCCTAGAACCGCTAGGCGGAAATCTTTGTCCCTTGAAAGTAACCTTCTCTCCTTTGATACCGGTTTGCCGAAACCCATATATTTTGTGAAAGCTTACGTCAGAAGAAGAAAACCTGTTAAATCATAGGGGCAGAGCTATGGAACCTACAAACCATCAATAAAGTGTATACAGATGACGTCGCTATTTCTTGTATGTTCCCATATGTTGCTGTCAAGTAGTAAAGTATTGTATGCCTTCTTCTTACATTGTACATGGATCCGAAAGTCATTGTGGCTGTCTTGGTCTACCGATTCGGAACAAGCGATCGGTCTCAGAACAATCGTGAATCGGGTAACTTCTGTCCTGGAAAAGTGATGTGGATATTGTGGAAATTATCCAGACACTAGGACTTGCTGGAGGCGATGGAGATGGAAATGATAGTGTCGATAAGGAATGTCGCAACAATTGACTACCTCTACTTGGAGTTCATCAGCATCCGAGTACGTGCCTTTGCCCAAAAGGCGAAAGCGTGATGGTCCAGCAGATATGACAGAAGAGAACTGAACTGCTTACAGCCAGCGCGCTTTAGTGTATTGAACCACAGATCCTCCGACAGGCGAACCTCGGACTAAAACGTCTGTCACATGCGTCAGTAATGAATCAGTTCAAGAAAATTAAGAACATGAACATTCTGCACTATTTGGAGAAAAAATTGATACTCCATAGATCCAAAAATTTAATCAGGCTATGCTGCAGAAATTCAAAGAGAAGGGAACAGTAGGAGTATTTAGTCTCAACCGGACGTTGGACTGTTGGCCATGCAATTTCAGACAGCGATAGATCCACAAAATACATTCGATTTTAAAGCTTCTGGTTCCTAGGTATATCACTTCAAGAAGCGAAATAACATTGTTGACAGAGTAAAAACCCACACAATTTGCAGGAATATGCAGGATAAGGAGGCAAATTTGTCACAGGTGTGTAATGAGTTTCCCGCGAAGATTCGCAACCTCATCGTTACAGAATACGTTCAACCGACACATGTCTTCCATGCTGACCAGAGCAGATTTGACAAAGAGGTACATGGCCATCGAACCCTGCGAACCAGAGGAACAATTGTTCACATTGTTATTGGTCTCCATAACACAACACAGTTTAATGATTATACCTGTGATTTCAATGGAACGTAAAATACCGCTGCCAACGTATGTGCTTGCATTGTGGAAAATTCACGCAGGCGAAGCCGTCAGAACCCCTGAATATAAGATCGTATGCTGAAACACCTCAAACAGTACTACAGTGACGCTTTTTGACCAAGTATGCCTGGTGACAGGAAGAAATTTCAGCTTGTGGATTCATTGTATTCTAACAAAGATCATGCGTTGCCCACTTCCAAAGTACGTGATGGTAAAGCCCTATAAAAAGAACTGGCATCTGTACTTCGGTTTATTGACAAATGATAGGTGTGCAAAGTGTGTGACTTTCGCTCTTGTAAAGTGTACCCATTATGAACTGTCCTTCTGCCCGCCTCACTGTTTATTTGATGAATTGTACACTGATTTTCTCTTGTAATAGAATTTGTTTGAAGCCAGTAGCAAGTCACAGTTTCAACATCCCAACTTAAATTGCTTCTTTTCAACAAGTTGTTGCATCCTTTACATTGAGATCTCCAACTTCTTATCATATACGTGAAACGAACATTTTAGCGACTTTACTGGTAATTCGTTGGTCCTATAGCTCCTAAACGTTTGTCCCTCTACCCGTAAGATTTCACAGTTTTTCTGCTTGTGACATAAACTTTCACAAAACATGTGGGTTCCTGGCAAACCGGTATCACAAGAGAGAAGGTCTACCTGTCAGACAGCTACAAGGGTCTATGGGTTCGCACGTAGCCGTACAGTACGTAACACGCGCTCGCCAGTCGACCCATATTGGAATTCTGGCACTTTGCTTGGTCAGTAGACGTGCGCCCGGTCGCAGTGCGCCGCAGCGTGCCGTAGAACTAGCGCGGCCTCGGGCGTTTCTTAGCTAACTATGGGGCCTTTCGATACGACCGTAATTAGCCACTGTTAGGATGTCGGACACAGTGATGATGGGTACGCGTAGCATGCGTGTTTTATAATCAGTCTTTTGTTAAAAACTGTTTAAACTTCTTCTGGGGGTCGGCGTATTCTGTACCTCATGGACCCACTGCTTACGAATCCTAACAAATATTTCGTGTAATTATCATCCGGGGGTACCAACACAAACAACCTCCTGATACAGCTAATAGTACTCGTGATTTTTGTTAATTTGATCTCCGTTTTTTCACTAAGTCACAAATTACACGATCGATTGAAATGTCTGTAATTTTTGTAATGAGCAAATTGTGTAATTGTTTGAATCTTCTTTCGTTGCACATTCTTGTTTGACAATAATCAGAGTTTAACATTTAAAGAACTATTTTCTTTAAAATGAAACCCTCCCCCACCGCGTTTATTAGCAGTTACATGGTCTAAAAAGCCGAGAACGACTGGGAGAGCGGTATGCTGACTACGTGCCCCTCCATGCCACATCTAATGACGCCATCGAAATAGGATGATAAGACGGTCGGTGGGACCCGATTGGCCCGTCTAGAGCCAGAAAGCGAATTTTATCTTTACGAAGTTAATCATAAGTACTTCCTGGGTTCCACAACGCGACTGCATGGCAACTTGAAGACACACATAAATTATTAATGTGATGCCTCATGCCATTAAATGAACGGCTGCTTGTTTTGTGCCATACGCGTCTCTGTCTTACTTATCAATCATCTTCATTGGGCTGAAATATATGTTTGCTTTATGTGGGTAATAAGTGCACTATATAATGATCCGAGATAAGTTTACATATTATAGGTTTTTGTTAGTCTCTAACACTGCTAGGTAACAAACAACGTTTTTGAACGAAAGGGACGTATGGTTAAATTACTGTTTGGTTATACTTCAGGTTTTGTAATCTTACTGTTCTAGAAGTCTCGACCTAGACTTATACTTAGTTCGCATGCGTACAGCAGGATGTCCGATTCTGGGCTCTTTTCGGACACATTTCTATTGAACACTGAACTTTCACTGTGTGTCAGTTGCGTTTGTTTACCGTATACACACTTGTCAACTGTCGTTCTGTGTGTTTTGCTCATCGCTTGTTTATACTGTGGTGTCTGTGTATAGAGCAAGCCGCACCACGCACAGTGCCGCGCCACGCACAGTACCACCGGCACATGCATAACGAATAACAAATAAACGAACATCAGGCGACGTATAGACATCATAACACAAGTCAAAGACGACCGAAAAACAGAAGCGTGAGTTGACAACACTACATACAGTAGACACACACACACACACACACACACACACACACACACACACAACCAAAAGAGAGTGAAAGTGGAATGTTCAATAGAAATGTGCTCGATAAATCACGCACGCAAACCAGGTACAGCTCCAGGGCGACACTTCTGGAATAAAAAGTCACAAAATCATCACCTGCACTCAAAAAACTTTTTCTTGCTTAACAATAAGCGAATAACAAAAACTGTAGTATAGAAACTTACCTTGAACCATTATGGAATGCAATTTTACATATGTTGTGTCACCGCAAGGCACCACACTTTAGGTTGTAGGCTTCAAATCGGCCGCGGTCCGTCAGTACACATCGGACCCGCGAGTCGCCACTGTCGATGCTAGCAGACCGAGCGCCGCGACTCGGCTGGTCTTACGAGACAAGCTAGCGCACTGGCCAGTTCTTCAGCCGACTTTAACAGGAATGGTTCACTTGTTATAGCTTCAGAGATCTCATCTGCTAGTTAGCATAGCCTTCAGCTAAGTCAGTAGCTGCGACCTAGCCAGGCGCCACATACAGTTTAGGCATTGACAATTGATCTGTATGTGTGAAGCAATCAGGATTGTAAAGAAGTATTCGCAGTTCATTCTGTAACTGCACTTGTCAGTATTATTGTACGAAGTCAAGATCAACGTTCACCGCTGATGCTGAATTAAAGCTAAGTATTTAATTGTATTCCTGTGTACTAACTTTCTAATCACCTAAGATGTTCCAGATACATCCCGTCAAGTATAGTTCATTGATCCTCACGTCAGCCTTCGTCGTCAACTGTTGCAATTAATGGCCACACCTCGTGATCAGACTAAGAGTAGAATTGCGTGACTCAGCCGGGTCACCCTTTTTCCATGAGGCCCATAGTTCCGCCTCATACATAACAATATACATAAATAAATATCAATTGCAGGCCACAATAGATACTTTATTAATAAAAAGGAGCGAAATTCATTACAAAATAATCAGTCTTTCATTTATCAGCATTGATGGACACGTCTCCAAGAATCTAGACGCAACAAAAGGAGAGGAAACATAAAAAGTGACGACATACAGAAAATAGATACGTAGTTGTGGACGGAGCAACTCTCTAAGTTTTTAATTCAGTTTACGGGGGTTCGATACGTGCAACGTCTGTGACTCGGCAAACGTCAGTACACGCTAGCACTTCATTAAGTCGCTGCTGCTGCCTTAGAAGGTGCAACGACAGCAGCCCGCTTTGGAAATCCGTTCATTTGGTTACCTATCTCCAGATGCGAACTAATTTGATGTGGCAGTACAAAGTGGAAGATTTGTCTACATGTTTTGACACACACGCCTGCTCGTGTTGAGTGCTGAGTTCTGATACAACGCCACGACGCGTATTTCGGATAGAAACTTTAAGAGATGCCCCATCCATTGACATCTATTCCCTGTATGTCTTGTAGTTTTCTCGCCCTCGACTTCTGAAATCCCGGAGGAGATCTCGAAATTCTCCCAGGGCACTAAGTACTCTGCTGTGGTAGTGCTGCCGGCGATCGTTCAGCATCACATATAGTATTTCATCTTGGTACCAATCAGACATCTCCAGGTAATTTGTCGAAGATCGACAGTGCCAGATTTTTCTACAGGGTTATTACAAATGATTGAAGCGATTTCACAGCTCTACAATAACTTTATTATTTGAGATATTTTCACAATGCGTTGCACACACATACAAAAACTCAAAAAGTTTTTTTAGGCATTCACAAATGTTCGATATGTGCCTCTTTAGTGATTCGGCAGACATCAAGCCGATAATCAAGTTCCTCCCGCACTCGGCGCAGCATGTCCCCATCAGTGTGTTCGAAAGCATCGCAGTTCTGGCACGTTTCTTGGTAGAGGAGGTTTAAGCACTGAATCTTTCACATAGCCCCACAGAAAGAAATCGCATGGGGTTAAGTCGAGAGAGCGTGGAGGCCATGACATGAATTGCTGATCATGATCTCCAACACGACCGATCCATCGGTTTTCCAATCTCCTGTTTAAGAAATGCCGAACATCATGATGGAAGTGCGGTGGAGCACCATCCTGTTGAAAGATGAAGTCGGCGCTGTCGGTCTCCAGTTGTGGCATGAGCCCATTTTACAGCATGTCCAGATACACGTGTCCTGTAACGTTTTTTTCGCAGAAGAAAAAGGGGCCGTAAACTTTAAACCGTGAGAGTGCACAAAACACGTTAACTTTTGGTGAATTGCAAATTTGCTGCACGAATGCGTGAGGATTCTCTACCGCCCAGATTCGAACATTGTGCTTGTTCACTTCACCATTAAGAAAAAATGTTGCTTCATCACTGAAAACAAGTTTCGCACTGAAGGCATCCTCTTCCATGAGCTGTTGCAACCGCGCCGAAAATTCAAAGCGTTTGACTTTGTCATCGGGTGTCAGGGCTTGTAGCAATTGTACACGGTAAGACTTCTGCTTTAGCCTTTTCCGTAAGATTTTCCAAACCGTCGGCTGTGGTATGTTTAGCTCCCTGCTTGCTTTATTCGTCGACTTCCGCGGGCTACGCGTGTAACTTGCCCGCACGCGTTCAACCGTTTCTTCGCTCACTGCAGGCCGACCCGTTGATTTCCCCCTACAGAGGCATCCAGAAGCTTTAAACTGCGCATACCATCGCCGAATGGAGTTAGCAGTTGGTGGATCTTTGTTGAACTTCGTCCTGAAGTGTCGTTGCACTGTTATGACTGACTGATGTGAGTGCATTTCAAGCACGACATACGCTTTCTCGGCTCCTGTCGCCATTTTGTCTCACTGCGTTCTCGAGCGCTCTGGCGGCAGAAACCTGAAGTGCGGCTTCAGCCGATCAAAACTTTATGAGTTTTTCTACGTATCTGTAGTGTGTCGTGACCATATGTCAACGAATGGAGCTACAGTGAGTTTATGAAATCGCTTCAATCATTTGTAATAGCCCTGTATTTATCCCTCATTTACACTGAGGTGACAAACCTCATGGGATATAGATATGTATATACACTCCTGGAAATGGAAAAAAGAACACATTGACACCGGTGTGTCAGACCCACCATAGTTGCTCCGGACACTGCGAGAGGGCTGTACAAGCAATGATCACACGCACGGCACAGCGGACACACCAGGAACCGCGGTGTTGGCCGTCAAATGGCGCTAGCTGCGCAGGATTTGTGCACCGCCGCCGTCAGTGTCAGCCAGTTTGCCGTGGCATACAGAGCTCCATCGCAGTCTTTAACACTGGTAGCATGCCGCGACAGCGTGGACGTGAACCGTATGTGCAGTTGACGGACTTTGAGCGAGGGCGTATAGTGGGCATGCGGGAGGCCGGGTGGACGTACCGCCGAATTGCTCAACACGTGGGGCGTGAGGTCTCCACAGTACATCGATGTTGTCGCCAGTGGTCGGCGGAAGGTGCACGTGCCCGTCGACCTGGGACCGGACCGCAGCGACGCACAGATGCACGCCAAGACCGTAGGATCCTACGCAGTGCCGTAGGGGACCGCACCGCCACTTCCCAGCAAATTAGGGACACTGTTGCTCTTGGGGTATCGGCGAGGACCATTCGCAACCGTCTCCATGAAGCTGGGCTACGGTCCCGCACACCGTTAGGCCGTCTTCCGCTCACGCCCCAACATCGTGCAGCCCGCCTCCAGTGGTGTCGCGACAGGCGTGAATGGAGGGACGAATGGAGACGTGTCGTCTTCAGCGATGAGAGTCGCTTCTGCCTTGGTGCCAATGATGGTCGTATGCGTGTTTGGCGCCGTGCAGGTGAGCGCCACAATCAGGACTGCATACGACCGAGGCACACAGGGCCAACACCCGGCATCATGGTGTGGGGAGCGATCTCCTACACTGGCCGTACACCACTGGTGATCGTCGAGGGGACACTGAATAGTGCACGGTACATCCAAACCGTCATCGAGCCCATCGTTCTACCATTCCTACACCGGCAAGGGACCTTGCTGTTCCAACAGGACAATGCACGTCCGCATGTATCCCGTGCCACCCAACGTGCTCTAGAAGGTGTAAGTCAACTACCGTGGCCAGCAAGATCTCCGGATCTGTCCCCCATTGAGCATGTTTGGGACTGGATGAAGCGTCGTCTCACGCGGTCTGCACGTCCAGCACGAACGCTGGTCCAACTGAGGCGCCAGGTGGAAATGGCATGGCAAGCCGTTCCACAGGACTACATCCAGCATCTCTACGATCGTCTCCATGGGAGAATAGCAGCCTGCATTGCTGCGAAAGGTGGATATACACTGTACTAGTGCCGACATTGTGCATGCTCTGTTGCCTGTGTCTATGTGCCTGTGGTTCTGTCAGTGTGATCATGTGATGTATCTGACCCCAGGAATGTGTCAATAAAGTTTCCCCTTCCTGGGACAATGAATTCACGGTGTTCTTATTTCAATTTCCAGGAGTGTATACAGAAGGCGGTAGTATCGCAAACACAAGGTATAAAAAGGCGGAGCTGTCAGTTGTACTCAGACGATCCGTGGTAAAAGGTTTCCTCTGTGATGATGGCCGCGCGATGGGAATTAACAGACTTTGAACACGGAGTGGTAGTTAGAGATAAACGCATGGGACATTCCATTTCGGAAATCGTTAGAGATTTCAATATTCCGTGATCCACAGCGTCAAGCAATTTAAGGCGTTACCTCTCACCACGAACAACGCGTAGTGTTGTCAGTGCTAGCAGACAAGTAAAAATGCGTGAAATAACCGCAGGAATCAATGTTGAACGTACGTATCCGTTAGGACAGTGAGGCGAAATTTGCCGTTAATGGGTTACGGGAGCAGACGACCGACGCGAATGCTTTCGTTAAGAAAACGACATAACCTGCAGCACCTCTCCTGGGCGCATGACCATATTGGTTGGTCCTTAGACGGCTGGAAAACCGTTACCTGGTCGTATAAGCCCCGATTCAGTTGGTACGATCTGATGGTAAGGTTCGATAACGGTGCAGACCCCACGAAGCCATGGACCCAAGTTGTCAACAAGGCACTCTGCAAGCTGGTGGTGGCTCCATAATGGTGTCGACTGTGTTTACATGGAATGTGGGTATCTATTATGGGATGGAACTGATATATGAGATATTGGTATTACGAGATGTGTGGACATGAGCTAGGGGGGGGGGGGGGTGTAAGAGTGGGTTAAGCCTTCATTTGGTATGAGATTTTATGGGTAGATTAGGTTATGCTTGATAGGGATGGTAGATTCCAGGAGTGAGTTCATGTTATGGGTAGGGCAGGCGATTGAAGTGACGTCGAGGAAGACGTGGAGTGCTTAGAGATGAAGGGAAGGTCAGCTGTGTCAGCAGAAGTGACAACAGGCAAGCATGTCTAATGGTGGGTGAGACAGTTGAGTGTTCGGACTCATGTTTATTTGAGGTGTAGGAGAGGCGAAGGTGCTCTACACGTTTGAGGAGGTGTGGGATCTTTGTAAGGTGGTGCAGAATATAGATGGAAGATAGTCAAAGTATCCACGGGTGTGCTGCCGGTCTATAGTGTCCAACGGGCACAATATTTCGGCGATCATACATGTCGCCATCATCAGGTGAACTGACGGACTGAGCTCCTGTGAACGTGCCGGCACGGAGATCCGTACGCTATGGCTGCTCAGAGGGAACTGGGTTCGGTCGCGGCGGCGGCTGATTTAAATACCCTCCGCCCGCGGCGCGCTCCCTCCGCCGTCCGCGCCCCGCGCCACGGTCGCGCGGTGGAACAGATTGCGACGGCGTCTGAGATGACGTCGGAGTGATGGCTCTGTCCGCCGTGGTCGTCACAACTATACGTTTGCTCGATTTACTCTTGATTAACCCGATCGCTGGTTCCCAAGCCTTGCTAAGATTATAGCCACAGTCACGGTTTATGAGGTCGTCATTGGTGCGAATTTCGATGGCCTCTCTAACAACGCTGTCCCAGTATCTCGACGTCTGTACCAGAATCCTCGTGCGGTCATATTCCATGGCGTGATTTTCCGACAAACAATGTTCAGCGACCGCCGACTTGCTCGGATACATCAGGCGAGTGTGCCTCTGGTGTTCACGGCATCGATCCTCGACGGTACGCATCGTCTGACCAATATACGACTTGCCACATTGACACGGAATCTGGTACACGCCGGCCTTCCTCAAACCGAGGTCATCTTTGGCGCTCCCCACCAGTGCACGAGTTTTATTTGGAGGACAAAACACAGTTCCGACCCGGTGTTTCTTCAGAATGCGAGCGATTTTCCCCGAGAGTGCGCCTGTGTATGGAATAAATGCAGTGCCTACCTCCTCCCTGGTGACTTCATCCATCTCAAGAGGTTGTGCTGCAGTGGTTGGGCGGAGAGCACGTTGAATCTGCCACTCTGAGTACCCATTTTTTCGAAATACAGTTCTCAGATGTTCCAATTCCTGGGGTAGACTCTCTGCGTCAGAGATAGTGCGCGCCCTATGTACTAGAGTTTTAAGTACCCCATTCCTCTGTGAAGGGTGGTGGCAGCTGTCTGCGTGCAAATACAGATCAGTGTGCGTAGTCTTCCAATACACCCCATGACCTAGGGTGCCGTCAGCCCTCCTCGTGACCAAGACGTCAAGGAAAGGTAATTTACCCTCCGTTTCAGTCTCCATAGTGAATTTGATGTTGGGGTGTATGGAGTTTAGATGTGTAAGGAAGTCAAGGAGTTTATTCATACCATGTGGCCAGATGACGAACGTGTCATCCACGTAACGGAAAAAGCAAGTAGGTTTCCATACGGATGACGACAGGGCTTCCTCCTCGAAGTTCTCCATGTACAAATTCGCTACCACCGGTGAGAGTGGGCTACCCATGGCGACTCCCTCCGTTTGTTCGTAACATTCTCCATTAAAAAGAAAATACGTGGAAGTCAAGACATGCCTAAAAAGTTCAGTGGTCTTCTCGTCAAACTTCTGACTAATCAATTCTAGTGACTCTCGCAGGGGTACCCTCGTAAACAAGGAAACGACGTCAAAACTCACCATGATATCTGACTCATCCAACCTGAAGCTGTCAAGGCGTTTAACAAAACCCACGGAATTACGGATGTGATGAGGGCATTTACCCACATAAGGACTTAATATTCCCGTCAGGTATTTGGCCAACAAATATGTAGGTGCCCTGATGTTGCTGACAATGGGGCGTAATGGTATCCCCTCTTTGTGAACCTTCGGGAGTCCATATAGTCTAGGCGGTACCGGACCTTGGGGTAACAATTTCTTAGCGTCACCCTCCGGTAAATCTGCGTCCTTGAGAAGCGCCCTCGTCTTGTTCTCCACCTTCTTTGTAGGGTCAACGCTGATCTTCCGGTAGGAATCGTCATTTAGCAGGCTCTGCATCTTATCAGTGTAGTCCTTATGGGAGACAACAACTGTAGCATTGCCTTTGTCAGCCGGTAAGACAACAATTTCAGAGCGCTCCCTCAGATCACGAATGGCCGCCCTCTCTTTACTGCTGATATTTGACTTCATCGGCTTGGATTTCGTCAACGCACGACAAGTTTCACGACGTATTTCCTCGGCTGATTCTGGCGGAAGTCGAGCTGCAACCTGTTCAACAGCACTAAGAATTTCTGCGACTGGAGTGAACTTGGGGGTGGGAGCGAAGTTGAGACCTTTCTGCAAAACCGAGACTGGATCATCACTCAACACCATGCCACTCAAATTGATGACAGTCTTGCACGGAACCTGCAGAGATGGTTTGTCAAGGAGACGTGAGAACTTAGCTGTTTGACGTCCCGTAGCCTTCTTATGGGCGGAATCAGCTGACACCCAGGTGACACCATCAATCCAATTCCAGGAACAAGAAGTAAACTTACATAGTCGAGATACTGGGACAGCGTTGTTAGAGAGGCCATCGAAATTCGCACCAATGACGACCTCATAAACCGTGACTGTGGCTATAATCTTAGCAAGGCTTGGGAACCAGCGATCGGGTTAATCAAGAGTAAATCGAGCAAACGTATAGTTGTGACGACCACGGCGGACAGAGCCATCACTCCGACGTCATCTCAAACGCCGTCGCAATCTGTTCCGCCGCGCGACCGTGGCGCGGGGCGCGGATGGCGGAGGGAGCGCGCCGCGGGCGGAGGGTATTTAAATCAGCCGCCGCCGCGACCGAACCCAGTTCCCTCTGAGCAGCCATAGCGTACGGATCTCCGTGCCGGCACGTTCACAGGAGCTCAGTCCGTCAGTTCACCTGATGATGGCGACATGTATGATCGCCGAAATATTGTGCCCGTTGGACACTATAGACCGGCAGCACACCCGTGGATATTTTGACTGTCAAATACGCCGGGAGAAACTCAAGAATCACATAGATGGAAGATGGTAAATTGCATGGCGTAGCACATATTGCTCCGGATCTGGAAGGAGACATTAAACCCTTGAAATATGGAAGTCTATGCTGGCCTAGGCATAGACGTAGTCATGGAGGACATAGTCACAGACAAGAATGGGACGGATGCGAATTTTACATGCATAGATGTCTGTCGTGGGAAGTAATGCCCTTTTGCGCTGATTATCGTTTTTGAACATTTATTACTGTCGTTGCACAATTTAATAGCGTGCAGTGGGTGTTTCGCTCACGCATCATGATCATGCCAGTGATCAAAGTCCCCCAATGCGGAGATGTGGAATTCAGTTGTCCTACGAGTTGCCACTCGCTGTAGCATTGTGCGTGCTCTGAAGTTGTCGCTGAGAACAAATCGTGATAGCTACTGTACTGGTTAATAAAGTTTCTGCCAGGCATACTTCCACGGACTCTTTAATTACATCAACATTGAATCCCACTTTTGCAACACACGGAGTCTGACATTACTGAGTACCACACACAATGGTAGACAATAATTCTATTTTGGGACTCATTTGGTAAAGAGTCCGTGCAGATAAACGGCTCGGAAAACGTTATTAACTGCGTCAGTCGGGAAACGCGCGAATTCCCGCTATTTTCACGATTTTCTCCCAACCTAGGCTACAGAGTGCGCCGAGCGCCACAGCGAGTGTTAAAGCACCGGATTTCCTAGAGAGTGTCACATTTCCAACATGGAGTTGGTTTTTGAACTGCAGACAGAAAATATACTACCTAAATAGGTGAGGCTAAATTCAAAACAAGTCAAACCATCTCTGTCACTTATAAGGACATACCATTCTGCCCTCTTCGAATCAGTACTCAACTTCGAAGCTAGCATGTGGGCACAAAGACTGAACCTGATCACCAAAAAGGCATCAGTCAGACGAGGGCAGAGAAGTGCGCTACAGAGCCTATTAGGAGCCTTCGACACCACTTAACTGCATGTACTGCGTGCAGTGCTCGTAATATGCCAGACAGATATCCTGATCAAATATATAGCTGGAAGGTACTGGTTAAAGATGGGGAAACTAGATAAGGTACACACGGTAACTGGTGTACCGATACAGACGACTCGTCACGTAAAGTTGGCGTTTGGACATATAGTGAGGTAACTGATACGTAAGTGATAAGTGACGTAGACTGTATTACGTCCACCCAGACATAAAGGAAGGGTTGAGAACGAAACACATCGATCCCAGCCGCTGTATGTTTCATTTTTTAAATGGACATAGACCTCATCCCATGCACTTAATCCCGACAGTCTGAGACAGACACCTACATGTACATGTGGGAAAGAAACTTCCCCATACCACACTGTCTTCTTCTGCGGGGTACAAGCAGACAATAGACAGACACTGCACTTAAACAGCACAGAAACAGAAGTATACCCAGCAGTAAGAGTCCATGAACAATGGACACAAAAGCATTAACATACAGTATTTCAAAAACAACACTTGAAGAATACCGGTGGACACTACGTAACAGACAAGTCTATGTGCAACGTTAACAACCATCTCTAGTGGGTTGACAGCGGCACCCACAGAGACAATGGCAACAGTGACGCTGAAGAGGATGAGGAGAAGGAGAAAAAGGGAGATAACAGTGAAAAAGACACATAGAATTATGAATCAGACATAAAGTGCTGAAATGCATTGACAAATTGTGATACTAGAGTAAATGTAGTGTGAGGTGCCAGCAGTCTATCCAAGAAAGCACAAGGTGTTGTACATGAATGAATACCTAATGTTAATGCATAGGATTAGCAATACTATTCCTCAACTAATAACTACAAACTTTTTTTTTGTGACTCGTGGTCAACAGCTCGAGGAAACAATTCCAAGGAATTCACCGCCGGTCACAATAAGTGATAGCACTAAAAAATCTCTCCCCTACTCTACCACTTTCTACATTCTTTTTAAAACAACAAAATTCGGTTTATATTTCAACTTCAAATTATTGTTATTTTAAAGACGTATTTATTCCGTGTCAAATGTTGCATATAAAAACAAAACAAAACAACAACAACAACAGAAAAGATGACAAACGAGAACTGTCACACATAAAAACTGTTTCGTAATATCAGGTAACAGGTCTTTCAATTTTCCATAAACAAATAATTAAAAACAAATTGCGTACACGAAATGCATACAGAGTGATGTGAGGACCTTGTATCAAAACTGCAATGTCAATCTTCGATGGCTCACTTGGCTATATCTGATGGTTCCTTCTACCAAATATTGTTCGAAGCAGTAAATGACGATGGCTCCACTGCAGAAATATCATCGAGGTAATGAGAACAATACTGCAACCAATAACAGCTACATCAGTTGAAGTACGTTTGTCAGCCAGGGTGACCGAGTGGTTCTAGGCGCTGCAGTCTGGAACCGCGCGATCGCTACGGTCGCAGGTTAGAATCCTGCCTCGGGTATGGATGTGTGTGATGTCCTTAGGTTAGTTAGGTTTAAGTAGTTTTAAGTTGTACGGGACTGATGACCTCAGAAGTTAAGTCTCATAGTGCTCAGAGCCATTTGAACCATTTGAAGTACGTTTGTATCCGTAAACCGATGTGCTGATGATAGCTCGATAGTTCTAAAGTCGGCGCTAAATCGCGCTAAGCGTTACATAGGGATTTCAGAAAGTAAAGTACGTATGTATTCCCAAGCTAAGACCATTGACCAACAACAGTGGTGCATTGTCAGATGAGAGGAGAGTACAAGTTACGGGTTCCTTGAAGACAGAATTCTGCTGCGCTATGCGATAAAAGGTTCGTCAGAGCCTGCAACTGAAATACTGCCGCAACTGGAAACATTGTCTAAAGTTGCAGTACGCGGAACAGTAAGATACTTGAAGTAAAACCGTCTAAATTACACAGAGATTCAGCTTCAAATTCTACCGATATATGGACCGACAGAAATGTCACGTCGATTCATAGTGAAACGGTCCCAACAATTTGACCAAGGCTGCAAAGAGATGGATGACGCTGATCAGGAAGTACAGATCTTGCAAGACGAGATTTCCATTTTCCAGCAGGTTGTAGGAACAGCTGAGGAGAAAGAGATCTACACCTACGTTTACGTCTACACAGATACTCCAAAAAGCCACCATACGGTGAATGGCGGAGGGTACGCTGTACCACTACGAGGCATTTCCATTCCTGTTCAACTCGAAAATAGGGCGAGGGAAAAACAACAGTCTATATGCCTCCGATGAGCCCTAATTTCTCGTATGTTATCTTTGTGGTTCTTAAGCGCAGTGTATCTTGGTGGCATTAGAATGGTTAGGCAATCAACTTCAAATATCGGTTCCTTAAATTTTGTCAATAGCGTTTCCCGATAAGAATGTCGCCTTCACAGCAGGGATTCCCATTTGAGTTCCTCAATCATGTCCGTAACAAGTACGAGTTGTTCGAACCCACAGGTAACAAATTTAGCACCCAGTCTCTGAATTGCCTCGATGTCTTCCTTCAGTCCGATTGTCGAACTATGTAGATGCTCACATAGTGGTTCCCGAAAGGCTCCTTGACCAAGGAGCGGATTTCTGTTGTCGAGGAACTGAGCTGTTGGTAGGACGCTCCGACCGTTTTTTACAGAGACCTGGCAAATACATTGAAAAATAATTCCACTTATCTGTTTTACTTTCAAGTGCAGTGCAGCACTGAATAAAAGTTACTTGCCTTCCCACCACGACGTGTATTTTACATTTTGAAGTCTCTTCGCAGTTTGTTGGTACACGTTTCCATTCTGGCCACGTGGATTAGACACAATTAACGAATTCTAGCATCATCTCGACCGAGTCCATTCAGCATACACTATGGAAACAGAAAATACCGCAAATAGGGTTTACAAATAAACACAAAGAAATCAGAGTTCGTGACGAATAGCATGCTGTAGATGCTATGAATTTTAGTATTAAATGTCGTCCTTCCTTTAAATACCTATGCGTTACTATACTTGCGAATATAAAAGGTGTGATGGATGTAAAAAGTAATACTGGGAAAGAGAAACGCATTATTCGATAGTTAAACTCAATCGATTGGACTAATAACATCACAAATAAATTTTTGCTGCTATATTTCAGTAAGAATGATATAAGATTTTTTTGAAAACCATACAGGGCCTGTATTTATCCATTCCGAGACGACTAGAAAGTGTTTTGAATTCCAACAGGTTTTCTACACGGTATTAGGCATGGTAATGTGTTATGGTTTCGGTGTCTATTTTTTTTTCTTTTTCCACTTGTAAAAACACTGAAGGTATGTTTATTGTATTATTATTATACAATCCGTCATCATGAGCACGTGGCAACGTTGGATAACTGACAGAATAAAATATGGGTCGCAGAGTGCTGGATGAAAATATTACACATACACACTGAAAGGTGGCTTTACTGAGTCACAGCGCCAGAGATTGCGCCAAAGATTATTATTCCTCCGCCTCCACTGGTGCAGTAGTAGTTCAGAGGATGTCGAGGGCTGTTGCTCTGTTGGGCGAGAGAGTAGACGCTGTTCGGTTGGTGTAATGTATAGATGGAAGAAGTTGCAATTGTCAGAATATATTTGAGAAAGGAGATGGCTTTTGATTTATGATGCTGGTGTAATGGAATATTTTCGTCAATATATAATGAGGTAAAAAGGTATTACAGTTTTCTTTAATGACAATCCCTCTTGCTCACAGGTACAGTCAACAAAGCATCTGGCTAGTGTTCATTTATTAGACTTGTAATTCTGGTTTCTATGAGGAATTATCGTATTCCTGGTTTTTCAATTAGTTCATTGTAAATGGTGTTTAAAATATTTTGTCGTATTGGAAAGAACCGAGCCAGATATATGTACGCTGAGTCACACTACCACACACAGAACAGATACACTTGTACTTTGTTTTTTCGTAGCTTTTATACTTGCAGGGGACTTAATTAATCAATTGTGTTAATGGAAATTCCTTGTCATTCTGTATTTTTATTTTATGCAGTCAGATTGCCTGCTCGGTCACACAGCTACTAAAATTATTGCATTTATAGTCCATTTTCTTTTTAATTAAGCCCCCACGCAACACACACACACGACATATACAAAGCTTTTCAAAGCGCCGGGAAATAAACCCAAAAGTGGAAGTGGATGGCAGATGTTGAACATTTGACGTCACCAGCTGACGTACCTCGCCACATGAGCAGCGTGGAGCGTATCGGTCTGTCACACCTAATAATCCTAACTGAAGTTAAGCATTCACACTGGTGCGGCTCTGGACCTACGTGCGCGACTTGATTGTGGGGGCACAGGTTTCGCGTCTTGCGTTTGGCAGGCTTTTCTTTTTGGCATTGCGTTAGGCTATTATGTGTTTCTATTGAGGTAAGATTTATTTTTTTATTTACCTGCTTCGAGGTGTCGTTGGCTGTTGCGTTACACATGGTTTGCATCAAAACTGTCGGAAGAAAGAGAAATTTTTCAAAATGTTTCTCTTAAAAACCCAGAAGATTCCATGTGCATACAGGAAAACTACATTCATTAAACGTAGCAGATGCCGTTTGAATTTACGTTTTCTGTGTTTGTATGAAAAATTATCATCCTGAAACCTAGAAGCGTACATTACGCTCATATTCTGGTATATTGAAAGTGACTGTATTGATGAATAACGTAATTTACACCTTTATTTATCGATGTTTGTCTAGGGATTCCCAAGCCTGTCCCACGTCCTTGAAACCTGTGTCCACAGATCAAAAGCGTTCAGGTGCGAAACCAGTTCTCGGTGCCATACCAGATTACAGTTATATAAGATTTCGGAAATCACGACAGGCATACACTTTCAGGGATACTTTATGCGTTAGGTCGTTTGTGTGTCGAGAGCTATAAATATAATATTTGTTGTGAAAATAAGCAAACAACCAAATAACACTGGAAATTGAATAAAATTTCATGCAAATACACGTGCTTTTTCATCATATTACGTTTTAAATGTTTGCATAAAACATAAATTTTGAAGAAAATGTAAGTGGGACTCAATCTAGCGATCCACCGATGTCGCAGGTTGAACGCTAACTCCATGATCGCGGCCGTCGCGTGCTCAACGTATCGGTACATCACTGACACGTATAACTTCTCTTGTGATTTTCTCGAAATATCCTAAATAGTACCCTTTACTACATGCACGTTATGTTGTCCTAATGGACTATTACAAGTATATGAAGTTGGAAGTAAATCCGTGATCCGAACGTCGTGGCCTCTCCTTATCAAATAATTTCCCCTATTTATGACAATACGTACCCCGCTCTTCTGCATGCTGTCTGCAGAGAAAGCAGGCCTTATACTGCACAAACTAAAGAACATAGATCTGTGTCTTGATGTGGCTCATTTTAACTAGAAGCTGATGTTCATTCAAATCTTACGAATAGCCACATCATTCAGCTGACTCTAGGTCGAATTGCTACCAGTTATTCTCTCTTTATTTTTGAATATTGAGATTAAATTACCGGGCCCCGATCCCCGTTGCACACTGTTCGGCTATAAGTATTTGGCTATCACACTTTGTAGGTTCTGATAGGATCTTATGAGTATTTTCGTGTTAATTGATTTTCTATTATTCATACTATCCTACCTTTTGTGAAGTTCCTCGAATTAAGTAAGCGTGAGCTGCTTATTTAAGTTTTTTTTGCATTATCGTAGTGAGACAGCGTTCATTAACAATTATTGGATTGTGAATTTGATTATAACAAGGCTCTGTTTCACTAATCAGGGTTTGGTGGTCCGATTGACACTAGTGGCTCACTTACAAAAAGATCAACCACCTTACAACGCCTGTTAACGTACGCTTTGACACCGCGTGATTTCGTCCAAGCAGCATCGTAACGAAATGAGTACTGCCGAACAGCGTGATGCAGATCCCCTTAACAGGGAAACGTGCTGCTAAAACCGTTAAACGTGGACTGTAGACCAATGGGAGAATGTTCGCACCAGTCTCGTAGCAAACTGTTTCAACTTTTGCCGAATTTATGCCTCAAGAGTAAAACGTGACGGCGGTTCGGTGATGATTTGGACAGTCATGTTGTGGTATTGTATGCGCCCCGTGATTACTCTGAAGGACGCATTACTACCAAAGATTACGTGCCCATTTTTGATGATCATGTCCATGCCATGGTAAATATCTCTTCCAGTGGTCCGAGACGACACGGCGCCGTTCACACAGATCATCCTTACCTGAACTCGCCAATATTTTGCAGCATGTGTGACATAGGATTCTTTTGGAAACCATACAAGATCTGCATTTATCCATTCCGCGAAGACTGGAAGCTCTTTTGAGTGCCAACAGGTTTCCTACACAGTATTAGGCATGGTAAAGTGTTGTGGATTTTGGTGTTCCATATTATTATTCTTTTTTTTTACGTTAGCAAAAACGTTGATGGAAGTTTATTGTTCTACTATACAACCCGTCAGCATGAGCACGTGACAACATTGGGTAACTGGCAGGACAAAATACGTGTCGCACAGAGTTGGCTCAAAATATTAAATATATACATCTTAAATTCTTGAGTTCATGCCACGTGCTTCATTTGTCCGACGAAAAGATTAAGTATGAAACAGAAGAAAAGGGTGTCATATTGGTTGAAAAGTGCCATGTGGAAAGGTGAGTGAAGGAGTGCAAAATGGACTACAGCCCATTCAACAAGAATGAAAAAGCCTTAAAAGATGAATATGAAACGCGTTGTATGCCTTATCATCAAACAAATCCCTGGTAACATGTATGCTGTGTCGTATTTTTCTTACGTGTTGAGTGTCGGCCAGGATTTGCTCAGTGGTGGTCTGTGGTACGTGATGTGTATGTAGTTTGTTTCAATCTAATGTACAGCCACAATGATTTATTTATGGAGTTACTTTCTTCTGTCACAGTGAGTTCTCCGTGGGGCTCGATTGTTTTCTTTGCAGAAGTGAATTTACTGAGAATCCATGTTTCACCTCGGATATTTGGGAGGGTTGTCATGAGCACAGATTTTACCATTCTATGCGCAACTTCACTATGAGAAAAGGAGAAAATCGAGGTGAATTCCGAACACCAGAAGTAATTTTTGGGTATAAGTTTTTCAGTAGCATGGCTTTGCCCCTTGTTCTAAGACGAAACATCAACTTTCAGAAAGTTTCATCGTAATCTAGTGATACGGAGATTTGTCTGAAAACTGGCCAGTTGGATATAAACAGAGTAGGAAACCCCTCACAGTTGTTACGAATATTAATGTTCCTTACAGTACAAATGTGCGTTGACAGAGCAGACTGTTCGAATTACATCTGTGCGATAAAAGGCCGTCTCTCAGTGTTTTCCAAATACACTGAATACCTCATGCTACTTTCCGATACACTGATAGCATGTAAGCACTTCTAACAAGTGGCGTAAAAGAGTCCGATATCTTCTGTTTAACAATCTGAAGCGAGCTTAGCTCGTCTGCTTATTCTAGCACACGTTATTGCAGCGATAGACCGAGACTGAAACTACATTACGAATAATCACGAAGCTGTGATGAATACTGCAGCAATCCTGACTAATGCTGCGTCATCTAAGTTTTTGACAAAACGTAGCGCGCGAATTGGCCGATAATTCCACCTGCTTTGGATCCATACATTATGTACTGGTACCATTTCGGGCCTGGTTAACGACACTATGAAATTCAGGCGGGAACGTGGGCATAAAAGTGGGCTGCTACTCAGTAATCATTTATTTTGCAAATGGACAGTTTGAAACGAGCTGTTGAAGACATGAAAACGTTGTGATGCTCGACCTGCATTATTCAGTGTCTCTGGTGGCTACCTTATTGACCAGGGGGTGACCGTTTTCCCCTTTTTAAAAATACACAGCAAAGGCAGAACATGCAATGCTTAACATTTCAGTATTTCGCCAAGGGTACGAACGGTAGATGATTACCTGCGGTAATTCTGCAATACATGTTGTTTCACTCGCCCGGTACTGCTTCATTTTTTACCACTTTATTATTTTCTGTTATTTTTCATTTCATTTCTCGGTAGCGGCAGGCGTATTTACCGTGGGGGAGAAAACATGTAGACCTACTGCACTATTTTTTCAAAACTGTCTGTGCTATCAGCGTTAAGGAATTACGACGCTCAACATTCTTCTCTATTACGTTTCAACAACTCTGACACTAGTGAGACAATAATATTAAGTGAATTTTATCCATAGTCGATGCTGTTGAACTCCGTGACTGTTCCTTTATAGGATGCAGAAAAATTTCCGCTACCAGTCACAATAAAATACTATTTATTCGTCAGACGACCGGTTTCTGGCTTGTGCCCATTCTCAGGTGTTTATACATTCATGTACATGTTTAAATTGTTGGAGATCAATAAAGATGACGAATCCTCATTATAATTATGCTGTGTTGACAGTTTTTCCACTCAGCTGCTCATTTGCTATCACTTTCACGTCCATGTTTCAGTTGTTTTTTTTAAATTACTTTCTTCGAGTCATGTCCACACGGTCTGTTTGTGGGATTGGGATAATTTGAAGAGGGTGATGCACGACTTCATCTCTAAATTTGTCTCAACCCTCCAAAAATGGCTCTGAGCACTATGGGACTCAACTTCTGAGGTCATCAGTCCCCTAGAACTTAGAACTAATTAAACCTAACTAACCTAAGGACATCACACACATCCATGCCCGAGGCTGGATTCGAACCTGCGACCGATGCGGTCACGCGGTTCCAGACTGTAGCGCCTAGAACCGCTCGGCCACGATGGCCGGCCTCAACCCTCCGTCACATACTCTACACCTCTGTTGTTGTGGGAGACTAGCTTATCCCACGTACTTGATCATAAACGTTACGAGATTCTATAAGAAGTCATTTTGTTGGGCAGCACTGCTCCATCAATAGCTCGGGTGTTTCTTTGGGAAATATCGTAGGTCGCCAGCCACCATCCTTGTGCTGAGTTGAGCTGTAGTTGAACTTGGTGGCGTATAGATGGCGAGAAGTTCCCTTGTACCCTATATTTAATGATGGACACATTCGTTATGAATATACATCAATTGTCGTATCCTCGAGTCTGAAGATAGAGCCTCGACTAAGAATCGAGAGTTTTATACTAGGAAACAATAAGGACAGCTGGAATACCATATATTTCCTTTCATCAGTGGAGTGTGTTTTCATCATCATCATCAGTCGGTTTACTCGCTGGCGACCTTCAGCCCTTTTGGAAACGATGTGCAGACGTAGATCCATTATCTTCTTTGCTTGATCCAAACCATTTACTTGCTACTCTTCGTCGCGGTCTCCTGGTTTCGATTTTTCTTTGCAGGTTGATCTTTTCTAAATTATCCCCTTCTCTACTCAAAATATGTGCAATGAACTGGAAGTAACTTTGACTGACATGGAAGGTAACCATCTTGTCATGCATGCTAAGTTCTCCTATAATGGACGTATTGTTTCTTCTTTCTGATGACGATCCTTTTACATCTTCCACCAAAACCACATCTCGAAGGCATCAGTTTGGCTCCTGTACTTAACTTTCACGGTCCAGATATCTCAGTCGTAGGAGAACACAGGGAACACCAGTGTTTCCACCAAGAGCATATTAGTTGGTTTCGATGTCTCCCTGTTCTGCCAGATGTTACTGAGTTTAACCATTGTGTCTCGGCCGAGGACGATTCGTCCCCTTATTTTTATCACACTTTCCTGTGTCATTGATCATAGCTCCATCATATCCAAAAACTTTCACTAGCTTTAGATCCATTAAGATACATGTAATGTGGATTTGCTCTAAACCTTGAATATTAATAACCATTAGTTTAATATTTTACCATGTTTATATCTAGACCCAAAGTTAAAGTAATAGTCTTCTATCTGGAGGATTACTGAGCTCTTCCTCACTTCCTGCGATGAGGGTAGTATTATACGCAATGGGTAGATTGTTAATTTTCCTGCCCCCAACTGAAATTCAACCAGCCATGATAGTGCGCCCCTGATGGCCTGCTCAGCATACATGTTACAGAGCTGAGGCAGCAATCTACAACCGACTCCATTTGACACCTAGATAAACTCCGAGTATTCACCACTCACCATTCTGGTTGTAGTTTGATTGTTATGAAGAACCTTTAGTAATGACAGTAGTTGTTTTAGAGCCCCAAAACCAAAGAACACATGCCACAACTTACACCAAATGGCACAATCAAAGGCCTTTTTATAATCTAAGAAACAATTGTATGCAGTGATAACGAACTACGACATATTTCAGTTACCTGCTTCAAATTCATGATTACCTCTAGAGTACGCTTACCTGCCACAGAACCTCCTTATTCTGCAGAAATCTGAGATTGCAGCAATTTCTTTAGGTATTGATTCATTATGACTGGAGGACTTCGATAGCGTGCAATGTTAATGTTGAAGTCCAATAACTCAGTTGCTAACTGATTCCTTTTTGTGAAGAGGAATTAGAACGGATGAAGTGCAGGTTTTACGACATTCCGAATTACATATTCACATTTAATATTAATATGGATTTAACACGCTGCTGATTTTGAGTATTATTCTTTGTCTTTTCTTGTTTTTACTCTATTTCGCCCCTTTCACATTACAGCATTACAATGACAGTATACATATACATAAAAATCAGGTATTTTAAAAAGGTTCAAAATTACAGGAGTGCCATTTTTGCGTCAGACCTATTCTTATTCATGTAAAAATACGAATATGTTCCCTTTATGGGAGACACAAGTATAGAACTGTAGCTAAATTCTCGCTCTTTGGAGAATTTTAGGTGAGCATTTCGCTCTAATTGTGTGAGAACCACACGTCGTCTACTTCATGAATGCTGATACTAATTATTATTCTTTTTCTTTCCTTTTTTTCTTTCTATCTTCGACAGATTGTGATGTTTGGTAGTAAGTTTGGAAACCGATCGAGTGAATCTGTTGTGATGATAAATATCGTCCAAATAGCTTACCATGTTTCAGGTGCCACTGAAAAATGGCGGAAGCGCTACAAAATACAAATGGCAGCAAACCTTGTATCGGATCAGACCGAAAGGTTCGTTTATCACCAAAAGGCATCTGGTCTGTTCGTCAATACGTATTTGAAGGTAAGTTTTCCGAAGATCAGTCTTGATAAAAAAACAGTGCTACCAGTCTGTTTGCTCACAGTGCCATTTAAAGGATCGGAACAGATAAAAACGAGTGTTTGAGAATTTATTGTGGGACTTGAAGTCGGAACAGATACGAGGGGATCCGTCTGGTTTTTCCACCAACATGACAGGTGATCCACGAACTACTGGATATCGGAATGAGGAAACCTTCATCCTGTAACCACTGTACTTCCAACTTTAATTTGTCTTTCAAGGCAAACGAAACGTTTCTAGCTGTACAAAACTTTGGAACCGCTGATGGTTTAACGTAATTTAGGCCTTGTGAAGAATAAATTTCCTTTACTTCACGTGTATGGTCACAAATTTTTTGACATCAGATTACCGATTTCGGTCTATAACGACTATCTTTAGATCTGCAGAAAAATATAGGAAAAAACATAAATACACTAGCAGATGGTCTACAGCTTAAAACAATAAAAGAGACCACAATGAAAGGTACTACTGACTTACATGTGCAGATATATACGCGTTATCCGGCGACATAATTGAGGTAATAATCTTCAGTTTATTCAGAATGACTTTTCAGGGCCATGACACAGCATAGCTGACGTCTAGATTTTCCAGTTTAGATTCACAGTCAGTTAATTATTGAAAGGTTATATATGAGTCACATCTATATTGAGAGGTTAGTCACCCATTTTTATTGGGAGGTTACGGAATTTAAACTTTTGGGAGGTTACATTGTACTGGAGCCAAAGTGGCATCGTCAAATGGTAAACACAAAATCAGTACCAGCATCGTCAAATATACATAAATAACAGCATATGCCAGAGTCATCTTGTCAGCAGCACTGCTGTTGAAAACAAGCTGCCGTACAGTAGCCATAAAATGTTTGTGTTGCAAGTTCACTATTTCCTTCATACTGAGTGCCTTACATATCTACTTCGTTTTCTCACGTTGTGCGCATAACTCAAGAGTTTTCTTGTTCCTTCTCTGTTTATATCATGTACTTTATTAACTAGATAATCATGTTAATGCACTGGTACGGAGTTTTATCATTCTTTTCTGGCAAAGGCGTGCCGCGTCACGCATTCATGTATCGACCGCCAAAGTTTACAATTTTGCATTTTCCATTGATACCTACATGAAAATAATTTGTGACCAATTCAATTTGCGTAACTCCTTAATGATGTGTCATTGTTATGGGGTATCTGAAATAAATGTAGAACACGAGAGGGTTAGCAGAGTGGGTCATAACAAGCATATTTTACATAGCAGCCCATGTCCGCATTCCTTAGCGTACGGCGCTAGGCGTCGTTGAACAAACATACCACACGAGCCGTCATCGTAGCAGGTCTGCAGGGCAACGTTTTCAATGCATTTGTGGCATCAAGAAGAAACCGAGGTAAAGTTTTATAACCTTTATTTGCCAACAGCTGCAAAAAGTGCTCCTACCAAAGTGGAAATTGCATTGGAAGCTACCATAATGCTCGCTATCAGCTCCTAATCTGTCTCAAAGGGTGTTTCATAGACAAGAGATTTCAGGTGGCTCCAGATGAGGGCAGCACATGTCACCTCGCACTATCCAGTACTCATCAAAGGTTTCATCTAAATGCATTCGTAGTGCATGTGCGAAGTGCGCACTTGCGCCAACTTGTTGGTAACACATTCACTGTCACATGTGGGGTGGAATATCTCCAACAACTTTGGCAATTTCTCGTAAAAAGATTAAGTGTCTGTCTCTGTTCAGTCGCCGGTGGAACATGTATGGACCGATCAGGTTATCGCCTACCAAACCGGCCCAAACGTTCACAGCGAAGCGATCTTTGCGACCACGGACAAAGGTGGCGTTCGGATTTTCCCGTACCCACACGTGTTGACTGTTGCTGTTGAATATATCCTCTCGTGTAAAGGATGCCTCATCCGTATGAAATATACGGTTCGCAAAGTCCGGCTGAATAGCACATCTTTTCCAAAACCACCGGCAGAATTCAGTTCGACGTGGAAAATCGTCTGGGTTAAGGGCGTGAACCATCTGAAGGCGGTAGGGTGCAAATAATCTTCATGCCACACACACCAAATTGTGGAATGGCTTACACCCATTTCCTGTGCAGCACGCCGCGAGATTGTTGAGGATGCGTTTTCCCGCAGTGCTAACGCCTCCTCTTCAAGACCTGGTGTACTCACTTTGCGTTGACGGCCGCGCCAGTCAGCCCTTCGCACCTGTAACACAAAATTAGTTCACCGGGTTTCAAAGTAGGCTTTAAATGCACATCTACCATTACGAGAACGTCCCAGTGGAAAACCTATCTCTCGTGAACCTGCCTCACACAGGGACCCGTGGATGCTATTGAATGTGCTGGATTGGAATCGAAAACCGTCGAAATACAAATTTGGGGCAGCGTGAGCATTTCCATCCCCCGTCTCGTAAACACGGTGCAGTATGCCCTTACCTCCCAAGAACAGCGCTCCATTTCCTATGCGCTTTATACAGTAACAAACACAAGAGTGTCCCCGAAGTGTTCCTGTTTGATGACAAACTGACGCAGGGCAAACCAGACTCCGCAGTGTGCAGAGGTGCTGCCCTCTGTACAACACCTATCAAACAGGCATTTGCACAGCCAAAAGCACCACGTTCACTTCCCAGTAACAGGCAGAAAACCGGTAGTGATGTCCCAATTGGAAGATATGCAGCTATATCGACTACAGTGTTTGCAAATAAAGGTCATAAAACTTCAGCCCGACGTATATTTTACCTTGACGTCACAAAATACATTGAAATCTTTGCCCTGAGTACCTGCTACCATGACGGCTCAGATGGCATGTTGTGTGCCTAGCCTCTTGGCGGCGAGCGACGCTGTTGAACGCCTTGCGCAGTACGCTAAGAGATGCGGACATGGGCTGCTATGTGAAATAAGCTTTCATGACCCACTCTATCAGCTCTCTCATTTTATACATTCATTTCTGGTACACTCTATACATATGTCACAACTGCAACCATTCGATGTGATCTGAGGCAAGGATGTGATTCTGTGTTCCAGCTGAACAGTACTGGCAACACCGTGTTGAGTGAGGGCATCATTCCGATAACTGAAAGAGTGACAAATGACCTATCGTGCCTACGCAGGTGACTAGATATACCAGAAAGTTTCCTCCTGTTGAAGGGATTGGCTGTCACGAAAGCAGTTTCACTTTACAGATACTTACAAAGATTCTAAAGGTGAACCTCGTCGGTCCTTCCATCGACCATAAAGAATTAAGACTCAAATTTGCTTGTTCGCCTTGTTACAGGAGGTATGAGTGTGCAAGTTACTTTTAACACCAAATTTTATTTCAGTCAAAACCCTCACGTAAATTCTTTATCGGCTATGCTGGTTTTCCCCTGAATAGTCATTACCAATAGACCATTGACGACTCTAGTAGGAGCTACGCTCGTAACATTCTCTGAGCAGCCATCGGCCGAGATATATTCATGAGCAGTTGATAATGATTAGTATAGCAGTTAAAGCATTAGTATAGTTTACCGCGTTCTCTGTACATCCGCTGGAGTTTTCGGATTCTCTATCTCGCTAAGGTAAAAATACCATAAAACAGATTGATTAGAAACATTTTCAGCTTTAAAAGAAAACTGATATTTTTTAAAAGAGATATGGAGATCAAAATGGTACGTGATTGTTGCTCGTAACTTTAACTTATAATTAAATCTGGGACGTAGCTCGTGTTTGAGCAACATTAAAAATAGATACTTGGTGTTTCCAATTATCCCACAGAAGGGGGTGAACAGAAGCAGCAATGTTAGTCTTACTATTTCTTAAAAAATAGGTCTTGGGACCTACAGACACATGTCAAGATCTTTTATGAACGTAGAAAAATAAGAACCAAAACTTATCTGGTACGAAAAAGTTTTATTCGGTACAGAAACTAAAAATATTTCATGAACTGTGGCTTTTTAATCTGTTTTCATATTAAAATTGTTATCGAAATAAGCATCAACGTAACTTTTGACTTCAAAATAACATATTTTGTACGCATACAATTTAAATGATTGTACACTTTTTCCCTATACTTTAATCACAGTATGATATGCTAGGTTGAGAACAGCGCCAGGTGGTTCTTCATTTCCGTCCAATTCTTCGTCTTCTGAAGAAGAAACACTGACGATTACCGTTTGTAATCACCCCAAAAATTCCGAAAACACCGCCCTACTTTTTACTTAATAGAATCAAAAGTCAGACCAAAATACACTTTAAAACTGATCTTCCGGTTGATAAATGGGACTGCAAATATGTTTGCCATGTACTTAAATTAAGACAAGACAATTTAGACCTCCACTTACAAATAAAGCTCCACATCCGACGTTTGTCATAGAGTGCACAAAACATCAACTGACAGTGTCTTCGACTTTCAAATTCTTCATTTCCCTGTTAGACTAGGTCACTATCATCAAAGACAAACAGATCGTCGAATGATATTCTCATTTGTCTTCCGACACGATAGAACAGAATTTTTTTGTAAGTTTCGTTCCTTTTCACAACACTGTTTCTATTTTCCCCATTTAAGGGGTAAGAGCATTGTAGAATTTTCAAAAAATCATTCTTTATTGGCTTAAAAGATGCTTTGACCCTATAAAACAAAAAAATCTATTCCATGAAAACTTTTGTTCTGTAGAGTACGACCTTTCACTTTGGAGCCTTGAATGACCCGAAACGGCCTATATGCGCCAATTTGATACCCCTTGTACTATCTGGGTATAGTTAGAAACATTTCAAACGAGAAATATTACATTAGCTTAGCTTCAACAAGCGTCAGTATATGTGCCAAAAACACAGCTCTTTCCATTCGAATCTTGATTTTGTGTGCGGCATTAACTTCTGATAGTTTATTTGTGATGTTGCAGTATACAATTTCGAGTTTCAAGCAAGAATGAGTGGTAAGAAAATATACTTGTGCAGAAAAGATCGTACCCAACGCGGCGTCGAAGAGTTAAAAGAACAAAATTGAAACTGAGAGCAGTTCGGAAGGAGTAAATGTCTCTGCTAAGAAATTGAAAGACATTAACTAGGTTTATGATGTGAATTACAGATTGAGCTATTGGGTTATTAACTTTCATGCCGAATTCTCTGTTATTTCTCAACGCATGAAGTGGAAAACGAGCAATGTAGACATCACGTTGCAAGACCGAGGTCCTCAAAACTTAGACTTCTCAATAGTTATTGCTTGCCCAAACTGCTCAGAAGTTGTTATACCAAGTATTAAGTTTATACGGAATGCATATGAAATAAACCGTCGAATGATACTACTCGTAGCTTACTTGAAGTAGGACTGAACGGAACTGTAAAGTTTTGTGCGGTCATGGAATTACCACGGCCGACATTTCAATCGTTCTATGACAGACTACAGGATACGACTTTTATGCCAACGGCAACAGTACGACAGGCGAGCTCTGGGATAGCAGATTAAAGGTAAAATTTTTCTAAAACTAGAAATTTTCATTTTTTCGTGTATATAACACATTGGTAAACTTCAAACGTGTTTTTCTAAGAGTATGATTTTTCAAAACATCACGCAGCTTGACTCCAAAATTTAACCCCAAAATTGAAATAATATTTTAAAATGAGTCACTTAGGAAATTTTCAGCTAGTTGACTTAAACACTATTTATTAACAAATGAGTGTCCTTTTTTGGAGAAAATTGGCTGAATTTCTTCAAACATTCGCCCATTAAGCAAAAATCAATATTTTTAAAATTCCCTACAGTACTAACTAGATAAACACAATTACACTACATAGATTTTTTTTCCAGATTAAAACTAGCACCAGTTATAGTGCGTGCCGTAGATCGACTCAAATTCAACATGCCTCGGTAATACTGCTGCAGTGCCACTATTTTGCAATATTCTCCGACCAAAATTATTTGTAATACAGGGTGAATCATCTAAAACTTCCACCACAGTTACTGTGGAAATGGAAAGTACTATTGATGTACGGTTATCACAGAATGGATTGGTAGTCATGGGCTCATGTTCTTAGCCAATCAACAGATAGTAATACGTAATACTAAGAAAGTGCATTTTTTGTGCAAACATATACTTTTTTCTAAATGGAACAATGCCTATTGACAATAACAAACTAAAATTAGGGTAAATTAGTTAATCTGAACGTCAGTCGTGTTTGTTTGCAGGATTGCAGTGTGCGTCGTTTGCGAGATATCGTTCTTTGAAAAGTTCCCACCCTGTGATAGGACACACTAAAGAACAATGCGAGAGCATACACCAATTATGTGGATTCTGATCAGTAATGAGACAATTGACCATCGCATGAACTGATTCAAAATGACGACCGAAAGCGGCAGTACGTGCTTCCAATCTGGCATGGAAAAACTGCTGCAAACGTGCTAGCACGGCAGCGGAGATGTGCGAGTAGGTTGCAGTAATACGTAGTTGCATATCAGTGGGTGTAGTTAGTACGTCCTTGTAGACGGCGTCTTTCGGCTTTACCCACAGAAAAAAAAGTCTACAGGCGTCAAACCCGGGGAACAGGACGGCCAAGCCGCGGGTCCTCTGCGTCCAATCCGACGATTTATAAACTATTCGCCAAGACATGCCGTAGTACTTCGTGCACTGTGTGCTGAGCAGCCATAATTTTGGTGTTATACCGAAGCCAAGGTAGCCCCTGAGAGCCGGCAACACATATTACACCACTGAGGACGAGGTTGTCTATGCCCAAGGCGTACCAAAAGCACCATAGTAACCACCGGATATTTACATACAAGATAATGGAAACAGACACTCCGAGCACTACTTCCTGCAGCAGGAGCTCGAGCCACGGCCTGCAGGAAGTATCACTACGCCAAAAACCTAATTGGTTGGAGACACCTATTTAGGGGCTAGAACCAGCCCCAAAGTGCAGTTCACGCCGGATGCCGACCTCGTGTACTGCGACCGTGGAAGATTACGTCTTCGTCTCTGGATTGGACTGTTACTAGTGTGTGTGTTACCATGAACCATTGTGGAGAATCAGAAGAGAACTTTTGTTTGCCTAAATTAGGAGACTTTTACTGGCATCGTTATTGTTACCTTTCGTTTGTATGTTCAGTCATCAACGTTGTGAACTTACATCAATGAAAGTTGTTTGAGAAAAATTGCTCATTGTCAGTCACAACGGTTGGTATCACAGGTTCCTCCTAGTATGCAGAGGAACGTCTTCCAGCATCTGTGGAAGATGGTCTGTTAGTAGGCTGCGATACTTCGCGCGTTCAGTGTTCACTCTATGAAAATCTGTTCTATGAGCAGATGGTTCACCGTCTCATACCACTCATTTACACTCCACGGACACTGATGTTTCACCTGACGAAGCCAGCGGAGACTGTCAACAGGCCAATAGTGCATGTTTCGGCAGTTTAAACGGTCGTGATTGGTGAATATGGCTCCATCACTAAACAAGATACATGATACATCTCGAGTATCTTAATACCCATGTACAGAAGTTAAGACGGTTCTCATTATCATTTCAGCGCAACTCTTGACGGAGCGAGATGTGATAGGGATGGAAACCATGTCGATGGAGCATGCTTGGAACACTTGCCTGATTCACTTCCTCATGCGATTGCGCGCTAGCCAACTTGCGGACCAACTGCAACAGCAGCTAAAACGTTAATATCCCCATCTTCTGTCGTCACTTGTTTCCTTCTGTTACGTTCTCTAGGTGTTTGTTACAATACTACTTTCACGTAAATGGTTGAAGTGGTTGATAAATAATTACCGAGATGATTGACATCTATTGGGATATCTTGCAGCATATACCGCACAAAAACGAACTGCATTCATTCTTCACTCGACGTGCACCATGAGCATGTCAGCTTTTTCTGCATTGGTAAATGGTATCGTCCACACACTACTTAGTGCTTGGATTGTGACACAATAATTTATTAGCAAGTCGCAGTGAATTCAAGGGACCGACTATCACACTGTAAGCAAACATAAAAAAATCGTACCTAGCAGCGACGCAGGTTGAAAGGCACAAAGAAGTGTCGGTGTGGAAATTTTTCAAAATACGTTGTCTCGGAAACCACTAGCACTAGAATGCTGCAACAAACACCACTGACATTCTAGTGGACCATAATTTTTGTTTGTTAATATCAATAAGCATTGTTGCATTTAAGAAGTTCAAAAAATGGTTCAAATGGCTCTGAGCACTATGGGACTTAACATCTATGGTCATCAGCCCCCTAGAACTTAGAACTACTTAAACCTAACTAATCTAAGGACATCACACAACACCCAGTCATCACGAGGCAGAGAAAATCCCTGACCCCGCCGGGAACCGAACCCGGGAAATTTAAGAAGTAATGTTTGCACAAAAAATACACTTCCTAAGTATTAGTACAATCAGTTTATTGGTTGACAGTACGAGGCCCTGACTACCTATCAACTCTGCGAAAACCTTGCGTGAGTAGCAATTTCCATTTCTGTAATATTAGCTGTGCAAGTCTTAAGTGGTCCACCCTCAGTGATTAATATATGCTCACGAGGCTAACCGAAGTATTTTTTCTGTGTGACCTTTCGGGTAGCCAAAAAAAAAAAAAAAAAAAAAAAAAAATTAAGGAAACGCTGTGTTAGGCCATTACAGTGGTGTTGCCTGTTAACAGTACCTGGCTGCAAGTTACCGTAACGTTTAAAGATCCCAATTAGAGGGTAAAGCCATGCAGCTTCTCACGTTCATCGGTGAATGTTACTCGAACAACGAACTCGCAATAGCAACAAAGAAACCTGATTACGTACTTCTAAGAGGCACAGTAAAAATAAATCATATTATAAAGTCAAACAATATATCTATAAAAAGGAAAGCTATGACACGTTAACTTAGCATTTACATTGACGAACATTTATTCTTCAACGAATATGCTAGACTGACAGCGACAAAACTCATGCATAAACTTGCAAGACTGAACATTACGCCTCGAGATAATGAAGATATTTTACACAGCACTCTTTGAGTCAATAACTTGTTTTGCGGCTGGTGCTTGGACACATCGATTCTGTTTAGTTACGCATAAAGCCATTGTGAGGCGCGCACAGAGGAGTCTTCTACTCAGGAACTCGGGGGCTTTCGTCACGACCTCGATTGAGGCACTGTGCGTGGTACTGGGAGTTTTCCCCATAGATATTACAATTCGTCAAATAACAATTGCCTACTGGCTGAAGAGGGAAGATGAGACAAAATAAGAGAAATAACTGGACAAGACATAATCGACAAATGGAAACTAACAAGTGGAGAATTGATACATGTCAGACAGAATGGGACACAACTGATAAGGGAAGACGAGTGTATTCTTTCTTCTCCAGTGTACAAGAGCGGATCAATTTGAAGTACATAAATCCAACAAGCGGCATGGTGCACTTTCTTCCGGGCCATGGGCCGTATCCTGTGCATCTCTACAGATCTGGCCTAAATCAGACTGACGCTTGTGCCTGTGATGAGAATGGAACACATGAACACACAATGCACATTTGCGATGTCCCAGGACACGTGAAATCGAGCTTAGGAAACCGAAACATTGGACAGTTAATACCTAGACAAGATGACTGGAACGCTATAAACAACATCGCAGAAGAAGTTCAAAATGGCTCTGAACACTATGGGACTCAACTGCTGAGGTCATTAGTCCCCTAGAACTTAGAACTAGTTAAACCTAGCTAACCTAAGGACATCACAAACATCCATGCCCGAGGCAGGATTCGAACCTGCGACTGTAGCGGCAGAAGAAGTATCGCGAGCACTATATGCGGCACAGAAACAGGAGAGACCATACGTTAGAATAAGACAGGCTCCACATCGGACAGATTAGCAGTACATAGTAAACGACACAGACACGAGCACAGGCACGGAATCGGATGTTATACCATACACAAGAAGTGAAGATAAACATACAGACATACCAAAAGTAAGGGAGGGTCCTACAATACTAAATCGAATCAATCTGAAAATGAAACTCTCTATGTAGCTGTCTGTTATATCATTTAGTAGCATGTAATGCTATTTGAAGATGTGACATTTCATCTTTCGCTTTGTCACGTGTGATTGGTTCGAAGTTTTACCGAGTCCTAGCACCTGATGCAGGTGATTATGTCATTTTAAATCAACTCCGAGTGTCAACAGTTCAAATGGTTCAAATGGCTCTAAGCACTATGAGACTTAACATCTGAGGTCATCAGTCCCCTAGACTTAGTACTACGTCACACATATCAATGTCCGAGGCAGGATTCGAACCTGCGACCGTAGCGGTCGCGCAGTTCCAGACTGAAGCGCCTAGAACCGCTCGGCCACACCGGGCGGCAACCTCCACTGTTACCTAAGGTTCGGACAGATAGCCTAACTAATCGATACATTAAATTAAGTATTACCACCGTCAAGGCAACATATGTAACAGATGAAACCATACAAGCAGAAGGTATAAAGGGAAAAACTGTCACATCATATCTAAGTCAAATTGCCATTTCTTGTCTCTTCCATTAAATTCATTTTTAATTTTAATTTAAAGTACACCCACAAACTATTATGTATCTCATTTATTATCGCCATCTAAGTTAGGAAAAAGTTAAAACAGAATTGTGTATATGCGTTTGTACTACGCATGGTGACGACTTTTAACGTCGTTTACAGTTCTGCCACCGGACAGAAGAGAAATTACGGGACGATGACAGATTTTTTGCATGCGTTCTATTTAGCGACGAATCGTCATTCATCAACAGCGGTAACGTAAACCGGCATAATATGCACTATTGGGCAACGGAAAATCCACGATGGCTGCGACAAGTGGAACATCAGAGACCTTGGTCGGTTAATGTATGGTGCGGCATTATGGGAGGAAGGATAATTGGCCCCCATTTTATCGATGGCAATCTAAATGGTGCAATATTGCTGACTTCCGCCGTAATGTTCTACCGATGTTACTACAAGATGTTTCACTGTATGACAGAATGGCGATGTACTTCCAACATAATGGATGTCCGGCACATAGCTCGCGTGCGGTTGAAGCGGTATTGAATAGCATTTTTCATGACAGGTGGATTGGTCGTCGAAGCACCATACCATGGCCCGCACGTTCCCTGGATCTGACGTACCCGGATTTCTTTCTGTGGGGAAAGTTGAAGGATATTTGCTATCGTGATCCACCGAGAACGCGTGACAACATGCGTCAGCGCATTGTCAATGCATGTGCGAACATTACGGAAGGCAAACTACTCGGTTTTGAGAGGAATGTCGTTACGCGTATAGCCAAATGCATTGAGGTTGACTGACATCATTTTGATCATTTATTGCATTAATGTGGTATTTACAGGTTTCACGCTGTAACAGCATGCGTCCTCAGAAATGATAATTTCACTAAGGTACATGTATCACATTGGAACAACCGAAATAAAATGTTCAAACGTACCTACGTTCTGTATTTTAATTTACAACTGTTCATCTACAATTGTGGGCCATATGTTTGTGACTATTACAGCGCCACCTGCCACAAAGCGAAAAAAGTGGTCCAACTAAAAAATTCATATTTCTTTACATACTACACGAATATGTAATAAAAAATGGGGGTTCCTATTTAAAAAAAACGCAGTTGATATCCGTGTGACCTATGGCAGCCCCATCTAGTGGGCCAACCATAGCGCCATTTGGTTTCCCCCTTCAAGCTAGACAAGTTTCGTTCTTTGTAGTTTTTTCGTTTGAAGCTTATTTCGTGACATATTTGGCCCGGTCACAATCAGTGGACCACCCTGTATACAGGGTGTTACAAAGAGGTACGGCCAAACTTTCAGGAAACATTCCTCACACACAAATAAAGAAAAGATGTTATGTGGACATGTGTCCGGAAACGCTTAATTTCCATTTTAGAGCTCATTTTAGTTTCGTCATTACGTACTGTACTTCGTCGATTCACCGCCAGTTGGCCCAATTGAAGGAAGGTAATGTTGACTTCGGTGCTTGTGTTGACATGCGACTCATTGCTCTACAGTACTAGCATCAAGCACATCAGTACGTAGCATCAACAGGTTAGTGTTCATCACGAACGTGGTTTTGCAGTCAGTGCAATGTTTACAAATGCGAAGTTGGCAGATGCCCATTTGATGTATGGATTAGCACGGGGCAATAGCCGTGGCGCGGTACGTTTGTATCGAGACAGATTTCCAGAACGAAGGTGTCCCGACAGGAAGACATTCGAAGCAATTGATCGGCGTCTTAGGGAGCACGGAACATTCCAGCCTATGACTCGAGACTGGGGAAGACCTAGAACGACGAGGACACCTGCAATGGACGAGGCAATTCGTCGTGCAGTTGACGATAACCCTAATGTCAGCGTCAGAGAAGTTGCTGCTGTACAAGGTAACGTTGACCACGTCACTGTATGGAGAGTGCTACGGGAGAACCAGTTGTTTCCGTACCATGTACAGAGTGTGTAGGCACTATCAGCAGCTGATTGGCCTCCACGGGTACACTTCTGCGAATGGTTCATCCAACAATGTGTCAATCCTCATTTCAGTGCAAATGTTCTCTTTACGGATGAGGCTTCATTCCAACGTGATCAAATTGTAAATTTTCACAATCAACATGTGTGGGCTGACGAGAATCCGCACGTAATTGTGCAATCACGTCATCAACACAGATTTTCTGTGAACGTTTGGGCAGGCAATGTTGGTGATGTCTTGATTGGGCCCCATGTTCTTCCACCTACGCTCAATGGAGCTCGTTATCATGATTTCATACGGGATACTCTACCTGTGCTGCTAGAACATGTGCCTTTACAAGTACGACACAACATGTGGTTAATGCACGATGGAGCTCGTGCACATTTCAGTAGAAGTGTTCGTACGCTTCTCAACAACATATTCGGTGACCAATGGATTGGTAGAGGCGGATCAATTCCATGGCCTCCACGCTCTCCTGACCTCAACCCACTTGACCTTCATTTATGGGGGCATATGAAAGCTCTTGTCTACGCAACCCCGGTACCAAATGCAGAGACTCTTCGTGCTCGTATTGTGGACGGCTGTGATACAATACGCCATTCTCCAGGGCTGCGTCAGCGCATCAGGGATTCCATGCGACGGAGGGTCGATGCATGTATCCTCGCTAACGGAGGACATTTTGAACATTTCCTGTAACAAAGTGTTTGAAGTCATGCTGGTACGTTCTGTTGCTGTGTGTTTCCATTCCATGATTAATGTGATTTGAAGAGAAGTAATAAAATGAGCTCTAACATGGAAAGTAAGCGTTTCCGGACACATGTCCTCATAACGTATTTTCTTTCTTTGTGTGTCAGGAATGTTTACTGAAAGTTTGGCCGTACCTTTTTGTAACACCCTGTATAATTCGTTTGTAAATTTTTCACCAACAAAAAAGTACTAGCAATCAAACTAAATTTATGTGATATGACATGTAAAACCACACGCTGTACTACCTGCTATGTAATAATAGGCAGCAGGTCTTTTTTGAGAATAAAGTAAATGTTTAAAGGGTGCTTTCGAAACAGCGGATACGTCCGCAGTAGACATGTCAGAGAATACAACGAAATGATGCACCGCATTTTGCTGACTTGCAGGCGAACATCCGAGTGCGGCTACACGAGTAGAAGCCGGCAGCGGGTCTGGTACACGAGGACCGTGGCGTCGACGCCGGCACTGAAGACGAGTGTAGTGGAAGGGACGTCGCCCGTGCACCAGCTGTAGCAGCCAGTAGTAGCATTTATTGTGTAACGAATCGAGTACGGCAAAGAGACAGGGGTACACTCGGCGTGGGAGGTGAGAGGTAGGGGTGGGGGTGGAAGAGACAGAGAGCACGGGGTGGGACCGGCGGGGGAGGGGGGGCGGCGCAAGGACGCACAGTGCTGCCACGTGGGGGTGGGTTTATGGGAGGAGAGAATATAGAGGGGGAGGGTTGGGAGGACGGGAGGGCAGTGAGTTTGCGCGGCACCAGCTGCGGGGGGCTGGGGGGGGGGGGGGGGTGGAGGGGGGGGGGAGGAGCGACCGCGAGCACGCCGGCGTCGCGGTCTCATTAGCCAGTGCGGGAGCTCGCCCAGTTAATTAGAGCGAAATCATTGTGATCCGGGAAAAACGAACCGGCGCCGCCGCCGCCGTCTTCAGCGCCCGCGTCGCTCACAACTGGCGGCCCCTGATGTCGCAGCTATCACTCCGGACACAAGGCGGCCGGATGTTCGCCGAATTATAACTGCCCGCCAGCGCCGCGCTGCTGCAGCTGACTGCCAGGCGGAAAACGGAACCACCAACTCCATAATTAATACTGAAATAATACCGGCGGAATTAAAAAAAAATTCCGTTTAAACTGCAGATCGTTCTGTCGGCGAGGCAGCGCCGCTTGATGTGGCGCATAAATAAAACGTGTCGGGTGCCGATTTACCTCGTTCTCCGCACACCCCTCTCTCTTAATTCTTTTCCGACGTTCCGCGAGGCTCGTCTTTTGAGCGCAGAATCTTTGCAAGCTTCTGGAAAGTAAAATTCCTTTGGTAATACCTGTGATTACGTATTCCGTTCAACAGGGGGAACCTTCCGGGCACATTTGGTAACTTAAGCAGAGGTCATGTGCCACGTCCCAAGCAGCAGAATGGTGACCTCACTCAACACAACGCGCCCACTACTGTACAGGTTATGAAACGTCCCCTTTGAAAAATTATACATCACTGTGCTTAAACTGACACACAATATTTTTGGCGCAACGCAATCTGACTTTCAATAATCCCTACAAAAGAATGGGCGTGACTAACATTAACCTATACCTTTTACAAATCACTTACCTCACAAAAATCTTCGTTACTCGAACTACTGCAATACAGCGAGCGCCACTACTGCCAGCTAAATAAAAGATTCAAACTACTGATAGGCGTAGTTAGCAAATGAAAGATTTTGATAAAGAACAAACAATGTATTTACCTTAATAGTGTTCAAAAGTCATAATACACTCCTGGAAATTGAAATAAGAACACCGTGAATTCATTGTCCCAGGAAGGGGAAACTTTATTGACACATTCCTGGGGTCAGATACATCACATGATCACACTGACAGAACCACAGGCACATAGACACAGGCAACAGAGCATGCACAATGTCGGCACTAGTACAGTGTATATCCACCTTTCGCAGCAATGCAGGCTGCTATCCTCCCATGGAGACGATCGTAGAGATGCTGGATGTAGTCCTGTGGAACGGCTTGCCATGCCATTTCCACCTGGCGCCTCAGTTGGACCAGCGTTCGTGCTGGACGTGCAGACCGCGTGAGACGACGCTTCATCCAGTCCCAAACATGCTCAATGGGGGACAGATCCGGAGATCTTGCTGGCCAGGGTAGTTGACTTACACCTTCTAGAGCACGTTGGGTGGCACGTGATACATGCGGACGTGCATTGTCCTGTTGGAACAGCAAGTTCCCTTGCCGGTCTAGGAATGGTAGAACGATGGGCTCGATGACGGTTTGGATGTACCGTGCACTATTCAGTGTCCCCTCGACGATCACCAGTGGTGTACGGCCAGTGTAGGAGATCGCTCCCCACACCATGATGCCGGGTGTTGGCCCTGTGTGCCTCGGTCGTATGCAGTCCTGATTGTGGCGCTCACCTGCACGGCGCCAAACACGCATACGACCATCATTGGCACCAAGGCAGAAGCGACTCTCATCGCTGGAGACGACATGTCTCCATTCATCCCTCCATTCACGCCTGTCGCGACGCCACTGGAGGCGGGCTGCACGATGTTGGGGCGTGAGCGGAAGACGGCCTAACGGTGTGCGGGACCGTAGCCCAGCTTCATGGAGACGGTTGCGAATGGTCCTCGCCGATACCCCAGGAGCAACAGTGTCCCTAATTTGCTGGGAAGTGGCGGTGCGGTCCCCTACGGCACTGCGTAGGATCCTACGGTCTTGGCGTGCATCCGTGCGTCGCTGCGGTCCGGTCCCAGGTCGACGGGCACGTGCACCTTCCGCCGACCACTGGCGACAACATCGATGTACTGTGGAGACCTCACGCCCCACGTGTTGAGCAATTCGGCGGTACGTCCACCCGGCCTCCCGCATGCCCACTATACGCCCTCGCTCAAAGTCCGTCAAGTGCACATACGGTTCACGTCCACGCTGTCGCGGCGTGGTACCAGTGTTAAAGACCGCGATGGAGCTCCGTATGCCACGGCAAACTGGCTGACACTGACGGCGGCGGTGCACAAATGCTGCGCAGCTAGTGCCATTCGACGGCCAACATCGCGGTTCCTGGTGTGTCCGCTGTGCCGTGCGTGTGATCATTGCTTGTACAGCCCTCTCGCAGTGTCCGGAGCAAGTATGGTGGGTCTGACACACCGGTGTCAATGTGTTCTTTTTTCCATTTCCAGGAGTGTATATATAGCAGTTCATGACATCCAGTCTTACAAATGTACTGTCTCTGATGGACACACGTCCAGATCATCCGCTCTCAAAACTCCGCCCTTTCTCTCCCCACATCCACCACTGTTGGCGGCTCACCTCCAACTGCGCAACGCTACGCGCTGTTAACAGCCAACTGCCCAACACTACAATAGCAAATTCCAACAATACCACCCAGCCACAGACTGCACACAGCACAGCCAGTGATTTTCATACAGAGCGCTACGTGGCGTTACCAATAAGAAAACCTAAACAGCCTACTTACAAGGTGTATTGCGTTCTTTCCTTAAATCACATCACACGAGTGCAGTTGTCGAGAAAAAAATTCTTGAAAATAACTTACGCTATTATTCATCTCGGAAAGCGCCGACATTTGTTTCTGTCTGGCGTCGGTGCGGTTATGGCTTCTTGTCAGGACCGCTCATTGTGAGGCCTGTCGGACTATATACAAATATATACCGCCTGCTAGTGAGTCTCTGCACAAGCCGTGGGGAGTGAACGCTCATTCTGCCTGCCGGCCCTATCGTTATTGCTTCCAAATACTACTGTGGGCCTTAACGCTGTTCTCTATAGTTAAGTGCAATTTGGGGATCATTCTGAGTCATTATGTCCGTTAATTAAGTGAGGCCACTTTGTTAATATCAGCGTTTCTGTAAGTCATTTTATTGGTTGGGTTATTACTAGCCATTCTTATTTCACACTTATGTTAATCATTTGTGTAACTTTAATGAATGTGCAACTTGTTATTTTCCCTGAATGCCAGTTTTGCCACCTTTGTTGGCCCACTTTGCATCTTTAGTATCAGCATGTTTCAGTGTGGACCTTGATGTGGGCAGTTCTGTTTTATTAAGCTTTAAGATCTTTGTTTTGTAATGATGTTGTGGTATTATGTGGCTGCGTAACTCTGGGTTGGAAGTGTATAGTGTTATTAGTCTTTTGAGATACGGTTAAACAAGAACAATTGTTTATGATTGATTATTTCACCGTGCCTAATATCTATGATTTACGTTTCGGACGCAAAAAATTATTCTTATTCGTGTTTATGTAATTCAATTAAAGTGAAGAATTATATATTGCATCAGTAAGAGGGCAAATGTCCGAATTGAAGTTAATATTAAAGTCTGTTTTGAGTCAAATTAAAATTGTAAAACAATCATAAGCTTGTCCATCACTAATGATACCCCGCTTCCTATTTCATTTAAAAAACTGCAGTGAGATAGAAATTTTTGATTTCCCAAGGCATTGAGTAGGACCACGGTTCAGGCGTGTAAAGTGAAATACACTACTGGCCATTAAAATTACTACACCAAGAAGAAATGCAGATGATAAACGGGTATTCATTGGACAAATATATTATACCAGAACTAACATTTTCACGTAGTTTGGGTTCACAGATCCTGAGAAATCAGTACCCATTAAACCACCTCTGGCTGTAATAACGGCCTTGATTCGCCTGGCCATTGACTCAAAGAGAGCTCAGATGGCATGTACAGGTACAGCTGCCCATGCAGTTTCAACACGATACCACAGTTCATCAAGAGTAGTGACTGGCGTATTGTGACGAGCCAGTTGCTGGGCCACCATTGACCACACGTTTTCATTTGGTGAGAGATCAAGAGAATGTGCTGGCCAGGGCAGCAGCTGAACTTTTTCTTTATCCAGAAAGGCCCGTACAGGACCTGCAACATACGGTAGTGCATTATCCTGCTGAAATGTAGGGTTTCGCTGGGATTGAATGAAGGGTAGAGCCACGGGTCGTAACACATCTGAAATGTAACATCCACTGTTCAAAGTGCTGTCAATGCGAACAAGAGGTGACCGAGACGTGTAACCAATGGCACCCCATACCATCACGCCGGGTGATCCGCCAGTATGGCGATGACGAATACACGCTTCCAATGTGCGTTCACCGCGATGTCGCCAAACACGGATGCGACCATCATGATGCTGTAAACAGAACCTGGATTCATCCGAAAAAAATGACGTTTTGCCATTCGTGCACCCAGGTTCGTAGCCGGCCGCGGTGGCCGTGTTGTTCTAGGCGCTACTGTCCGGAACCGCGGGACTGCCACGGTCGCAGGTTCGAATCCCGCCTCGGACATGGATGTGTGTGATGTCCTTAGGTTAGTTAGGTTTAAGTAGTTCTAAGTTCTAGGGGACTGATGACCTAAGATGTTAAGTCCCATAGTGCTCAGAGCCATTTGAACCATTTGAACCCAGGTTCGTAGTTGAGTACACCTTCGCATGCGCTCCTGTCTGTGATGCAGCGTCAAGGGTAATCGCAGCCATGGTCTCCGAGCTGATAATCCATGCTGCTGCTAATGTCGTCGACCTGTTCGTGCAGATCGTTGTTGTGTTGCAAACGTCCTCATCTGTTGACTCAGGGATCGAGACGTGGCTGCACGATCCGTTACAGCCATGCAGATAAGATGCCTGTCATCTCGACTGCTAGTGATACGAGGCCGTTGGGATCCAGAACGGCGTTCCGTATTACTCTGCTGAACCCACCGACTCAATATTCTGGTAACAGTCATTGGATTCGACCAACGCGAGCAGCAATGTCGTGGTACGATAAACCGCAATCGCGATAGGCTACAATCCGACCTTTATCAAAGTCGGAAACGTGATGGTACTCATTTCTCCCCCTTACACGAGGCATCACAACAACGTTTCACCAGACAACGCCGGTCAACTGCTGTTTGTGTATGAGAAGTCGGTTAGAAACTTTCCTCATGTCGGCACGTTGTAGGCGTCGCCACCGGCGCCAGCCTTGTGTGAATGCTCTGAAAAGCTAACCATTTGCATATCACAGCACCTTCTTTTTGTCGGTTAAATTTCGCGTCTGTTGCACGTCATCTTCGTGGTGTAGCAATGTTAATGGCCAGTAGTGTATATGCCTCACCCAGGGTAGGACCACGCATATTCCCTCAGTCTCTTCTCAGCCGGAGCAACGTGGAGGTTTCGGCTGAACTCGTGAGTAAGTTCACCTCCGAAAACACCCCTCCACGAACAGTACTGGTAGTTAGCAGCGCAATGTCTGCACTTGCTGCCTGATATGGGGCAGAACAGACCTCTGGTGGCCATCTCTGGCTGCGGTGAACGACCTGGACGTGGAGGTGGAACAGGAGTCTACAGGAAACTCGCGTTTTTTGCGGACGTTTAAGCCGGCACCGCCGGGCGGGATGTGGACTTAGGCGTGTATAAATGTGAGTGCGTGGCGTGTAGCGACGCACATACCGCGGTTGTGGCCCGCCGGCTAACCACGACCAGGACCGCGCGCTCCGCCGTAATCTCATTCTGCTGGCCGCCACAGCCACCGCTTAAAGATCCCCGCCCAGATTTTCCTTTTTTTTTATTCTTTAAAAACCTGCCAGTCATGGACGTAGGTAGGAACGAAACAAAGAAAACAGGAAAAGCAAATCTCTACGGGATTTGAAAACTTGTGCCTCAGATTAACGTTGCTATTCACAGGCGTGGAATAAACACGCGAGCGGCTGCCGTATTACGTCTGTAACTGCTTAATATGCAGGAGTGAGAGTGTGTGTAGTAGCGAGTGAACGTCTGTTGTTAAATCGAGGCCACATGGCGCATGAAAAATGTATAAGTCCGGCTGCTGCGAACTGCAAGCGGACAGTCGGGGCACACTGCCGACGCTCTTGGAAAATTTGATGGTTTAAATTAGCCCTTTTAGTTTTTAGCAGAGGGCTTCTCGAATTATGGAACTTCTCTGGCCACTCTCCAAATCCGTGAACGATTTCTAGATGGTTAACTGCACAGAATTTTGACAATCTTCTGTTCTTCTATCTGTGGTTTTTCATGTTCGGTAAGCCTCGTCGGTAATAACAATATCAGAAGAAAAGGAAGAGGCTATTACTATTTTTTGGACAAATACATAGAATGATGGACAACAGACTCAGCAAACACGGCTTCATATATCTTATGACAAAGAAATTAACAGCCACTTGGATTCAAGAGTGTCAGAAAGATTTAGAAAACAGTAACATAAAGGAAGAAGTACCTAGACTCTTACCAATACGGCTATGCCTTGCAAATAACGGTGCCGGATTATCTAAAGTGCTGCGTTATTAAGGGTGTCTTAAATTAGCTGCAAACACATAGGGTTTATAATTTATTAAATCCGACTTACATTAATTTTCGTGGAAAACCTAATTCTTGAGAGAGTACATATAATGTAGCATCACTCACTATGAAACATGTCCCAAATTTTTAGTCGGGAGAACGACGATCGCCATGGCAATAATACTTTATCACACAACGCCTGTACAAGCAATATCTCGGTACCGCATGTTTTTGATTCTTGCATAATGTACTCCAGGAAGAAGTCTGCAGCCTCCCAGGTCCTCTTCTCTATCGCTTTCATCATAATTTTGCTATATGCTTTTGAGTATCTCTTCTTCTTTTAAAGTTTGGTAATAAACACTAGCCCATTCAGCATCCTACTCAGCAGCAATAGCTTCACATATGTTTTTGGATAGGGTCCACCTTTAGCAAAACACAAGTGCTGGAGGACATAGGCCATGGCGTACTGTGTCTTGAAACCGGGACCTCGGTGGAACATGCAGCACCAGCAGCCCACAGACAAAAGTCTGCAGCAGAGAAGAGGTGAACGTAGGTCAGGCAGTGGCTCTGAAGGTGCGGTTCGCAGTTGAGAGCAGACTGCAAACCAAGGAGGCACTCTGGAGTCACTTGATTTCAACCAGCAGTAGGCCCTAGTTGGAAGGCAACTAGTTCAGCATTTGGTAACATCATGACTGGGCACAGTTCATGTAACAGCAGCTAGCAGAGGCAGGATGAACCACATTGGGTAATTTTCAGTGTAGGCGGCGGTCATTGACAGCTGGGTTTTGATAGCCAGAAATTACACTGTCTTGCCTCGGATTTATTAAGGCGTCACTTCCTGTCATGCATGACGCCTAAGCAACAGGTGGCAGGACCCAGTGTGTGGTAGTCATTCTCACTTCTGCGCCAGAGCACAGCCTTTGTCATGTCAGATCGTAATCTGGTAGTGAAGTACAGTTGGCAGCCCGTTGAATCACCTGACCGCAGGTTGCGGAACTGACTTATCACGGTGGTGGCGTACATACTTTACTCTTATTCTTTATGGTGCAGGCTGGTGCAGGGAAACAGGACGATGTTAACGTTAGTGCTATCAGCACTTTACAGACGATAATTCTTTGGAATCAATGCATAGTTGTTGTGAACTCATTGCCATTTGGTAATCGTGCTGCACTGGTGTGGTGAGGAACATGCTATTGCTGTGAGAGTGTTTCTCAACCAGTGTGATCTTGTGGCTGCTGCGCGAAAGGTATATTGACAGCATTACCATCTAGGACATTACGGACGTGTCCAGTCTGCCCATGCGATTACAATGAGGCTTTAGAAAGAATCCTCCAGGTAGCGTTCGAATGGTAAATACCCCAGAGGCTGATGGAGTTTCCAGCGATAGGAACCCTCGTCACTTTGTTCGACAACCTGCAGAAGCACTAGAGATTGGGCGTCGAAGCATACAAAGAGTATGGCACGAATTAAAGTTCTAGCTCTATAAGTTACAGGGGATTTAGTGCACAGGTGTTGGTTAAAATCAACACGGACACCAATTTCCTTAACAACATACCGATGTCTGAAGAAGTCCGCTGGACACGTCCGTAATATCCTAGATGGTAATGCTGTCAATATGCGTGTTAACAAAGGCAATTTTTGTTAGTGGGCATAGAAAAAGCCTTTTGAGGGTCAGGAGCTCCATTATATAGCCCCAAGGCTACAGTTTGGTGTGTGGAATCATGTCATGACGTAACTGGCCCTTACTGAGGATGGTACCATCCGCTTGGTATTTTGATATGCTTGAAACACTCTTTACACTGATACTACATGATCTTAACAGCGAAAGCATCCGGTTTCAGAAGGACAGAGCCATGTTACATATTGCTCAACCATCGGTGGAAGTCAGTAACCAATTATTTTGAAGATCTGTTATTCATTTAACGGTGACATTCCACGGCCTCCTACATCCCTTGACCTTAGCGTGTGTTACTTCTTCCTGTGGAAACGTCTTAAAGGCAATGCGTACCGCATACATTCTGCAACTGTCCATGAACTGAAACAGAAGATTGAAGACGAAATCACTGCCATTCCGCGGGAGGTGCTACATCGAACATTCTGTTAAAGGATATTAGAACGTAAACGCCAAAAAGCAGCAAATCCTTTCAACGTTATGATTATGGAGTAAAGACACACTTCGTGACATTTTGTAATAGTAACATAAGTAACATGAAGTGTACTTTCTCTTCTAACAAGAAGTTTCAATTTTATAATTACTCACTTAAATGTAAAATAGAGTCACACGATATTCAGATGAAGGAGTCTGATAGTTGGTCCTATGTTTCTTGTTAATGAGCTCTGAACAGAACTGTTTCTGCTATTTACTTGATATGTCATTGCCAGGAGAGCCCAAAACAACATGGCCCGATTTTGTCCTACATACAGCAGAAAATCCTGCAATTTACATAGGAGACTTCAGTAGTCATCATGAACTTTGGAAGTACTCTCAAAATGATGAAAATGGGAGCATGCTTGCAGAATGGATCGAAGAGAATAATCTTCATCTAGTGTTTGATGCCAAAGATCAAGGCACTTTCAGGTCAGCTGCTTGGGACAAGGATTCAAATCCTGACTTATGCTTTGTTAGCTGCAACGAAACTGGTTTTCCCATCAACACCACAAGGAAAGTGATAGATGCCTTTCCTCACAGCCAACACAGACCTGTAATAATACAAATTGGCTGCACTGTTCCTGTCATACGATCAACTCCGCATGCTCGATGGAATTTCCAGAAAGCTGACTGGATGAAGTTTTCAATGGAACTGGATAAGACCATTCGATGGATACCTCCATCACATAATAACTATCAACGCTTCATTGGTGCAGTAACAGCAACAGCTAAAAAGTGTATGCCAAGAGGATACCGAAAAGAATATGTTCCAGGATGGAATGATGAAAGTAAAACACTGTACCAACACTTCCAGCAAAGTGGTGACCCAGAGATAGCTACGGAACTATTGTCCAGCTCGGACATGTCTCGGAGGCAGAAATGGGCAGAAACAGTCGAAAATATGGACTTTACCCACTCGAGCAGGAAAGCATGGAGTCTCCTGAGAAAACTGGGAGGAAGTGCACCAGCATGCAGAAAAAATTCCGAAGTAACACCAGACCAAATTGCTTCCCACATCATTACTATCTCGAGAGGAACTCCTGACAAGAAACATACAAGACATACCAGACGACAGCTTCGTGACCTGAAAAAGAAGGCATCTCCCTCATCTGAATATACCCATCCATTCACAGTTTCAGACATTGACTCTGGACTGTAGGACCTCAAACCGCTTAAGGCACCTGGATTCGATGGTATCCATCCAGAATTCCTGATCCATATGGGAGGAAAAGCTAAGAAATGGCTGGCAGAATTCTTCACTGACATCCTGCTGACTGGTCAACTTCCATCAGAGTTTAAAAAGGCGAAGATAATATCTGTTCTGAAACCTGGCAAACCCAGCAACAAGGTAGAAAACTATCGATCCCTTTCCCTACTCAGCTGCTGCTACAAGCTTTTTGAAAGGCTAATATATAACAGAATAAGTAGCGCTATCTTGGAGAACGTTCCAGTTGATCAGGCAGGCTTCAGACCAGGGCGTAGCTGCTGCGACCAAGTATTGTCTCTCACATCCTTCATAGATTCAGGATACCAAATGAAGCACAAAACATCTGTGGCATTTGTTGATCTAACTGCCGCCTTCGACACCGTGTGGAGGGAAGGCCTTATCTACAAATTTCTCCGCATCATACCCTGCAGAACAATGGCTCGACTGATTAACAGCATGCTAAGTGATCGGAAGTTCCAGGTAATCAGTGGAAGCAACATAAGTAAAGAGAGGAAGCTGAACAAAGGATTGCCTCAAGGATCAGTTCTCTCACCCTTACTGTTCAACCTATATCTATCTGATCTACCTGACACTTCGTCCAGAAAATACTGCTATGATGATGACCTGGCTCTAGCCGTAAAACACCAGGAAATGAAGACAACAGAAGAGATTCTAGCCAATGACCTGTCTGCATTAGATACTTACTTCAAAATCTGGAGACTCCAACCCAGTGTGAGTAAAACAGAAGTGTGTTGCTTCCATCTAAATAACGGGTTGGCGAACGTAAAACTGGAAGTAAGTTTCAGAGGCAGAATTCTTCGTCATAATTGGAACCCAAAATATCTTGGTGTCATCCTGGATCGTACACTATGCTTCAAACAACACCTTCTTAACTTAGCTCAAAAGCTGAGGACTCGAAACAACATCCTCCATAAGCTATGCGGAACTACCTGGGGATCTTCAGCAACCACCCTGCGATCTTCAGCTCCGGGCTTGGTGTACTCAAGTGCTGAGTATTGTGCACCTGTTTGGATGAACAGTCATCATACAAGGCTTGTTGATACCCAGCTAAATACGACAATGCGCATAATATCTGGCGCAATCAGATCTACTCCAGTTTATTGGCTTCCACTGTTAACCGGTATAATGCCTCCTGATCTACGCAAATGTACTGCCCTTATGAGAGAATTCCACAAGATCTCCAGGAATTCTACCCTACCCGTGCATAGCGACCTGCAACTCAGGTGCTAAACTTCCAAGTGGATTCGACTTACCACGCAAGACCTGGACTACTGTCAACAGAATCCGTACCAGCCATGGGTGATGCTCTCTTTGAGTGGAGGAATGTGCCTGATCCATTTTGTGACAAGGACTGGATATTCAGTTATATAGACAAACTTCAGTTCCTTGTGTCTCACAGTCACTTTTTGTAGGACTGGACAATAAATAAGTCACACGTACTTATTGTCCAGTCCTACAAAAAGTGACGGTGAGAAACTCAGTTTCATGGACACGCTAAGACACGACCTTCAATATTGACTTTTTTCTGTTGCTCTGTTGCGTTCAGCCAGCGCTAACATTACAAAAGCTACTACTGAAGTTACAAGAAGTGAACTCTGCTAACATTAGTTAAAATACAGTAAATGGATTTAGGTTCATTATTTTCCTAGGCAAATAAAAAAATACTCGAAGGTAATTTGCCTTACTTTTTGAAATGGCATATGTAAAATAAATATTAACAAGTGGTTTTCAAACCAATAGAGAATCTTTTTCAGATTCGTCACTAATTACTCTGAATAACACCACAGACACTTTTCTCGATCCCTCTAAACGAAAATTGCACCCTCTGACCAGGTTTGGGAAATACTCGTACTATACACACTTCTTGCCCTTCCCTCCGTAATTTTCATCAAACAGTCCATTACATCTAGTTGATATATGAAATCCAGCAAAACTTCCTCATCACTGAGGCCTCTCCCAATTAAGTCCTGTCTTACTGATAAAGGAAATTGACATAATACATTGCACACAAGGTGTTAGGGCGTAAGGAATAAGCCAAGGATTCTTAAGATTCAATTGCCTTTCAGAATAAGGTTTGAGACCATCACACTTGTTAGCATATTCATCTGGACCCAGATTTTCTACACTTGAGCTACTGTGAGCTCTTTCCGACCAGTCTTGGTTTCTAAAAGCTACTTGAAATTCGTAAGATGTTTTATATTTATCTTGGAACATGAATCCCCATTGTATATCATCACCACTTAGATGGCCCACAACAAATCTGATTTTCTCTTCATCTGACTATCCTTCAGGAAATGGAATGATTTTAAAAATATACCCAGGTAGAAATCACCAACGAGATCATATGGAGCGAAATCATGTAATTTCAATTCGTCTCCTTTGATCCTAACACCATTAAGCACAGTAAGCCCATTCCACTTATGTTCCTTTACTTAATTTAACTGTTTAGCTACTCACTGATTAGTTTGGGAAATAACATTATCTAAGGTAGCTACATTACTCTCCTCTTCCAGTGCAGGTTGTTTGGTCTTACGTGTGTAATCCTCTAAAACAGGATATCACTTCAATACGTTGTATCTGACAATTTTTGCTAGTGTTTCAGCCTGTTCAGCCATCTCTGACTATATTTTACTTAAACTACTAACTACATTTTCAACTGCTATACAATGATTTTTAATTTGCTGTCTCACAAGAGCCTTTTAACCCAGAGGTTTCTTTACTAACTACACAAATAGCTGCACCTTGTTCCGTTTTTCATTTTAGCTACAGAGCTTTCAGTCTTAATACCTAATCTAGTTACTTCCTTGTGCACTGCTGCTAAATCTGCAGCTACTTCCTCCTTAAACTAAATAAATATATATATGTAATATAAATCTTTCAACATCCAGGACATTGTCTGGGTGAGTTTCTCGCAGACACTTTTGTGGAACAGGCTGGTAAATAAAGATTAAAAATTACCTTCTGATGAATTTTGACAGGAATGTATCCAATCATGGCAGTTTGTTGACAATATATGTGAGTAGGTGAGCTCTGAGTGAAGTAGAGTTCAACAGCACAATAACGTTAATTCATCTCGGTTCTATGGAGGGAACAATATCCTTCTACAATAAGCTCAGAGATGTTCTTGCTGAAGGTAAGTAAGTTCTAGTGTAGGAAGAAGTACTTCACTGGACAGGACAGGAAATTTCTAAGAATGGCTGGATATACCCTTACAGATACAATTCTACGAGTGCCTCCTATAGAGACAAAAGTCCTGTGAAACAGGATTTATTATAGAATTATTTGGGGGGATGTTGGACATCTGGGAAGCTAGTGGGGAATTATCTTCAAATTTATATTTGAACAGAATGAATCGTTTTCTTAGTAAGAACACCAGAGTCAGGATCAGGTACCTCTACAAAGTATGAGGGAAAAATCTGCTGTGAGCCAATGCCAACAGACCCAGAAGATCGGGTGGGAAATTCAAAGTTGCAGTAACGTCGCATGTAACTAACATTGAATGAAGCGTAACCGTAAGAGACATTTATTGTAATGAGCTGACATGGGTAATTTTTTTTATCTTGATGCTGTGTTTAAATGCATTATCATCAGCGTTGCGGATGCGAGTGGATTCGCTACTGGTTGCTGCTTCGTTGCTTCCGAAGGATATTGCAGGTTGATGACATGGCCTGCAGACCTTTGAGTTTTCGCTGCCCTTCGACGATGATAGTGGGGATGGTTACAATTTGTGCCATTGGTGAAAACGTTTAGAGCGTCTAGACTGTTGCTTAATCATAACGGTCTTCAGAGTCTTCCAGTTAAAATTTGTGGTATTCGGTTCCTGTGCCAGTCTTGATACTTTTATGCCCGTTATGTTTGAGTCCGTTTATGGTGTCTCATAATGTATCGACTTTATGGTAGAGTCTTCATTTTAGTCTCGAGTAGTGGCACACTGGGTTTCTCGTGTGACGTCGTGATACTGATTAATGAGCGTGCCGACAAGCTCAACTAAAGAACTGTGTTTGGGATTCATTGTAATGTTTTCATCCTTGTTTTGGTAATGTCAGATGTAACTGATGACAAAATTACTGGCTTGTGGGCTCTTAAGTTTGTTTCCAGTACTAAGTGTTTGAGGAAGAGATATACGGCTTTGTTAACTGCAGTCGTTTGTTCGCGATAAATGTTTGCAAAAAACAAAAATTGGCTCTGAGCACTATGCGACTTAACTTATGAGGTCATCAGTCGCCTAGAACTTAGAACTAATTAAACCTAACTAACCTAAGGACATCACACGCATACGTGCCCGAGGCAGGATTCGAACCTGCGACCGTAGCGGTCGCTCGGCTCCAGACTTTAGCGCCTAGAACCGAACGGGCACTCCGGCCGGCTGCGAAAAACAACGTTAGGTCTAAAATTCCTGGGCATTTCCTCTCTGGTCCCCGTGGGAATTTGTTGTTGTTAATGATGACGTCGACGCGCAGCACTTGTTTCTTACTCATACTGCAACACATGGTGTTTTTGTTTAAATACCATTAGTGGCGGTTGATGTGCTAGTGGTTTCACCTGGATGTAGAAACAGTTGTATCATTTGCAAATTGGGCTAGCCGCCAGTGATGCTCAAATGGAAAGTCATTAAAGTAAATGCTGAATAAAATAGGCTAGCGTACGGAGCCTCGTGGTATTCTGGATTTGGCCGATAAAGATCCTAAGTACCGCGACTAAATGGTGCGAGGTTCTTCCCACTTCACACGAGGATTACGATCGCAGCGACCGCCCCCCACAATCGCCACCACTCGACGTCGCAATACCGTCTAAGCTGGCCATCGACTTCATTTCTTGTTACTGCTCCTGGCGATACAATAAACCACATGGTCCACAATGAACAAGGTTTTCAACGGAAACGGCTACACCGAACGACAAACTTCGTAGCCTATTTCACCAAAGACGTGTAAGTAGAAAAACTTCTTATTTGCCGTTCTGTGTCTCAGTAATGGAAAAGATTAGCTGGCTCCTAAAAATACATAAAACCGATTTAGTCTTCAGGACTCCAGTAAAAATTCAACAACCAGTGAAAGATATTGTAGGCCTCAGAAAGCGATGATTATACAGAATAATGTGTGCGTGTGGACGGCTATATATTGGACAGAGTGTGCACACTATTAAACAGTGCTGTATATAACAAGACACGTGTTTCCACCTAAGGTTCTCCTGAGAAATCCGCGGTATCAGAACATGCTGCGGAAAACGGACGCCGGGTAGCATACGATGAATTAGCTATAACTGAATCGACAATTGGTTTCTGCGACAGCTTAATAAAAGGAGATATCAAGGTAAAAATATCCGAAAACACCTTTAAGGAAGACGGCGGTCTGCGTTAAGCACAACATAAGGGCGTGGCGGTCTTGCAACCAAGACGTTTTGTTCTATAAAGACCTCAGCTGTAAACAGCGGTGAGGGACAAGTTGATTATGTTGAGAAACTGCACAGAAAAGTTTCAGCAAAATCTCGTAAAGAAGATATTTCAAGTACATTATGATTTTATTATTCAGGTAAGTCATTCTTTTCAAATGTTTGTAGATTAACGATATATTTTTTAAATTATAAATTTTAGGCTACATTTTATTGTTTTAAGATGCGACTATCAACACTTAGCTTCGTGTACTTGTAAAATGAGTGCATGAGCTACAGTTAAATTACCATTGTGTACTTGCTGAGTGAGTTAACGATACATTAGCGCGGAACCACACAGAAATAAAAAATTAAAACTTCCGCACTATTTCAGTTTATGATATTTCAGTTTATGATACTAATATTTCCAGTACCAAGTTTTGAAATAATGAAGTAGAACAACCTCAAAAATTTATCTTTGATTCAGTACGATTCAAAATTAATTTTTTTTTTTCGCCTTCTACAGCACGTATTCAGGATGGCCTAAGACATTTCTCCCATCACTATGTTGCGTAAATAATACACTTAAAAGGTGCTAAGGGACAAAAGTTATTATAATTCAGTTGCTTCAAGAATTATTTACATTTACCTGTTTAACAACCGCTTTTGAAGCACTTTCAGGAGTATATTCAGGATCGTTATCTCAGTCATTGTTATCTATATCATCCTAGGATTTGTGCATTATCCTGTCAAAAAAACAGCAAATGTTACTACTAATACAAGCAACCATGTTTTTTGGCACTTACCTCTGTTTAAATGCACACATCGTGACACCATTACGCTAGGTATATACGTGAGAAATTTTCGCTCTTGGAGTGTTTTCGCGAGTTTACGTGTGTAAGCAGCGCCTAGAGTCAGGTCGCCGGGCATGTCCGAGAGTGGGGCAAGAGCTCAGATATTCGCGCACTGCGAGTTGTACTGGTTGCCCTGAGAAGAGCAATATTCATTCATATGTAATTACGAACAGTGCAATGGCTTAAGACTTTTGTGGTTCTTAAAGACGCACATAAAATGTACAGAAGAAACATTTACCATTCAACGTAATTTATTTAAAAACTATCGATTTATTATGTATATTATTCTCTGTTGAAATATTAAAATGAAATAGTCGAATGATTTTATATTATTACCTACTCTGGTCTTGATCTTGGATGAGGATAGATGTGAGAGGCATTGTAAGTGAAGTTACATTGCATTTTTGGTTAAGTATTTGTGTTGAGGTGGACTAAAAACCTTTATTTATGTATCTTTATCATCCCAACATGTTAGGAAACTAACAATTTATTTTTTCAAGGTATCAGACGCGCAATATAGCGCTAGCCTATAATTGATTGGTGACGGGCATTTTCACGGCCGCAACGTTTTATTTGTATATTGGCAATATTAAGCGGCACAGAACTGCAGAAATAACTTACAAAGTTTGCAGTTTCATTTATTATTTAACTTCAGTGTAATTTTAATTTATTTGCAAAGATTAATAGCAGTTTTCAGTAAATTCTTGTGGTTGCCGCATAACGGCTATCTTTTATCTCAGCTACGTAAATTCACAGAAATTAACGTATCCGAAATGATCAGTGATAAACGTGCCACACAATAATATTTCACTACGCGAACCCATAACATTAAAGCAGTATTAATTTCAATCAAATTGCAATGCATAAAGAACTTGAGGTATTTCGTTAACGTACGAGCTAGTACAGAGCTTGACACCGCTCTGCAAGTGTTTCTTATTGCGGGCATTAAACCTTCATATAATATTTCCAAATAGTTTAATGAAATGCATATGAACATGCAATTAAAGCACACCACTTGACGTACAGAACAGAACACAACAACATACATAATAAAAATAACACTGAGATTAGAACTCTAGTATAGGCAGAAATCTCCGTCTCTAGAGATCTGCTGGCAGCAGCTCTCAGATAAGAAAAACTATCCCAGCGTTGTCGGGATAGCTGAGAGTACTCGCAGGGCGTTGAACGGTCGTATTGCATCCCAGATTTGTGCCGTATTCCACAGTTTGTACACCACTACGCATTGGTAATACATTTTGCCGTACTCATGTACACATTAAATATAGATGCGCAGGAAACTGTGTGTTTATAACCATAATATGTGGCCGTGGCATCTTTGTGAAAGAAGAGGTCGCAAGTTTTTCCTCCTAAACTAATAGTATGAGCAGTTAGCCTATTTCAAAAGTTCTGGACTTAAACAACGCTACGCAGCAAATAACATACAGAAACACCGTAGACATATTATATACTCGATGCCTCATTTAGAAGAAGCGCTATCCACTCGCCACAGCAACACCGCTACAGTCTGCTCAATAAACGTCTGCAGGGATTGTCAGGACAGTTGGGGCTACTGTCGCGAAGGATACGCATAGTGAATCACTGTCAGTGATGCGTTGGCAAAAAAAGTAATGAAGAAAGCAGCCGGGAAGTAGACTCAGAAGGAAGTTGTGTACGTAATTATTTTGTACAAGCAAAGGCCAGCGACATGGAATAAGCAGATACTGGATTGCAGGAACTGAAACAAGAAGAAAAGCTTGTTGGGAGAAATGGCTATAGTTTTTAACACCTCCCCAGAAGAAACTTACGATAATATCCACAGTTCAAGGAATCAAGCAAAGTAGTTCTATAACACAGACTAATTAACATAGAGAAACAAGTGTAGTTCTGTTTGAAAGCAGTCATTTTAGAATTCGGAAAATCACCACTTAACTACAAATAATACAGCTGTAGGTCCTACATATAATTTTATGTGACATAGTATTTACTGATTACATTATAATATTCGGTGTTGAAAAACAGACCTTCAGGAATTTGTGAGTGGTTCCTTAAGCAAATACAAGTAAAGAGATTCAAATAAAAGTATGTACGGAAATGTTTCAATTATCAAATACCCGCCATATTTGGCTTTTAAACCTCTACGCATATCAAGATAAAATTAGTATAACGTTACTTCATTGCAGTTGCTACCCCCTCCCCCCTTTTTTACGAGTCCTCAGTCCTCTGGCTGCTTTGATTCGGCCTGCCACAAATGCCTCTCCTTTGACTACCTCTTCATCTCATTGTCAGAATAGTACTTGTAACCTACGCCCTCAATTGTTTGTTGAATGTATTCGAATTTCTGTTATCCTCTATAGTTTTTACCACCTACAGTTCCCTCGAGTACCATGGCAGTTATTCCCAGATGTAACAGATGTGCCATCACCCTGTTCCTTCCTCTTATAATTCTTTTCCATTTGTTCATTTCCCAGCCGGCCGGTGTGGCCAAGCTGTTCTAGGCGCTTCAGTCTGGAGCCGCGCAACCGCTACGGTCGCAGATTCGAATCCTGCCTCGGGCATGGATGTGTGTGATGTCCTTAGGTTAGTTAGGTTTAAGTAGTACTAAGTTCTAGGGGACCGATGACCTCAGATGTTAAGTCCCATAGTGCTCAGAGCCATTTGAACCATTTTGTTCCTTTCCCCACCGATTGTCCGGAGAACCTCCTCATTCCTTACCTTATCAGTTCACAAATTTTCAACAGTCATCTGTAGCACCACATGTATAATGCTTCGATTCTCTTCTTTCGCGTTTTTCCCACAGCCCATGTTTCACTACCTTACAGTTTTGTTATCCAGACATACATTCTTCATCATATTAAGGACTGTTTTTGACACTAGTAGGCTTCTCTTGGCCAGGAAATGCTCTTTTTGTCATCGCTTGTCAGCTTTTTATGTCCTCCTTACTCCGTACGTCATCGGTTATTTTGCTGCCTAGGTAGCAGAATTCTTTAACTTCGTCTACTTTCTGGTCATCAGTTCTGATATTAGGGTTCTCGCTGTTCTCATTTCTGTTACTTCTCAACTTCTCATTACTTACTCTTTTCTCGATTTACTCTCAAAGCGTATTCTATACTCGTTAGACTATTCGTTTCATTCAGCAGATCCTGTAATTGCTCTTCCCTTTCACTGAGGATAGCAATGTCATCAGCGAATCTCATCATTTACATCCGTACACCTTGAATTTTAGTCCCACTGCTGAATCTTTCTTTTGTTTCCGTCACTGCTTCTTCGTGTACAGGTTGAACAGTAGGTGTGAAAGACTATATAGGTAGCAATATGTTACATTTCAAACACATTTTAACAAAAGAATACAAGCAGCAAATAGTTTACTTATTAATATACAGTGGATGTATATTAATGAAAGGAAAACTGAAACTATGGAAGAAAAAGTGGATTGATGAAAGTTAAAATCCTGAAACAGCAACTGAAGCTTTAAAGAACTGTGACAAGCAGTTTTTCCCAAATGTATATGTTTTACTTCAAATATTTGGGACTATTCCTGCCACCACAAGCACACCTGAACAAAGCTTCTCTACTTTGAGACGAATAAAGACTTACTTACCTAAAACAGTGGGGCAGGTGAGACTAAATAGATTGGCTCTTGCAAATATCCATGAAGAAATAGATACGGAAATTGAAAATATCATTGACATATTCAGTAAAAAGCAACAGAGACGAATGAGCATGACAAATTGGGCAGAAGACGGAAATTTCCAGTGAATTTTGTTACACTGTTTTTTTATATTCAAGTCAAGTTCAAGTGTTTACATTCATGTCATCTTCTGTATCCAGATAATTAATGAAAACTTATTTGTTGTAAGTTGACCTTTTTATAGTTTATGTAATTTATAAAATCTCCCATGTTAAAATAAGATTTCTTTCTTTACCCTGACCTCCAAAACAGTTACCAAAAACTGCTTTAAGCAACACCAAATTTTACCAACTTGTCGGTGGAGGACCCCAACTGTCCTTTTGTTAAGCAATATTCCATTCCCCCAAACCCCCTCCCGCCCCCCCCCCCCCCCTCATTAGCCCCCTCCCTTGACCGACTTCTAGAATCGCCCCTCTTTAACACTGTCGAAAGCTTTTTCGAGGTCGACCAATCCTATGAATGTGTAATGATTTTTCTTTAGTCTTGCTTCCATTATTAACCGGAACGTCAGAATTGCGTCTCTGGTGCCTTTACTTTACCGAATATTAAAGAGAATAAATGTAGGTGATGGTAGAAATATAAGTCAGTCTTCAACACTAATGGATTTACGCATAACATTATCTACATTGGCAAATTTTTTGTCCAATTATAAAGAATATTTATTCCATCTTCATCGCTGTCATTCTCGTAAAATTTCTTTTTTTTTTCCTTGTGCATCTTCCGTCACAAATTATACCGTGAGATACTTGCATGCTTCAAAATCATTATGCTGCCTAATCCGCTCTCTTACACGAGCAAGGTCATTTACGTTTCGTCTTTGCCGCTAAAAGTATTAAAAGTGCAGTTGGAGCTCTAAGCTCTTCCACCGCAACCTCTTCGTTCAAGCACGGAACTATGACAAAAAAATCTCGCCAAGAGTGATCTCTCAGCTGTCACAGACACTCTCGCCCTGCTTTGTGTAAATGCTTCCGAAATCTGCTCTCGCCAGATTCTACATCTACATCTACGTGGTTACTCTGCAATTCGCACTTAAGTGCCTGGCAGAGGGTTCATCGAACCATTTTCGTACTACTTCTCTACCATTCTACTCTCGAATGGCGCGGGGGAGAAGGTAACACCTAAATCTTTCCGTTCGAGCTCCGATTTCTCTTATTTTATTATGATGATCATTTGTCCCTACCTAGGTGGGTGCCAACAAAATATTTTCGCATACGGAAGAGAAAGTTGCTGATTGAAATTTCGTGAATAGATCTCGCCGCAAAGAAACCCGCCTTATTTTATTATGATGATCATTTGTCCCTACCTAGGTGGGTGCCAACAAAATATTTTCGCATGCGGAAGAGAAAGTTGGTGATTGAAATTTCGTGAATAGATCTCGCCGCAAAGAACCCGCCTTTGTTTCAGTGACTGCCACCCCAACTTGCGTATTATATCAGTGACACTCTCACCTCTATTGCGCAATAACACGAATCGAGCTGCCTTTCTTTGCACTTTTTCGATGTCCTCCGTCAGTCCTACTTGGTAAGGATCCCACACTGTGTAGCAACGTTCCAGCAGAGGACGGACAAGTGCAATGTACGCTGTCTCTTTAGTGGGTTTGTCGCATCTTCTAAGTGTTCTGCCAACAAAACTCAGTCTTTGTTTCGCCTTCCTCACAATACTATGTATGTGGTCTTTCCAATTTAAGTTGCTCGTAATTCCTAGGTATTTAATCGGATTGATAGCCCTTAGATTTGTGCTGTTTATCGTATATCCAAAATTTATCGGATTTCTTTTAGTACCCGTGTGGATGACATCGCACTTTTCTTTGCTTAGTGCTAATTGCCACTTTTCGCACCATACAGAAATTCTCTCTAGATCGTTTTGTAATTGGAATTGATCGTCTGTTGATTTTACTAGACGGTAAATTACAGCATCATCTGCAAACAATGTAAGGGGGCTGCTCAGACTGTTACCTAGATCATTTATGCAAATCTGGAACAGCAGAGGGCCTATGACACTACCTGGCGGAACGCCAGATGTCTTCTGTTCTACTCGATGATTTACCGTCTATCACTACGAACTGTGAACTCTCTGAGAGGAAATTACGAATCCAGTCACACAACAATTTCATTAATAGTCGCTTGTCAGGAACGGTATCAAAAGTCTTCTGGAAATCTAGGAATATGGAATCGATCTGAGATCCCTTGTCGACAGCACTCATTACTTCATGGGAATAAAGAGCTAGCTGTGTTGCACAAAACGATATTTTCTGAATCCGTGTTGGTTATGTATCAAATGGCTCTGAGCACTATGGGACTTAACTCCTGAGGTCATCAGTCCTCTAGAACTTAGAACTAATTAAACCTAACCTAACATAAGGACATCACACACATCCATGCCCGAGGCAGGATTCGAACCTGCGACTGTAGCAGTCGCGCGGTTCCGGACTGCGCGCCTAGAACCGCTAGACCACCACGGCCGGCGGATATGTATAAAAAAAATGGTTCAAATGGCTCTGAGCACTATGGGACTCAACTGCTGAGGTCATTAGTCCCCTAGAACTTAGAACTAGTTAAACCTAACTAACCTAAGGACATCACAAACATCCATGCCCGAGGCAGGATTCGAACCTGCGACCGGAGCGGTCTTGCGATTCCAGACTACGGCGCCTTTAACCGCACGGCCACTTCGGCCGGCGGTTATGTATCAATAAGTCATTTTCTTCAAGGTGATTCATAATGTTCGAGTATAGTACATGCTACAAAATTCTACTGCAAATTGAGGTCAGTGATATGGATCTGTAATTCAGTGGGTTACTCCTATTTCCTTTCTTGAATATTAATGTGACCTGTGCTACTTTCCAGTCTTAGGAACAGACCTTTCGTCAAGTGAGTGGTTGTACATGATTCCTAAGAAAGGCGCTATTGTGTCTGCATACTCTGAAAGGAACCTGATTGGTATACCATCTGGGCCGGCCGCGGTGGCCGAGCGGTTGTAGGCGCTTCAGTCCGGAACCGCGCGACTGCCACGGTCGCAGGTTGGAATTCTGCCTCGGGCATGGATGTGTATGATGTCCTTAGGTTAGTTAGGTTTAAGTAGTTCTAAGTTCTAGGGAACTGATGACCATAGTGCTCAGAGCCATTTGAACCATACCATCTGGACCGGAAGACTTGCCTTTCTTAAGTGATTTGTTTCGCAACATCTAAGATATCAACTTTTATGTCACTCATGCTAACATCTGTTCTGGTTTCGAATTCTGGAATATTTACTTCATCCTCTTTCGTGGTGATGGAATTACGGAAAACTGTATTTAGTAACTCCGTTTTAATCGCACGATCATCGGTAACATTTCCATCCCTATCGCGCAGAGACGGTATCGACTGTTTTTTGCCACTGGTGTACTTTACATACGACCAGACACTAACACAAATTGCTCGCAAGGAGCTATGAGACAGTAACTATCAATGAACATTCTGCCCTGGTGTATAGAATTTTGCGAGCAGTATCTAAATGAGAGCGAAAAACTGTCACGTGTGTCCTGGCCCTTAGCATTAATCAAAAAATGAAGTTAGAGACAGAGCTGGCTGGCCGAGCGGTTCTAGGCGCTTCAGTTTGGAACCGCGCGACCGCTACGGTCGCAGGCTCGAAACCTGCCTCGGGCATGGATGTGTGCGATATCCTTAGGTTAGTTAGGTTTAAATAGTTCTAAGTTGTAGGGGACTGATGACCTCAGATGTTGAGTCCCATAGTGCTCACAGAGAAAAAAAGAAAAACAGAGCTGCCATTTCCTGGTTTCTCGTGAAACTAATATCTAATATGAATGCTGCACATCACATATCGTGTGTTTACATGCAGTAACTCTGTTTCTCATCTGCTCTACGTTACCGTTATTACAGCCGAGATGTCCGTATAACGCTGGACTAGACACCATTCACAAGCGGCAGAGGCAACATCACGACAGGCACGACTCGACAACGGCCTGTATGCAGTCGAAAGCTCGTGGATTTCTAACGACTTGATGCAGCCGGCATCAAGAGAATTTTATAAAACTGATGACGATTTGGATATCTAAACGATTGTACGCTGTACTGTGTGCCTACGTTCAGGTAGACTATCGTGAAGAAATATTGGGACCACTCCCATGTTAGGGAGGGCACCTTGAAACGACTACATTTTTTTTCCCTCATCCCCTCGCTCCCCCTATTTTTCGGGCCGGTGGTCAACTAAATGCGGGCTGCGGACGGTGAGCCGCGTTGCAGAGTTGGCAGCCGTGGACGTCGCTTTTTACTCGGAGAGCGAGCGGTACAGCACAGCCCGGCGTGGCGGCGTAAAAACGGCTTAAAATAAACACCGCTCACGGCCAGGGCCGGGCTACTTAAAATGAGAATGCGTTTGATTAGGCAATGCGGCGGTGCACTCGAAAATCAAGTGGGCAGTGCCGCCGGCTTAAATTAGAGAAGGCGGCAACGCAGGCAGCAAACGGCACGGTGTGGGAGGGAGGTGGGGTCGGGATAAAAAAAAAAAAAAAGAGGAGAGAGACCGAGGGAGGGGTTGGGGGACGAAAAAGGAAGGTTAAAGGGAGCGCCCGGCGATCCTGCGGTAACGGCCGGGCTCCGCGGTTAATTAAAACGGCGCAAAAGAAAATATTGGGCTCGCGCCACCGACCGGTGTTATGTGACAAAATATCTTGTGCGCGCCCGCTGCTGTACAAATGTTTAATGAACGGTTTACGCTGCCGTGGGCACGACTGACCGGGCGGCGGGCAGGAGTACACAGCAAAGCGCCGCGGCGGTCGTAGCGGGGCGAAGGAAGAAGCGAGCAGGGCCGGTCGGCGAACTGCGCCTCCGTCTCACCGCTGCCTGAGCCCCTCTGGCCGGGCTAGTTTTAGGCCGTAGGCTCCGCGGAGTCGATTCCCTAACGCACAATGAGAGGCTGTGCTCACGGGAGGGCGTGGAAGGGGTAAGGGGAGCGAGGGGGCGGTGGGAGGAGCAGAAAGAGCAAAAGTACCAGCAGCAGGGGTATTTCATTACGCGGCTGGTTTTCCCTACGTTAAACTTTACGACCGGGGGCAGCTGCTAATTGGATCAGGCGGGCTCGCGAGAGCGCCGTGAGCCGACACAGATGTACATATTACTCAAATGTGACGTCGTTAGCAGGCCGCGGGACTCGGCAAACATTCGCCTTTATTGTTATATTTGGCGTCCTTTCGATGCGCGCCGCCAGTGGCTGGTGAGGCGGGGCGGGGAGGGTGGGAGGGGGAAATTTCTTGCGCTCGTCGCGAGGCTGCCAGGCGGGGCGCACGCTGTGAACGGCGGACCGTCTCCCGGGAGAGACGCGCGAAATTAAAGCGGCCGTCCCTTATTTAAATACACGCGCTAATTAATCAGCCAGCGAGGCTTTTTCTGGGTGTCTGATGAGACGTACCTCTTAAAAGGACGAGTGGAAACTTCGATAACGACAGGATAGCAGCTTCCAAATAGGCGTAACGTAAAATTAAAGCCTCAAGATAATGGCAGTTTCGCTGTGAACTAATTACATAATTTTTCACGCCTTTACGGAACACAGCGATAATACTCAATATTAAAAAAGAGAAACGTGCATTCTTCCTAAAAAATCTTTATCCTGAAGCGTTATCAGACAGAGGTCAAACTAGAAATGCTCTATGTAGCAGAAACACTTAAATTGATTATAAAGGGAGAGCTCAAAAATTAAAAAAAAAAAAAAATGAAGTAACGAACAGTCATTCTTGAAACTTCCTGGCAGATTTAAACTTTTAGGAGAGCTTCTGTAAAGTTTGGAAGGTAGGAGACGAGGTACTGACAGAAGTGAAGCTGTGAGGACAGGGCGTGAGTCGTGCTTGGGTAGCTCAGATGGTAGAGCACTTGCCCGTGAAAGGCAAAGGTCCAGAGTTCGAGTCTCGGTCCGTTACACAGTTTTAATCTGCCAGGAAGTTTAATATCAGCGCACACTCCGCTGCAGAGTGAAAATCTCATTCTGGTCACTCTTGCTTTCAGAGACGCATTTACCATTTATTTAGCAATGACGATTTTCGTCTGATTGCAGCATCTTTAGACTGGCTGAATACTGGCGTTATGTACTCGCACAGAAAAATTTAAGTGCTCGTTTTTCCCGTGTGCCGTTCGAGAGTGGAACGGTAGAGAGACAGCATGAAGGTGGTTCATTGAACACTCTGCCAGGCACTTTATTGTGAATAAGAGAGTAATCACGTAGATGAAGATGTAAGATAACGAGCGTACAGAACGTCCCAGCAAATAAATGGCCTCTACAAATAAATGGCAGGCTGGGGTGGCCGAGCGGTTCTAGACGCTACAGTCTGGAACCGCGCGACCGCTACGGTCGCAGGTTCGAATCCTGCCTCGGGCATGGATGTGTGTGATACCCTTAGGTTACTTAGCTTTAAGTAGTTCTAAGCTCTAGGGGACTTATGACCTCAGCAGTTGAGTCCCATAGTGCTCAGAGCCATTGCAAACATTTACAAATAAATGTTTCCAAATATCTTACCAGGTCAAACCAGCAAATAACTGCCCTGGACCGATATCTGGAAACATTTATTTGTAGAGGCCAGTTATTCGCTGGGACGTTCTGTATGCTCGGCATGCTCGATATCCCATGTGACTAACACCATCTAATTTTCAGCCATTCCGAAGCTGCATGAATCAGGTGAAACGCGTGGTTGTTAAATAAATGATAAATACATCCCTGCAACCAAGACTGGTTGTTTCTTCAACGTATGTTATTGGGTGCTGTACCATCCCTGTCATGCGTCGGAAAAGTTTCTGAACAACTGAAAGAAGAATATTGAGAAAATTTTCTAGACCCAAAACGAGCAATAAATCAGAATACAGCCTAACATGTAATAGAGACACATATCTGAAAGTTGGAAAGGCAAAAAGTGGAACAAGAAAAAGGAGAAAAAAATTTTATGGACGCTTTCACAGAATGATTAACCACACTATAACTAAACAATGCTTTGACGTGCCAAACTATCAGACACCGAAAATATTCAAGCCTTGGTCTCCGCTCTACAAAGTTTCACTCCCTACCCCCCCCCCCCCCCACCCTCTCACTTCCCTCAAATACGACAAATACGAAACAGACAATTCCTTGATGCATCATCATGTTTCCTATCAACCGATCACTTCTTTTAGTCTAGCTGTGCCATACATTTCTTTTCTCCCCAATTCGATTCAATACCTCCTTATTAATTACGTCATCTTGCCCTCTTCATCATTCGAAACACACTCAACCACCTTAAAAACTAACGTATAAGTAACAATAGTTACGTTATAAAATGATGTGTTATAAAGATGATGCGAGAAGCCACTGCACGGAGCCGACTGGTAGGGGTAAGGAGCTGCTGGTTAAGTAGCAGAGGCTAAAGCCGTCATCTCAAGAGCCGTGAAAACGCACGTGAAAGAGGAGCTGGTGACGTCACAGTGTGGAATTCGACGATCAACTACAGTACAGAGCGTGAAATAAAGAATCCGGCATGTCAGATTTTTGCGTCGTGAGAGGAACGTGGTCAGTGAGACGTGACACAATTTTATTTCACAAGCAGAACAAAGGAGCCACCACACTGTATGACGTTAATCATTCGTGGGTTTTGTTTCTCATAGAATACGTGTCACAAATATAAGGTGTTTCGAAGCAGCAGAAAAATAGAGAATCTACAAAGAAACGTGCTCCAAGTCTCCTCGCGGACAATAATTTTTTGCGTAAACATTCTCCCTCTCTTGCTCTGTCCGTTTCGCACTTAGCCAATGATGATGAACAACTAATAGCGGAAGGAGGAATTTCAACCAATAACCCTTCTCCAGCGTAAGTGTGGAATACTGCCTTCTATCCGATGACGACGGGCCACCGACAGTATCCATAGATAATTGCGTGGGCCTCCGCGGCCAGTCGACATAAAAGTTTTCTGGATATGTTACCGCGGCATAATGTATAAAAATACTTCTGCTGGAGAGAAACCAACGATCTGGTCACGGTTGCAGCGGGCTTCTTCTGGGTCTACTGGTGCTTTCTACCTATGCAGTGTCCCTTATATTTTGTTGTTACTGTTCACTGCGCATGCCATCATGGCACATAACACAAGCGCCAATACACAACAGAGGTTACGCTCTCCCTCCACCGCAATAACCTATTAAAATGAAGTCTCCTTTCTTTCTTCCTTAAGTGACCAATGAAACGAGCTATCTTTTTAAAATTACGACGTAATGGCAAGCGCAGTGAGCAGTAACAACAAAATATAAGGGACTCTGCATAGCTAGAACACACCAGTAGACCGAGAAGATGGCGCTGCGACCTTGGCCGAAACGTTGGTTTCTTTTTTTTCTCTTTTTTTCCAGCACCAGTATGTTTATACATTATGACGCGGTACCATACCCAGAAAACTTTTATGTCGACTATCCATAGAATTTAGCCAATAACGCCCCGTGTTCTGCATCAGCGCGGGAATATTAGGCTATGACAGTGGGCCACCAATGAAAGCTACAAGAATTTTAACCGATACTCCCACTTCTCCAACACAAGCGCGAGAAAACTCCCCTTTACAAGAGAACGCGACTCTGGACTCTGACAGTGTTCTAGCAATAGTGGACACCGAAACATCCTGAAGAAGATCCCAGCAGACGAGTCAAAATGTCGACTATTTCAGAAGGAAACATGACGCGGCCTAACGACCCAGAAGATTTTAACTTTAGTGACAATGGCCACGAAACCCTGCAGACTTACTTAAACAGAGAATCTCTCGGAAACGCCTCGTTTTAGCCGGGATCTGTTATAATAAAAATGACAGAAAACTACGTATCTGTAGTTAAAGGCTTTTGTAGTTGATGCTTTAAGCGTTATAGCTTGTGTACTACGAAAGTAAACAGCTGCAGTGCTACGGCACAATGAGACTGTCGAAAGCGCGTCTTTTTTAATCAACTTGCATACTAAATACCACATAATGACATTTATTGATCCTCTTTAGTCAGTGTAGGCCATATACGGAGACCCTGTTCCTTTGTCGAACTTGTTGTGCAGTTCATAGCGTCGTTGAGCTGTTGAAGCGCGTTTAGCAGGTTCAAAATGGTTCAAATGGCTCTGAGCACTATGGAACTTAACTGCTTAGAACTAACCTAAGGACATCACACACGGCCATGCCCGTGGCAGGATTCCAACCTGCGACCGTAGCAGTCGCGCGGTTCCAGACTGTAGCGCCTAGAACCGCTCGGCCACTCCGGCCAGCAAAGTAGCAAGTTCTTCACCTTCTACCTTCTAGAAGATTCTGGGTCTTTCTTATTCATTTAATACAAGTATTATCTCAACAGTCCATGTTATTCGTTATAGATAACGTATTTTCTGTAATTCTTGCTGCAAAGGCCAAATACTGGAATGTTTCCCCAATGGTCAGAAATCTTAATGTGACTGCCAGTCTATGCCTGAAAGTACGAGGGTGAGTCCAATGAAAAACTTAAATATTTTTTAAATATTATTTATTGTGCAGAAGTGTTACAAAGCTGTATTAATTTTCAACATAATCTCCCCCACGCTCAATGCAAGTCCTCCAGCACTTACAGAGAGCATAAATTCCTTTAGAAAAAAATCCATTTGGTAGTCCGCGCAACCACTCATGCACCGCGTAGCGTACCTCTTCATCAGAAGGGAACTTCTTTCCTCCCACTTCGTTTTGAGTGGTCCAAACATATGGAAATCACTTGAGGCAAGGTCTGGTGAGTATGGTGGATGAGGAAGACACTCAAAATGCAGGTCTGTGACTGTTGCAGCTGTTGTACTGACAAGTGAACCCAGGTTTCATCCCCAGTAACGATTCTTGCAAGGGAGCCATCACCTTCTCGTTCAAAGCGCCGAACAAGTTCTCCACAAGCATCAACATGTCGTTCTCTCATTTCAGGAGTCAGCTGCCGTGGCACCCATCTTGCAGACACTTTGTGAAACTGGAGCACATCATGCACAATGTGGTGTGCTGAACCATGACTAATCTGTAATCATGCTGCAATGTCATTCAGTGTCACTCGGCGGTTTTCCTTCACTATGGCTTCAACTGCTGCAATGTTCTGTGGAGTCACAACTCGTTGTGCCCGACCTGGACGAAATTTTTTTCTATGATATAACTTTCTGTAAAATATACATACCTATCCCTGGGATTATGAAGTGGTTCATGTTTGTATCTTACCGGTAAATACAACAACTTTTTCAGTTATGGTGTGCAATCTCCTCTTCCCATCGAACGAAATTACGAAACGAATCTCTATCTTGAAGTCTATGTGACGAAGAACGCTATTTCAGAGTGCTGGTCGTCTATGCAACACCTAGAATATGGTTATTATGCATGCGCAAGCTGACATTAGACACTATACCTTAACTATATTAAATTTGAAACAGATAATGGGGTGAAAATTCAATCAAGTTAACGAATAACTTCTACTAGTACGTACCTCTGATCACTGTACGGCGTTATGTGCCTTTCCTCTACCAGCAAGCCATTGACGAATCAATTATCTTCCTCGCGATTTTCTCCGCTCTTCTACGACAGTCACTAACAGACTTGACGCAGCTATTTAGTGCCTGCCCGTTTTCGTAAAGGAACTGTGTGCTTTGCGGGTCATATGAATCCGACAGCGGCCACTGTAGAGCGCTGAGAGCCAAATCCACGTAAACCACCTTGTCCCGTGTGCAGACGGCGCTCTCTCTCGCAATGCTGGATGTCCCGTCAACGTCCACATCAACGTTGGCTGCTTCGTTCTGTGAGAGAACGGCTTACGGTTTGTAAGACGAAAGTTTCGCCCACTGGTCCTCATCTGACCGAAATTGAAACCAGTCTATTTACACAAACGACATTTGTGAACTTCGACCTTACGGTGCATGAAATTATGCCGCTGTGTTTTCAGAGCGTGGCAACATTGAATAACAGCTGACTATCTAATGTCGTAATCTGCTCTACGAAGAGAAGGTGCAACCGTATAACTGCCTTATTTATACCATTACCGTAGCGATACACGTAAGACATAATCAGTCACTATGTTGGCTGTAATTTTACGATGACGTTAGATAGGCTCTCAAAGCTGTCATGATAAATGAACGTGATTAATTTGAATACCTCACAGAAAATCATTTTCTTGACTAAGATGCTGTTATTTGAAATCTGGTAGTGTTACAACCAGTTTCATTTACGAGTTCTATCGTTACTCTGGTGCAGTCGGATCACGCTTGGGTGTGTCAAATTCAAGCTGCGTACACTTAACCCACGGGTTAAAAATGTCTCTGTTCGACTGATGTAGCGTTTCATCGCATGTATGTGTCTGTTTGGCAATATCGTTTATGTCTAGTGCGAGAACTTATTTCTGTTTGCGTATTTTCGGTTTAAATAAAACGAGAAAATTCGAAAGAAAAACCGATAAAACACGTCTCATCCAAGACGTAGTGATAGACGGTAAATCATCGAGTGGAACAGAAATGATACCCGTCTTTCCGCAAGGCAGTGTCATAGACCCTCTAGTGTTCCTGATTTGAATGAATGATGTAAGTGATAATCTGAGCAGCCCCCTTGGATTATTTGCAGATTACGCCTTCTATTGTTCCTGATCTATATTAACGACGTAGGAGACAATCTGAGTAGCCATCTTAGATTGTTTGCAGATGATACTGTCATTTAACGTCTTGTAAAGTCATCAGATGATCAAAAAGGCTTGTAAAATGATTTAGCTAAGATATCTGTATGGTGCGAAGAGTGGAAATTGAGCCTGAATAAAGAAAAGTGCGAAGTTATTCACATGAGTACTAAAAGAAATCAGCCAAATTTCGCTTACGCGATGAGTGACACAAATCTGAAGGCTGTAAATTCAATTAAATACTTAGGGATTACAATTACAAATAACCTACATTGGAACGATCACATAGATAATATTGTGGGTAGAGCAAACCAAAGACTGCGATTCATTGGCAGAACACTTAGAGGGTGCAACAGGTCTACCAAACAGACTGCTTACACTACGCTTGTCCGCCCTATTCTGGAGTATTGGTGTGCGGTGTGGGATCCGCATCAGGTGGGACTGACAGATGACATCGAAAAAGTACAAAGAAGGGCAGCTCGTTTTGTATTATCGTGAAATAGGGGAGACAGTGTCACAGACATGATACGTGAATTGGAGTGGCAATCATGAGAACAAAGGCGTTTTTCGTTGCAACGGGATCTTCTCATGAAATTTCAATCACCAGTTTTCTCCTCCGATTGCGAAAACATTCTGTTAGCGACCACCTACATACGGAGAAATGATCATCACGATAAAATAAGAGAAATCAGAGCTCGCACAGAAAAATTTAAGTGCTCGTTTTTCCCGAGCGCCCTTCGAGAGTGGAACTTTGTTGTGAATAGCAGAGTAATCATGTAGATGTAGATCTAGATGTAGAATTTACCGTCTAGTAAAATAATCAGACGATCAATTCCAGTTAAAAAATGATCTAGAGAGAATTTCTATATGGTGCGAAAAGTGGCAATTGGTGCTAAACAAAGAAAGGTATGAGGTCATCCACGTGGTTACTAAAAGAAATCCGATAAATTTTGGGTATACGATTAATCGCACAAATTTAAGGGCTGTCAGTTCGACTAAATACCTAGGAATTACAATTGGAAGCAACATAAGTTGGAAAGACCACATAGATAATGTTGTGGGGAAGGCGAAACAAAGATTGCGCTTTGCTGGTAGAACACTTAGAAGATGCGACAAACCCACTAAAGAGACAGCCTACATTACACTTGTCCGTCCTCTGCTGGAATATTGCTGCGCGGTGTGGGATCCTTACCAGGTAGGACTGACGGAGGACATCGAGAAAGTGCAAAGAGTGGCAGCTCGTTTCTTGTTATCGCGCAATAGGGGTGAGAGTGTCAGTGACATGATGCGCGCGCCGGTCGTCGTCATACACGCGAACGGCGGTTCGAAACGCGTGCCGCACCGACGACGCAGGCAGATCGGAGCAATATTATGCTATAGAAGAAATATTATGCTGTAGAAGACATTGTGTTTCGCTTGCATGGGACCTGTGGTAGTAATAGAACACACGCTGCCATCTGCAGACCACTTGCATCGCTTGATGATTAATATCTTTCCCGGCGGTGGTGTTATCTTTGAGCAGGATAATTGTTTGTGTCTCAAAGCCAGACCAGTGCTACAATGTTCTGAGGAACTCAAGTTCATGTCTCGGCCATAAAATTCGCCTGATGTGAAACCAATCGAACCTATATGCATCGCTATGAGGCACCAACGCCGCGCCCACAAATTATCAGTCCTATGTTTACGGAAATTACATGACTTAGGCGTAGAAGTCTGGTGACACATACCTCCAAAACCTACCAACAAACTGTTGGATCCATGATACGTAGAATCCATGATGTATTACGTTTCAGAGATAGCCCAAAAACGTCTTAAGCAGTTGGTCATAATGTTCCGGCTCGTCAGTGTATCAAAGATCTCGACGCCAGATTTTACCGGATTTCCCTTACTGATAAGACTTCCAAAGTTGTGGCAACATAAGCGAAGAGATCTATAAATAAAATTTAAATCAGCAGGGCGAGGTGAAATAGTGACAGGCATATGCTGTGTTAATCCCTCTGGACATGTCATACCACCTGGAATGATGTTTCCTCGTAAGCGAAATTAACCTCAGTACGCATGCGTGATCGCGCTACCTGGTGTTCCAAAACGCAGCGCATAAGAACGGCATGCTGTTGGTGACAGTAAGTCCACCAAGTGTTCTGGACAGCCCTTGGGCTAGGAACCATTCGTGTACCCCACAGAAAAATCTTCTTAGTTTCTCTATCCTACAGTACAGAGTAGAAGTATGAATATTTCATACTTCCTCCAATTCAGGCAAATGGAGTAAATCGTCTGGTTCTTTTTGCATTTGATGATGTCTACGGCGGGCCTTAAGGGACTTATCGAGGTACCTTTAGTATTTGGCGGTTCCTCAAAAAATCCCAAAAAAGAGTTCTTTTTATCATTTCCCGTATCAAAACCGAGATGAGCAAAGCACAGGAAATGGCTAAAAATTTTACGATATATTCGTATGATCTCGATCTCGAACAACGTCGAAAATTTTAGTGATATCTTTATCTGTTTCACAGATGCAGATGTTCAAACTTACCCTACTTCTACACGTAAAATAGGCACGTAATTTCCGCAGCAGATTGTTAGAATTTTAACGGTGTATTCTCTAGGCGTTTATCTAGAAGGGACATTTCCTCTACTTCAAAATGTTTATTAGTTGATGGGTGGTTCTTTATAAACCTCCAGAAAAGCTTTTTCACCATTTCTTTTGTACCAAAACTGAGCCGCCGATCACAGGTCAGCTATTCACAGCAAATGGCTGAAATTATTGTGATACTTTTCCAATATCCCAGTCTTGAACAGTCTCTCGGCGTTTCAGAGATACAAGGGTTCAACATTATTGCTTCCTTGCAGAAACGCATAAGAAGCGTTTTTGTACCGTTTTTTTCACACAGAAATCGAGCAAATGGCTGAAATTTTTACGATATGATCCTAAGATCAAGATCTCGAGCAACATTGAAAATTTTCTTGAGACCTTCACCGGTTTACGAAATGCAGAGGTTCAGATTTACCATCATGTACACGTAAAATACGAACGTAAATCCGGTGTGAGGTGAAAATGCAGTTTATAACGTGACGTAGCGCGGACCAATACAGTATGCTGTAAAGGGTGCCCGTTATCGTCAGACGGTTTCTGAGAACACCATGTTGTAACAGAGAAGCACGTGTAAAGTTTTTGTGCATGTAATATCTGTTCTGAGGGGTAAAATTAGTTTGCGTTATTTGAGGTTCACGTAAATAAACCATATAAGTTTTACTGGCAGGTAAACCTCGTTTCATGTGTGTGACATTACATGCCCTCCTGTGGCAGGGAAAAGAAGCGAACCAGCCGAAAAATGCTGCTGTTGGAACATAAAAAAGACGAATATTCCCCTGTTAAAATAGACTGACTGGAAAGTGTGGTGCCAGCTACTTCATTCTACCTTTCACAGCACCTTTAAAAAATTTTCCAAAATTTTTGACATGCCAACATATTTGTACCTTTTTATGCTGAGAAAGGGACAGTGACAGTGGGAAGCACCCAGAAAACTAATAAATACTGGATGACAGCAGGCAGTGGCTGTGGTATACAAAGAGCAAAGGGGACAATGGCAGTGTGAGAGAAAGAGAAGGACAGAGTGACAGTGGAAAATGTTGGCAGTGATAGAACAGTGGTAGGAAAAGAGAGGAGGATATACTGCCAGTGGGGCAGAGATAAAGGGAAGGGGAAAGTGGAATAGGTGAGAGATAGTGCTAATGAGAAACAGAGTTTATAACAACGACAACATGGAAGGGAGAGTAATATCAGTAAGAAGGGACAGCAGCAGTTGGAAGGAGTGAATGAGACAGTTGCAGTAAGAGAAAGCAAGAGGGAGACAGTGACAGTGAAAGGAGGCAGCGGTAGTAGGACAGAACGAAGAAGTATGTGGCTGTGAGACAGGAAACAGTGACAGAGAGGCACAAAGAGATAATGATAATGAGCTGGGGTGAATGAGGAGTGAGAGTGGGCAAGTGTGAGTGGATGGGCATGAGAGACTTACAGCGATGGACTACTGGGTATGAGATAGTAACAGTTAAAAGAGCTTAAGGAGTAAGAGGCGAGTGGTGGGGGAGGTAAAGTGAAGCAGCTGGTACCCCAATTTTCAGTCAGAGTCTTTTAAATAGGAGCATACCCACTTTTACTGTGGTTCGACAGGAGTATTTTTCCTGCTTGTTCAACATTGCTCCAGCAGAACCTCTTGGCCTGTTGAGTGAATCAAGTTACATGAATTCTGAACTTTTCCTGATAAGCCTTATGACGATGATCTAGTCGTACTGTTTCTAGATAACCAAATTTCTCACTTTACCCTCTCCATTGTACAATTTTCCAGACAGCATATTATATTGTTAATTCTGTCACCTCATGAAGGACAGATGTTACAGCCGTTAGAACTGATATTTGGAGACCTCAAGAAATTTTATTAGGAAAAAATTAAGAAATGGAATTGTAGCAATTCAGGGAAAGCTGTTACGCAGATGTATGTGTCAATTTATTACACGCCGCGTCTGAAAGGGTGGAAAATACTGGGATTTATCGTTATAATCCGAAGTGTCGATGTCAGATGTCTTACCCACCAGAACAACAGAAGTTGACTTGGTAGCTATGGAAGATGAAAGATCTGGATCTATCAGTAACCAACACTCATCCCAGAGATGATTGTGGTCATGAAGGTGACCAGTGGGAGAAAGAGGCAGGAGAAATTATTATAAAAGACGAATCTGTGATCAAAAAAATCCGCCTGCCACTCCTTTCATTTCACTTCGGACACCTTTCAGCAACATTCATCCCCTCCGTGAGTGCCAATACGTTAACAAATAGAAACTAAATGACCAGAAATGGGAGACTTTAGGTTCTTCCCGTAATAAAAAATCTTTGTGGACAAGTAAAGGCTAAAAATGCAGGAAGACAAGAGGAAGGAAGGCCAAATCTGCAAAACTGCTCGTCAAGTCAGATCCTCAATTCATCAAGACGCAGAGAAAAGCGAAAAAACATACAGGAAACAAGAGACCTTAAAATTCACAACAGCAACAATTTGGACAAGGCAGATCAGATGAGTCCAGTACCTCAAATAATAATGTTTACGCCTGTGCACAAGGTGATGAGGGTAAATGTATTGAACGTGACGAGGGGTGGCATGAGTTATACACACCATACAAAGGTCACGGAGAGTTTATTTGTGATCGCTGTGAATAACAATTTGTAAAATGTAAATCCTGAAGTCAAACTAAAGAAAGTAAATGCTGTGGGGAAATGCACACACTTACGCGACATTATTCGTAACCTTGCCAGCGTTATGTCGTCCAATCGTTCGCTACTTGTCTACGCTTCTATGCTTCATAAGTTATTATTATTAAAAGTTTGTTTCTATTATGCACATACACAGTATTTCAGTTGTCCCTACCTATCGGCTTTGTGTAACTCGCAACGCCTTGAAATACACCCCGACGTTATTTCCATAAATTTAATTCAGGTAAATTTTGTACTAGGTTATGTTATAGCTCGAGGCCACGGTTCTCGAGTAATCCAAGAAAAACGCGTTTGACGGCCAATTTTTCACGATTTTCTTGAATAATTCGACAACTACCTCTTTAATCGAAAACATATTTCCGTACGAAACTAAACTACATTAAATTTCCTACAAAAATTTCTTGTTCCTTTTTTTGCTGTTGGACTAATGGTTTGTGAGTAGCAAACGGGAGAATGGGAAGATCGTGCGCGTCGTATTTAAGGCGTTTTAGGTTGCATAAAACCGATTGGTAGGGGCAACTGAATCGACCTGTATATTCTTCAAATACCGTCCCATGAGAATACTTTTTACTAATAAGGGAAACAACCAATAGCTTAAGTATTCTAAACAAATAAAAACTAAGTGCATACAGTTACCTTCCATTACCTTATATTTCAGAGCCTTTGTCTGAAGATTGGCTTATAGTCCGAAACGGGTAAATAGATTTACAAATAAAAATTTACCGGGATTTGATTTTTCTCGAAATATTAAACTACAGCCTAAAATCTTAACATAAAATAAACAGAGTTCTTGCAGATCACGAACTTTCTAGAGAGATAACTCTTACGTTGGCGAGGCCAACATGTAATCCATAGAAAGAAAGTTCATATTATGAATCTGTACAGTTAAATTCTGACACCTCATAGACTTGTGGATTGAATGACAGCAGTCACAGGTCAATTACAGGTATATTAAGCAAGTGTAAGAACTTAATATGTAGGCTTTACCAATAAATTATTTACGCTCGAATTACTGGAACTAACACTGTGTTGTGGAAGGCTAGGACTGTTAGACAGTAATATCAGAATAATCATGTGATTACCATAAATCACTTTTATTGAATTACTCAATGTGGCGCTGGCGTTCAGGAAAAGCTGTTACCATTTAAACTTTGTTATTGTTCCACGTGGTCGTGAAGGGAGACAGACAGTTATCTCTTATCCTCGCGTTGGTGCGCACAGAGCCAAAATAATCCCCTATCCAGCCATGAAGACATTGCAGTGGTAGATCAGTGTAGATTCCGTACAAGGTCATCAACGTGGACTATATCTGTAGCCATGGCGGCACACTGCCGAGGTTATAAAACGGCCGGAAACAACGAGGTCCTCTTCACTCGTTTCAGTCGTGCCTCATTGTATTTACGTTGATGACTTACTCTTTCTTTGTCATGCACGTTCTGACTCTCATCAAGCAGACGTCAGACTTGCAGATTACAGCCTTGCTATAAATTTCGTCGCCTCTTGAGAATTTCGTATCTATGATAGCTGTAACTGAGAGCGAGCACGTCTTACATTGCCGCTATGAGCAGCCTTTTGCGATTACTCTCACTAACTCTAATGATTGGGTTACAGCTGCCATTCTCTGTGTGTTTTCCGCAATGCGCATCATAATTTCACAAGCATGGTATCTACACTCCTGGAAATTGAAATAAGAATACCGTGAATTCATTGTCCCAGGAAGGGGAAACTTTATTGACACATTCCTGGGGTCAGATACATCACATGATCACACTGACAGAACCACAGGCACATAGACACAGGCAACAGAGCATGCACAATATCGGCACTAGTACAGTGTATATCCACCTTTCGCAGCAATGCAGGCTGCTATTCTCCCATGGAGACGATCGTAGAGATGCTGGATGTAGTCCTGTGGAACGGCTTGCCATGCCATTTCCACCTGGCGCCTCAGTTGGACCAGCGTTCGTGCTGGACGTGCAGACCGCGTGAGACGACGCTTCATCCAGTCCCAAACATGCTCAATGGGGGACAGATCCGGAGATCTTGCTGGCCAGGGTAGTTGACTTACACCTTCTAGAGCACGTTGCGTGGCACGGGATACATGCGGACGTGCACTGTCCTGTTGGAACAGCAAGTTCCCTTGCCGGTCTAGGAATGATAGAACGATGGGTTCGATTACGGTTTGGATGTACCGTGCACTATTCAGTGTCCCCTCGACGATCACCAGTGGTGTACGGCCAGTGTAGGAGATCGCTCCCCACACCATGATGCCGGGTGTTGGCCGTGTGTGCCTCGGTCGTATGCAGTCCTGATTGTGGCACTCACCTGCACGGCGCCAAACACGCATACGACCATCATTGGCACCAAGGCAGAAGCGACTCTCATCGCTGAAGACGACACGTCTCCATTCGTCCCTCCACTCACGCCTGTCGCGACACCACTGGAGGCGGGCTGCACGATGTTGGGGCGTGAGCGGAAGACGGCCTAACGGTGTGCGGGACCGTAGCCCAGCTTCATGGAGACGGTTGCGAATGGTCCTCGCCGATACCCCAGGAGCAACAGTGTCCCTAATTTGCTGGCAAGTGGCGGTGCGGTCCCCTACGGCACTGCGTAGGATCCTACGGTCTTGGCGTGCATCCGTGCGTCGCTGCGGTCCGGTCCCAGGTCGACGGGCACGTGCACCTTCGGCCGACCACTGGCGACAACATCGATGTACTGTGGAGACCTCACGCCCCACGTGTTGAGCAATTCGGCGGTACGTCCACCCGGCCTCCCGCATGCCCACTATACGCCCTCGCTCAAAGTCCGTCAACTGCACATACGGTTCACGTCCACGCTGTCGCGGCATGCTACCAGCGTTAAAGACTGTGATGGAGCTCCGTATGCCACGGCAAACTGGCTGACACTGACGGCGGCGGTGCACAAATGCTGCGCAGCTAGCGCCATTCGACGGCCAACACCGCGGTTCCTGGTGTGTCCGCTGTGCCGTGCATGTTATCATTGCTTGTACAGCCCTCTCGCAGTGTCCGGAGGAAGTATGGTGGGTCTGACACACCGGTGTCAATGTGTTCTTTTTTCCATTTCCAGGAGTGTATTTTGTCTGCTACTATCTTATAGTTTCGTTTCAGCATGCTACAGACCAGAGTAAGCGAACTTCCCTAATGCTTTTGTCGATTAACATAATTCCCCATTGTTGACATGGCTGTTTTCATCGATAATCCGACATTGCGGATTAGTGGCTCCCACAATGGAAAGACTGTCTGAATTTTCATGTGCTGAAGAATGCAGTTAAATTCGCCTGTTTGTCTATTGTCTGTAACCTTCCCACCTACCGGAGTACATTCATACAACAAGTATCAGCAGAAGGACCTGCAGTACTGAAAAGCATCTGTCTCAGACACGTTTTATCAAAATATTATTTGTAATGATTAACTTGGTTTCACATAATCCAGGAAATGACTTTATTGTTATTTGTTTCTCATAGAACCGTGTCTGGGAGAAGGACTGTGTGGAGAAGCAACTTTATTGATTTTACGAGGTGTGCTTTTAAGCAACTACCGTTCTGAAATAAAAATAAAACAAGTAGACTCAGCGATTTTATTTTTTCGTCAAAGCTTGTACTTCAATCAAATTTTTTACACAGTTCGCGCTAGTATTGATCGTATTGTAAAATCTGGTTTGAATGGCGTACGATAATTTAAACTTCTGTAACAATTGCATTTAGTACTCTTCTTGACACTTGTGAAATTCATACTACACGTCACCGAAACTATAAAGCGTCTTTTCTTTTTGAATGGTTCATCAACTATCTCCATCAAATTTTCAGCAGTGACTGAAGGTCCTTTGTTCCTTAACATGCGCATCCTTCTTCAAAAGATGTCAACCACTTCCTTACCATCCCATAGCTCATAAGTGTCAAGAATTGTGCTTTACGCAATTGTCACAGAAACTTTAAACTATCGAAAATAATGCTCCAGTGGCATATTTCTACGAAGATGATGTACAAAGCTGGTTGCACAGTACGGCAAGTGCCTTAATATTGGTGGGAATTATATATAAAAGTAGGTTAAAGTGCAAGATTTCGTTTAAAAATAAAGTTGCCTCGAAAAGTCGATTTGTTTTATATTTTATCACTTACTTGAAAATCACGCCTCCTGTTTCCTTTTATCTTGTATGAGTATCCTATGTTACCCTCTTACCATTACACAGTCACGATTATCTGTGTGATGTACGAATGTGTGATTTACTAGGAGCGCATCTTGAAACGTAGAGAGAGAAGTGGAGCCCCTCTACGCTCGCACTAGCATAATGAATATCGCAAATGTTGTACTGTCATCTCTACAATACACGGTTAGTGTTCAGATGTTGGCTTCACCGAAAGCGGGTCTGCTATGTCCGTATGTCTGGTCACAATCACAGGTGACAGAAAGCCATTGAAGGGCAGCGGAATCGAAAAGCTACCCCAGTGTTGGCAGACATTTGGAAATACTGAAGGAGAATATATTATTGATGACTGAAGTCTCATTTACGTGACTCTCTTGTGTTTATTAAACACATGGAGAAACGCTGCGAACTTACGCCCCAACCTATTAATTTGTTTCTGGGAAAACATCGCCCATTCTCTCAGGGAAACCTAAACTCTATGTGTGTGTGTGTGTGTGTGTGTGTGTGTGTGAGAGAGAGAGAGAGAGAGACAGAGAGAGAGAGAGAGAGAGAGTTGGTGGGTTTTGAGGTGTATTACTGGAAAGATGAGATTGTAATAGCAAGTATTGTGGAATCCGATAAGTTCTGATGGCGGAGGCGCTAACAGTTCCCAGCAGACGGGGTCCCAGTGGCCATCGTGACCGTCGCGCAAATCTTCACCGCAGGTGATCTCGGCGGACAGGCTGGCCAACAATGAGCGCCGCTGTTGTTTCCCTAACGACGATGACGATTCATTAACTGGCCGTATGGCGCAGGCCGGTGCGCACAGTGGCTTGCCGTGCCGTGCCTCGTTAATACGCGGCTCGTGGCGATTCTTCGGCACAATGGCGACACGCCATCCCCCTGCGTCCCCAATCGTAATCAAAATTAATTAGACACGCGACAATGGCAGGCGGCGCTGTGCAGCGGACCAGGCTGCCGGTGGCTTTCAGCAACTCAAATATGTTCAGGTTTAACAAGACGGAACTAATTATGGCGTCGGCATCCGCTGTCCGTTTGTTAGGGCAAACGCCACAGAGTCGGAAAAAAAGGAACCCTGCACAGTCTGCGTACAGGGGTAACACTAGGCTATTTTTGCTGAGACGCTACTAGCATAAGGTGTACTGTGTACTGCAGTAGTTATTTTCAGAAAAGAAGTAACTTATTCCTCCATTTAACTTAATTGTGCTTTTATTGGTAGTTATATTTTGTTTCTGGTACAATTTTATGGGCAATTAGGTTTTGTTTCTTGCTTCATTATATTCAGTTTGCACAGTTAAAGATAGGTAGACAGGAAGGGGGACGGTGGTAATGAGAGTAGGCGGGAGGGAGGGAAAATTTTTTGTGAGACTGTGTTCATTTCGACCACTCAGTACATCACTAAAGCTTGATTTTTACAAACTTAATGGGGATAGGACGTCAAAAGGGCCGACTTCTTGAAGGAGAGGCATCACAGGGCATTTTAATTTGCACTCTCTATACTTTTAGAAATAAATTCATAAAACTTTGTCAGCATGACCAGGTAGGATTCAGGATTCACACTCATAGCAGTGGAAGTCCAAAAATACGAAAAAATAATATTTTTAAATGTGAAATTTAATGATTTTTTCACTTACTGTTGGCTGCATTTGTTGCTATAGGTACACTTTTCTTCATAAGTAAGAGAGATTCTTCGATGAATTTTGCACAGCTTAAAAACCACACTTACAGGTGTATGAAACTCTAGAATTTCTTTAATCTATGGAAAAATGAATGGGTTGTTACGTTTTAAACTTCGTGTTTAGAGAAAACTCGAACTTTATAGTTAATCATCTCAATTTTTACCACAGTTTTTAACAGATTTGGGAAATTCTTAAAGTTTCATACACCTGTAAGTATGGTTTGTATGCTGTGCAAAATTCATCGAAGAATCTCTCTTACTTATGAAGAAAAGTGTACCTACAGCAACAAATTCAGGCAATACCAAGTCAAAAAATGATGTAATTTCAAACGTAAAAAAAAATTGTTTTCTTATGTTTTTGAACTACCTGTGCTATGAGTGTGAATCCTGAATCCTTTCTGGTCATGCTGACAAAGTTTTATGAATTTATTTGTGAAAGTATAGACAGTTCAAATTAAAATGTCCTGTGGTGCCTCTCCTGCTCCAAGGCGGCCCGTTTCACATGCTACCCCCCTTAAACTATTCGGGCAATTTCCATCACCAGTCAACCAGGTTCAAATGAAGTTACTTTTCGTAACAAGTGAATCTGATACAAACCTGAAATACAGATACGTAAACTAATTGAGGAAAAAGTTTCATTGTTCTGGAGAGCGTCGTAAAGTTTTTATAACAGATAAAAATTAAATTTTGAATAATAAATTGATTTGTACTTAGTCATGGTACCAATAGCAGAGTAAAGCATATAAGAGCTGTTTCATACCGTGAAACCAGTGGTAGTAGTGAAAAAGGAAACACAACATTTGCACTATAGTATTGCCGTAGTATGAAGAAAGTGTAGCATTTGAAACAAGGAAATGCTAAATTTTATTTGAAAATTTATGAAGTTACTTGAATAGAAAATAACTTATCTTTACGAAGAGTAATCTACTAGAAGTAATACTGAACAGCCGGCCGCTGTGGCCGAGCGGTTCTAGGCGCTGCAGTCCGGAACCGGGCTGCTGCTACGGTCGCGGGTTCGAATCCTGCCTCGGGCATGGATGTGTGTGATGTCCTTAGGTTAGTTAGGTTCAACTAGTTCAAAGTCTAGGGGACTGATGACCTCAGATGTTAAGTCCCATAGTGCTTAGAGCCATTTGAACTACTGAACTATTCGAAGTGAAGTACTAGTGGGTGAATGTTACTGACCATGAAGTCTTGTCAGGCAGAGAGACCTCTTTATAACTAAACCGATAGCCAAATCATGGAAGCAAGACGCAGTTGCAAGTTGCCTGACTGACATCTTCCAGGAGCAAAATGATTGATTTTCAGTATTTTATACAGTTATTGACCGAATTTAAAAATTTAAAGTGCTGTCATAATGTACAGCAAGTCAAGTATAACGTTTAGAAATTGTGTTTTCCTCTTGAAGCAGCGTAACTTACCATGCGCAAATACGCAGGTCACATTTATCCAGTATTTGCAAAATGAGAATACTTAATGACTTTCTACAAATTATGCACAAAATTTCAGACCGTTACAGAACTTTTATTCAGTGACAATTACAACAAAATCACGCAAGGAAGAAACGTTCATCGCTTAGTGTGTTTTCGATGTCCATGCAGTAAGACTTCAAAGTCAGCGATGACGTTTTAATTAACTGCTTCCGTAATAATATCTGTGTTCACAACACAATTACCTGGCACTATCCACAGAGAGCCTATAGATCGTAACGAATTTGCGAAGTTATGTTATCACTGTACGACACACTGTTCAGGAGATATGGTGTCATAACACTGAGATGCATGAAAAACAATGAACTTAAAACGGAGCGCTAGTTACCCAGGTTACACTCTGCCAGTGTTTGATAATGACAGCATTGATGACTTCAAACAAACTTTATACATAGTTTTAAAACAATTTATTAACTTAACATCAAATAACACATTAACGGATTTGTACAGTAATCAGACGTTTGATGCTGACTTATAAACGAAAGATCGATTCTTTATGGGATCGGGAGTTAACGGCTTCCATTCAAATCGATTAACACATTAGAAGTAGATGAACAGTTTACTGTAGACGTGTGCTCGGCCTGCTCATGCTAAGGTGGTGGAGTTCATGCGCTGTCTCATCGGAAATGACACGCAGAAAAGTTTTGGATAGTAAAATGAACGAATGGCCAGAATACGATAGGGAATACAGTTCTTTAGAAGTAATCTCGCTTCTTTTGTGCTGAAGTAGTGAATATATAACAACGTTATAAATGTATTCGAATGAATGCAAAATTCTACTTGGAGACTTTAAGGGGGGATTCCACGCTTCAACTTCGATTCTCTTCAAAAAAATTTTAATCAGTATGTCACACCTGCGGAGTATTTACTCTTAAATCCCATAACGACCTGGTTGTATTCGAATTACATCTAACAAATGTTTGAAATATGGTCCGCGTGATGGGCCCTAGCATACTGAGAGCTGCCAAAGTGGTGAACATATTACCTGCCTATCGGAGAATTGCATCTGATGCACTGCTGACGAGATGCACTAATGGCTAGACACAAAATGCCAATGAAAGTTTACACAGTATTATTTGGCTCAAGCGTCCCAGAGAAAAAAAAAGTACTTTTGGGTCTTGTAAAAGCTGTGCCTCAGTTCATTTATGGATGTTTGAAGACTGAAGGTAGCAGAAGTCCAAGAACTCTTTATCATCCTTCCAGGAGAAGATCTGCTTATCTAGAGATCAACGACAGATCAAGCAGTCCACAAAGTGGTGCCTGCAGAAGGAAAAATTCGAGGAAAATGCTACTCTGGTCTTGAAATTACAACATGAACAAATCTAAAAGGGGCTGAAAAGGGAAACGTACGGTGCTACTAACTTTTAACAAAATTTAAAAAACACTTTTCCTTGATGGTAGTTTTCTGTGTTCAATGGCAACTTGTTTATTCTGAATAATGACGAATTTCGTTAAAATTTTTGGTATTCTTGACTTATTTAGAAACTTCTATCTATTAATTTTGTCGATAAGATAGTTTTGTATTTTATCACTTTTATGTACCGATAATTAAAGAAAATGTAAGTTTCGGACTTTAGAAAAATACTAAAAGTAAATTAATAACATTTCTCATAAAATGAGTACATATGAACCGTTGTACATTGTCTTGTGAATGTACCTAAAAAATCCATAATGTGAATATTGAGGCCTGATTACTGAAAGCTGATTTTCAAAAATACCATTAAAATTACATTAAAACTTCAGAGCTCAAAAGCCAATGTAGTTCTGAACTTTACAGATTGGACATTGCTTCATCTACACCAGATAGACATGTTTTTAAAATTTGGATGAAATCAGCAAAGCAGAAGAAAAGTCAAATTTTAGATGGAGTCCCCCTTAAGGATGAATGTTGGTCTTGCAGCAGTTCGACTCATGCTCTCATAAGTAAAAACAGTTTGATCACCTATTTAATAGCATGCTGGTCCCCCTATGGAACGCATTACACCAGTGGTTGAGCATTTCGTGGGTTCGACAAGTTACTAATGGGCTTCTGACGGTATGTAGTGACCAGCATGGGTGGGGCAATTCACGTAAATTACTGGCTGGTGGTCTATCGGTGAGGAGCTGGGTCTCTATATCACCCATTATGTTTTCCATCATGTTCAGTCAGGCGAATTTGGTTGTGAAGACATGAGTTCACTGTCATGCTTCCGAAAACCCTGTAGCACGATTCTGGCCTTGCGGCTCAGATCGATACCCTGCATGAAGATGCCACCGCTGTTGAGGAAGACATCAACCGTGAAGAGGTACAGTTAGTCCACGGTAATGTACTATGTAGCCCACAGCTGTCATTTCACCTTCTATTACTATCACAGTTCCCACAGAAGCACAGCTGAATATCACGAATAGCATAATTTGGCCCCCACCGGCCTGCATTTCTTGCTCAGTGCCTGATATCAGCAGCAACCGGTTGGTTGTATAATTCTTTGTTGAAAGTCAGAAACTATAATACTAAATATGACTTAAAAATTAACTGTAGATTTCTGAATAATAAAACGTTTGTTTCGGAGAAATTTGACAAAAGGAAGCCGCAATTTAGGGGAATTTAACGTTGTTTGCATTCATGATGACCTCCTAAAAACAGATTTTGGTTCTAACTTCTTCGTTTTTGTTTCTTAAGAATTTTTAATCTATAATGTTGCATAACCTGTAAAAGTGCCATGGTTGCTTGTTTACACACTAATCTTTGTGTTTGTAGTACAGTGTAGGCCTTTACGGAAAACGTCAGGAAGTTTTAAGAGTACTTTAGTAGCAGTGAAATGAATCAAATTATATGCTTTGAGACAGCAGTATGGGCTACCTCTCTTCCATCGAGCATTCGCAGATGAAACTTGTGTCATGACCGCCCACTTGACGGTGAGCCATGGTGTGACCACCAGAGAGCTGTTATTCAAGATAAGACCTACAACCATAAGCAGTTTTTGCTACCTGTTACAATGAAAATTGTAGAAGTCACGTATAGGGATCTTAGTGACACAAAATTGTTAGAGTAGTGATTACATGGTGTAATTCTAAACGCAAATGGAGTATTAACAACCGTGTATAGGAGCTGATACAAGAAGCTGTCCTGGCAGGGCTAAATACTTCGGAGACAGGCGCAATGGGTGCTCCGTTGTGTTAGAGTGATGGCGCAGTGTGAAGGTATAATGTCATGGAATTGATGGAAGTGACATGGGGACTAAATACTCAAACAGATATAATTGCTATTGACTACAGCAGACTATTCTAATCAGATATCAGTTTTGAAAGTCACCAAAGAAGTAAGAACGAGAAGATTAATTATGTAAGGGAAAATGGAGGAAGAGCTACATCAGAGACAAGATGAATTTGGACCTGGGATGTATTAATTTTACGCAGCTGAGGCAGAGAAAAAGGCATTAAATTTAACTTTAATTTCCCAAAAGCTCAATTTTTCGATGATCTGGTACACATTGGTTACAAACTATTAAAGATAGAGAGATTAAATTTTGTATTCTGTCTTAAAACATACTGAACTAAAGAGTAGGCAATTCTTATGTTTTAAATTTGAAAAGTGTAGATTTTTACAGAAAAACTAGAAGTTAATTACTGAAATTTTAATAAGAATAATTTAAAAGATCTTTAAACATAATTTATGACAGCATCATCATTTTAAACGTCTACTTTGAAGATGATACTATAAAGGGCTTCCAGAAAAAATATAGCTTTCACTTTGTTTTTATTTTTAAGGATGTGTATCTAAACTGTATCTTCACAATTATCATGCTTTATTTTACTTCCAACATAAAACACAATCAAGAAAAAAGCGTGCGACCAAAAGCTATGTTCAATACATGGAAACTTTTCCTAAGGATGTATTACATATACATCTACTCGTACATTTATACTCCGCAAGCCATCCAACGGTGTGTGGCGGAGGGCACTTTACGTGCCACTGTCATTACCTCCCTTTCCTGTTCCAGTCGCGTATGGTTCGCGGGAAGAACGACTGTCTGAAAGCCTCCGTGCGCTCTCTAATCTCTCTAATTTTACATTCGTGATCTCCTCGGGAGGTATAAGTAGGGGGAAGCAATATATTCGATACCTCATCCAGAAACGCACCCTCTCGAAACCTGGCGAGCAAGCTACACCGCGATGCAGAGCGCCTCTCTTGCAGAGTCTGCCACTTGAGTTTGTTAAACATCTCCGTAACGGTGTCACGGTTACCAAATAACCCTGTGACGGTAAGCACTGCAGCGACTAACAAACAATTGTTCTTTGAGTTACAGTATTTAGAAAAAAATTACAAATTATTTTTAAGATTCCTGTTAGTGTTCACATACCAGTTCCTTTAAGAGATATGAAAGGCAGATGAGTTCGAACGCCAACTCTCCACTATTTCTCAAAAGCATCGATCTCTCATACATCCATTTCCAAAAAAAAAAAAACTGTTGATCACAATATATCACTCATTCATTGAACAAATCTTAACACATAAATCAAAGTGATATTGTGCGTAGATACATGGACATGACATGTCAAAACAGAAGCACAAAATCTTATCTACAATCAAAATCACTTCCCCTTCAGCATCCACTGTCACAAACAGTACAATCGATTGTAGACAAACCTATCTGCACATAAATAGCCACCACAATCATGAAAGTATATCCACTGAAAAGAACATCATAATGTAAACATCGACTATGTACAACAACATTACTCAACCAGATAGCTCTAAAGAAGTATCAAAACAAGTATGTCCAACAATATAAGTTGAACCATGTATCTAGAAAGGCAGGAATATCACAATCATAATATGACTGACTCCACTAAGTATAAATAGATATTCCTCATTATAACATCTTCAATCACTATAAACACACACACACACACATACACACACACACACACACACACACACACACACACACACACAGAAAGAGAGAGAGTATACTGCGTTGAACTTTTTTCCATTGATTGATTATAGATTAACTGAGTCCAATTGTTATCAGTTTTTAGACATAGTCTGAAACTTGCTCTGTTAATGGAATCCGTACATTATCAATGTCTAGCTGCACTACAACCAACCAGAATTCAATGAGATGATAAAAGTCATGGGATACCTCTTAATGTCGTGTCTGATTTCCTTTTTCCCTGTAGCATGGCCTCAGCAAGTCGTTGGAAGTCCCTTGCAGAAATACTGAGCTACGCTGCCTCTACAGCCATCGATAATTGCTGGTGCAAGACTTTGTGCACAAACTGACCTTACGATTATGTTCCTTAAATGCTCGATGGCTTTCAAGTCTGGCCATCTGGATGGCCAATTCATACGCTAGTATTGTCCAGAATATATTTCAAACCGCAGACGTAGCATTTTGCCATCCACAAAAGTTCCATCGTTGTTTGGGAACATGAAGGCCATTATCGGCCATTATCTCCAAGTACCCAGATACAATAATTTACAGTCAATGATCGGTTCAGTTGGATCAGAGGACGCAATCCATTCCATGCGCACACAGTCCAAACAGTTATGGAGACACCACCAGGTTGCACAGTGCCTTGTTGACAACTTGGATTCATGGCTTCGTGGGGTCTCCGCAACACTCGAAACCTACAATTAGCTCTTACCAACTGAAATCGGGTCTCATCTGACCATGCTACTGTTTCCCATTAGTCTAGGGTCCAACTGATATGGTCACGAGCCCAGGGGAGGTGCTGCAGGACATGTGCTGTTAGCAAAGGCACTCGCATTGGTCGTCTGCTTCCATAGTCCATTGACGCCATATTCCGCTGAACTCACCTCACGGATACGTCTGTCGTACGTCTCACATTGATTTCTGCGGTTATTTGAAGCAGTGCTGCTTGTCTGTTTGCACTGACAACTGTACACAACTGTCGCTGCTCTCGGTCGTTCAGTGAAGGCCGTTGGCATCTGCATTTTCCGTTGTGAGAAGTAACGTCTGAAATACGGTATTCTTGCCACATTCTTGACACTGTGGATCCCGGAATATTGAATTCTCTAACGATTTCAAAAATGGAATGTCCCGTGTGACTAACTGCAACTACCACTCCACGTTCACAGTCTACTTAAATACGCGTCATGGGGACAAAATCACGTAGGAAACGTTTTCGCATGTACGACCTGAGAACAAATGACAGTATGGCCAATGCACTGCCATTTTTATCCATTGTGCGCGCCCTACTACCGCCACCTGTATGTGTGTATATCGCCATCCAGTGATTTTAGTCACCTCATTGTAGCGTCGTTAGCTATCTGAAAGAGATGCAGATACCGAATGTCCCAATAACCAACACTTGTTATATTCCACTTCAGGCGTCGGAATAATGTATGCAGGTTGATCACAACAGTTTTAGAAATATGGGAACTCCACGTCTGACTCTTAATTCTAAGTTTCATACTATTCTGATGTAGTCGAATGACGATTGTAGCAGGTATGTGCATATTTAGGTAACTCCGAATCAGTTCCTTGTTTATTAAGGACAATTGGTCGAGGTCGAGTTTTTGTTGAAATTGAGTCTGAAGCTTTGATGAAAGCTATGAATCCCTAGGAAAGGAGTAGTTTACAATCATTAATCCGCTCAATAACTTTGATTTCTCTTCCAGATGGTTCATTGTGCTATATACAAATGTAAATCAAAACTGCGAGGCTTTTGCCGACGAAAACGTCTCCCATGATTTACTAATTTTAATTAAATCCGTCTAATGATGGAATTTTACAACCATGAAATATATTAGGAAGCGTTTTTGTAAATGTGTCCAATATTCGTACAGGGGATAGTAGTGTTTGAAATTATTAAACGAAGTCCTACGAACATGTGTCCGTAGATGTGGGCCGTTTTATTTGTGTCTTGAACAGTCAGTACTCACAATCGGAGGTGTAGTCTGTCGTGTTCACGTCCAACGTTCACATCTTATTGACTATGTTTATCTCTGCAACTATTCTTCTACCTGTGTTGCCGTTGTCAGACGCTGTGCTTACAAATGCTCCTCCAACGGCCTTTCCACACTTATCGCTTAAGTACCTTGACGGCATCGGATCAGTATTAGCGATTCAAGTCCAATTAACAAGTACGTCTTGTCACTACTTCTGTGTGACAGATTATTCGTGCTATTAAAGAACATTACCATTGCAGATTTATTTATCGTACGGTACATATTAAGAGTTTCTGAATCGTAGGAATAGCTGTACTTTTATAAAGATTACGAAACTACCACATGTCAAGACTTCAACATGCTCTCCAGCGTCATAAAACACAAATCACAATCGCTGTAGGAGAATTTCAAGGACTTCTATACAGTTCATCACGCCACTCTCAAGTATCAGGAGATCTTCGAAAGGAAGCTTGTAGGCACCTGCGAGACATATTGATACAATATGAGAAGCTGTCGGTCATTCACCACAGTCACAAGATGGTTATGAAGATTATCTATATTTTTTGAGAGTCTTTGCATACCTGCCACGGCCCGCGTAGGATGCGACTCAGAATAGTCCAAATTACCAGAAGCTGGTGAAATCCAAGCGGTTTCTCCTGACTGTAGGGCAGTTTGCAGTACTGTGGAGGCCAGTTTTCTTGGCAACAGCGTTTCAGTTCATCACTGGCATTGATTTCATTCTCAGAAATAATCATGGCTGTCGTATGACTGGGCTGTTTCGCTGCACAGGTAATAAATCACCCAATACTGGAAGACTGGCAGTCTCCTGGTGTTCAGGTCGTAGCGCACTCTTCCGTCTGATATCAGGAGGTGGAATGTGACTCAGTAGAGGTAACCAGTACGTCAGAGTTGATCGTATTGGCCCACTGACAATGGGCGTGGATTCGTTAACTGGTACATCGACCTTCTTCACGAATGGACTATCCGAGAGCCAATATTATAGGAATCTCTGCTTAACAATCACCAAGAAGTAGCACAGAGCTTACCAAGAATGTTATTTCTGCTTTTCAGCTTACCAGATGTTCGCGTAAACAGCCCCTTAAAAGAAATAGTCCTGTCGAACGACACCACAAGGCATTTTGGTTGCAAGTTATGACGAAGTTTATGTCCTTCATAATAGGCTATGAGTGCTAATCTATTGGACAGAAGAAAAAATGCAACTTTTGTTATATTTGAGTTAGGCTGCGATCTCCATTTACGGGCCGGCTGAAGTGGCCGTGCGGTTAAAGGCGCTGCAGTCTGGAACCGCAAGACCGCTACGGTCGCAGGTTCGAATCTTGCCTCGGGCATGGATGTTTGTGATGTCCTTAGGTTAGTTAGGTTTAACTAGTTCTAAGTTCTAGGGGACTAATGACCTCAGCAGTTGAGTCCCATAGTGCTCAGAGCCATTTGAACCATCCATTTACGGAAGTATTGCATTATGATATCTAGCTCATAAGTTATGATTTCTGCAACTATTTAGAAGAATTTGTGAAGGCTAGCTACTGCCCAGTCATCCGCATATGCAAGCGTACTGGCCCGTTGCAGAAAAACAACGGATAATACAGTGTTATTAGTGAGACAATATATTTTAACAGACGGTCATTCCTTTGCATACTCGTTATCAGACACAAAGTATGACATTTTCTCCCTTAGATGATAACAAGAAAGGCAGTTCAAGTAACATTATTATTTTATGTTCGGAATTACGAGTATGAAATGGACGTAATTACACTGACGGAAAAATATCGCAATGCCAAAAGTTAATAAATATAGAGGAAATGAAATTTCGGGAATATATTTGTTAAGGTAACATATTTAAGTGATTAAGCTTGAGATAAGCCATTGCAGATGTGCAATGCTGGTACATTAATAACCGGAGTAGCAGCCAGAATGTTGAATGCAAGCATGCAAACGTGCATGCATCGTGTTATAGAGGTACCGGATGTCAGCTTGTGCGATGGAGTTCCATGCGTGTTACACTTGGTCGCGTAATACAGCGGCGTTTAACTGTGGTTGTGGAGGACTCTGCAGTCGGCGTCCGATGATATCCAACACGTAATCGATCGGAGACAGATCTGGTGATCGAGCAGGCCAAGGCGACATGTCGACACTCTGAAGAGCATGTTGGGTTACAACTGAGGTATGTGGGCCGGCGCTTTACTGTCGGAAAACACCCCGTGGAATACTGTTCACGGTTGGCAGTACAACAGGTCAAATCACCAGACTCACATACAGATTTATTGTAAGGGAGCGTGGAAAAGCCACGGGAGTCATACGAAATTGCACCCAAAACCATAACTCCAAGTGTATGTAGGTCTCGTGTGGCTAGTACGCAGATGGATTGAATGCAGGCCCTCAGTTGGTCTCCTCCCAACCAACACACGGCCATCGTTGGCACCGAGGCAGGACCAGCTTTCATCAGAAAACACAACACAACTCTCCCGTGTCCTATGATGAGCTTGACCTTAACACCACTGGACTCACAAATGGCGGTCGTTAGGGATGCCCTCCAAGTAACAGATCTGTAACAGTTCGTTGTGTGACTGTAGTGCCAACTCCTGCTCAGATTGCTGCTACAGATTCAGTACGATGTACCAGAGCTACGTGCCAAATATAATGATCTTCTCTCTCGATAGTTCCACGTAGCCGTCCGGAACCCAGTGTTCCCGCGACCGGACATTCCCATGACCACCGCTGTCAGCGATGATGTACAGTGGCAACATTCCTACCAAGTTTTTCTGCAGTATCGCAGAAGGAACATCCAGCTTCTCGTAGCCCTATTACACGACGTCGTCCAAATTCAGTGAGGTGTTGATATTGCGGTCCTTATCGCCTTAGAAACGTTCTTGACTGACGTCAACTCATCACGTCCAATATAAAAGGTAACTAACGCTCACGACCGTTACAGTGTGTATTTAAAGCAAACCATATCTCACAATTTTGGTAAACATTTTTTGGAAAGCAGTGATCAAATGATTGTTATATTTTGACTAAAGTACAGTCTTGATCACATCATGTACGTTTTAATAATATAGGTAACCGGTTTCGGTTCTTTCTACAAAACCATCATCAGACCCATGGCTCCCTTGGGAGGGATGGTAGGCGGAGCTCTCCTCGCTGCGTAGCAGCCATGGGTCTGATGATGGTTTTGTAGAAAGAACCGAAACCGGTTACCTATATTATTAAAACGTACATGATGTGATCAAGACTGAACTTTAGTCAAAATATAACAAACCATATCTGCATCTTCAAAATGGCACTACTAGCGACTGTCGCGATATTTGAGTAGACTTCCTTTTTCAGATGTAGAAACACGCCTTTCCTTTAACTTGCACAACTGCTTCTTAGTTTTGTGTTTTTTCCGTGAGTGTATATTCAATATACGCTTATGAATTTGAAAAATGCATTTCTATTGCAAATTTGCGCACATGAACATATACGATTCTCAATCGTAAAAACTGCATTGGATTCTCTATCTAAAAATATGTCTATATATTCTGAGATTGTACGGAGGATGAACCGAAATTCGCGAGCTCGGCCTTCGCAACGTGACTTCTCACATGCCAGCGATAAAAAAAAAGTCTGTCATTAAATATCGTCCGGCGAGTACATCCGGCAGAAAAAGGACGTTAAAGAGTGGCAATGTGACAGTAACCAGATGTATCGTCACTAGCTCTGTCAAGAGAAAATGGTTCTGCTGTACAGTTGGTGCAGTGGACAGTGTTTTGGATTAGCTTGCAGGAGGTGGAAGGTACGATCTTGAGTACAAGAATATGTTTTTTATTTGGTAAATGCAGTCCAAGTGTTACGATATCTGGCGTCTTAATCGTCAACAGCGACTGCAGCGGGTCCTATGGAAAACATTAGCACTTACATACGACAGACGTAGAAATGGAACTCTGGTAAGCTTTGAAAGATGCCCTTTCCACGTCATGGGATCGAATTTATTCGCACCACCTCCTCTACTAGAAGCGAAACCTGTTTTCTTTGTACTCTCCTCAAATCGTCACATAGATTAGTACCAACTATTATTCTTGGATTTAGTTAGGGCCTTACGTTACCAGTAGGACTAGCAACGTGCTTTCCGAATAATGTCCAAATTCGGCCACTATTTGTTTGTGTTATCACCATGGACCCATTAATTTTTTGAACTGTCTATTTCTTGTAACTCTTCAGGCTTTCCAGGCGAGATCTTGACATGTGGAATAATCAGCCACTTACCAACCCAAGTGCTTTCTTAGGTATGTTGATGACACTTTTGTCATTTGGCCCCATGGTAGGGAGAAGCTAGATGACTTTTTGGAACATCTAAATTCACGCCACCCAAGTATAAAATTTACTATGGAGCTAAAGAAGGATGGACAACTCCCATTCCTGGATGTCCTGGTCAAGAGGAAGGCAGATGGCACTTTGGGGCACAGTGTGTATCGTAAGCCCACCCACACTGACTTATACCTTCAAGCCAGTAGCTGCCACCACCCGGCACAGAAGAATGGAGCCTTGAAAACATTAGTTCACAGGGCTCGAGCTCTGTCAGATACGGAAAGTCTGGCTACAGAGATAGAACATCTACAGTTGGTGTTCGGCAGAAATGGATACTCCTCCACAGACATCAAAAGGGCACTTCGTACCACCAGTCAACCACAGGGTATACAAGAGGAGCCAGAGGAGACGAAGAAGGTGGCATACCTGCCATATGCTGGACCTATTTCTGCAAAGATCAGCAGAATTCTTTCAAAATATGATATAAAGAGGATCTTCTGTCCACCCTCCAAAATTGGGACCATGCTAGGGAGTGTGAAGGACGACCTGGGGCTATGTAAACCAAGCATTTACAACATCCCGTGCCAGTGTGGAAAGTCATACATTGGCCAGACAACCAGGACGGTGGATGTCAGGTGCAAAGAACACCAGAGGCACACCAGACTCGGACAGGCAACAAAATCTGCCATAGCGGAGCACTGTCTGGAGCTCGGCCACTCAATGGACTATAACAACACCAAAATTGTGACACAGACGCCAAGATTTTGGGACAGTGTCATAAAGGAGGCCATCGAGATCAAGGTCACAGAAAACCTAATAAACCGAGACAGCGGTTACCAGTTCAGCTTGGCGTGGAGTCCGGCCTTGGAGCTTATCAGTGCTCAACGGAATGAACCAACAAACTCCTCAAGAAGTAGTAACACTGCAGGAGCAGCGCCAGGCGGGTGCGGACCGCGAACGCAACTCCCGATGCGGGACGGGCCTCTGACAGCCGCCACGACCGCAGATGATGGACGAGCCGAGCACGGACGACCGTCGGAGCACCAGGGAAGTGCCAACACCGCAGGATCAGCGCCTGGCGGGCGCGGACCGCGAATGGAGCGCCCAACAAAGGACAGGCCTCAGAGAGCTGCCACAGATGGCGCCCAAGTCGGGCGCGGACGTCCGAGGGAACAACGGGGAAGAGACAACACTTTACAAGCAGCGCCAGGCGGGCGCGGACGGCAAAGAGAGCACCCAGCGCCCTCTGGGCATAAATACTGGACAAGATCCTTCAACCGGCCGAGTGCCGAAGGGTTGAGCCTCTCCCCTTCGACGCAAAGCCGCGCAACCAGTCGCAGACTGCCGCGAATGGGCTTCGGCTCACAGCTCCCGGTAGCCTCCGGTTACCCAACGCCCCCAACGTGATTCTCACGTTCTTTTAGGGACTCTGAGGCAGTACCAGGGCTCCTTCACGTGACCAAGCCCGCGTGCTGCAGGCCATTCTTCTTCCGCACCTCCTTTAGGTGCCGCGCTTGCACGAAAAGCGCATGTTAGCGTAAAGTAGGGACCACCCACTTCAATAGGGAACAAGTAACACTTCTCTCGCCTATCGAGAAAAGTAAAATTGTCGTTTCCCCCTTCCAACCCAATAAATAATCCTAAGTGCGAGATGGCGGACGCTACTAGCACTTCCCCTGCTATCACCCGCAGCAAGACTGCAACACAAGAGGCGCGAGGATCGACTGCACCCGCCGAAACTCGCGCCCCGCCCGCTACCGAAGGCAAGGGAGCGGCTGGCGACGCTCGACAGCTTGGCGCGAAAGCTCAAAAGCAGCTCGAGTCGCGCCGGCTAATCACCGAAGTTTTCGGGGCGGACGTCTCTCCCACAAAAACAACTACACTCAACATCACGTTACACTCACCTGTCACTGGACAGTCATGTACCATTCTCCCACCGGCGCCGCAGCCTCAAGAGTCCGAGGCAGCGGCGGCGGATGTGGATACAGAAAACCACTACACAGAGCCCTGGCAGGTGGAGGGCCCAAAACGCAGACCCAAAAAAACACCAGCACAAACAAGCGAGCAGCCAAACTCGCCAGGCAACCGATAGGCGCTGTTGCCTACACCCACTAGCTCACCTCAGGCTAGCAACATTAACACAAAACAAAACGCAAACACAGCTGTGGCGAACAACAACAAAGCACACAAAGCCACAGCAGTGCCCACACAACACAAGACTGGTTTCCCCCCAGTTGTTATACAAAACTATGGGAACCTTAGTGCCCTTAACACTGGATTCGCGGCAAGGCACATAAACAGCACATTACACGCAAAGTACTCGGGGGATAGGGCCTCACTGTACGTTGCCTCAGACAACGAATATAAGGATCTTCTGACCTTCCTCAAAGATCGGAAGATCGAACATTACACGTACAGAACGCTGGACGAGAGAACCCAGCAGTACGTGATCAAGGGAGTGGATCCCAGTACCCCCAACGAGACAGTACATGCGGCCCTTTGTTATCTGGGATTCGACTGTAAAAGTGCCTCCCGGATGACTGGGTTCCGTACACACGCACCGTTACCACACTACATGGTTGAGTTAGCCGACTCGGCTGATTCCTGCGCCATCCTGCAGATAAAGAGCTTTCTGCGGATGGACGTACGTGTAGAACTTTACGAACCACCCAACGTCCCCCAACAATGCAACAACTGCAAGCGGTTCGGCCACTCGGGCCTCCGCTGCGGCCTGGCAACTCGCTGCCGCGGATGCGCTGGCAACCACAGATCCAACACTTGCACACAAACACAACCAAACCAGCGACGCTGTGCCAACTGCGGTGGGCCCCATGCGGCAAACTTCAGACAGTGCAACTCATACAAACAGGCGCTGAAGCGAAAACAAGACAAAAGTAGGGTACTGTACGACATACCACGTCCAAGGCCAGCGCCGAACCCAGTAAGGAACGGCGTAGCGTTTGCCACGGTTGCACGCCCTGGCGGAACGGCACAGGCTGCGGAACCTCAGCGCCTTACACACACACGTGAAACAACCGCTGCAACAGCCACACAACAGCCACAGGCAACACCTGAAACCCAACAAGCATCGGTACCAACACCTATGCCCCCAAACAACACGACCCCACTCCCGGAAATCACGTGCTGCGAAGAAACGCACCAACACAGGAAAACACACCCACACAAGAACCCCCCCCGAACCCCAAGCCCAGAGGAGGAATAGACGTACACGCAAACACAGGGCGGGGAACACGAAATCACCACAACAGACCACACAGCAACAACAGAACAGCAACACACAGGAAAACACTCAACAAGACACCGAGACTGTAACTCACACTACCATCGCCCTCACCACAGAAGCAACACAGGCGCCACAACCTCTGTCACAAAGCACAAATGCCGCTCCTAACAACACACCAATACCCGCACAAGCGGCCGCTAACTCCACAACAGCACCTCAGGCTGCCACACCCAACACCAACACACCACCTGGGGGAATACTGGAAACACTATTCCCCCGACACACGATCGTTCAAATCCTTACCAAGGTGCTGACGGCCGTCACTACACTCATCACCCAGCTCATGAGCGCCGAACCCGGGCAATACTGGGCTGTCATACGCACTGCCATCACAACACTCTTTCACACTCTTACATGAATAATATACCACACCCGGCCCATAACGCAGACCCGCATACACTATCACAGATCCTGTTCTGGAATGCAGACTCGATCCACAACAAAAGGGAAGAATTTGCCGCGTTCATGGAGCGCAAGGGAATCCTTGTCGCGCTACTGAGCGAGACTAAACTTAAACCTGGCTATTGTGTCTATCGTACCGACCGACCGGGCGACGCCGTGGCAGGTGGAACTGCAATCGTCATACACAAAGACATTGAGCACACAAACATAGAGCTCCCTGAACTGGAAAAAATCGAGGCTACGGCCGTCAGAGTCAAGTTCAACGGAGCCTACACCACACTGATATCGGTATACAACAGCCCTGTGCCGGCCGAAGTGGCCGAGCGGTTCTAGGCGCTTCAGTCTGGAACCGTGCGACCGCTACGGTCGCAGGTTCGAATCCTGCTTCGGGCATGGATGTGTGTGATGTCCTTAGGTTAGTTAGGTTTAAGTAGTTCTAAGTTCTAGGGGACTGATGACCTAAGATGTTAAGTCCCATAGTGCTCAGAGCCATTTGAACCATTTGAACCAACAGACCTGTAGGCATCTCAACACGCGATATCAGCACATTACTCAACATTTCACCGCGAGTAATAGTCGCTGGAGATCTGAACGCAAAACACCCAGAATGGAATTCACGCATACGAAATCCCAACGGCAAAAAACTGTACGAACATTCGCTAGGCAGAAACTACATTATACTAGCGCCGACTGAACCGACGCACATTCCCTATCAGAGGGGACACAGGCCAGACGTGATAGACATGGCCCTCATCAAGGGCATTACAGCGACACTCAACGTTGCCGTTGAAAACGATCTGCCCTCAAACCACCAACCTGTAATACTACACATTGAGGAAACACTGCAGCAAACGGAACAACGCAAGATGTTGGACTACGGGCGTGCGAATTGGACATTGTTCAAGCAAACGCTTGATAGCCACATCCCACCTATACACGAAATTAACGAAACAGGACAAATTGACGAGGCAGTAGAAACCCTCACTAACGCCGTCCAGGACGCAATGGCAGGCACCATACCTGATCGCACCTCACAACAACACAGCGCGGCCCTGCCCCAGGAAATCCTGGGCCTAATCTCAATGAGGAATCGCCTCAGGAGACAATGGCAGCGCATCAGGCGTCCGTACTTCAAACGGCACATTAACAGACTACAGGGCATCATACACGATAAAATACAAACACATAGAACACAACAGTGGAATCAAAAACTCGAAGGGCTGGACACCGCACGACCTGGCGTGTGGCAGCTAGCCCGACACTTCACCAGGGAGAAAATATACACCCCAACGCTTCAAGGGCCTGACGGACCTGCATACTCAGCGGAAGAGAAAGCAGAAGTAATGGCTCGAACACTCGCAGCGTCATTCACACCGAACCTGGTACCATCAGATCCAGTGTTCACACTTGCTACTGACCAGGAGGTTACACGCATTCTAGCCCAACCATCGCGCGACGACATTCGACATGCTAGCACAGCCGAAGTCTCCTGGGCTGTAATGCATTCCGCTGCTAGGAAAGCCCCTGATCATGATGGCATTCAAAACCGTGTCCTCCAGGAGTTCACGGATAAAGCAACTGAGTACCTAACACACATAACGAATGCCATACTAAAACACCAACACTTCCCCGCCTTTTGGAAGACGGCCAAGGTCCTGATGTTCAGGAAGCCGGGGAAAGACCACAGCCTCCCACAAAATTACCGAACCATCAGCCTTCTGAGCTCGCTCAGTAAGATTGTTGAGAAGGTGATTCTCAAACGCATCACTAGGCACTGCATAACAAATGACATCCTGAGACCGGAGCAATTCGGCTTCAGGAATCACCACTCCACAACACAACAACTCCTACGGGTCGTTGAACATATAACACATGGCTTCAACATAAACAAAGCTACAGGGGCAGTGTTCCTGGACATCGAAAAGGCTTTCGACCGCCTATGGCACAACGGCCTCATCCGCAAACTCAGCGACGCGGGATTCCCTGACGGGCTGCTGAGTCTAATACACTCATACCTCACAGACAGGAGTTTCAACACTGACGTGCAGGGAAAACAATCAACACGACAGGGTATACACGCGGGAGTACCCCAGGGAAGCATCCTAGGGCCCCTACTGTTTAACCTCTACATAAACGATCTCCCAACCACACACAACACAATGATGGCAATCTACGCGGATGACACAGCCATCCTTGCGCAAGATTGGAAACCATCAAACATTACGTCACGCCCACAGACTGCACTCAGAGTGGCCGAGCCTTGGTTGGAGAAATGGCGTGTTAGAGTAAACGTCGACAAGTGCGAAGCCGTTCTGTTCACTAGAAGACCGAAGCAACTGCGCAAACACCGCTACTGCAGACCAGTAACTGTACATGCACGTCCAATACGTTTCCGCGAGAAAGTCAAATACCTCAGTGTCTGGCTGGACCGGAAATTACTCTGGGGGGGGGGGGGGGGGGGGAACACATACAACACATGACCAACCGAGCTAGCGCGAGGCTCAAACAGCTCTATCCTATGCTCAACAGGCGTAGCACACTGAACAGATGGGTGTCGAGGTCCATGTACATGACACTTATCCGACCCCTGATGACGTACGCAGCTCCTGTCTGGGGATACGCTGCGCCTACACGTCTGCGCCGTCTGCAGCTCATACAAAACAAAGTACTCAAAATCATAAGCAATGCTCCACGATACACACGCATCGCGGACCTTCACCGGGAATACAGACTTGAGACTCTCACGGAGGTAATCCACAAACTCACCACAAGACTATACAGAAACTCCAGACATTCGCAGAACCCGTTTATTTTGAATCTGGGGAACTACGACCACAACCATAGATGGAAACATAAAAGACCAAAAGACATACTTGTAAGGACATAACATCTATGGCCAAGCATACGCAAACATAACGGCACAGGCGAGCCCCTGTTAATCAGACGCCATTACTGGATATCCAGCTGGAATACACTGCCGAATAACTGGCACCACACAGGGAAGCCGTACCGTACACTGCATACAAACAAGCTCCACACATCCCCCACGCAGTGAGATGATCTATGGCCGATCTCCCACTACTGTATAACGATCTTGACTGTTCCAGGAATGCAGCAGCAGCAGCAACTGGGACACATCGCCATCGCCTGTCATGGTAATGATGCATGATACCTATACTAACAAATCCAACCTTGCATGAGCTATCGCAGCTAGTAAGCCACTACTGCTCTTACTACCCATCCCACTGTCGCAGAGTTTTTTTCCCACGGCACGAGCCATGGCACTTTTTTCCCTCTGCTCTTCAAATCGCTACCCTCACTCGCGTTTCGTCCACTATCTATCACCTGATGGACCGTGTTAATGCGTAGCCTTACGCAGACGCACGGACAACATCACAGCCCAGCATCCTGTGATCCACTTACTAGACAACTAACATGTTTACGGAGGTGACAGTAAAACTTTTGGTTTGGTCACCACGTTGGTGCGGGCGTGGAGGGGCCCCATCTCTATTTTTTCCAACACGGCGCGAGGAGCGGCCTGAGCTGGCGAGGCGAGCGCATCGCTGCCGTTGCGCGCTTCGCTTACTCGGCCGTTGAGAGCTCGTGAAGAGGTTTTCTGTGCTGTGGGCGCCGCGGAGAGCAAATTGTCGTGCGTTGTTTTCACAACGCGTGCAAATTGTCGTGTTCCGCGCCTCGCAGCATGGGAAAGAAGGGTGCGCAGAGGAAACCTGCCACTACGAAGGGTCCTTCGGTTGTGCAACTCACTGAGTCTGCCGACCGTGCAAGGAACTCCCGAGAAGACGAGTCGCGGCCTGTCCCCCCTTTGTACGTCAAGTGCAAAGGCGGGTGGACAGCGCTGTTCGGCACCATCACGAATTGCGCTCGGAACGAGGTGGTCTACGAGTCTGTCGATACAGAATCGCTGATCTGCGTTCGTGCTGCAAACGTGGCCGACCACAGGGCGATCGAGGTCGCAGTGGCCGACCACATCGTAGACGTGCCGCCGGCGCGTGAGAAGGCACCTTCCGTAGGAAGGATGAAGACGACTAAGGCACTCCTCAGGGGGTTACCTTGGTGCTGTGATGAGGCAGCGGTCCGGGAAGGGCTGCTGCGAGCCGGGTTTGGTAATGCAGCCGCAAGGTTGCACAACCGAACCAACAGGAAGAGGGCGACGCTCTATGCCGTGACCGTGCAAACGGTCGACGGCGGGAGCGACATCTTCGACTTGCGGAAGTTGCTGGGCTTCCCGGTTACGACGGAGGCTCTCCCGACCGCCATGGACCCTCAGCCCCAGTGCTTCAGGTGCCAGGGCGAGGGCCATGTTGCGAAGTATTGCCGCAACGCGGCGCGGTGCGTCAAGTGCTCAGGTGAGCACGACAGCCTCGCCTGCGACCGCGGCAGCAACGCTCTGCCGATTTGTGTCCGGTGTGGCGACCCGCACGTCGCCAGCTGGCGCGGTTGTGCGGCTTTCTCAAGCCGCAACCGTGCCGGGGCGGCGAAGCGGCCGCGGCCGCACCGACGCAGCAGCAGAAGAGAAGACGACGTCGGAAACGGCGGAGGGCGCAGAACAGCCCGGTGGAGCTGAGGGACGGCGCAGTAGCAGCTCCACCTGCCAGGGGCAGGGACGGCCACTCGGAAACGGGCAGTCAGGACGCAGCTCGCTCTCCCGTGAAGAGATGTGACCTCGAACTCGGCACTGCCGTGAAGGAGGCCACAGCAGCCCTCAAAGTCGTCATGGCGGCGGAGAGGGCTGCCTTCGCAGCCGCCGTGGCTGCAGAGAAGGAAGAGGCCTTGAGGCAACTGCGAGCAGTTTTCGCCCAAGGCCTCAGCGCAGTCGAACCCGCGAACACTCCTGCGACCTCGCAGAAGGACGTTCGCGCGCCTATCCCAGCGGCTGCCCCAGCAGCACCGCAGGTGAAAGGGGCAGAGAAGAAAACCGCCGCCCCAGCGAAACCGGTGGCGACGCCGACCGCTGCGGGGGCGGCCCCTGCGAGGGAGACAGAGGTCAGAAAGGCAGCCCTCATCGCGCAAGCGCGAGCGAACGGCCTGCATTTCTCCGATGCTCAAGCGGCGCTGCTCACTGAACAAGCGGAGCTGCTCGAAGCTACGCTGCAGAAGGGCTGCGTCGTGCAGTGGAGGAGGACGCCGAACGGTAGCCGATCGCCGCCGTTCTGCACCAGCGTGATGAAGCTGCACCAAGTCACTGACGACAAGGCGCAGCAGAGGGCCTAACAGCAGCGCATGCGTTGCCGCGCCGAACTCTTATGTTACAGGGAGGAAGCCACTGCTGCCGGCCCAGGAGACTACAAGCGAGCCCAGCCGCAGCACCGGACTGACCCAGCTAACGAACACGCAGCACATAGGTAACGTTGCACGATACCTCACGCTAACCCTCCCCCACCTTGCATGCTCTGTCGCAGCTAGCAAGCCGCTACTGCCCTTACTACCCGTCCTACTGTCGCAGAGGTTTTTTTCCCTTGGCGCTGGCCTTGGCACTTTTTTTCCTCTGCCCTTACAACCGCTACCCTTCAATCGTTTTCGACCACTTCTATCTCCTGGTGGACCATGTTAATGAGTAATCTTACCCAGACGCATGGATAACATCACAGCCCGCATCCTGTGACGCCTGATTCAAAAACTAACATGTTTACGGAGGTGATAGTAGAACTTTTGGTTTGGTCACCACGTTGGTGTGGGCGTGGAGGGGCCCCATCCTTTATTATTAAGAATTATTATTCCAACACGGGAGTCTCAGGTAGCACCTGAAGAAGGCAACGAGTTACGTGGCCGAAATATTGTGCCGTAGCGACACAAACATCCGGCAGTAGACCCGATTATTCCACATGTCTATTTCTTATTTGTTTAACCACGTATTTGTTGTGTTCAGCGTCACAAAATGTAAATTTAGGGTACATGTGACATAAGAAACGGTGTATATTACAGTATGCAATATCAGAATGAAATTAGCAAATAAAAAAATGCACCCCACCAACGCAGGATTGAACCCCCGACCTAGTGCATGCTGACCCAAAACTCTACCTACTGCTCTTTTTTTTATATCATTTTGTTCATTTTTTTCGTTCGTCGCATTTGCTCATTGCGGACGTCGCAAGACACCCGTTTCAGTTCGTCGTTGATCCATGAACTCAGTTTTTTTTTATTGCAGAGGGCGAGCAGCCCTCTGACCAAACACGCTGAGCTACCGTGCCGGCGTCCAACTGTGGAGCACAACTAAAACGTGCAGTCAGAGGTAGTTACCATACGTGTTGTTACAGTGTTGGCAGATTGTCACTCTTTAACGTCATTTTTCTGCCGGATATACTCGGCAGAAGAAATTTTGTGAGAGACATTTCTTTTATCGCTGGCATGTGAGGAGTCGCGCTACGAAACCCCTAGTGCGTGGATTTCGCTTCACCCTGTATAATCGTTCTATGACTAACTGAGAAACTGTAAAAACTTAAATACATTAGTTTCTTTTGGTGTATATTTCCCTCTTATTTGCATGACATCGTGAGAGGATCGCTGGTGTTACAGCTCTAAACGTTGATTTCCTAGTAAAACATCAATCACTGTTAGATACATTGTTTTCCTATTGTTCGGTACCGTGCAACACCGCAAACGATTTTCCACTGTGAAAGGTTACTAGTCAAAATACGTTGCTTGACATGATAGACTCTCCATGCAGCATGAGCACTTCATTTATTCTCAGAACGGACTATAGTTTATTGTACAAACATAATAGAAAATTATTACTGGCGCATACTCCTGTGAAATCCCTTTGCTGCATTTAATATTTCCATTTTGAAGTGATCATTACCGCGTTCGCCGTACGCCATCGGACGAGGGCGAATGAGAGCTGGGCCGATACTTTCCGTAAACAAAGCACTCAAGGGCCGGCTAATGAATTCCCGGAAAACTGTCAGTTAATACGCCCGTGGAACGAAATACCAAACATTCTTTCTAATAAATGGACATTAGCATCCGAGAGTAAACGTCCGCCGAAATTAGACTGCCTGGCTGACGCAATCGAAAGAACAGGGCTATGGAAACACTTTTCAGTAGAGCAGATATTAAACTCGGAACATTTTTCCTCATGTCAGTCAGGCGGTTCAGAAAACAGAGCGTCTTGAAAGCAGACTATTTATTACTATACACCACCTTCCGTTCGGCTACTGAGATAGCTGCTACTTTCATCGCTTTAAAGAAGTACAAAATTTAACGATGTTTTTTGAGTAATGTAGGCAACGGAAATATGAGCAAAAAAATCACTCACATCCTCTCTGCGACAGTGTTTTGGAAAAGAGGTGATATTGTTTTCCACTTCTGTTGATTTCACATTTTGTGCAGACAAATGAAAATGACTCGGTAGCAGAGATATATATTGCTCGAGTGAGTATCAAATCGATTCCAAAAGATACAAAAAATAATGTATGGTGCTTTAACCCACGAACCCAAGTAGATGGCGTCGCGTCGCAGCCGAGAGCTCTGTGCATTCTAAATAATTTTTTCCATTCTGCCTTTTTCTGTTCTGAACAGACTTTGGGGATGCATTACCATGAAATGTCGTTCTGTTTATCTTATTATGCTGACAGTTATAAACAGAACAAATAACGAAAATTAAGCAACCACACTTTTAAAATCGAATGATTACTATCGTCTTATAACTGGCCGAAGTGATTAATGTGCATTTGGCGGAATTTAGATTTGCCGATGCCTCTTCTTTTAGTCTTCTTCTGGTTTCTTCTTGTTTGTCCCGGCTTCTTGAGATCTCTTAATGAAGTGAAACGATATAACAAGTTCCGTAGTGATACATTGAAGTTACGTAACAGTTGGTGGTTTAACTTTTGAAACTGCTGGTTTATTGGCATTTATGGAAAGAAAAGCACTCTCATACACTCATGCGGTCACGTGTAACATTTTTTGTGTGTAATGGGACTTACTGCGTCGCAAATCGTTCTGATAAATTAATAAAGCTACATTAAAGTGTTGCTAGGCAACGTAATCAGCACGATGATACGAATCTCAATTAAAACTGAACCTCAATATTTTAAATAAACTTTCGGTTCATATTTGTCAGAATCAGTACTTGTCTCAAAATTAACTTAGTGCATTAAGTCCAAGCGCATTTGAAACTGTTGTATGCGATTTACACGTCAGCGCGATCACACACTGGCGTATAACGCATATCAAATCGAGCGCACAAGTTTCAGTTCTCCCTAATGGGCTAAACGACTCATCTATAATAACGTGATCTCGCGTTAAGTCTAACTGGAACTGGATTTGTCTCCATCCGAGTCAAAATCATAAAAATAAAATTCACCGCACAGGCCAGCGAATTTTGCACTCTAAGTGATACTCGTCTCATGGCATGCAATCTCTGACCAAACATTTCCGATTCTGCATAAACTTCAAGAACTTGTATTTCATATTCAATAAAATGCATCGCCTGAGAGAAACTATTAGTTTGCTAAAACGGATTCAGATTCCAGTCAACTCGTGTCTGGTCGATGACGTCACAAATCGACACTTGCTTGGAATGAACGAAATACCAGTACTGAAAACTGCTGTCCGTTGAGTGATTTACTGACTTTTACGACAAATTTGGTACCCCTTGCATCGCTACATCGAGATGAAGAAATAACTGCAGACTGAATTGACGCGCTGGATTAACAACCATTAGCTTGGTCCTCTGTCAACCTGGCAGGGTTTTTCAGGCCATATTGCACTTTTGTCTGGACAAATGACGGATTAGTTTCTTGTATCCATACCATACCGCAGCACATGAAGAGTTAAAATGGTAATGTACACAGAAATAAAATTTACACATTTCACTGGTAAATCTATAGACTGCAAATGCCACTTTTCTCTCTTAAGGTAATTGACAGGTGTTGCAGCAAGAAGGGCAGTTGGTCGCAGAATTCATGTAGGTGCCGAAGACAGGGTCGGTGACTGCCACAGCTGCGAGAAATGATGATGAAAGAAAAGTATTGTCTTGCTGTCCATTATTCTGTGTTTTCCCACAGACTTCCTCTTCGATTATTCGATACAATGTTTTTCCACGGCGATCAGTAGTGTAGGCCGTACTTTCTTACCTAATTATTCACATGAAATTGTCATTTTTTATCTTCCGTGTTATTACCATCCCTTATCTTTCGTAGATATTACAGACTACTCGCCTGAATACCTGCCTCATCCGTAGTCGACTCATTTCAGTGACGTAGTGGAGAACAGTGTATTATTTTTTTGCTTGACGCAACAGTAAAAGTGAAACCGTACAGACAGTCGTAAACAATTGTAACAGTTAACTGACTACGATCGACTGATCAGACTGCTAGTGGTTACAGCCTTATATCGTCAGGAGCTCTTGGTGGCTCTTCCTCAAGTATTTACAGGCTAATGGGCTCCACCGCCACAAAACATACAGGAAGAGATGTTCGCAATACTGAGGCAAACACTCCGTATGAATTAAGTTTGATTTTCTTGTATCGTACCTTATATTATTGCAAATTTATTCCAGACCTGTAAATGATAGGATGAAGAGATTGCAAGAGTGTACGACGAGATTAAACAAAAGATTCAGATAGTCAGAGAGAATAAATTTTATTTGCGACTGGCGATTGGAGTTCATTGGTAGGAAAACGAAGAGATGGGAAAACGAAAGGTGAATATTGAGGGAGAGGAATGCAAGAGGAAGCCGGTTGGTAGAATTTTGCACACAGCCTAATTTAATCATTGCTAACATCTGGTTTAAGAAACATTTAAGAAAGCTCTATACGTGGAAGAGTTTTCTGAATAAGTATTTAATTGTAAAAACTAAACTCCTCCCGAACAGACGGACCAGATGGCCCAACGATACCGACCGGCCGCCGTGTCATCCTCAGACCATAGGCGTCACTGGATGCGGATATGGCGGGGCAATTGGCCAGCACACCGCTCTCCCTCCCGGATGTGAGTTTCCGGGACCGGAGCCGGCACTTCTCAATCAAATAACTCCTCAGTTTGCCTCGCAAGGGCTGAGTGCACCCCTCTTGCCAACAGCGCTCGGCAGACCAGATGGTCATCCATTCAAGTGCTAGCCCAGCCCGACAGCGCTTAACTTCTGTAATGTGTTCCGGGAAAGCAGAGATTTTAACTGTAAAATTTTCAGTGACAGATGTCGACTCTGACAATAATTTATTGGTTGTGAACTCTCTGTTAACACGTGAGAAACTGCTAAAATATAGGCTGTTAACAAGATTTGATCAGAACAAACTGAAAAAACAAGAGGTTGTTGAGAATTTCGAAGGGAGCATTAGGCAATAATCGACTGAAACAGCTGAAAGGGATACAGCAGAAGACGAATGAGTAGCTTTGAAAGATGAAGTATTGAAGGCAGTGTACGATCAAATAGGTAAAAAGGAAAAGTCTAACAGAAATATTTGTATAACACAGGAGACTTTGAATGTAACTGAGGAAAAGAGAAAGTATAAACATGCAGCAAATGGAGTATTTGAAAAGGAGTAAAGACGCCTAAATATGAGATTGGTGGAATGTGCAAAATGGATAAGCAAAACTGGCTAAAGGACAAATGCATGGTTGTAGAATCTTGTATAACTAGTAAGATACCACCTATAGCACTATTAAAGAGTCCTTATGAGAAAGAAAGTACCTGTATGAATATCAAGTGCTAAGACGGTAAGCCACTACTAAGCAGATCAGGGAAAACTGAAAGGTGGAAGGAATATATAGAGGACTCTACAAGGGAAATGAACTTGCTGACAACGTTATAGAAAGAGAAGAGGATGAAGGCGAAAAGGGAGATATGATACTGCGAAGGGAAATGACAGAGCACCGAAAGATCTAAGTGGAAGCAAGGCTCCTGCAATAGACGACGTTGCCTCAGAACTATTGAGACCTTTTGGGGAGCCATACATGACAAAACTGTTCCATCTGATGTTCAAGGTACGTGAAACAGTTGAAATATCCTTTGAATTCAAAAAGAATATAATAATGACAATTTTAACGAAAGTAATCGCTGACAATAGTGAATATTAACGAACTGTCAGTCTGATAAGTCATGGTTTCAAAATACTGACACGAAATACTTACATAAGAATGGAAAAACCGGCAGAATCTGAACTCGGGGAAGATCAGCTGGGGTCCTGAAGAAATGGGGAAGATAACTTGAAGAAAGAAAGTTTGAAGGTGAAAAACATAAAATACAGGGAACAAAAGGTTATTCACAGCTTGTACGGAAGCCAAACTCCAGTTATAAGGGACAAATGAAATGAAAAGAAAGCACTGGTTGAGAAAAAAGTGCAAAAATGTTGTACCCTCTCCCTGAAGTTATTCAATCTTTATTCAATCTGTACATCGAGCAAGCAGTAACGGAAACCGAGGAGAAATTGAGGGAATTAAACTTCTGGGAGCAGAAATAAAAACATCTAGGTCTGACTGTAGGGAAGCAGCCTACTCACGCTGTAGTAAATTCACATCAGTTTCCATTGTGTGCCAGCCAGTCTGTTGTAACTAGCTCTGACGTCATAAATGTTGCGCAATACCTTAAAAATCAAGCAAATGACCTAAAACTTTTCTAGCATGTCAGCAATAATACTAAATTAATGTGTGTTAAATATCAGCTCGATAACTTCAGCCATTTCCGAGATTTGGACGTTTTTCTGGAAAAATCATTGGCGCAACAGAAAAGAGCTAGAGACTTCAAAATTTATATTTAGATTCATCTTTCATAATGATTAAATAAAAACAGTACTTTGGATTTCACAAATTAAGACTTTAGTGGAAATTCATGATTTTGTGGTTTTCATCTCAAAACTGAAGGAAGCAAGATAGATTAAGTAGGCTAGTAAATAAGGCTAGGATGTTTAGATTTAAATAGGTTGGAGGTCCGCTATGATTATGAAGATGTGTAAAGTTTCTTTTTAATACCTATAAAATTATAGCGATAGCGGATCTCAAAAGGGACAGTTCAGAGCTCATCTGCTGCGTGCAGGGTAATTAGATTAATTCTCTCGCCCAAAGTATTTAACTTAGCCACGTCAAAATTTTATTATCAATACTTACCTGCGTGCTGAATGCACGTTTAAATTAAGAGCTTCTTCAGCCATCAGCCAAAGAAGCTATAAATCATTATGTAACTTGAAGTGGTGCGTTACTAGCCCAGCGGCTAGTCGGGAGAGCGGATTTAATCAGGCGTTCCCTCAGCCGTCCGCACCGCGGCTTTATATATAAGAACACTGCGCGAGGAAGCAAGGCCCCAGTTCTCTCCAGATGCTGAATGACACGCCATCTGTGTCGGTAGTCGCGTCGCATCAGTGTATCTGCTACAAACAGCCTCGGGTGCCGTATTAAGTTACTAGAGATACGCGGAACTATGAAAACATTTCATGTGAAGTGTTAATTCTGGAATGATTTTCATTAACTAGCTTCAGTTTGCGTATTGTCGTATTTTCACGTGCCGTCGCGGGACAGACATTCTACCAAATATTTAGCGTGGCGTTTGATGAAATATTTTCATCAAATTATGGCGAGCATTCTTTTTAACATTTGATTCGGACATTTATAGTTGCATCAGCGCATTAGACTCTGAACTGTTTTGTTAGTTAGATTGTAGGGATACTTGTGGTTTTTATTAGTGAATTTCAGAATATACTCAACTATTTTGGAAAACCGTTTTTGATTAGAAATCCTGGACAATCTCCTAATTCCTCAGAGCTATAAGCTGCAGCTATAAGAACATTCTCAGGTAAAGTGGGCACTAGGATATCTATTTACTGGCTCCAAGTTTTATTAAATCACTTTCTGGGGGTCACGGAGTAAATAGAGAGCCAGTGTTGAGAACGGCAAAAGACAGCAATAACAACATTCTAAAAGCTAGAAACTGATTCAACGCGCAAGCGTTTATATGCAGAAAATTATATTTTTACAAACTTATACATCCGCCGCCCCACATATGGTGCATCGGCCGGGAAATCAACTAAGTGATAGTGATTTTAACTTTTCGGATTCGCGAGTGAAATGCGACACGCAACTGAGTATAGAACAGTGAAAGTGTTACGTGTGCATGTGGACGACGCAATTGCATTAACAACGCATCTGGATTGACGGAGCTGGCACTGAGTCTAGCGGTGCTGCCGGCATCGCGAGAAGCCAGTCTCGCCGCACCGCAGTCGTCCGCTGGAGCAGCCGACGCAGAGCCTGCAATTGCGGGCCACGCTAACACAAAACAGCCGTCGGAGAGCCGTGTGCAGTTCACCGTGCCACGTCGCATCAGGAATCCTGGTACGCCGCGCCGGCAACGCCATACGTCGTGCAGAAGGAACTAAGTTAAGTGAAAAGCTGTTAAAAATTTTACTAACCTGCACTAAAAGACTGTCGGCGATGGAACCGCCAAAAGAAACTGAGTTTAAACTTAAATTAGAACCTATGTCTGTTGAGGGAACTGTAAATCCAGACAACGGTTCAAGTGTAAATATACATGAAAGTAGTGATGTTAAAGTGAAAAATGAAGTATTGTCTCCTGACAGTAGTGTGCGAAGGGGCAATGATTCAATAATAGAGACCCCTGTAGTAAAGCGGAAAGTAGAAATGATAAATTTATTGGATGATAGTTTCTCTGATGAATTAAAAGTGAAACAGTCATCAGAGATGGTAGAGTTTAAGAAGGAGAAGTTAGAGATGACTAATCAATCAGAAGTTTCATTTAATTTTGATGGTTCTGGTATTGGAGCTAGTTTTTCGTCACCTGAGTGTGATAAAAAGTCAGCTCGTGAGCAACCCAAAGATGCTGGGGCTGTTGATCTAAATGTTATATTACAAGCAATAGCTGCCAGTAATGCACAAATGACAGCTGAATTAAAGTCTGAAATGGTGGCCAGTCAAACAAATTTTAATATGCGGTTTGAGGCAATGAACAATAAATTAGAATCCAATAATGCTGAAATGTCAGCCAGTAATGCTAGAATGAACGCTGAATTAAAGTCTGAAATTTTGGCCAGCCAAACAAATTTTAATAAACGATTGGAAGTAATGGACGATACCTTCAAGGCTGGTTGCAATAAGTTGAAAGAGGATCTAGACAGTTTGAATTGTAAAATTGATTGCAATCATGAGGATATTAAGAAAAAGGTTGCTCAACAATTTTCTGAAATGTATATGACAATAAAATCCGAAGTTGCTGAGGTTCGCAAAGACTTCCAAATGGAAGACGCGAAGCTGGAGCACAAGTTAACAGAAAAGATCGAGGCGGAATCTGAACTGTGCTCAGATAGATTTAAAGATGTTAATATAAAAGTAAACATATGTCAAGCAGAAGTAGAAGCAATCAAAACTGACACTACTCATATTGTGCAAAGAGTAGATAATGTTGAAACGAAAGTAGAAAATATCAGTACTAACATTGCTAACATTGAAAGTAAAGTAGCTTCAGTAACTTCTGGTAATGGTAATGTACAACAAGTTGTAGCTGCAAACGCCGCTTTTATCGGGTGTCGGCAGTTTTTGCGGTTCGATCCAGATAAAAATATCCATCCGCTAGATTTCTGGAACGATTTTGAAGATGTGATTCCATCAACTTGGTCTGAACGAGAGAAAATCTCGTTTATTAGAAGCCATTTAGCAGGTGACGCCATGCGTTGGTCAGCTGATGTTATGTTAAAGTGTAAAACATTAGCGGAGTTTAAAACAGCTTTCATTAATGAGTATTGGTCTAGCAATAAGCAAAATGAAGTGTTGAGAGAATTTTGGAGTGGAAAACGCTTCAATGCAGGCAAGGAATCTATTAAAGAGTTTGCTAGGTCATGGATTTCACGTTTGTCACATTTGGCGGAAAAGCTAAAACCAGAAATGATTATACTAGGTCTGGAAGCTAAACTGCCATGGTACTGGCAAACTAGAATTATATCAGCCCCTAGAGACAATCTGGATCGTTTCATTGAGTACTTGGAACGTGTAGAACGTGTTGCTGCCAATGAGGAGCAAGCACGTAATAATAGAAATGCTAATAATAATGGTAGTAATTTTAGGAACGATCAAAATGGCAATGTAAACATCAGAACAGTAGGTGTTCGCCATCCTAAGAGAGGTAGGAATTGGGGAAATAATTATCAGAACCAACAATGGCATCCAAGGGATAATAATTTTGTTCCAAACAGAAATATGCATGTAAACAACAGTACGGAAAATAAGGCTATGCCAGCTAACTATAATGAAACTAAAGGAAACAGTAGTATGCCGAGGCAGGAAAACTAGTTCCCGTCTATGAGGACACTGGCGCTCACCAGGCGGTTACTTTTCCTATGCCAGTAGTTAAGGGAATTGGTAAGACAGATCAGAATACTCAAACTGAACATGTGGATGAAGAGTCGGTAGCACCTAAGGATACAGCAGAAATATTAGATCACTCACAGTATTTGATAGATACCGTGTTAGAGACGCTTTCTAAGTGGGAAGAGAAAGAGAAGGCGCAGCAGTGTAACAGTAGGGACGAGCTACAAAATATTGAATTGTCAGGTGAAGAAGCAGAAGAAATTCATGCTTATATTTACGATGAGGATGATGTGCTCTTATCTAAAGTGCCTGTGCAGGATGTTGATAATGTACTAATAGATTTAGGACAGGAGATAAGTGGGAATGTAGAGGGTAGGCTGTTTGGGGTCGATGAACCCAGTAGCTGTGACCAGTTGTCACTTGAGAAGGAAACCGACGATAATGGTGAAAGTGGTTTAGCTGTAACTAATGTTATGCCCGGTCTGGAGGCGCAGAATCGCTCAGACTACAGTAATTTGGGTCATGTTCAGCAAACTAAATGTAATGAAGTCGTGCGGTGTTTCGATTTAAAATTAATAGACCGACTGGAAAAGGCAGCTGAAAATGTAATTCAGGAAACCCCTACACACTGTGACCTAAATGTAATGAAGACAGATGTTGATCACTTTAGTTGGAGACAAATCCAAAAGGAACTACTAGATGAATCTGAGGAACCACCTGTACAACCTAGAATAAGCCACCCTATAATAATAGTGAATATGTTGGGTATCAATGTACGTTGTCTCTTAGACAGTGGAAGTGAGGTGAGTGCAATATCTCAGTCCTTCTTTGATGCATTACCTGGTAAAGACAAGCTTACAGTAATGAGGGTATCGGGACTAAGAATAATTGGTGCTACTGGCAAGGTGTCAAAAACGATAAAGCAAGAAGCTTTGCTGCCCTTTAACATTAATGGTAATTTAATTGATCATCCATGCTTAATTGTAAATAATCTCAGTATTGAGGTTTTAATTGGCATAGATTTCTTGTCAAAATATCAGAGTGTTGTTGACTTTGAAAGAAGCCAGTTAAAAATGGTCTTGCCAATAACCGGAGTAATTATAGTACCTTTTAGTGATAAACATGTAGTAACTGATCATGAAACTTGGGAGCTGCCTATACGAGTTCTGAGAAATAGGAGGTATTGGGACGAGGATGTTAATCTTAATAACAATAAGCTGAATACAGAAGAAGAAGAAGAAGCAATTATTTTAGACAAGATAGAAGCTAAGTTGCAGGAAATCGATAAAATTTCCGCCAATCAGAAGGAAGAACTGAGACAGGTTCTAAAAAGGCATCATAAAGTATTTTCAGATCGACCTGCCAGATTCATAGGTAGCCACTGAATGCTGTAGGGAGGAGGTTGTTCTTTAACCTCTACACAGTGTGGCAGCTGTGCAGTCCCAGCTGTGTGAGATCTTCTTTCCCATTTCAGGTCTCACTCAATCTTCATCTTTCCTATCCCCCCCCCCCAAAAAAAAAAAAAAAAAAAAAAAAAAAAAAAAAAAAAAAATTTCGACCTCTACTTTCCAACACAAAATTTTCCGGTATAATTATCACGTCAATAATAAACTAATGAGGGCTGTAGGGAGGAGGTTGTTCTGTAACCTCTACACAGTGTGGCAGCTGTGCAGTCCCAGCTGTGTGAGATCTTCTTTCCCATTTCAGATCTCACTCATTCTTCCTCTTTCCTGTCCTCAAAAATTTCTAACTCTTCTTTACAGCATTAAACCAATGAATGCTGTAGGGAGGAGGTTGTTCTTTAACCTCTACACAGTGTGGCAGCTGTGCAGTCCCAGCTGTGTGAGATCTTCTTTCCCTTTCAGGTCTCACTCACTCTTCATCTTTCCTATCTACAAAAATTTCGACATCTACTTTCCAACATTAAATTTTCTGGTATGATTATCAGTACAGCGTTAAACCAATGAATGCTGTAGGGAGGAGGTTGTACTGTAACCTCTACACAGTGTGGCAGCTGTGCAGTCCCAGCTGTGTGAGATCTTCTTTCCATTTCAGGTCTCACTCATTCTTCATCTTTCCTATCCACAAAAATTTCGACCTCTTCTTTCCAGACATGAAAATTTTCTGTCATGGCTATCAAGCCATGAGTTATGTAACCATTCTATCTACCGATTAGTGAAGAAAAATACCTAATGTGACAAACCTAATAGTGACAAACAATAGAGAAGTATGACGTAATTAAGATATAAAATGTATTTGAGTAACAATTATGTATAGTACCCTGGTAATATAATAAGTACAAAGTGTTGTTTTATTGGAAATGGTCCACCAACAATAATTTAAAAAGATGTATGAATTCATGTACAAGCAGGATCTGAAGTGGTAGTGAAACCTAGTGTATGCTGTAGAGCTAACTAATAAATAGTAAGAAAGAGATTGCTTAGTGTTAGGAAAAATATGCAGATAAGTTGTAAGATTAAACTCACCTGATGTAGCAAGGAAAGGCAGTGTAATAGAATTGAGCAGTGTTTGTGGTTGAGACGTGAAGGACACGTGCCTGAAGTATTTATAAGGTTGGAGCTGGCCATTATTTTAGTGTAGTGTGTGACAGGATACACCTACACGTATTGAGGTTATGAGTTGGAGGCGTGAATGCGACCATAGGTACCCTTATGTTAAATGAGACAGAGCAGCTCATGGTGTCCTATAGGTTTAAGGAATTTAGCATTACGCTCGTCCATATTTACTTGATACACTTTAGTGGTAGGTCCGAGAGAGACTACCTGAGGTTTCAGCGTCCGATCGAGTGGAAATGGATTGCCACGTGAGCAAACTAATCAGCTGCAATACACTATGAATATGAGGTAAATGTGGTTTCCTATGCTTTAAATTTAAATGGAGTGAGTATTACTTAAGTTCATACACTAGCAAAGTAAGTAAGTACATAATGACAGACGTGAAACATTATTTTAGCTCAGCATAAATACACTTCAAAGTAAGTAAGTACGTAATTGCAGATGTGGAACTGGCAACAGCAGAGGACCAATAAGTGGATTTTGTAGTCAACTAAACGTCGTGTGTTTTGAACATTCACAACTGTACTATTACCAAAAGTTACTCACATGTACATGGAAGCTGAGAAAACAACCACTAATCATACTCATACTATCTCTAAGAATAAAGTAATCAAAGATGAGTCAGTAAGTGCTTAAAATATAAATGTATCAGGAATGTACCGAGCATTGGTTCAGTGTTCCGGCCCAGAAATAATAAATTCAGATTAAATAAGATTTATGATTGTATGCCTTGAGCATAAATTTTCTCTAGTAAGTGACTAACGGCGTTTTGAGCCATTTGTTTACCGATTTTATGACAGTTAAGTAACCATGAGAGTAAAATTGAAAAGGTTCTGTTAACTTTGTTCCAGAAAAATGTGGAAGAGAAAATGTATATATCCCCATTTCATTGTGACCCACCCATAGATATTAAGTGAACAGAGTCTGAGGCACTCTTTTTGTTTGTTCTACAGGACAAACCAGATAATGGCAGCCTGGTAGCTGCGTGAAAGCGTGGAGTGACTTGGACACAACTCACAGTGACCCCTCCCCTTTCCCCCAGGTAATTTAGAGAGAACGTGAAGGACGCACACCATAGCAACTTCCCCTCCTCTACCCTTGTGAATGGAAGTGTAGGACGCCAGCCAAAGCGGCTACAACCACGTGTGTAAAATTTATTTGTGAACTTTTCTTTCAGGTTTAGAAAAGACTGCTAAGAGATATATATATATCTGTTTATGTATCATGTTATTTTCTTTGAATTTGTGTATGTAAAAATGTAGTTAAGATTTTCATAATTTTTTTTAATTTATATGTGTTTGTTTGTCTAAGGCAATATGTATGCCAAAATAATTCATTGACTTTGCTTAAAAATTTGAGTAATGACATTGGTTGAAAGGCAGTGAATATGCCTACAATTTAAATAAGTAATGTAGGTAATAAGTTTTCTTTAATGTTTCTACAGGTTTATATTTCAATTTTGATTTTTCATAGGGAGTTAAACTGTACTCTTGCTTCCCTTTTTGTAATTAAATTTTTTTTTTCATTCATTAACATTCATAAACAAAAAATTTAAGTAGAGGGTGATGTAGGGAAGCAGCCTACTCACGCTGTAGTAAATTCACATCAGTTTCCATTGTGTGCCAGCCAGTCTGTTGTAACTAGCTCTGACGTCATAAATGTTGCGCAATACCTTAAAAATCAAGCAAATGACCTAAAACTTTTCTAGCATGTCAGCAATAATACTAAATTAATGTGTGTTAAATATCAGCTCGATAACTTCAGCCATTTCCGAGATTTGGACGTTTTTCTGGAAAAATCATTGGCGCAACAGAAAAGAGCTAGAGACTTCAAAATTTATATTTAGATTCATCTTTCATAATGATTAAATAAAAACAGTACTTTGGATTTCACAAATTAAGACTTTAGTGGAAATTCATGATTTTGTGGTTTTCATCTCAAAACTGAAGGAAGCAAGATAGATTAAGTAGGCTAGTAAATAAGGCTAGGATGTTTAGATTTAAATAGGTTGGAGGTCCGCTATGATTATGAAGATGTGTAAAGTTTCTTTTTAATACCTATAAAATTATAGCGATAGCGGATCTCAAAAGGGACAGTTCAGAGCTCATCTGCTGCGTGCAGGGTAATTAGATTAATTCTCTCGCCCAAAGTATTTAACTTAGCCACGTCAAAATTTTATTATCAATACTTACCTGCGTGCTGAATGCACGTTTAAATTAAGAGCTTCTTCAGCCATCAGCCAAAGAAGCTATAAATCATTATGTAACTTGAAGTGGTGCGTTACTAGCCCAGCGGCTAGTCGGGAGAGCGGATTTAATCAGGCGTTCCCTCAGCCGTCCGCACCGCGGCTTTATATATAAGAACACTGCGCGAGGAAGCAAGGCCCCAGTTCTCTCCAGACGCTGAATGACACGCCATCTGTGTCGGTAGTCGCGTCGCATCAGTGTATCTGCTACAAACAGCCTCGGGTGCCGTATTAAGTTACTAGAGATACGCGGAACTATGAAAACATTTCATGTGAAGTGTTAATTCTGGAATGATTTTCATTAACTAGCTTCAGTTTGCGTATTGTCGTATTTTCACGTGCCGTCGCGGGACAGACATTCTACCAAATATTTAGCGTGGCGTTTGATGAAATATTTTCATCAAATTATGGCGAGCATTCTTTTTAACATTTGATTCGGACATTTATAGTTGCATCAGCGCATTAGACTCTGAACTGTTTTGTTAGTTAGATTGTAGGGATACTTGTGGTTTTTATTAGTGAATTTCAGAATATACTCAACTATTTTGGAAAACCGTTTTTGATTAGAAATCCTGGACAATCTCCTAATTCCTCAGAGCTATAAGCTGCAGCTATAAGAACATTCTCAGGTAAAGTGGGCACTAGGATATCTATTTACTGGCTCCAAGTTTTATTAAATCACTTTCTGGGGGTCACGGAGTAAATAGAGAGCCAGTGTTGAGAACGGCAAAAGACAGCAATAACAACATTCTAAAAGCTAGAAACTGATTCAACGCGCAAGCGTTTATATGCAGAAAATTATATTTTTACAAACTTATACATCCGCCGCCCCACATGACGATGACACTAATTTTGTCAGAGACGGAAAAAGGACATGGAACAGTAGTTGAGCGGAATGGATTGTGTGTTGAAAAGATCACGATCAACAAAATTAAAATAAGGTAATGGAATGCAGTCGAGTAAATCAGGCGATGTTGAGGGAATTATATTAGGAAATGAGACACTAGAAGTAGCAGATTTCCGCGCGGGATTAGCCGAGCGGTCTTGGGCGCTGCAGTCATGGACTGTGCGGCTGATCCCGGCGGAGATTCGAGTCCTCCCTCGGGCATGGGTGCGTGTGATTGTCCTTAGAATAATTTAGGTTAAGTAGTGTGTAAGCTTAGGGACTGATGATCTTAGCAGTTAAGTCCCATAAGATTTCACACATAAGTAGCAGATTAGTTTTGCTACTTTGACATCAAAGTAACTGATGATGGCCGAACTACAAAGGATATGAAAGTCTGAAAAAGAGGAATTTGTTATCATCGATTACGAATTTCAAGCGTTAGGAAGTCTTTTCTGAAGGTGTTTGTCTGCGGTGTGGCCATGTACGGAAGTAGAACGTGGACGATAAGCAGTTCAAACAAGAAGAAAATAGATGGTTTACGAAATACAGAAAACTGATCAGTGTTAGGTGGATAGAATGCGTAAATAATGATGAGGTCCCAACCGAACATCGGGAGTAAAGAAACTTATGGTACAACTTGACTAAAATTAGAAATCTGCTGATAGGACGCATTCTGAGACATCAGGTAACTGTCAGTTTTGTAGTGGAGGGAAGTGTGTCTGTCTGTGGGGGCGAGGGGGAGGTTGGGGAGAGGGCAAAAAATTTATAGGGAGACCAAGGTATGATTACAGTAAGCAGGTTCTAATGACTGTGGGCTGCAGTAGTTATGAAGGAATTAAAAATGGTTGAACAGAATAGAGTAGAGTAGAGAGCTGGTGCAACTGAGTCTTCGGATTAAAGATTAAACAGCAAGAAACAATTTTGTAATGTTATCCTTCCGTTTCTTTATTCCAATTTAAAGTCGAAAAATAATGTCAGGATCTTGTATCTATATTTACCAAGTACTGAATTAAACTTCTTCTCTCCATTACATCCTCAATTTACTTTTCCCTTATGATACACTTTTATGGCCAATCGAATACAACCGTATACTTGATTGATAATTAGTTTTTACTTTTATGCTCTGCTGACTTCTTCAGTATTTTGAAGATGGTGTTTTCTGGGAATGTGATATTTCTGGAAATTTATGTTCGATATATTTTTGTTACACTAGATAATTATCTTGTAAGTCTTACTCCTCGTGGCCGAGCGGTTAAAGGCGCTACAGTCTGGAGCCGCACGACCGCTACGGTCGCATGTTCGAATCCTGCCACGGGTATGGATGTGTGTGATGTCCTTAGGTTAGTTAGGTTTAAGTAATTCTAAGTTCTAGGGGACTTATGACCACAGCAGTTGAGTCCCATAGTGCTCAGAGCCATTTTTTTTCTTACTCCTCTCAGGGATTTTAATAATCCCCTGCGGTTACCGGTTATCTACGTCTGTTGTTTTTTCTAGACTCATATCATTCTGTCAAATGTATAGGCTGTATTTTTAGATAACCTGCGTCTTCCTCATTAACATTCTCTCATCTAGAAAATATCGGCAGAGGTCATAAATAATGCACATATCCTAGGCTTACTCTTTCCCTCTACAGGGTGTTCGAAAATTCTAGCTACAAACTTCTAGGCCTTCTAGAGGGGAGTGAGTACATGATATTTTGAATAGGAATTAATGTCCATCCATCGATGACACAGACTGTTCATGTTATAGGCACCCCGCGTGGTGTACCCGATCGGTCCGGGGCGTCCTGTCACGGTTCGCGCGGCTCCCCCCCCCCCGCCCCCCCCCCCCCCGTCGAAGATTCGAGTCGTCCCTCGGGCATGTGTGTGTGTGTGTGTGTGTGTGTTTTGTCTTAGCGTAAGTTAGTTTAAGTTAGATTAAATAGTGTGTAAGCTTAGGGACCAATGACCTCAGCAATTTGGCCTATAGAAGATTACCACAAATTTACAAATTCTTTTGTTACAGTCGCCGGCGCCTGTAAATGTACACGTGTACAGGGTGGTTTCATGATGATACTACAAACTTTCTAGGATAGCGGAGACGGATACAGGTATCAATTTGAGGTAAGGAGACATGGTTCTGAAACGGACAGTTCGAAAGTTTCATGCGAAAATCGTTCTGATACTTCTTGTCAGTGACGTTGCTGTTGTTGCTAAGAGTGTAGAGCATACAACTCTCAGAGGTGGTAGTATGGACCAAAACAAGGAAAAAATATCCAGTAAACATCAGCTCTAAAATGAGTACCTGAGGAGCTATGAGTATTTGTTTAGCTCCGATATTGCGAAACAGATCTCCCCTATTGAATAAGTGTTCACAGCTCTGAATGCATGCGCTTAAGAGGTCGTGTTTACTAGACATTGTTTCTTGTTTTGATCCATACTGCTACCTCTGAAAGTTGCACATCTCACATCCTTAGTAACGCCAGTAGCGGTACATGTATTCCACTGTCAGAGGTTGTAGTACGATTTTCGCTTGTAACTTTCTACCCTTTCGTTTCCCAACCAGGGATCCTTACCACACACATTTATTCGTCTCTATAATCCCATAAAGTTTGTAACATCACGGAATACCTCCTTATATACATACATTTACAGGCGCCGGCTCCTGTAACTTCCACGCTCTGTAGCACCTTCGGATAACGTTTCTGGACATGGGTCAATATTCAAACTACTATGTACTCACTGCCCTCCACAAGTCCTAGAAGTTCGTGACGGGAATATTCGAAAACCCTGTATATGCAATTTTTTTCGCAAGTAGAAGCAGCTTGTTGTCTTTGGATATTTTACTTTTCCGAAATTGTGTTTATCATCTAGTGCTCATTGTCAGAATTTCTAATACCATTTCATTCTATATTCCATTACATGTCATGCACATGCATTCCCATAAGGTTTCTGTACACTTCCTGCTAATTTCAAGCTAAATTATTTTCGATATCGCATTTCATCCTTTGCATTATTATATTTTCATTTTCCATCTATAAGCTGGAGGACCTCGGCAAATATTGGCATTAAGCTGTCTCCTCCTGTGTGTCTACCGTGACATCGTCTTAGTTATTTCTTTCTTTATTAAATTTTAGTTTCCTTCTACTGAAAGAGGCTGGTTTACAATTTTACTTACGCCATTAGTAACAACCGGAAAGAATTTATATATAGTTTCATTCTGTCCTCATTTTGTTATTTGCTCTTTTATCTATACGATTACTGCTGAACAATATTCTGTTAAAGTCTCAAGGTACACTGCTGGATAATTAAAACAGGCGACGTGTAACAAAATTCAAATTAGCATAAGGTGTACTACATGCTTGGACACCACTGAAATCTACACGTATTATAAAAAAAGTATGTACATACGTATGTTTCAATATATGTGTGTATGTTTGCATGTATGTTCCACATCCCTCCCTAAGCCACTGGGCCGATTTCAACATGACTTGATACATATATCATTTACCGTCTGGAAAGAATCGCTGTGGTGGTATGAGAAACCTACCTATCAAAAGAGTGGGAGAGAGGTGAAAATGCAGATTATTCAAGTATCTGAGAATGAGGGCACTTCGTGACTTGCAACAAATTTTACGCAAGGTTTCAAACTTTTATGAAAAGTTTTGTCTCTGAAAATTAACAGAACGATGAAAATAAAAAAAAAGTTTATCGCTTACTACTGCCGCCTGAAGCATGTCGTTTTGATTTATTACTTCTTTACTACTGACTATATTCACGACACATTTAGCAGACAGTAGACGAATATACCACGGGATCTACCTCCAAAATTACAATACTGTATGACACATAGTTCAGGAGATACGACATCAAAAACATTGAGCTGCTTAAAACTGAAACTGCAGGGTTCTATATGCGTACAAATGCGTTAAATATATATGAAATATATTTCACACATACACAGACGGGCAAAGGCACACGTAAAGAGCTCATTCGAAACTCCTGGAATTATTTAAATGAAATTTGGAAGATAGTTACGATCTGGAAAACATTCTGTAGTGGTAAGAACCACCAGCGTCTTGTTGAAGTGGGGGTGATAATGTGGAGAGTGAAGGGGACGGAAGGAGACAGTCAGAGAGACAAGGGGTAGGAGAACATAGACACAGATATGGGGAGAGAAGGAACAGACGCTGAGAAAAGCAAAGGTAAAGGGATAGGGAGAGGGGTGAAGAAGAAGAGGAAAGAGAGAGGAAAGGGGAGGAGATAGAGAGACGAGGAGAAGGAAGAGAGGGGCAGAGAGAGAGGGAGGGAAATTATGGATAGAGAAAGGTGTGTGGAGCACAGAGAAAGGAAAGAGGTGGACAAACAGAAGAGAGAGGAGGTGATGAACAGCGAAAGAGGAGAGAAGGAGACAGGCAGGGAGAGGGGGAGGTGATGGGCAGAGAGAAAGGGGTAGGAGGTGAAGGAATTAGCGAGGAGGAGGAGGAGATAAGTGGAAAGAGCAGACAGACAGAGGGGGAAGGAGGACATGTACAGAGAAGGAAGGAGGGGATGGACAGAGGAAGCAGGAGCAGATGGACAGAGAGAGGTGAGAGGAGCAAATAGAGAGAGGAGTAGTAGGAGACGGATAGAGAGGGTGGTAGGTGGAGGTGGACAGAGAGTGGGGGACGGAGGAGGTGGACAGAGAGAGGGGAAAGAGGAGAGGTACAGGAGAGGGGGAAGTAGGAGACGAACTAATAGAAAATTGGAATAAATACATACCCGAGCAATGGTGGGTATTCAGGTTGTCATGTACATAAAAAAGGATTTCGCAGCAGTATCCTCATTCAAAAATCACTTTTGAATGTTCGTTGACTGTGAGACGATGATGGCTTATCTCGTATAACACAGAGAAAGCGTTATCGAGTCTACGATTATATTTCTCATGTAGGCTGGGATCACACGATTGACGTGCGGGTATGATATTGATGGATTCAGGATGGTCGAACCAAATGCCGTGTAGTTTCTCATTCACCGTAGCGATTAATGGCCGATAGGACAGATATATTGTTGGTCCGAACGTGCATGATCGTACAGCAACGTCGCGTACCTCGCGGAAGGAAACTGCTAGTTTACCGCAAGACGAATATCCACACAGACTGTGTGACGTCGTTTTGAGCACCGCACACTACCACTACGGGGACCATTTTAGCAACTTCTTTTGACACGGCAGCAAGAGAGGAGCGCCCACGGGCAACAATATACACGTGAGGGGCACCACTCCAGGGAGAATGAACGTTGTCAAACTGCACTCGTCATGTCATACGGCACCGGCAGCTGGCGTAATGGTATGGGGCGTAGTGATCGCCTGCAGTTAGCATAGCCGGTAGCTTGAAGAGCAGTCATTTCTTCTCTGACGTGTTACTATCGTTGACTGTGCCCGATCTTTGAGATCTCTGTCCCGTCATCTTTCAACGACTTAACGCAAGACCTAATGTGGTCTGTGATGTTCTAACCTGCCTAGATATAGTGGGTGTTCGGTTGCTGGCACGGTTTACAGATCTGACACCCATTGAAACCATGTGGTAGTGAGCTGCCGAGGTAGCGTCACCCCATCACTCAGCAGCCAGTACGATTGATGAGCTCTGGCACGGAGTTGAAGAAGCATGGAAGGTCAGACTCGTATCTGTCATTCAAGCGCAGTTCCTATGACGATGACGAGTGCTATCTGGCAACCCAGCGGCATTAAAGATATTGTTGCTCCAGAAATAATAACTATCTGTGCAACATTTCATACATTTATGTATTCTTCTTTCTATACTGTAGAATCTCAATACGTAACTACGACATAGTTTACATAGCGTCTTTTGCGACTGTAATGCAAGTCTCATTTAAACAATACAAATTTTTGAAAACTTACACATTTTAGTCTACAGTCGCAAATTATTGATTTTGCCTACTGGTTACCCGTTTCCGTAGACAGTAACATCCTCAAGCCATCCCCTGGCACGAAGTTGTCACAATTTCTTCCCATTTACATGTGTCAAATATACGAAGGACGTTCAGTAAGTAATGCATCACTTTTTTCTCTGAAAGCCGGTTGGTTTTATTCAGGAATCTAATACATCATATTATTTCGCAATGTTTTGATTCCAAAATCCTACTTGGCAATATAACCTCCGTTCAATACGACAACCTTCAACTTTACGCCACCTTAATGAGAGGGCCTGTATGTGCGCATGGTGCCACTCTGCTGACCGACGTCGGACACAGTGTTTTGCTGCAGGAGACGGATCACCCACTTGCTGCTTCCCGCGGAATGCCTCCTTCGCTGGGCAAAACAGATGGAAGGTTGCGAGATCCGGACTTTAAGGTGGATGATAATGATGATGTTCTGGTTTGTGGGGCGCTCAAATGCGCGGTCTTCAGCGCCCGTACAAATTCCCAACCTTTGCTGAGGCCAATCTCGCCACTTTCAGGAATGATGATGAAATGATGAGGACAGAGTAAACACCCAGTCATCTCGAGGAAGGTGATAGTTCCCGATCCCGCCGTGTATCGAATCCGGCACCCCGTACCCGGGGAGCGAGAACGCGACAGCGAGATCACAAGCTGCGGACGTAGGGTGGATGAGGAGGAACAGTTCAACGAAATTTTCCAAGCTCCTCACGGGTGCGTAGACATGTGTGAAGCCTCGCGTTGTCATGGAGAAGGAGAAGTTCGTTTGCATTTTTTGTGGCTTCTTCAATGTCCTGAGTGTAGCGCAGTACACTTGAGAGTTGATCGTCGCACCATGAGGGAGGACATCAAACAGAATAACATCTTCAAAGTCCCAGAAGTCCCAAAAGACCGTCGCCTCGACTTTACCGTCTGATTCTGTGGCTTTGAAATTTCTCTTCGGAGGACAGATGGTGTCATGCCACCCTCTGGATTGCCATTTTGTTTCCGATTCGATGTGATGATCCCACGTTTCATCGCCTGTGACGGTTCGACGAAAAATTGCCACGATCAGGCTCCTAACGCACAAGAAATTCCGCACAGATGGTCCCTCGTTCCTCTATATTGTCCTGTATTAGGCAATGATAAACCCAGCGGGCACACACTATTGAATACCCAGCTCGTGGACGGATGTGTCAGCTCTACCAACAGAGACGTCCAGTTGTGCAGCGAGGTATTTGATTGTGCTCCGTCGATTACCTGGAATGAGCGTGCGTGCACGTTCCAACATTGCAAGAGTCACAGTTGTGTTGGGCTGGCTGGCACGCAGGAGATCGAACAGTTTTGCGCGACCTTGTTGTTATGATAACAAACCCTTCGCCCCACGACTCACCGTGCTTATGTGCACTGCCAGGTGTCCGTAGACAGTTGCAAGCACCTATGAGTGTCATGTGTGTGTGTGTTTGTGTGGGTGAATTCCCAGGAGACCAAACTGCTGAGGTCATCGGTTCCTAGACTTACACACTACTCAAACTAACTTATGCTAACAAGGGAACCTCCCCATCGCACCCCCCTCAGATTTAGTTATAAGTTGGCACAGTGGATAGGCCTTGAAAAACTGAACACAGATCAATCGAGAAAACAGGAAGAAGTTGTGTGGAACTCTGAAAAATTATGCAAAACATACAAACTGAGTAATCCATGCGAATGATAGGCGATATCTGGGATAGATTCCACTCAGGAGCGCCGTCGTCCCGTGGTTAGCGTGAGCAGCTGCGGAGCATGAGGTCCTTGGTTCAAATCTTCCTTCGAGCGAAAATTTTAATTTTTTATTTTCAGACAATTATCAAGGTTCAGGCACTCACACATAATCAACTTCGCTCTCCAAAATTCCAGGACATGTTCAGATTTGCTTGGACATATGCAGGATTTGACGGTCTACACACGGAAAAATTTGAAAACGTTAAAAACATATGTTTTAACAGAGCACAAGGAAAAGTGAGCGACTGTGAAACTGTTGGATTCATTTGTTGCAATTTGTGACAAACTCTTATGTTTTCATCACTTTTTTGGGAGTAATTATCACATCCACAAGAAAACCTAAATCGGGCAACGTAGAAGAATGTTTTTACCCATTCGCCAAGTGTACAAGTTATGTGGGTCGACAATATGTTCCTGTCATGTGACGCACATGCCGTCACCAGTGTCGTATAGAATATATCAGACGTGTTTTCCTGTGGAGGAATCGGTTGACCTATGACCTTGCGATCAAATGTTTTCGGTTCTCATTGAAGAGTCACGTCCTTTCGTCTACTAATCGCACGGTTTTGCGGTGCGGTCGAAAAACACAGACATTAAACTTATTACAGTGAACAGAGACGTCAATGAACGAATGGACAGATCATAACTTTGCGAAAATAAAGTAAAATTTTTTGCTCGAGGGAGACTCTAACCAAGGTCATCTCGTGCCGCAGTTGCTCACGCTAACCACGGGACCACGGCGCTCCTGCGATCAGCTTATGCTTGATGTTGGCTATTTTCGCATGGACTACTCAGTTTGTATATTTTGTTTATTTTTTCATAGTTCCACACAACTTCTTCCTGTGCCAACTTTAACGAAATCTGAGGGGGGTGCGATGGGGAGGTTCCCTTGTAAGAACAACACACAAACCCATACCCGATGGAGGATTCGAACCTCCGGCGGGAGGGGCCGCGCAATCCGTTACACGGTGCCTCTAACCGCGCGGCCACTCCGCGCGGGTATGAATGTATCGCTCTGGTTTTTTGGCAAAAGGAAACGACAGGTCTCTGCTTGAAAGCACCTCGTTACAGAAGCCATTTTGAAGGCTACGTATAGTGCCGATACCTTTCGCAAAATTTTGGAAATTTTTGTTAAGGTCTTATGGGACCAAACTGCTGAGGTCATCGGTCCCTAGGCTTTCACACTACTTAAACTAACTTATGCTCCGGACAACACACATAAACCCATTCCCGAGGGAGAACTCGAACCTCCGACAGGGGGAGCCGCTCGGATCGTGACAAAACGTCTCAGACCACGCGGCTACCGAGCGCGGCCCACCTTTCGGAACTTGATGAAACTGTAGGAGCTGAAGCAGAAATATTCCAAAAACTTTTCGTTGCGGCAGGATCTTCTCATGAAATTTTAATCAGCGATTTTCTTCTCGGAGTGTGTATATCCATAGGGAGTAACAATCATCATAATAAAATAAGAGAAATCAGAGCTCGCACAGAAAGATTTAAGTGTTCCTTTTTTCCGTGCGCTGTTTCCGAATACGACGGTAGAGAAATAGCTTCAGGATGGTTCGGTTAACCCTCTGCCTGGAACTTAACTGTGAATGACAGAGTCATCATGTAGATGTAGATGATGAAAATGTAGGTCTCCTACAAAGAATTCCACATTTTTTTCAACCGAAATTGGTGGAGAAAAAATGTGTGTTGCAATAGTTATAGAACGCCTCTCGTACGATACTTATTTGACACATCTTGCTTCCCAAGTACACGCGTCAAATGAGCTAGTTCAATATTGGCTCTGAGCACTATGGGACTTAACTTCTGAGGTCATCAGTCCCCTAGAACTTAGAACTACTTCAACCTAACCAACCTAAGGACATCACATACATCCATGCCCAAGGCAGGATTCGAACCTGCGACCGTAGCGGTCGCGTGGTTCCAGACTGTAGTGCGTAGAACCGTTCGGCCACCCCGGCCGGCCAAATGAACTAAGGTATCTGCCACACCTTCTTGGCAAGCGAACGTGATTACTGAGTGACAGGTATTCGCCTGACGATGATACTGTGTATCCATACCGATAGACATTAGGCAGAATAAATAATTTGCGACTATAAACCAAAATGTACAATTCTTTAATATCGTATTAGTCGCTGTTCCACGTTCAGTATTTCGGGAATATAACATAAAAATTTCGCTTTATTTCAAAGAGTCTTTAATGATCACTATAATAATTTGTTTTTGTTATAAATCTGTTTGACAATATCGTAAATAGTTATCATGTTTTCATTTCTCCTATTAAAAAGTATTAAATTACAATTATTCTACTGCATTTACAACGTTATTAAACACATAGGTGCTCCATTTTTAGAACATTGCACTTCGCTGTCACTAGGTAACTCTTTGTTCCATACACCTCGTGCACTTCGTTTTGATGATACGATTGGGAACGAAGTCTACAGCAAAAGGTCCCGAGCACTGATTTTAATGTAATACTGTTTAATAACAGTAATGTAAAACGTGAAAAGTGTTTACCATCTTTACAAACAGATTTTTAAGAAAACATAATTTTTACAGTGAGTACTGAATACACTTTGACATAAAGCGAAATGTTTATGACTTTCGCGGAGGACGGTACAGAACCTACTATACTTGTATAATTGCTATTGCTGTAAAAAGGAGTTCTAAAAACAAAAAGGACAAAAACAGAAACATATCGGTAAGTAAAATTTCTGTATCTGCTCTCTGTACTGGTGTTACAGGTTCATTTGCTGCAGTGTACATTTGCACTTAAGTGGGGTTTGCTGTGTAGTAGCTTATTTCTAAATATTTATATGAAATACAGAATAGGGGAAGACAGGGAAAGGGTTCGCGGCAATTCGTGACTTCCAGTCGCACAAGGCGATGTGCTAATACAATGACGAAAGTTGAAAATTGGGTCCGGACCGTGACTCGAATATGAATTTATAACTTCTCGTGAGTGGTTGTCTAAGCCTTTTTTTATAATGTGTCTATGCCTTAAACCTTATTTCTTTCACAGATAAGTTACAAAAAGAGACTATAATTCAACAAAGTTTTGTATAAAAAGAGTGTAGTGACATTTTAGTGAATTTAACAGATTCAAAGCACCGAACTACTTTTTAAAATGTCAACTGAGTGACAATGTTTCACAGAAGAAAATGTTGCACGTTTTACATTCGACTACGTGAACATAAGTGTTACACTGATATTCTTATTTTCGCCTAGAACCGTGTGGTTCTGCAGTCCACAAGCGAAAAATACAATAGGAGGAATTTTCTAATATGCAGTTAAATGCAGCATATAGTGGACACATTTTTTGACTTCTTATGTACACACTAAATTTTATTTCAATTCTACAACCATTCTTTCAAAGACAGGTTATGTATCATTCGTAACTGGGAAACGAGTAAAACCAATATTGCATCATGCAATCATTATGTAGTATTTCAATCAACGCGCACACTAAACTAAAGTGTCGTCTGCCTCACGTCTGCTGTGCAGCGAGCTACCTTAATTTAAGTATTAACTGTATTTTTCTTACTTGTCACTTCTTCTTCCGTGTGTTTTTGCTTTCAGGAAGCATTAATTGTCGAGTGCTAGTAACAGTTTTCCATAGATTTCGTGTTTGTTTTGAATACAGTCAGAGAGAGTCCCTTCAGTCAGCCATAGTGCCAGTAGTGCTAGCGTTTGTTTTCAATACAGTCCAGAGACAGGTAGTGTTATTTTCACTGTTTTCTACAAGACGTGTCTAGCAACCACAGTTTAGTCAACAATCAGCCGCCTTTAGTGAATTAGCAGTCTAGTTAAAAGTTGGTTAACTCTCTACAGTAAATTGATTTCTTAGGATGGATAGGATGTGTGACTGCTGTGTACGGACGCAGGAGGAGCTGGCCACTGTTCGCGAACAGCTGAACGTGTTGATGGCCGCGGTCAGCCGTCTTCAGGCTGCTGCCTCGGAGTGTAGCGGCGGTGGGGAGACTGGTGCGTCGCATGCTACACCCCAGGTGTTACATGCTTCACCCACTGTCCCTGCTGTCGAGACATCTTCGCGAGTACCGGGCGCGGTTGGGCCACCCTCTCCCCAAGGGGAGTGGCGGGTTCAGCGTCGCACGAGGCGGAGGGTCAATGTGGATGCTGCCCGTGTGGCATCGCCCGCTCTGCCTGTGAGTGGACATGTGGCCGCTCCTTCAGCAAGGTCCGAGCAGGCACACAGGGGGACGGGTTTATTAGTGACTGGGAGCTCCGACGTTAGGCGGGTGATGGAACCCCTTAGGAAAATAGCGGAAAGGTCGGGGAAGAAGGCCAGTGTTCACTCTGTCTGCTTGCCGGGGGGGTCTCATCATAGATGTGGAGGAGGCCCTGCCGGCGGCGATAGAGAGCACTGGGTGCACCCGACTGCAAATTGTTGCTCATGTCGGCACCAATGACTCCTGCCGTCTGGGTTCAGAGGTCATCCTCAGTTCGTGCAGGCGGCTGGCGGAATTGGTGAAGGCGGAAAGCCTCGCTCGCGGGGTGGAATCAGAGCTAACTATTTGTAGTATCGTTCCCAGAACCGATCGCGGTCCTCTGGTTTGGAGCCGAGTGGAAGGCTTAAACCAGAGGCTCAGACGGTTCGGCGGAGATCTGGGGTGCAAATTTCTCGACCTCCGCTATCGGGTGGAGAAATGTAGGGTCCCCCTGAATAGGTCAGGCGTGCACTACACGCCGGAAGCGACCACAAGGTTAGCGGAGTACGTGTGGAGTGCACATGGGGGTTTTTTAGGTTAGAGAATTCCCTCGCTAGGCCCGACAAGACGCCTCCTGAGACGCGGCGAGGTAGGACTAGGCAAAATGCAACAGGGAATAACAATATTAATGTGCTAATAGTAAACTGTAGGAGCGTCTATAGAAAGGTCCCAGAACTGCTCTCATTAATAAACGCCCATATAGTACTAGGGACAGAAAGTTGGCTGAAACCAGACGTAAACAGTAATGAAACTCTAAACTCAGATTGGAATGTATACCGCAGAGACAGGCTGGACAGTGAAGGGGGAGGCGTGTTTATAGCGATAAGAAGTGCAATAGTACCGAAGGAAATTGACAGAGATCCGAAATGTGAAATAATTTGAGTGAAGGTCACGGTTAAAGCAGGCTCAGACATGATAATTGGATATCTCTATAGGCCCCCTGGCTCAGCAGCTGTTGTGGCTGAGCACCTGAAGGATAATTTGCAAAATATTTCGAGTATGTTTCCCCACCATGTTATAGTTCTGGGTGAAGATTTTAATTCGCCGGATATAGACTGGGAGACTCAAACGTTCATAACGGGTGGCAGGGACAAAGAATCCGGTGAAATTTTTTAAAGTGCTTTATCTGAAACATCCCTTGAGCAGTTAAACAGAGAACCGACTCGTGGCGATAGAGACCAGAACTATTTGAAACAGTTAACGCAGAACAGGGAATCAGCGATCCTAAAGCGGTTACTGCATCGATGATTTCAGCCGTAAATAGATATATTAAAAAAGGTAGGAAGATTTTTCTGTTTAGCAAAAGTGACAAAGAGCACATTACAGAGTACCTGGCGCCTCAGCACAAAAGTTTTGTCTCAAGTACAGATAGTGTTGAGGATCAGTGGACAAAGTTCAAAACCATCGTACAATATGCGTTAAATGAGTATGTGCCAAGCAACATCGTAACAGATGGAAAAGATCCACCGTGGTACAACAACCGAGTTAGAAAACTGCTGCGGAAGCAAAGGGAACTTCACAGCAAACATAAACATAGCCAAAGCCTTGCAGACAAACAAAAATTACACGAAGCGAAATGTAGTGTGACGAGGGCTATGCGAGAGGCGTTCAATGAATTCGAAAGTAAAGTTCTATGTACTGACTTGGCAGAAAATCCTAAGAAATTTTGGTCTTATGTCAAAGCGGTAGGTGGATCAAAACAAAATGTCCAGACACTCTGTGACCAAAATGGTACTGAAACAGAGGAAGACAGATTAAAGGCCGAAATACTAAATGTCTTTTTCCAAAGCTGTTTCACAGAGGAAGACTTCACTGTAGTTCCTTCTCTAGATTGTCGCACAGATGGCAAAATGGTAGATATCTAAATAGACGACAGAGGGATAGAGAAATAATTAAAATCGCTGAAAAGAGGAAAGGCTGCTGGACCTGATGGGATACCAGTTCGATTTTACACAGAGTACGCGAATGAACTTGCCCCCCTTCTTGCAGCGGTGTACCGTAGGTCTCTAGAAGAGCGAAGCGTTCCAAAGGATTGGAAAAGGGCACAGGTCATCCCCGTTTTCAAGAAGGGACGTCCAACAGATGTGCAGAACTATAGACCTATATCTCTAACGTCGATCAGTTGTAGAATTTTGGAACACGTATTATGTTCGAGTATAATGACTTTTTTGGAGACTATAAATCTACTCTGTAGGAATCAGCATGGGTTTCGAAAAAGACAGTCGTGTGAAACCCAGCTCGCGCTATTCGTCCACGAGACTCAGAGGGCCGTAGACACGGGTTCACAGGTAGATGTCGTGTTTCTTGACTTCCGCAAGACGTTCGATACAGTTCCCCACAGTCTTTTAATGAACAAAGTAAGAGCATATGGACTGTCAGACCAATTGTGTGGTTGGATTGAAGAGTTCCGAGATAACAGAATGCAGCATGTCATTCGCAATGGAGAGAAGTCTTCCGAAGTAAGAGTGATTTCAGGTGTGCCGCAGGGGAGTGTCATAGGACCGTTGCTATTCACAATATACATAAATGACCTTGTGGATGACATCGGAAGTTCACTGAGGCTTTTTGCAGATGATGCTGTGGTATATCGAGAGGTTGTAACAAAGGAAAATTGTACTGAAATGCAGGAGGATCTGCAGCGAATTGACGCATGGTACAGGGAATGGCAATTGATTCTCAATGTAGACAAGTGTAATGTGCTGCGAATACATAGGAAGATAGATCCCTACAAAATAGCAGGTCAGCAACTGGAGGCAGTTAATTCCATAAATTATCTGGGAGTACGCATTAGGAGTGATTTAAAATGGAATGATCATATAAAGTTGATCGTCGGTAAAGTAGATGCCAGACTGAGATTCATTGGAAGAATCCTAAGGAAATGCAATCCGAAAACAAAGGAAGTAGGTTAAAGTACGCTTGTTCACCGACTGCTTGAATACTGCTCAGCAGTGTGGGATCCGTACCAGATAGTGTTGATAGAAGAGATAGAGAAGATCCAACGGAGAGCAGCGTGCTTCGTTACAGGATCATTTAGTAATCGCGAAAGCGTTACGGAGATGATAGATAACTCCAGTGGAAGACTCTGCAGGAGAGACGCTCAGTAGCTCGGTACGGGCTCTCTTCACCGAAGAGTCAAGCAGTATATTGCTCCCTCCTACGTATATCTCGCGAAGAGATCATGAGGATAAAATCAGAGAGATTAGAGCCCACACAGAAGCATACCGACAGCCCTTCTTTCCACGAACAATACGAGACTGGAATAGAAGGGAGAACCGATAGAGGTACTCAGGGTACCCTCCGCCACACACCGTCAGGTGGCTTGCGGAGTATGGATGTAGATGTAGAATAAGAGATAATGATAAAGACATGCTTATTTTTTGCCGCTTGTGGACCGACGCTTTTATTTTATTAGTCGAATCTACGTCATCCTTTGAGCGGAATTTATGTAACAGTATACGTGTGTATAAATGAAACCAGTAAGTGTAACGTTATGAAGTGAATGATGGTTTTCTGTGCATCTTACAGCTATCGTTAGTACATAGAAAAGAAGAAGTATCACAACTAGAGAATTAGCAATTACCCAGTAGTACGCTACTTCCATTTCACTTAAGAAAAGTCGTCAATGCTTCAATAGAATGATGAATAATTAAAAACAACACTCAATACCTTACAATAAGGTACAACTGGTCGCCCCGGCTAGCTGAGCGGTCAGCGCGTCAGAATGTCATTCCTAAGGGCCGCGGTTCGATTTCTGACTGGGTCGCAGATTTTCTTCGCTGAGGGACTGGGTGTTGTGTTGGCCTCATCACCATCATTTCATCCCCATCGACGAGCAAGTCGCGGAAGTGGCGTCAGTTCGGAAGAGTAGCAGCCGACGAACTGTCTACCCGACGGGATGCGCTAGTCACACGACATTTTTTTTATGTACAATTGCTTTTCTCACTAACCGGGTTGGCTTTCTGCGAGCTGAATCCAACAAGGTCTCGCGGTCACGTTATCGCTTCCCGAGCACGAGGTCCCTGTTCGATTCCTGGAGGGTCAGGGACTTACACCTGCCTCTAGATGACTGGCTGTTTGTGCTGTGCTCGTCATTTTATCATCATTCATGAAAGTGGCGAGATTGGATTGAGCAAAGGTTGGGAATTTGTACGGGCGCTGATAACCGCGAAGCTGCGCGCCACGCAAACCATACGTCACCAACAGGAAGGCAATCCTCTTGCTCATGGTCTATTATGAATCTGATTATATCATCCACTGCCTGAGAAACCGTTATGCTCTGAATAGCTGATTCCCTCCTCAGCTGTTCCGTAACTTTCCTCAGTTGTTCCAAGTTGGAAAACAGCATGTCCGTAAAAGCTGTATCCAAGAGGCTTAATTTCAGGGCGTGGTTGATGTTCGAAAGTAGATAAAACCTGGCCAAATAATGGCCACACTTCTACAATCCTCTGGAACGGGCGACTGAATCACACTTACTGCCTTTCTCGCAGGATTTAAGGCAGCCGTACGCGCAATTTTAACACAAATAGCAGCTATCAGAGCGACGAACACCACTTCACAACGGCTGCTAACAAAGATAATACAATTAAAAACATTCACGTGTCTCAGTGATCTCTGAACAGCCATCAGCAACGATCCCTGTCCGAAACAAATTTTCGAACTTATTATACACAAGAAGGCAGTGTCTCTCGTTCGTTAACCCAGTACTCGAAAATTATTGATCCTACAGTTGTTCGGACGATATTAGTTCGTTCCTACTGAAAGAAACGTCTAGGAGTCGGCGCTCTGGTACATAAATATAAATATTTCAGTTCCAAATATGAGGGTGAGTCAAATGAAAAACTTAAATATTTTTAAAAATATTATTTATTGTGCAAAAGTGGTAAAAAGCTGTATCACTTTTCAACATAATATCCCCCACGCTCAATGCAAGTCCTCCAGCGCTTACAAAGTGCATAAATTCCTTTAGAAAACAATTCTTCTGGTAGTCCGCGCAACCACTCATGCACCACGTGGCGTATCTCTTCATCAGAACGGAACTCCTTACCGCCCATTGCGTCTTTGAGCGATCCAGACGTATGGAAATCACTTGGGGCAAGGTCGGGTGAGTATGGTGGATGAGGAGGACACTCAAAATGCAGGTCTGTGATTGTTGAAACTGTTGTACGGGCAGTGTGGGGCCTTGCATTGTCATGTTGCAAAAGGACACCTGCTGACAGCAATCCACATCGCTTTGATTTGATTGCAGGGAGCAGATGATTTTTTAGGAAATCTGCGTGTGATGCTCTAGTGACACTGGTCCCTCTAGGCATGTAATGCTGCATAAAAACGCCTTTTTCGTCCCAAAAGAGAGTCAGCATAACCTTCCCTGCTGATGGTTCTGTTCGAAACTTCTTCGGTTTTGGTGATGAGGAATGGCGCCATTCCTTGCTCACTCTCTTCGTTTCTGGTTGGTGGAAGTGAACCCAGGTTTCGTCCCCAGTAACGATTCTTGCAAGGAAGCCATCACCTTCACGTTCAAAGCGCCGAAGAAGTTCTTCACAAGCATCAACACGTCGTTCTCTCATTTCACGAATCAGCTGCCGTGGCACCCATCTCGCAGACACTTTGTGAAACTGGAGCACATCATGCACAATGTGGTGTGCTGAACTATGACTAATCTGTAAACATTCTGCAGTGTCATTCAGTGTCACTCGGCCGTTTTCCTTCACTATGGCTTCAACTGCTGCAATGTTCTGTGGAGTCACAACTCGTTGTGCCTGACCTGGACGAGAAGCATCTTCCACTCAAGTCACACCATTTGCGAACTTCCTACTCCATTCGTAGACTTGCTGCTGTGACAAACATGCATCACCGTACTGAACCTTCATTCATCAATGATTTTCAGTAGGTTTCACACCATCACTACGCAAAAACCGAATAACAGAACGCTGTTCTTCCCTGGTGCAAGTCGCAAGTGGAGCGGCCACCTTTATACCGATACTGCGACGGTATGTTTGCATATGCACTATGCTGCCACCTACTGGCCATTCTGCATGCTGGCTGTAGCACGCTTACCAACTTACAGGATAACGATGCGAAATTTCGATTTGTTATTACAAATTGAAGGTTTTCATTTGACTCACCCTCGTATCTGTCATGTGCAGTTCAGCTGATGTCTTCCTGTGCCACGTAATGTTTTGCAAGTTTAGCTATTTTTGTTCTGTTTTTGGAGGAGGGACCTCCCTACATCATCATAAACATGGGTAATGGTTCTGCCTTTCTGCCGTAGCACGACTTCTTGTTGAAGATTCTGTACACGTGCCGCAGCTCTGCACAGAGGCACCTTCGTCCATGTGTTAGCAAAGGACTCTCGTATCGGAAATGTCAGCAGTGCCTGAACCGACGCCTCTGTGATGTCCGGGCAGCTGCGCTTTGTGACGAACCCCGAAGGCTGGCTGGAGCGAGGCCCGTGCAAAACCAGCTGCTCGCCGGCCACGCCGCCCAGCCAGCCGACCACAAACGCGCCGCGCTCGCCCCGGGCAGGTGGCCGTCACGCTCGGTGCTCTCCGCACGCCGGGTCGCGGGTTCGTGCTCCGGCGAGCAGTGCGGACTGCCCCCGGGATGGGCGTGGTGCTCAGCTCGTCACGCGTGTCTGCCCTACCAGCGTCTCACAGAGGTCACATGCAGGCGGGGCAAAGGGACGACTGACGAGTATCACAGTACACGCTAATTATTGAGTCCCTGAAAGATTTAAAAAGTCGGTACAGATAAATGTCCTAGAACTGCGTAACAAATAATACAGCGTGTGGAAGAAGACAAACTCAAAAAGATACACTGAGGTGACAAAAGTCACGGGATAGCGATTTACAAAGGTACAGATGGCAATAATATCGCGTACACAAGATGTAAAATGGCAGTGCATTGGCGGAGTAGTTATTTGTACCCAGGTAAATGTAAATGTCGTGTGACTAGGGCCGCCCGTCGGGAAGACCGTTCGCCACGTGAAAGTCTTTCGATTTGACGCCATTTCGGCGACTTGGGCGTCGATGAGGATGAAATGATGATGAATACGACAACACAACAGCCAGTACCTGAGCGGAGAAAATCTCCGACTCAGCCGGGAATCCAACCCGGGCCATTAGGATTGACATTCTGTTGCGCTGACCACACAGCTACCGGGGGCGGACTGTACTGAGGTGATCCATGTCGAAAGGTTTCTGGGGCGATTATAGCCGCATAACGGGAATTAACAGACTCTTAACGCGGAATGGTTGTTGGAGATGGACGCATGGACCATACCAATTCCGATATCATTAGCGAATTCAATGTTCCGAGACCCACAGTGTCAAGAGTGTGGCGAAAATACCACTTTTCGGGCATTACCTCTCACCACGGACAACGCAGTGGTCCACAGCATTCACTTAACGACCGAGAGCAGCCGCGTTTGCTTGGAGTTGCCAGTGCTAACAGACAAGCAACACTGCGTGAAATGAAAGCAGAAATTAATGTGGGATTTCCGTTTGGACAGTGCCGCGAATTTTGCCATTAATTGGCTATGACAGCAGACGAACGACGCGAATGCTTTTGCAAACAGCACGATATCGCCTGCAACGCCTCTCCTGTGCTCGTGACGATATTAATTGGACGCTACACGACAGGAAAACCGTAACCGGGTCAGATGAACTCCGATTTCAGTTCGTATAAGCTGATGGTAGGCTTCGGATGTGCCGCGGACGCCATGAGTCATAGACCCACCTTGTAAACAAAGCAAATGTGCAAAATTGTAGTGACTCCATAACGGTGTAGGCTGTGTTTAAATGGAATGGATAGGGTCCTCTGGTCCAAGTGAACGTATCATTCACCGTCTGCAGCCTCATCATGATCCCAAACAATGATGGAATTTTCATGCAAGACAATTCGGCATGTTACCGGGGCCGCAAGAGGTCGAGATTGGTTTAAGGAACATTCTGGACAGTTCGAGCGAATGATTTGGGCACCCAGATCGTCCGACACGAATCCCATCCAACATTTATGGGACGTAATCGAGATGTCAGTTCACGCACAAACTCTTCCACCAGTAACTCTTTCGCAGTTGTGGACGGCTGTGGAGGCAGCATGGCTCAATATTTCTGCATGGGCCTTCCAACGACTTGTTGAGTTCTTGCCAAGTCGAGACACTGCACTACGCCGAGCAAATGGTGGGCTGACATGGTTGATTTGGAGGAGTAGACCAAACAGCGAGGTCACCGGTCCCATCAGATTAGGGAACAAAAGAACAAACCCGGCGATTGCCTGAAGCGATTTAGGGAAATCACGGAAAATATAAATTAGAATGACCTTTAACAGTGTATATGAGATCACCGAAGTTAAGCGCTGTCGGGCGTGGCCGGCACTTGGATGGGTGACGATCCGGGCCGCCATGCGTTGTTGCCATTTTCCAAGGTGCACTCAGCCTCGTGATGCCAATTGAGGAGCTACTCGACCGAATAGTAGCGGCTTCGGTCAAAGAAAACCATCAAAAACGAGCGGGAGAGCGGTGTGCTGACCACACGCCCCTCCTATCCGCATCCTCAACTGAGGATGACACGGCGGTCGGATGCTCCCGATGGGCCACTTGTGGCCTGAAGACGGAGTGCTTTAACAGTGTATAAATAGCCAATGTATCCACCCTTCGTCACATGGCACATATCTGATCGGTACCCAATTCCGTCCTACCCGATCCAGCATATCAGGAGTGACTGTAAGAACAGGTGTTGCGATGCAGTGTCACAAATCTTTTTCCCTTAACGTTATTTTTGACGTAATTCTACTAGAATAAAAAAATCGCAATGTGTCGGATACGGAGACTGTGGTGGTAACTCGATTATGCTAGGTCAGCGGCCACAACACAACCAGTATAGTGATGCGAAATGTCATACATGAATACTCGTGCACATTTGAAGAAGTGTGCTGGGGCTCTATCTCGTTGAAAGATGAAATCATTGGTGTCACTCTCATGTTACGGCGTGAGCCAAAACTGTAGCATATCTATACAGGGTGTTACAAAAAGGTACGGCCAAACTTTCAGGAATCATTCCTCACACACAAAGAAAAAAAATATGTTATGTGGATATGTGTCCGGAAACGCTTACTTTCCATGTTAGAGCTTATTTTATTACTTCTCTTCAAATCACATTAATCATGGAATGGAAACACACAGCAACAGAACGTACCAGCGTGACTTCAAACACTTTGTTACAGGAAATGTTCAAAATGTCCTCCGTTAGTGAGGATACATGCATCCACCCTCCGTCGCATGGAATCCCTGATGCGCTGATGCAGCCCTGGAGAATGGCGTATTGTATCACAGCCATCCACAATACGAGCACGAAGAGTGTCTACATTTGGTACCGCGATTGCGTAGACAAGAGCTTTCAAATGCCCCCATAAATGAAAGTCAAGAGGGTTCAGGTTAGGAGAGCGTGGAGGCCATGGAATTGGTCCACCTCTACCAATCCATCGGTCACCGAATCTGTTGTTGAGAAGCGTACGAACACTTCGACTGAAATGTGCAGGAGCTTCATCGTGCATGAACCACGTGTTGTGTCGTACTTGTAAAGGCACATGTTCTAGCAGCAGAGGTAGAGAGTATCTCGTATGAAATCATGATAACGTGCTCCATTGAGCGTAGGTGGAAGAACAGGAGGCCCAATCAAGACATCACCAACAATGCCTGCCCAAACGTTCACACAAAATCTGTGTTGATGACGTGATTGCACAATTGTGTGCGGAATCTCGTCAGCCCACACATGTTGATTGTGAAAATTTACAATTTGATCACGTTGGAATGAAGCCTCATCCGTAAAGAGAACATTTGCACTGAAATGAGGATTGACACATTGTCGGATGAACCATTCGCAGAAGTGTACCCGTGGAGGCCAATCAGCTGCTGATAGTGCCTGCACACGCTGTACATGGTACGGAAACAACTGGTTCTCCAGTAGCACTCTCCATACAGTGACGTGGTCAACGTTACCATGTACAGCAGCAACTTCTCTGACGCTGAGATTAGGGTTATCGTCAATTGCACGAAGAATTGCCTCGTCCATTGCAGGTGTCCTCATCGTTCTAGGTCTTCCCCAATCGCGAGTCATAGGCTGGAATGTTCCGTGCTCCCTAAGACGCCGATCAATTGCTTCGAACGTCTTCCTGTCGGGACACCTTCGTTCTGGAAATCTGTCTCGATACAAACGTACCGCGCCACGGCTATTGCCCCGTGCTAATCCATACATCAAATGGGCATCTGCCAACTCTGCATTTGTAAACATTGCACTGACTGTAAAACCACGTTCGTGATGAACACTAACCTGTTGACGCTACGTACTGATGTGCTTGGTGCTAGTTCTGTAGAGCAATGAGTCGCATGTCAACACAAGCACCGAAGTCAACATTACCTTCCTTCAATTGGGCCAACTGGTGGTGAATCGAGGAAGTACAGTACATACTGACGAAACTAAAATGAGCTCTAACATGGAAATTAGGCGTTTCCGAACACATGTCCACGCAACATCTTTTCTTTATTTGTGTGTGAGGAATGTTTCCTGAAAGTTTGGCCGTACCTTTTTGTAACACCCTGTATAGGTGATGCAACTGAGTTTTCTCATAAAATAAGAAGGATCCATGGAATACCTTGTTGGACACTTCACAGAACATGTCGACTTTCTGGGAATCCGAGATGTGTTCGACAGCTGCTTGTTGATTCTCTGTCCCTCACATTGTGAGTGTGGTCTGTCGGTTGACTTCTCGAAAGATGAAAAGTGGCTTCGTCACTGAAGATTAATTTGCTTGAGGGGTCCTCATTTTCTATCTCTTTATACATATCAGCGCAAAGTACACACGCGGCAATTTGTCGTCATGGATTACGAATTTCGGGAGCTGCAATTTGTAAGGCTTCACTCTTAATCACTTACCACGGGCTTTCCACACTGTTGGCTGAGGGATGTTACATTCTGTGCTAGGTCTATGGTGCTTTGTCGCATTTCCAACATCATGCCATCCGCACGGTCCGCTATCTGTGCTGCGATACCCAGTCGACCCGAAGATATTACGTCCCACAAATAGCCATGCTCCTCGAATTTCTTGTAACACTTGAGTTTGACGCAGTAAACTGGTGGTGTCTTGTGAAACTTGCCACGGTAAGCTCTTTCAGCAACCGCTATCGATTGGAAATGGGCGAATTCCAGTAAGGAAAGTGATTTCTCTGCTTGGTTCGCCGCCATCTGCGTCAACTACGGTCGCTTGCCGGCACCACGTCCAAAAGAAACACTAAAAATGTATCTTTAACGTACTGGGTATCATTTATGCCGATTCTGTAAAATGTTTCATTGTCTCTATAAATAACATACATATCTGTTGTCTCCCATTGTTCTCACATTATGTGTTTTGAACTGACCGATCGAAGAAAGACTGAGAGGAGGTATGTAACTGTTGAATAAATTTTTTTCAGGCTTTCAACAGAGAAAAACAGCCACGAACTTTCGGAGCAGTGCTCCTCGGCTGTAGTCAGATTGTTGACAGGGATAATGTAGAGCAGAATCGAAATGGAACAAAGTTTTGAAGAAGTCTAGTTGTTTGATTATAGGAAAGCTGAAGACGCCAGGCACGCCTTTTATCATGAAACTTGATAATGGAAGCCAGGCTCGAAGTAAATCGAGGAGTTCCATAGCCTTTGGCGACCTAGGAAAGAGTCCGAGAACCTAAAATGGTGCAAGATGTTTCAAATTCACAGAGAAATAGGTCTAAGCTACAGGAAAAGACTGAAATTGTGCAGTAAGTACAATAATGAAGGAGGAACAGCAAGTATGGAAGACCAAGAACGAAGGGCTCTGACTGAAAAAGCTATATGACAGAGATGCAGTCTTTCTCCCTTACTGGTCAATCTGTACATCAAAGACGAAATGGCAGAAATCGAAGAAACATTCAAGAGTGGGACTTAAATTGAAAGGATATCTATGTTAAAATTACGCGATGACGTTGTTATCCTCATCGATATTAAAAATAGAAAAAATATATGTCTAATGGAAAAATACATCTACTGAGAATAAACCGAATAAAGATGGAAGTAATGAACAGTAGCAGAAATAAGATTCGTAATTTAAAATCAGATGGACAAAGAGAAACGTTTTTGCCAGCTTGGAAGGAAAATTACGCAAGATGGACAAAGAAAGGAGGATATAAGAAGCAAACTAGTGCATGCAAAGAGAGAACTTCTCGGTCAAGAAGTCCATTAGCATTACATATAGGTCTTGACTTGAGGAACACAGTTTTGAGAGTGTGTGTTTAGAGCACAGCATTGTGTGGATGTGAATCATGGACTGTTGGCAAGGGGAAACGAAAGGAATAGAAGCGGTTGAGATTTGTGCTGGAGGAGGATGTTGAAAGTTAGGTGGATAGAAGGGATGAGGAGGTTCTCCGCTGAATTAGCGATGAAATTTGAGAGTGGCAAACACTACCAATTACAAAGGACAAAAAGATAGGAAACGTATGAAGACATCAGCGCAACACTCCCTGTGTTGTTGGACTTAGTGATATTTCAGACCGTTTTACTAAGTGTACTTACTCTCTGGCCGCCGTTGGGGAATTTTCGTGATTAAAGAATTATTCTAAGACGTTCTTCCTCCTGTGCGTGTTACTGGCTGTGGGCTGTGACATCATTGGTGCGCATCCCCCCCCCCCGCCCCCCTCCTCCCTCGACCGCCTGAGGATATGTCTTCGTCACGCTATTCAAAACGGAGCGGGTGGCGCTGCGGTACGACTTCTTGAGTGCACTACCCTTCGCAGTGCCGCAACACAGAGGTTACCGCGAGGCGCTGGACGAGATATGCTAGAGGAGAGTGCGGAGAGGACGATGAAGTCTCCAGAACGAGAAACCTGGCGACAATGTCCGACAAACGGGCCGTAATGATTTAACTGTACGCCTGGGCTGCCGTGATCAAGTCGGCCGGCTATCAGGGGGAAGAGTTGTACTGAACGACGGGTACAGTTTGCTTTAGGGCTATCTGTCTGGCCTGTTCCTCTAAGGCACGAGAGGAGACACCGACTTACCCTGTGCTAGTGTTTGACAAGACAGGGCTGCTCTAACTTTCCGTGACAACTAGTAGTTATGTCTCCCCTAACGTAATCAGTAGGACGCAGTGGTTTCTAGGTGCAACATTTATTGCCATTACTAGGCTGACATCTGATTACTGAGTGTTCCGTAGACTGGTTTGAAATTACGTTGCCTGTGCGCCTTGAGGTGAAAAAATTCGTACAATTCCTCCTAATATTGTGTCACATCTCCTTTTCCCAGCGTAGTGCAGTAACTCGACGCGGTACGGACTCAACAAATCGTTGGAAGTCCCCTGCAGAGGAACTGAGTCATGCTGCCTCTACAGCTATCCATCTACATCTACATCTACATCCATACTCCGCAAGCCACCTGACGGTGTGTGGCGGAGGGCACGCTGAACACCTCTATCGGTTCCGCCTTCTGTTCCAGTCTCGTATTGTTCGTGGAAAGAAGGATTGTCGGTATGCCTCTGTGTGGGCTCTAATCTCTCTGACTTTATCCTCATGGTCTCTTTGTGAGATATACGTAGGAGGGAGCAATATAATGCTTGACTCCTCGGTGAAGGTATGTTCTTGAATATTCAACAAAAGCCCGTACCGAGTTACTGAGCGTTTCTCCTGCCGAGTCGTCCACTGGAGTTTGTCTATCATCTCCGTAACCCTTTCGCGATTACTAAATGATCCTGAAACGAAGCGCGCTGCTCTCCGTAGGATCTTCTCTATACCTTCTATCAACCCTATCTGGTACGGATCCCACGCTGCTGAGCAGTATTCAAGCAGTGGGCGAACAAGCGTATTGTAACCTACTTCCTTTGTTTTCGGATTGCATTTCCTTAGGATTCTTCCAATGAATCTCAGTCTGGCATCTGCTTTACCGACGATCAACTTTATTCCATTTTAAATCACTCCTAATGCGTACTCCCAGATAAGTTATGGAATTAACTGCTTCCAGTTGCTGACCTGCTATTTTGTAGCTAAATGATAAGGGATCTATCTTTCTATGTATTCGCAGCACATTACACTTGTCTACATTGAGATTCAATTGCCTTTCCCTGCACCATGCGTCAATTCGCTGCAGATCCTCCTGCATTTCAGTACAATTTTCCATTGTTTCAACCTCTCGATATACCACAGCATCATCCGCAAAAAGCCTCAGTGAACTTCCGATGTCATCCACAAGGTCATTTATGTATATTGTGAATAGTAACGGTCATACGACACTCCCCTGCGGCACACCTGAAATCACTCTTACTTCGGAAGATTTCTCTCGATTGAGAATGACATGCTGCGTTCTGTTGTCTAGGAACTCTTCAATCCAACCACACAATTGGTCGGATAGTCCATATGCTCTTACTTTGTTCATTAAACGACTGTGGGGAACTGTATCGAACGCCTTGCGGAAGTCAAGAAACACGGCATCTACCTAGGAACCCGTGTCTATGGCCCTCTGAGTCTCGTGGACGAATAGCGCGAGCTGGGTTTCACACGATTGTCTTTTTCGAAACCCATGCTGATTCCTACAGAGTAGATTTCTAGTCTCCAGAAAAGTCATTATACTCGAACGTAATACGTGTGCCAAAATTCTACAACTGATCGACGTTAGAGATATAGATCTATAGTTCTGCACATGTGTTCGACGTCCCTTCTTGAAAACGGGGATGACCTGTGCCCTTTTCCAATCCTTTGGAACGCTACGCTCTTCTAGAGACCTACGGTACACCGCTGCAAGAAGGGGGGCAAGTTCCTTCGCGTACTCTGTGTAAAATCGAACTGGTATCACATCAGGACCAGCGGCATTTCCTCTTTTGAGCGATTTTAATTGTTTCTCTATCACTCACCACGCTATATCTCTATCTCTATCACCATTCTAGAACTCTACCATAGCTTTTACCAACTGAAATCGATGCTGATCTGACCAGACTACGGTTTCCCACTCATCCACGGTCCAGCTGATAGGGTAGCGGGCCCACGAGAGACGCTGCAGGCGATGTTGTGCAGTTGATAAAGGCACTCGCGTTGGTCATCTGCTGCCATGGCACACTAACGTCAAATTTCGCCACAGAGTCTTAACAGATATGTTCGTCGTACGCCTCACATTGGTATCTACGCCTGTTTCACGCAGTGTTGCTCGTCTGTCAGCACTGATAACTCTACGCAGAAGAACGCTGCTCTTGGGCATTACGTGAAGGTAGTCCGCACTGTATTGCGCATGGTGGGAGGTAATGCTTTAAATGTGGTATTCTCGGTACACATCTGTCACTGTTGATCTCGGAATACTGAATTCAGTAACGACTTCCGAACTGGAATGTCCCCTGTGTCCGGATCCAACTACGATTTCGCGTTGGCGCTAATTTCCATCATGCGGCTATAATCATGTCGCAAACCTTTTCACATTAATCATCTGAGTATAAAAGACAGTTCCGCAATTGCACTGGGCTTTTACATCTTGTTTACGCGACACTACCGCCATTTGCATGTGCATATATCTCTATCCCGTGGCTTTTGTCACCTCACTGTGTCATTCTGTAAGTACAGCAGTATTCGGCACACTACTCAAGTTCTGTACTTCTTATCTCGGCAAGGGGGCAAATATAGAGGCAACATTTTCATAGTATATTGGTTTCAAAGTCCCCTTGACTGAATTGGGTTCCTTCCGACCTAACTCTGTCGCAAGACTGTTTCCTTTTTTAAAGTGTTCTAGTTAATCAGCTCCGAATATAAATTTTAAGATTGGTAAGGAGTTTTAGTATTTCTTGGTGAATTAAGGTACCTGGAGGTGTTTTGCTATCCGTAGCATCTGGACGGATAGTGTGCTGACTGAAATTCCTTTAGTGACTAAACGCTGTACATAACTTTTACGTAAGTTCTCTGCAAGAGTAATCACCGTTATTGTTCAGTATTTTTGTGTTCAGAACAACAGTCCTTGTATAGTTGGACTTAGATATATTTCAGACCTTTTTACTAAGTGTATTTTCTCGCTGACTGCCGTTGGAGAATTTTCGTAATTACAAACTTGTAGAATTATTCAAAGACGTTGTTCCTCTTGTGTTTTAAGATATTTTGGACTGCCACGCGTGCATTATTCTTTTTTTTTTTAAATTATGAATTAGGTCTTCTTTAAGCTGTGGAATTTGATTGTGACTGTCATCAGCATTTAATTGTTAAATATATTACGATTTAAACGGTGCTACATAAATTTACTGAATATTTGTCGTAAAATCAATTTTGAAAATTTGTCAGATAAAACTGTAAAGGGCAACAGACCACTCTCAGCTCGACCCAGTCCAGGTATTCCCTCGTATCAAACGTGCGTTTTCTGCCAGAACCTGTTTTTTTTTTTACTTTCCTTGTCGTTAGGAACTTGTCATCTCCAAGTTTCAGCTGTGTTAATGTCTGGTGGCTTGCTTTGAAATTCGCGTCGGAAATTTCTTTGAAAATGAATGAATGATTTCGTTTTCGGATACTGTGCCATGCAGTGGAACCTGTCTTGAACTGTAGTCTTTTCTAGTAATTATTTAGCACCTGAAACAAAACAAAGGGAAGCCGAGAACTTTTAACATTGCAGCGCGTCAGCAATCCTGAATAATTTCATAATTTTAAAGAATCCGCCTTGATTGCAAATAGAAAACGGATGTTGACCTAGGTTTCGGCACGGATAACCACACCTTCTTCGGAACACACTAAAACTGCAAACTGCCTAAAGAGACATGGTCCAACATTAATACAGAACGCCCAAAAGGGCAAAAGACTCGCATAAAATGTAAAATAAACGGTGTCTGTGTACCATGTCAATAGCCGTACTTAGCTCAAACGTCATAAGCGTGCTTCCTTACCCCAGCCAATGTTCGGTGGGCCACGAACTCTCAGAGTGTGTGAAGCCTTACTTTTTGAAATCAATCGCAAAAAATCAAAACGCAATAAACGCAGCTCGTTCAAGAGGAAATGATGATAAACGACAGTACATACTAACAAGGAGAGGCCGCGAAGTTCGTATCACGGATATACTTCTTACTCTGTACACCTTTGTTATTCCATTATTACAGCATAATGTGCAAGTAGTAAAGCGATTTCTAGAAAATCGCAGAAGTTTTACGCTTCAGTGAGGTACCGATGCGCTGCAGCTGGCGGCGGTCATGTAGTTAACGTTCAAGCTTCCTGGCACGGTAGCTCAGCGTGTTCGGTCAGAAATCTGTCTGGTCTCTGTAATAAAAAAAAACTGAGTGGAAGGATAAACAACGAACTTCAACGGATGTAATGTTACGTCAGCTCCGACAAAATAAATCGAATAATAGCGGACAAAATGCAAAATAAGCTCCTTACCCGGTGGATCAGGGATCAGTGGATGGAATCCAGTTTACATTTTTTTTTTCTTTTTTTTTTAGCATTTGTATTTATTTTCAACAGCAGTCGTATTACATTTGAAAGGTAATATAACGAAATCGTCTATTTGCACGAACTTTCTTTCAGTTTCCGATGCTATTTGGCTGTTTACTAATTTCTGTCATTACAACAACTGTTCTGTGACTTATTTCCATCGGCAATATAAAAAGTTTTTTAAGAGCCTTTAAATTTGTTTATATTTGATTGACAACGAAGAAGAAATTGCTTCTCGTGACGATGTTATTAAAACACACTGAATCGTACATCGCCAGTTTCATGCACTGACATTTATGAAAACCTTGCGTTATATATGGTTTGCATTCAAATTTTGGCAAGAAAGAGAATTTTTTCAAAATGTCAACAAGTTTTGATTTTCCTACGAAATTCGAAGGATACCTTGTGCATGTGGGAGAATTTTATTTCATTCGATTTGGATTCGGTTAAGAATGATTTTGAAGTAATAGGTTTAACGTCAGAAGAGGCACCAATGTTAGCACTGAATAGGAGATCATGGAGGAACTGTATAAGGGGAGCTATGCTCCAGACTGAACGCTGAAAGGCATAATCAGTCTTAAATGATGATGATGATGATGATGATGATTTGGTACATGCCGTTTTGATTCGTCATTTCCGTGTATGTCTCAAAAATATATTCCTACAGCTTGTAATGACGAAACCACATTCGACGATTACTCGTACATTACCCTCATATTCTGACATATTATAACTCATTGTATATCGCTGATTGATATTGGCTTTCGAAGCTTGTCCTTCGTTCTGGAAACCTGTGTCTCCAGATTGAACCGTCCAGGTGCAAAGTATTTCGCGGTATCTTACCCTATTGCAGGTATAATGGATTTCGAAAATCATGATAGGCATATATTCTCACGAAAATTTTATGCATTTGGTCGATAGTTATAATTATAATATTTCCGTGATAATAGAAATTAGCGAACAACCAAATAACATTAGAAATTCAACAAATGTTAATGCAAATACACGTGTCTTTTCATCATATTACCCTTCAAATGTAAAATATATGAAATAATATGACTAGTGTTGAAAATAATACAGGTAAAAAAAGCACGTGCCGCACTAGATCCTGCGATCCACCGATTACGTGTCTTGAACGCTAATCCCATGATCGCCTCCATCTCCTTCTCAGGGCCGCAACGCATCGGTACATCACATAAGGGTAGAAGCTCTCTTGCTATTTTCTCGAAATCGCCTAAGTATTAATGCCTTACTACGTGCACATTATGTTGTCCTAATGAATTTATAAAGGGGTACAAAGTTTGAAGTAAATCAGTGATCCGAACGTAGTGGCCTCGCCTTGTAAGGGAGCTACCGTTAGTTTAAACGATGAATCATTAGCTTGCTTCTGAAGTGGAGTATTTAACATCTCTGATATTACGTGGAAGGCTATTTCCTAGTCGAATGTACGACGTAAACATCTATAGTGTAGGGAGATATCAAGAATGAACTATAATTTGAGGAAAATACTATATCTCGAAATGGCGTCAGTACATTGTACAGTATTGTTCGAGAACTTACTGGGCCACATAGTTTCTCAAACGGCTCCATAAGGGATAATGTGCCAAACTTCTGTTCACTGAACTGTCCTATGGGTTCAATGCTTGAAAGAAACCTCAAACGAAACCAACACACCCAATGCTTGCAACTTCGCAAAGAGCCAAAATTGCAAGAGCTAATGATTAAAGGAGATGATATCACAGAAGGGGAGGCGCACGCAGCAATCACAGCACTTAAAAAGAATCAAGTAGCTGCTTTGGATGAAATCTCAGCCGAAATTCAGTAATATTTAGATCTTCACTTAAATCATCACAGCACTAAACTAATACCTGTTGACAAACATGGATGGTTCCGCAGGAATGGTGGTATGGCATCGTTGTTCAGCTACCGAAATAGGGATCTAACAGAATGCACAGAAAAGAGAGGTATCATGCCAGGCAGTTTCCTTTGCCTCTGTCTTCTAAAAATGATGCAACAAGTAGCATATTGTCCGCTGCTAGAACAGGCTGAACTTCTAAGTAGGACAGGGTGCTCTGAACATCATTTGTTGTGCAAAACGTAATAGAGTAATGCACAGAATTCATCTGTCCACTGTACCTAGACTTAGATGATTTTAAAAAGGCTTTTAACACTTTGCACTGAGAAAAACTGTGTGATAGCCTAACTCTATTTGGAATTCCTGACCATCTCATTGCTGTTTTCAGAAACAAATATCTACGTTCTGTTGTTGTACAAGACAAGTTGATGGGACCATCTCTTTCTTCAGCATTCCGACAGGTGACAGAAAAGGATGCACTTTGTCGTCATTCCTTTTTCTTTTAGTCACAGATTTCATAATGAAAAAATCTGTGGATAACTGCGGAGTCGGAATACATTGGGATGAGAAACCTGGCTTACAGGTCTGGATTTTACCGATGATATCGTTCTTCTGTCAGAAACAATGCAGTTTACAACCACTGACTACCAAGTTTGATGGAATGGATTTGTAAGGTTACAAATAAATGCAAATAAATGGTGGCAATACAAAAACACTGCGCATAGCTAGTGCAACAGTAGGTACTAAGAGATGTTCACCTATTTCTATATCCCGACAGTCTTACCTGTAACAACGGGGCGTAGATGCAGACTTCACCAGCAGGATTGGGAGGGCGGCTGCAGACTTCCGACGAACGTGATCCATATGGTAGTTGGGCTCTATAAGTATATCCACGAAGCTTCCGCTGCACTCCTATATCATGTTACGAAGACCATATATGCATGTGAGACTTTGGAAACATCAGTCAAATCACCACTCAAACTCAATGTATTTCATCAACGATGCATGAAACGAATTTTGAAGATTAGTGGACACGTTTCAGATGATAAAACGCTGAGCAGAACTAGTCCAGAAAGCCCACAGATAATCGTTGCTCAAAAAAGATTGAAGGTTGAGCGACATGTTCTACGCATGAAAAGTGGAAAAGTCCCCAAATTAGCACTTTTGTGGAAAATAGCTGATAAACAGACAAGCAGAGGAAGACCACGGCGTAACGCTTAGAAAGGAATTTTTGTTAAGGATTTTCAATGCATGGTCATGAACTGGGAGGAAGCTGAAAGCCTGGCAGCTGATGGAGTTCCATGGAGGAAACATTTTGCCCGACTTCTCGTTGGTGGAACTAGGTCTAAGTGAGTAAATGTGAATGTTTATGATAGAATATCATATTAAAGCGTATTACTGATACAGGGATCAGTGAGGAAATACGTTGCTTTTTTGATCACAGGTGCAAGGGGTGCGTGGAGAGAATATGAGGAAAGAATAGTGTGGGTAAACAGTAACATGTAGTTATTAACGATTAGGCCGGGATTTTTTATAGTTATTGGTATGGTAGCGATATACCGTGTAGATAAATAAGCGTAATACTCTCACTGAAGGAATGTTGATCTACTTTGGAAATAACGTGGAGTCTTTGGAAAAAACGTGCAGTTTTAGACCAAGATTATGTGTTAATTTCCATACTGGTGACAGGTCGTGTTTCATTCGAGCGATAACAGGAAATTTATAACTGCGGGCTTAGACCGAACACGTAGACACACGCTGCCGGCCAGAAATATGGACGGGTAGGTGGCAATGCATTACCGGGGAGTCATTCGCAGGGCACTGGCGGCGCGCTTTTACAACAGGGGGACAGCGGCTAGCGGCCAGCACAAAAGGTGTGCCACCGGCACCACGCTTGCCGTTTATCAGCCTTGTGGTCAATGGTAGGCGAAGCCTCGTGGTGCAGTGGCTCCCGAGCCAAAAACCTAGTCTCTCACTCCACCTCCTCCTCCAGTACAAGGCTTCGACGCACTTTTTCTATCTCTCTATCTTACTAAGACAAGCACTGAAGCTACGACTAACTACGACCTATGAACACAGATAGACTACTTCAGTTGCTTTCATCCTCTAAACCCTGCATAAAAGTACTCACGTTTTACCTGTGACTTAGCTCGGATACACGTGTGGCACCTATATTTTTCACACTCCCTCTTCCTCCCTTTCCCTTTCTCTCTCCCTCTCTCCCACCTCTCTCTCCTCCCCCACCCTCTCTCTACCTATCTCCTCCTTCACCTCTCTCTGTCCATCTTCTCCTCTGCATCTTTCTGTCTATCTCCTCCTTCCACTTGTATCTATCTCCTCCTACTCTCTCTGTGCCTGTCCATCTCCTTCTCCACCTTATTTCTCTTCACCTCATCCTTCTCTCACTATTCTCCTTCTGCCATCTCTTTCCGCAAAGATGTGCCTGTCTGCACATAGAGCCTCTGAAATGCATTGCAATACTATCTGCACAACATACCCTCATGATAGGCAGGCCAGATGTCACTGTTTACCAAACTTGTCATTTCAGATTCCATCCCCATAGGAGCTACGTTGTTCTCATATCCACAGTTTGAGTACCAAATTTGGTTGAAATCGATCCAGTAGTACAGTAGCAGATGTTGAATACACACACACACACACACACACACACACACACACACACACAAGACATACATACATTCATTTTTATTAATGTACACTCATTTTCAGGAAAACAGAACGACTAGAGATAGAACTTTCGTATTCATACGGCATGTAAATTAGCATGATCTACAGAAATGATTAACATTTCCGTCACTTTATTTCAGCATGTGACCTGTTGCCCAGTAGGTGCAGGGTCCGCCACGGGTTCTGATAACTTGTTCCATACATGATGGCATCGACACGTATAAGGCGCGAATGGCGTCCTGTGGTATAGCCATCGGTGCTCCATTCACCTGGTTCCTAAGATCATCTGTGGTGGTTGGCATTGGGTAACAGTGCTGCATCTGTCATTCCATCATATCCCACACGTTTTAGATTAGCGACAAGTCTAATGATCTGACCGGTCAGGGAAAAAGGCTGACATCCTGTGACACCAAGAAGGCACGTGTTCATGGGGCAACATGTAGTGGTGCATTGTCTTACTGAAAAATGGCGAAGGGGCTGTTGTGCAAAAAAGTGTATGGCTAGGGGTCGTAAAATGTCGTTCACGTAACTCATACTGCTGACAGTGCCCTGAAAACGCACCTACTTTGATTTGTTGTTGTATCAAATAGCACCCGACACAATATGGCCTTGAGTGGGCTCTGTATGCCTTGTGTGAATGCAGTCACTTTAATTCCGCTCCTCCTATATGCGGCGAACTGTGGGCTCTGTATGCCTTGTGTGAATGCAGTCACTTTAATTCCGCTCTTCCTATATGCGGCGAACTAAAATGCGGCCATTATTTTCAACCGAACAGAATCTGGATTCGTCCGAAAACACTATCTGATGCCATTCCTATCCCCAGTGACGTCATTCCACATACACTTGCCGTCTAGCATGTTTCTGCACATTCATGAGAGATAGACGGAGAAATGGGCGACACGCACGTAATCCATGCTGTAATAAACGGCGGCGGACTGTTACCTATGGTAGTGTACTGTTCCACAGTTGCGTCAGAGCCGAGCAGGAAGCAAATCTTTCCTGTAATGCCATTGGCATGAGGTGTCGATCTTCTCGGGGGGTGGTCTTTGTGGCGCGACTTGGCCCTCCTTGTCGTGTTCTACGATCTTCCGCGAATCATTCTGTGCGCACCAGCTGTTCTGCCGAAACACCTGGTCCCACAAGAGCAGCAATTTCACAGATGGATGCATCGCATTATTTCATGCCAATAATGAGCCCTCTTTCAAACTCACTGATTTGACGGTACGGTTCGTGCATACGTCTGAGAGGCATCCTGCACATCTCCTCTAGTCACACTGATCCATTACCTCCAATTTATAGCGACAACGAGTGCCACAGGCACATTTTACCGTTATGTGGTGTTGCGCCGCGATATCAGTGTTGACCTTGAACCCGATGACCAACATGGTTTAGATACAAATCATTTCTGCAGAACATGCTACGGTACATGTCCTGTGGCTATGAACGTCCTTTCTCTAGTCGTTCACCCGTGTTTGAGTTCGACATGTATATTGCAGGTGTGTCCTCTTCCTTCTCTGTCCATCCTATCCTCACTCCTTTCTCTTTCCCTCTCTCCCTCACCCCGTCTCTCTGTAAATCTCCAACTCCCGCTGTCTCTGTCCAGATTTAAACAACATTTATCCAGAAAGCGATTTTCACTCTGCAGCGGAGCGTGCGCTGATATGAAACTTCCTGGCAGATTAAAACTTCTTCGAATAAGTTGGTTCAAATGGCTCAGAGCACAATGGGACTTAACTTCTGAGGTCGTCAGTCCCCTAGAACTCAGAACTACTTAAACCTAACTAACCTAAGGACATCACACACATCCATGCCCGAGGCAGGATTCGAACCTGCGACCGTAGCAGTCGCGCGGTTCCAGACTATAGCGCCTAGAACCGCTCGGCCACTCACGCCGGCTTCTTAGAATAAGAATGTTATTTATACATTCACTCATCAAACAAAACAAATAATTAACAATAATACATGGCCAGTTGGTATTTTATGTGATCTTTCCAGGACATTTCATTATGTGGATCATGTTACTATATTAGAAAAACTCTAGTTTTATGGAACTGACAGCTATATGCACTGCTGGTTTGAATTACGCTTAACAAACAGAATGCTGTGCAGAATAATTCAGACAATGTTGCAAATGTAGAAAATTTTAGTGACTGGGGAAAAATCACAAAGGGAGTGCCACAGGGTGCTACTTTCGGTGTACTCCTGTTCCTTATATATGTGGATGACCTTCCACGTAATATTCAACGAGCAACATGGGTACTTTCTGCAGATGATGCTAGTGCTATAACAAATCCTATTAGAGTCACAACAACACAAGAGATGGTAAATGATATTTTCCCTGAAAATAGACTCTGCCTAAATTTTGAAGAAACACACTACATTCAGTTCTGTACAGCAAATAATTATACCAACAAATAAGGCAACACATGAGCAGGAGTCAGAGTAGAATACCCAAACCGATAGAAGTACTCAAGGTACCCTCCACCACACACCGTCAGGTGGGTTGCGGAGTATGGATGTAGATGTAGATGTAGAATGGGGAGACCTGAAAATGCGTACCCCGACCGGGACTAGCACCAGGGATCTTCTTCTTACATGGCAGACGCTCGATCCACCTGAGCCACCGAGGGCACAAGAGGACAGTGCGACTGCACAACCTACACTCGTAGCACTCCAAATAGATATTTCTATTAGGAGTAATACGAATGTAGGTTGTGGACATTTGGGAATGTGGGTGTCGCGGGAGGCGTGCAAGGAATATGTCTCTGTAGTCGTACTATCTTCTGTGCCCTTGGTGGCTCAGGTGGACAGAGCGTCTGCCATGTAAGAAGAAGATCCCTGGTGCTAGTCCCGGTCGGGGCACGCATTTTCAGGTCTCCCCATTCTACATCTTCATCTACATCCATACTCCGCAACCCACCTGACGGTGTGGTGGAGGGTACCTTGAGTACCTCTATCGGTTCTCCCTTCTGTTCCAGTCTCGTATTGTTCGTGGAAAGAAGGATTGTCGGTATGACTCTGTGTGGGCTGATTTTATCCTCATGGTCTCTTCGCGAGATATACGTAGGAGGGAGCAATATACTGCTTGACTCCTCGGTCAAGGTATGTTCTCGAAACTTCAACAAAAGCCCGTGCCGAGCTACTGAGCATCTCTCCTGCAGAGTCTTCCACTGGAGTTTATCTATCATCTCCGTAACGCTTTCGCGATTACTAAATGATCCTGTAACGAAGCGCACTGCTCTCCGTTGGATCCTCTCTATCTCTTCTATCAACCCTATCTGATACGGATCCCACACTGCTGAGCAGTATTCAAGCAGTGGGCAATCAATCGTACTGTAACCTACTTGCCGGCCGGGGTGGTCTAGCGGTTCTAGGCGCGCAGTCCGGAACCGCGCGACTGCTACGGTCGGAGGTTCGAATCCTGCCTCGGGCATGGATGTGTGTGATGTCCTTAGGTTAGTTAGATTTAAGTAGTTCTAAGTTCTAGGGGACTGATGACCACAGATGTTAAGTCCCATAGTGCTCAGAACCATTTGAACCATTTTTGTAACCTACTTCCTTTGTTTTCGGATTGCATTTCCTTAGGATTCTTCCAATGAATCTCAGTCTGGCATCTGCTTTACCGACGATCAACTTTATATGATCATTCCCTTTTAAATCACTCCTAATGAGTACTCCCAGATAATTTATGGAATTAACTGCTTCCAGTTGCTGACCTGCTATATTGTAGCTAAATGATAAAGGATCTTTCTTTCTATGTATTCGGAGCACATTACCCTTGTCTACATTGAGATTCAATTGCCATTCCCTGCACTATGCGTCAATTCGCTGCAGATCCTCCTGCATTTCAGTACAATTTTCCATTGTTACAACCTCTCGATATACCTCAGCATCATCCGCAAAAAGCCTCAGTGAACTTCCGATGTTATCCACAAGGTCATTTATGTATATTGTGAATAGTAACGGTCATACGTCACTCCCCTGCGGCACACCTGTAATCGCTCTTACTTCGGAAGATTTCTCTCGATTGAGAATGACATGCTGCGTTCTGTTGTCTAGGAACTCTTCAATCCAATCACACAATTGGTCGGATAGTCCATATGCTCTTACTTTGTTCATTAAACGACTGTGGCGAACTGTATCGAACGCCTTGCGGAAGTCAAGAAACACGGCATCTACCTAGGAACCCGTGTCTATGGCCCTCTGAGTCTCGTGGACGAATAGCGCGAGTTGGGTTTCACACGACTGTCTTTTTCGAAACCCATGCTGATTCCTACAGAGTAGATTTCTAGTCTCCAGAAAAGTCATTATACTCGAACATAATACGTGTTCCAAAATTCTACAACTGATTGACGTCCCTTCTTGAAAACGGGGATGACCTGTGCCCTTTTCCAATCCTTTCGAACGCTACGCTCTTCTAGAGACCTACGGTACACCGCTGCAAGAAGGGGGGCAAGTTCCATCGCGTACTCTGTGTAAAATCGAACTGGTATCCCATCAGGTCCAGCGGCCTTTCCTCTTTTCAGCGATTTTAATTATTTCTCTATCCCTCTGTCGTCTATTTAGATAGCTACCATTTTGTCATCTGTGCGACTATCTAGAGAAGGAACTGCAGTGCAGTCTTCTTCTGTGAAACAGTTTTGGAAAAAGACATTTAGTATTTCGGCCTTTAGTTTGTCATCCTCTGTTTCAGTACCATTTTGGTCACAGAGTGTCTGGACATTTTGTTTTGACCCACCTACCGCTTTGACATAAGACCAAAATTTCTTAGGATTTTCTGCCAAGTCAGTACATAGAACATTACTTTAGAATTCATTGAACGCCTCTCGCATAGCCCTCTTCACACTATACTTCGCTTCGCGCAATTTTTGTTTGTCTGCAAGGCTTTGGCTATGTTTATGTTTGCCGTGAAGTTCCCTTTGCTTCCGTAGCAGTTTTCTAACTCGGTTGCTGTTCCACGGTGGCTGTTTTCCATCTCTTACGATCTTGCTTGGCACATACTCATCTAACGCATATTGTACGATGGTTTTGAATTTTGTCCACTGATCCTCAACACTATCTGTACTTGAGAAAAAAACTTTTGTGTTGAGCCGACAGGTGCTCTGAATTCTGATTTTTGTCACTTTTGTGAAACAGAAAAATCTTCCTACCATTCTTAATATTTCTATTTACGGCTGAAATCATCGATGCAGTAACCGGTTCATGATCGCTGATTCCATGTTCTGCATTAACTGTTTCAAATAGTTCGGGTCTATTTGTCACCAGAAGGTGTAATATGTTATCGCCACGAGTCGGTTCTCTGTTTAACTGCTCAAGGTAGTTTTCAGATAGAGCACTTAAAAAAAATTTACTGGAGTTTTTGTCCCTGCCACCCGTAATGAAAGTTTGAGTCTCCCAGTCTATATCCGGCAAATTAAAATCTCCACCCAGAATTATAACATGGTGGGGAAATCTACGCGAAATATTTTCCAAATTATCCTTCATATGCTCAGCCACAACAGCTGCTGAGCCAGGGGGCCTATAGAGACATCCAGTTACCACGTCTGAGCCTGCTTTAACCGTGACCTTCACCCAAATTATTCCACAATTCGGATCTGATGCATATCTGATGCATATCAACAACACCGGTGGGCAGCTAAGGGTTTCGATTTAAGTATCATTTCATTCTAGAGAAGCTGCACGCTCATCAATGGTATCTGTTCTTTCGGGAATAGATACCACCTTCATATAGTGCAGGGCGTTAATTTAAGATTCTTTGCACTATCACCCGTTAGGTACACCGTAGAATAAGACAATCGTCTGAAAACAGTGTGTTGCGATTCTCATTCAGTAATGAATAAGATTTTTGTGTAGCTGTCAATTTCCTGACTAGTGTGATGTGGCCCACGACAAAGTCCTCTCCTTTGCCAACCTCATGGCTCAGAGTAGAACTTGCAACCTACATCCTCAATTATTTGATGGATGTGTTTCATTTTCTCTTTTCCTCTACAGTTTTTACACTCTGCAACTCCCTCTAGTACCATAGAAGTTATTCCCTGATGTCCTTTCATCCTGCCCCTCCTTTCCCTTCTTCTTGTCAGTGATTTCCATGTATTCCTTTCCTCAACAGGTATGTGGAGAACCTCGTCATTCCATATATATCTAGTCAACCTAATTTTCAACTTTATTCTGTAGCACCACATCTCAAATGCTTCGATTGTCTTCTGCTTCGGTTTTCCCACAGTCCATGTCTCACATGTGCTCCAAACATACATTCTCAGAAAGTCCTTCCTTAATTTAAGACCAATCTTTGATTGTAGTACACATCTTTGCCAGGTGTGCTCTTTTTGTCAGTGGCAGTCAGCTTTTTATGTACTCCTAACTCCGTCTGTCATGGGTTATTTTGCTGCTTTGATAGCAGAATTTCTTAACTTCATCTACTTTGTTATCTCGAAATATGATGTTAAGTTCCCTGGTCTTCTCATTTGTGATACTTCTCATTACTTTCGTCTTTCTTCGATTTACTCTCAGTCTATATCCTGTCTTCATGAGACAGCTCATTCCATTCATCACCTACTGTATTTCTTCCTCACATTCACTGAGGTCGGCAGTGTCATCAGGGGGTCTTATCATTAATATCATTTCACCCTAAATTTAAATCCTACTCTTTTCTCTCTGTCACTGTTTCTTCGATGTATATTTTGAACGGTAGGGACGAAAGACTACATCCTTGCCTTACATCCTTTTTAATCGGTGCACTTCGTTTTTGGTCTTCCACTCTTGTTGTTCCCTCTTGTTTCTTGTACATATTGTACATTACCCGTCTTCCCCTACAACTTACCACTGTTTTTCAGAGAATTTCGAACATCTTGCACCATTTTACATTGTCGAACGTTTTTCCAGCTCTGCAATTCGTGTTAACGTGTCTTGATTTTTCTTCAGTTTTGCTTTCAATATTAACTGCAACGTGAGAACAGCCTCTCTATGTCTTTACCTTTCCTAATGCCAAACTGATTGCCGTCTGTCACGTCTTCACTTTTCTTTTCCACTCTTCTATTGCCACTTTCCACAACGATGGAATGTTATTTATCCCTTCTGCCTTATCCGAACTAGAAATACTGGATCCCATATCCCTTCCCTGCCGACTCGTGTTTCGTCTTCTGTCACGTCATCAGACAAGACTTCCCCTTCATAAAGGCCTTCAGTGCACTCTTTCCACATATTCGCTTTCTCTTTTTTATATACTGAGTCATTCCGTCTGACAATCACTTATTTTCGATCTCTTCACATTTTTCATGCAGCCCTTCCGCCTCAGCTTCCCAGCACTTCTTATCTGTTTCGTTCGTAAGTGAACTTTATTTCTGAATTCCTGAACTCCCTGCACATTTTTGTACTTGTTCCTTTTGTCTATCAGCTGAAGTATTTCTTCTGTTAGCCATAGTTCTTTGGCAGTTACCTTCCTTGTACCTACATTTTTGTTTCCGATATTCGTGAGTGCTGTTTTTAGAGATGTCCATTCCTCTTCAGCTGAACTGCCTACTGGGCTATTCATTATCGCTATATATCAGATAAAATATTGTCCTCTTAGAAAAGCAAGCTTTCTACTTTGGAGCGCTTTATATGGTGTAGTACTGTTACCAGGCGGTCATGTGATACTTCACAGCTGAAGTCATTACACTGTAGTGGTGTGTATGTGACTGTGGTATCACGCATGAGTACCAAACCACAACCGTTCTACAGAAGGTAACAGAAAAGCAAGTTACCATCTGCTGTTAGTAATGGTCGCACGGAGTCTGGATGACCCAATGGGGCGCGCCTGCCTAGCCATGACTACGAGCGGTCTCTACCACTGTAATACAGGACGACCGGTGGCAGCTGCTCAGTCCACTCAAGCTTGAACCTCTTCGCGAAGGGACGCTACGCTGATGCCACTTGGCGTGGTTCAAATGGCTCTAAGCACTATGGGACTTAACGTCTATCAGTCTCCTAACTAACCTAAGGACATCACACACATCCATGCCCGAGGCAGGATTCGAACCTGCGACCTTAGCAGCCGCGTGGTTCCGGACTGAAGCGCCTAGAACCGCTCGACCACAGTGGCCGGTCCGCCACCTAGGATGCTCATCCTTGTTGACGCTGACAACTGGAACTTATTTTTTTGCTGAAATATTTGTAATGGGTCTTCTTTCACTAAGAGAAAAACCTATTAATTACACGTAAATATTGTGTTTATTGTGTTTCTTGTTCGCTAACCATTTATGCTCCTGTCTATCTTCCCTGCGACGATATTTGCCTCACCATTCTTTAGCCCATCTCTCCTTACAATCGCTTACGAAGTCGTACACTACAGTGGCAGTTGGATGTATGGAGTCAGCGAAGTAACATGAAGCAACGTGCTGATGTGACAGTATGACAGAAAGGAGCTATCATTTTACGAAACTGGAACTATTATGTTTGGGCATGTCCGTGTACACATCTTGAATGAAATCTCCTATTTCCTTGGTGTAACAACACAGGCTGCTCAGCGGTTCTACAAGGGGTGGTATCCACCGACAGTAACATAACCGACAGTGAATGGGGACATGTGTCACTCCTTGTACGTGATAATCGGTTTTAAAATCGGCAATAATTTCTTGTATCAGTGAATACGGCTGCATCTCAACAAGCTTCCAGGTAAAAATTGCGAAGGAAACTATATGTATTTGACATTTGGTGTCGGTTGCCTCACAAAAGGCCATTGCTCACAGCAGCACATCTACATGCCTTCAACGAGGTAAGAAACGTGTAGTGCGTTCAGCAAGTCCCGATATTATCTGTTTTCTGTTATTGTAAGCCTTCGAGTGCACTGCTACACTGGTGAAGTGTTTAGCATGCAATGTGTGGACAGTTTAGTTGCGACAGGAGGTATTTTGGGGCAGTGTCATGACTTAAGCCCACTCGCTGGCGTTACCGCGAACTTGAACCAGGATTTTTTCTGCCCATGTGATGCCCTTCCTTGTCCATCTCCATGATCAGCTTGCTGTAAACACTCCCGTGTTCCAAGCTGATAATAGTGGTGGTCACAGGTCACCAACCTGACAGGCAATCAGGCACACATTTGCACTTCGACTGATCCGATATAAACTCGATCTTTATCCTACAGAAATTGTCAGCGAACCCTTAGAACAGTGGGTTAAACATAGCAATCAATATTCTCACAGTCTTGTAGCTCTACGGGAGATAAAGATCAATGAGTTGCTTCATCTTGTAAACTGACTGATATGCTGGTGACTGTCAGTGGGGCAGAGTCAATGAAATCGTTAGTGCAGCGTCACTGGGGCCGAGCCGAACCAGGGTGGCTTCTCGGCCAGCGGCTACGCGATCGTCAGTGACACAAGCAAGTGTACAACCAGAGGTAGGGCTGTCGGTTTCACCAGTCATAACGGAGAGTCGGTAAGCACTGGCAGCAAGGTGACGATGTTTGATTGGCACTTTGTATGACCCTTTCTGCAATATGGCAGGTTTAATAGTGAACACAGAATATTTTAAAATTATATCTTAATTCACAAAATACACTACTGGCCATTAAAATTGCTACACCAAGAAGAAATGTAGATGATAAACGGGTATTCATTGGACAAATATATTATACTAGAACTGACATGTGATTACATTTTCATGCAATTTGGGTGTATAGATCCTGAGAAATCACCCAGAACAACCACATATGGCCGTAATAACGGCCTCGATACGCCTGGCCATTGAGTCAACCAGAGGCGCTTACAGTTACAGCTGCCCATGCAGCTTCAACACGATCCCACAGTTCATCAAGAGTATTGACTGGCGTATTGTGACGAGCCAGTTGCTCGGTCACCATTGACCAGACATTTTAAATTGGTGAGAGAGCTGGAGAATGTGCTGGCCAGGGCAGCAGTCGAACATTTTCTATATCCAGAAAGGCCTGTACAGGACCTGCAACATGCAGTCGTGCATTATCCTGCTGAAATGTAGGGTTTCGCAGGGATCGAATGAAGGGTAGAGCCACGGGTCGTAACACATCTGAAATGTAGCGTCCACTGTCAATGCGAACAAGAGGTGACCGAGACGTGTAACCAATGGCACCCCATACCATCACGCCGGGTGATACGCCAGTATGGCGATGACGAATACACGATTCCAATGTGCGTTCACGGCGATGTCGCCAAACACGGATGAGACCATCATGATGCTGTAAACAGAACCTGGATTCATCCGAAAAAATGACGTTTTACCATTCGTGCACCCAGGTTCGTCGTTGAGTACACCATCGCAGGCGCTCCTGTCTGTAATGCAGCGTCAAGGGTAACCGCAGCCATGGTCTCCGAGCTGACAGCCCATGCTGCTGCAAACGTCGTCGAACTGTTCGTGCAGATGGTTGTTGTCTTGCAAACGTCCCCATCTGTTGACTCAGGGATCGAGACGTGGCTGCACGATCCCTTACAGCCTTGCAGATAAGATGCATATCGTCTCTACAGCAAGTGATACGAGGCCGTTGGGATCCAGCACGGCGTTCCGTATTACCCTCCTGAACCCACCGATTCCATATTCTGCTAACAGTCATTGGATCTCGACCAACGCGAGCAGCAATGTCGCGATACGATAAACCGCAATCGCGATAGGCTACAGTCCGACCTCTATCAAAGTCGGAAACGTGATGGTACGCATTTCTCCTCCTTACACGAGGCATCATAACAACGTTTCACCAGGCAACGCCGGTCAACTGCTGTTTGTGTATGAGAAATCGGTTGGAAACTTTCCTCATGTCAGCACGTTGTAGGTGTCGCTACCGGCGCCAACCCTGTGTGAATGCTCTGAAAACTAATCACTTGCATATCACAGCATTTTCGTCCTGTCGGTTAAATTTCGCATCTGTAGCACGTCATCTTTGTGGTGTAGCAATTTTAATGGCCAGTAGTGTATTCATAAGCGTATCTAAGCATATTAGTATAATCAAACTACTGGAGTATATGTATCACCGCTACAGAAATAACTTTATTGTGAAAACTGCAGAACTTACGCGAGCATTGTAAATGAATAATGTTACACAAATCTTCAAAAGTTAATAACTCCTTAATGCCCCAAACGATCTTTGAAATCATGGCGTTTGACGATAGCTGAGGTTACCAGCTACCGACAGTTAAGATCACTTTTCGATATGTATTTCACCTACTATTTGTGCGTGACTTCATACACAACGGTAAGGAGGAGTGGTCTACAGAGTGGCGTGGCAACTTTCATTGTAGAACAGCTGGACAGGAGCAGAAATGATAAATGAACAATTTAAAGCAACTAACAGAAGATTTACGTAACTTGTTTTTCTCAAAATGTACAAAGACTCCATACAAATAATACAGCAATAAACAGAGTCCAGCTATCTCAATTTCAACAAAGACAAAGGCACTAAAGCATGCATGAAGGTGTTGTAGCACAGTGACTCTGATCACAAGAGGGCTGAGCAACTGCCGTCGTCTGTTCTACACAAATGAAAAAAAGTTTTGCTTCACCCCACTTCCCACAACTCCTGAAGGTTGACGTTGACTGGGGACATTGTATCACAGACATAGTCCCTTTGTCTGTTCAGAGATGTCACTAAACCCGCCCAAAGACGTAAACAACTAAGCATGAGCAGCGCCTATTAAACGGAGGTGGTCCGACAGCCGATCAGTTCCAGTCATTCCACCAGGAAGGAGGTACATGGCTCGTGTTGTCTGTAGTTCAACCATGCCTAGACGGTCAATACAGCGGTTCGATAGCGTCCGAATTGCTACTTTGTGCCAGGAAGGGCTCTCAACAAGGGAAGTGTCCAGGCATTTCGGAGTGAACCAGAGCGGTGTTGTTCGGACATGGAGGAGATACAGAAACACAGGAAATGTCTGTGTCATGCCTCGCTCAGGCCGCCCAAGGGCTACTACTGCAATGGATGACCCCTACCTACATATTATGGCTCGAAGGAACCCTGACAGCAGCGCCACCATGTTGAATTATGCTTATCGTGCAGCCACAGGACGTCGTATTACGACGCAGGTGCGCAATAGGCTGCATGATGCGCAACTTCCCTCCCAACGTCCATGGCGAGGTCCATCTCTGCAACCACGACACCTTGCAACGCCGCACACATGGGACCAACAACATACCAAAAGGATCGCTCAGGATTTGCATCACGTTCTCTTCACCGATGACTGTCACATGTGCCTTCAATCAGACAATCGTTATAGAAATGTTTTGAGGCACTCCGGTCAGGCTGAACGCCTTAGACACACTGTCCAGCGAGTGGAGCAAGGTGGAGGATCCCTGCTGTTTTGGAGTGGCATTATATGGTTATGGATGGCGCCGTAACGGCTGTAGGATACGTGAATGCCATCCTCCGACCGATAGTGCAACCGTATCGGCAGCATATTGGCGAGGCATTCGCGCCCCCAGAGTGCACATCTTGTGAATGGCTTCCTTCAGGATAACGACATCGCTCGACTAGAGTGTCCAGCATGTTCTCTAGGCATGAAACCTACCCTAAATGCCTGGGATAGGTTGAAAAGGGCTGTTTGTGGACGACGTGACCCAACAACCACTTTGAGGGATCTACGCCAAATCGCCCTTCAGGAGTGAGACAATTTGGAACAACAGTGCCTTGATGAACTTGTGGATAGTATGCCACGACGAATACAGGTATGCATTAATGCTAGAGGACGTGCTACTGGGTATTAGAGGTACCAGTGTGTACAGCAATCTGGACCACCACCTCTCAAGGTCTCGCTGTATGGTAGTACAACATGGAACGTCTGGTTTTCACGAGCAATACAAAGGGCGGAAATGATGTTTGTGTTGATCTCTATTCCAATTTTACACACCGGTTACGGAACTCTCGGAACTGAGATGACGCAAAACTTTTTTGATGTGTGTGTATTGTGGCGGCAGAGGGCGCTCATAGAACAGAGCTGCTGAAGGTGTGCCTCGGTGGAAGTGCGTGACCGAGTACGCCAGATCCTGTGTGACCACTATCGACGTTAGACAGAAACTTGAAATTCCATTGATGTGACGCTTGAGAGTGGAATCGATATGTGGTGCCCCCCCCCCCCCCCCCCAAAAAAAAAACCACCTCACCGTCGTTGTGTAGTGTAGATGAGTGAACTGCCATGGTCACGGCGTGGGACGGCTGGATGCTGGTGGCAATGAGGAGACGGGAATAAGAAATGCGGCTGATACCGTACTCTCACCTGCGCCCTGACATATACCTGGAAACACCAGGCAGAACGTGCACACCCACATTCAGAGGCAGAGCAGGAAATGAGGAAGGAGTTCTCTTGACAACTGCAGAGGTTCTCGAGGTGCCAAGCGGAACAGCCGCCTGGAGGGGGGTGCCCATCCCCACATGGCGATGAGTGTCGAGACAGCGACGATTGGCAAAGGGTGTCGACTTCCATCAACCCTTGTACTGGAGCCGCTGCCCAGGGCTCGTGGAAGACAGATGGAGAGGGGACTGCTGCCTCCAGGCAAGCACGGAATCTGAAAGCTCGAAGGCGGTGGCAGAACCACACAATTCAAAATGATGAATTTGGTTGTGGTCATGACTCAACAATCCTGTCGGTCCCTGCAGGAGAAACATAGAACGTCCAACATGTCATATAGTGGTGCCTTGCTCCCAGCAGCTCCATCCACTATATGATCTGTCAGGATTGAATCGTTAGAGAGGGGGCTGCCCATCAGGGCGGGTGCAGCATCTGAAGCAATGTGTGGTGTCGCCGTCCACTTAAAAAACCAGCCAGCGATAGTCTGTCGCATGGCTGGGAGTTGTAGGAAGACGAGTACAGCAACTGAGCTTAATCCTGTGTGTGAGAGGCACAAAATGTATTCATCTGTTGCTTAAATGTTTGTACGAAGTACTGATCTTCACCGTTGCAAAGTGTCAATTTCATTTTAAAAGCTCGTATTCGATCTATGAAATGAGTAATTAGCAGATCTTTACCTTGTAGTAAGATGTTCAAAGCATTCAGATGGCTAGTTAAATCTGCTAAGAACGCGAGATCACATTCAAACGGGCGCGCGCATTTCCCCTCACTCCTCTCCCTCCCTACTCCGCGACCTTGCACCTGCTCGCGAGCACGTGCCTGAGCAGACGCGAGTACTCGCGCTCAAAACCGGCCAGTTGTTAAGCCCTGCGCTATAGTGTTTTGTGCCACCAGACTTCCGTCAGTCAGTACCGGCCGTAACTTGAACTCACATCCCATACCTCTCCACATCGTGGCGCCAGAAATAACATCGCTGTGTGTCTCCGAAACATCGGAACAAGTGAACCTCTTCCCAGGTTGCCACTATACTTGCGGCCAACAGTCATCTGTTGTAGTTCAAAAGCTCGATTAATCGCTGAACACAATGTTATGCCGTTCGTCAGCAGTCCATGCTTATGGTCACGGCACACTTCCAAATGTTGCCCTGTGTCCCAACGGCAGTCTGTGCATGAGGAGTAAACTCTGATCTTGCTGCTGACACTCTCCAACTAGTAGTGCAGAATGTCTCAGAATGTTGGTGAAAGTCCATGTGAAAGACCTATGATGTCTTTGGTGCAAAATATGGCGCTCCTCCCCTCTGGTGGCCAGACGTGCTCGACAGAAGCTTTGGCAACATATATACTCGCCCTCACGTTCCGATGTAGTCCAACATCAGATTACTCCCACATGCGAATGCCTCATAAAACGATACTGCACGATTCGACCAACCGGCCTAGTGCAAATTCATAATGGCGCCTCTTTCAAACTCTGTCAGGTACTGATAACGCTGTCTCACACGACTACACAGCGTCCACATGTCCATCACAGTGATCGTTCTTATAGAACCCATCTGGCCTCGAAACAACACTAAACACTAACAATATAGCACTCTAATGGCGGTTCTACCTGTCACATTAAATTTCTGCTCTTACCATTTATGTGGCTGCCAACAACTTTTACATGTTGGTTAGTTGGTTCATTTTGGGGAGGAGACCAAACGGCGACGTCATCAGTCCCATCGGATTAGGGGAGGATGGGGAAGGAAGTCGGCCGTGCGCTTTCAAAGGAACCATCCCGGCATTTGCCCGAAGCGATTTAGGGAAATCACAAAAAACCTGAATCAGGACTTCCTGACGGGGATTTGAACCGTCATCCTACAGAATATGAGTCCAGTGTGCTAACCACTGCTCTACCTCAGTCGGTTTTTTACATGTAAGAAGTTAAACTGATATCCGAGTACAGTAGTGCAGTACAGTAGGCTCTGCCAGAAATATCAACTCTTAGACAGCGTGCCTAATAGAGTATATCAATACGACAGTATGCCATCTTAGGCAATTTATAACACACAAAACACTTGACAATGGCACTGTGAAACCGAAATCATGAGTGTGTAAGTGTAAATATAAGCCTGTAATTAAACAACAGTCTAGTGGCGGTAATGACTTTAAGGAAATATAGACTTTTATGACTGTGGCCCCACATTGTGAAAAAATAATTAAATGCAACATTTATGGTTGTAGTTGGTTTTCAACTCCCGTTTAGGTAATTACTGAGGCTCAGAAAAATACTAATTATTAAAATAGCGTGGCATACAGAACAAAGTTCGCAGGATTCATAGACAGACAACGCAGACATCTTCCATGCCTTATTTAACTGACAAGGCGACTCTAAAGGCATCCGCCCACAAAAAAACAGAAATAGTTATTCCATATGATGAAAGTAGTGGACCCCTTAAAGCCGGAATAGGAAGTCAAACGGGCCCGTTTGGAGCAGGTGAGGCACCATAGAATATTTTAATTTCAACTGTCTGTACTTTTACAAATAAATACATAAAACTTATTCAGCATGACCAGGAAAGATTCCGGATTCACTCTGATAGCAGTGGAAGTTCTAAAACATAACAAAATAAATTTTTTTACGTGTGACATTTCATCATTTTTTCACTTATTATTGGCTGCATTTCTTATTATAGGTACACTCTTCTTCATAAGTAAGAGTTATTCTTCGATGAATTTTGCACAGCATGCAAACCAAACTTGCAGGTGCATGAAACTCCAGAAGTTATTTAATATATGACAAAACATCTTAAACTGCATGTTTAGAAAAACTCAAATTTTATAGTTAATTATCTCCATGTTTTCCACAGTTTTTAACAGATTTCGAAAATTCTAGAGTTTCATACACCTGTAAGTGTGCTTTTCTATGTTGAGCGAAATTCATCTAAGACTCTGTCTTACTTGTGAAGAAAGGTGTACCTACAGCAACAAATTCAGACAATTGTAAATGAAAAAATGATTAAATTTCACATGCAAGAAAATTCTTTTTATCTATATTTTTGAACTTCCACTGCTATCAGTGTGAATCCTGAATCCTTCCTGGTCATGATGACAAGGTTTTATGAATTTGTTTATAAAAGTATAGAAAGTGGAAATTAAAATGTCCTGTGGTGCCTGTCTTGCTCCAAGTCGGCCCGTCTGACGCCTTACTCCCCTTAAAACGGCTTTAACGCTGTGATACAGAGAGCGCGTGCCCTCTGCTGCCCATACTTTGCTGGCCTTCTGTCACCGAATCGGGCGCTTATTGACTGTATCTACATCTGTACCTACATCTACATCTATATCTACATACGAGGGGCGGTCAATAAGTAACACGACGTTTCTTCATATTCCATATCGTCATACAACCACGTGGGGGCATATTAAAGTCCTGCTTTTGGACGTGGAGGTCCATCGGCCGAAGATCGAACACACCCCGTTGATTTACGGTGAGGGCCGGAGTCCCGGTCCGTCTGGATGTGGTTTTTAGACAGTTTGCCACATCTCATTTGGTGAATACCAGCTGGCAGCCACGTCCCGCCTCACACGGTTCGCAAACGTTTAGAAAGCTTCGCTCGATTTCACATGACTAGCACTACACGCAGACAGTTGGGCTATATGTATTCCAACCTGGAGGAGGGGGGGGGGGGGGGGGTAATGGGGTGATGAGGGAAGGGCATCTGACCACCCCTAAAACTGATCATTGGACAAATATGCCGACCCTGCGCTGATGCAGGATAAATGCAGAAGAAAAAGATATCCCAGATGGTAGTGTCTTGGTTGTAGTCGACGATGTTTGCACTGCACTGAATCTGCGTGCAAGCTGTAGATCTACTTTGTGTGTTTATAAGTAAATTGATGGTGTTCCGAGTGCTGCAGTGTGGATTGTATACATCGCAGGATGCTGAAACACCCAGGCAGAAAATAAGGCAACTCCATCATGCAACTTTACCTGCGCAGCACTCGTAACGCAGCCAAGGAATTACAGAGTTACTGGCACAAATAGCCTCGAATACAAGACTGGATCAACTCTTGACAATATCCTAGTTATGTTATTTACTTTATAGTGAACACATGGTGTGTCGTGGGGGGATCACTCTGTTTTTAAAATAATTGAAAAGCCACGATCGCTTCAATCGTTTATTAGATGACCGGTTTCAGCACTCTGAAGGTGCCATCATCAGATCTGTGAAGGTATAACATAACAAGTTTGAGGGAGGGCTTACATGAGTTAACTACATACCTTACAATTATTACAGAGCCACATACCTAAAACGTGGATTAACATTTGTGAAACCATATGGACATCATGGCATATGAGGCAGACCATCTGATAAAATCATTGTCACAACCAATAAAAATATAAAAAAAACTCCTATCATGTTCGTTCTTTCCATAAAATATAAACCTGAAGTCACCAGATGAAACTACCACTGTTCGCATGAGACCGGTCGGCATCATCACTGCCCTATTCCGCGCAGGCTTACCTGCTGTGATTCTAGCGGTTCACAAACGGCCACCTGATAGCGCTGTGCAAGCAGCTCATAAATAGGCCCACGGTATAACCACTCATTATTACGAAAACACAACTTTACTATAACTGCTTGTCACATACCCATGCAAAGCCCACATTTGCGCATACATTTCCTGTACATACTATAATCACTATAAAGTACGACAATTACAAAGTAAAAGCACCTGAGGCACAGACATTATCCATTAGCGCCTTACACAACTGCATATTATAATTTACCTTTATTCATATAAGGACGTCAGGGATATGCGCAGAGAAAGCTGTTCATAACACGACTTAGGTGCAATGTGACGAGCGATTAAAACCTGTATAGTGGGCTTTACCTGTCTAGGCACTATCGTCTTAAGTATTGTAAGCGCTAAAAAAGAACATATTCACTTGCTATAAAGTCTCTCACCATCTATACATTCGTTATGAGCAGGGGGCGAATCAACTGCGAAAACCTGCATAGGCACATGGAATTAAGGAATGCCAGGTCAGAAGCAAACCGAAAGGCACAAGAACAGGGGGAAAATGACAGGCGGACAAAGATGCACAGTGACTCCACGTACGCTCCCATCGGCACGGCACTCGTTTCGTCCACGGGCCTCACCAACTGGGGAATAATGACAAACTATATTACTATGATACCAAAACCACAAGCGTCCTAGCTTCATACACAAATATATCTGTGAAATATAAAAATAAATAAAATAAGAACGTAACGAAGACACGCTTGGCGGCAATGGTAATTATCGAGTAAAGTTTTACTGGCGAAGCTGGCCAACTACACTTAGAGCCTTATAACAGGTATTAACTTTACCAAGGTAGGCCCTCCTAAAAAAAAAAAAAATAAAAAAAAAAAAAAAAAAAAAAAAATAACATTAGCAGTATTCTAAAGGTGGCTTTCTGAGCATAACAGATACACAGCACCCATCACAATGTGTGAATAGGTCTCACAGGGTCTCTAGAGCACCGCATCAAATATGTCAAAGAAATTATGGTCCGCCGATTCTAACTGGTCGTTCAACAATTTGCTCCAAACCTCTTTCTGTTTTTGTAAATTTCGATGTTTTCCAAAACGTTGAGTTTCCTTCCTTTCGGTGCTTTATGCAAGATTTTCATACCTTACTGCATATCAGTAATTCTATGGTTCGAATCCCGCAGATGGTCACCCGAAGCGGATGTATTGTGGGCACTCGATTGCTCACGAAAACGCGTAAAAAACGATCTCCCTGTCTGCCAAGTAAACCTTCACACCCGCCACATTGTAATCTGTATACCCCTGTGTTTCTAAAATTATCAATGCTTTCTTCAATCGTATGCCTAAGTTTCGAGCGCAAACTATTTTTCGTGCTAAATGCCAGGACCACGCCGGACTTACGCAACTGTCGGTATATTTTGTCAGACAGGGGGCCTTGATATGTCATTGGAAACATACTTTTTATCCCTACTATTGTTAGATGGCCTTTCCTTCTTATCCTTGCTGTTTTTAATTTTTGTGTACAACTTGTCCACCATGGCCGCGTCATACCCATTGCTGCAGGCTATATGTTTGGGGACATCTATCTCTTGCTTCATTTGTGTGCTTGCGGAGCATCCGGAAAAGTAGTAGTTCCACTTCTACATCTACAGCTAAATCTACATCTACATGACTACTCTGCAATTCACATTTAAGTGCTTGGCAGAGAGTTCATCGAACCACAATCATCCTATCTCTCTACCATTCCACTCCGGAAGAGCGCGCGGGAAAAACCAACACTTAAACCTTTCTGTTCGAGCTCTGATTTCTCTTATTTTATTTTGATGACCATTCCTACCTATGTAGGTTGGACTCAACAAAATATTTTCGCATTCGGTAGAGAAAGTTGGTGACTGAAATTTCGTAAATAGATCTCACCGCGATGAAAAACGTCTTTGCTTTAATGACGTCCATCCGAACTCGCGTGTTATATCTGCCACACTCTCTGCCCTATTACGTGATAGTACAAAACGAGCTGCCCTTTTTTGCACCCTTTCGATGTCCTCCGTCAATCAAACCTGATAAGGATCCCACACCGCGCAGCAATATTCTAACAGAGGACGAACGAGTGTAGTGTAAGCTGTCTCTTTAGTGAACTTGTTGCATCTTCTAAGTGTCCTGCCAATGAAACGCAACCTTTGGCTCACCTTCCCCACAATATTATCTATGTGGTCTTTCCAACTGCAATTGTTCGTAATTTTAACACCCAGGTACTTAGCTGAACTGATAGCATTGAGAATTGTACTATTTATCGAGTAACCGAATTCCAACGGATTTCTTTTGGAACTCTTGTGGATCACCTCACACTTTTCGTTATTTAGCGTCAACTGCCACCTTCCACACTATACAGCAATCTTTTCTAAATCGCTTTGCAACTGATACTGGTCTTCGGATGACCTTACTAGATGGTATATTACTGCATCATCTGCGAACAACCTATGACAACTGCTCAGATTGTCACCCAGGTCATTTATATAGATCAGGAACAGCAGAGGTCCCAGGACGCTTCCCTGGGGAACATCTGATATCACTTTAGTTTTACTCGGTGATTTTCCGTCTATTACTACGAACTGCGACCTTCCTGACAGGAAATCACGAATCTAGTCGCACAACTGAGACGATACCCCATAGTCCCGCAGCTTGATTAGAAGTCGCTTGTGAGGAACGGTGTCAAAAGCTTTCCTGAAATCTAGAAATACGGAATCAACTTGAGATCCCCTGAAGATACCGCCCATTACTTCGTGCGAATAAAGAGCTAGCTGCGTTGCACAAGAACGATGTTTTCTGAAACCATGCTGATTACGTATCAATAGATCGTTCCCTTCGAGGTGATTCGTAATGTTTGAATACAGTATATGCTCCAAAACACTACTGCAAACCGACGTCAATGATATAGGTCTGTAGTTCGATGGATTACTCCTACTACCCTTCTTAAACTCTGGTGCGACCTGCGCAATTTTCCAATCTGTAGCTACAGATCTATCGGTGAGCGAGCGGTTGTATATGATTGCTAAGTAGGGAGCTATTGTTTCAGCGTAATCTGAAAGGAACTTAATCGGTATACAGTCTGGACCTGAAGACTTGCCCGTATCAAACGATTTGAGTTGCTTCGCAACCCCTAAGGTATCTACTTCTAAGAAACTCATGCTAGCAGCTGTTCGTGTTTCAAATTCTGAAATATTCGATTCGTCTTGCCTGGTGAAGGAATAACTCCGCTTTAGCGGCACAGTCGTCGGTAACAGTACCATCGGCACTGCGCAGCGAAGGTATTGACTGCGTCTTGCCGCTTGTGTACTTTACATACGACCAGAATTTCTTCGGATTTTCTACCAAATTTCGAGACAATGTTTCGTTGTAGGACCTATTAAAGGCATCTCACATTGAAGTCCGTGCCAAATTTCGAGCGTCTGAATGCAGCCCGTACTGCAGCACTTGAACACCGTCAGTTTAGTAACAGCAATCTGATACATTCGTGTATCATTTTTACTCGTAGGAACAAGATGGACTAGCAGCAGTGAACCAGGAGACGTGTGCTTACGTACTGCAGCTGGTATCAGGGAGAAAAATTGCAGCGGCTGCCCTTGCGGCACATGCGGCTGCAGATGTGAGCGTCCGCCGCTGCGCTACCCACCCACGCCTGCGCTGGCCCGGTCGCCTAGCCTCGCCTCGCCGGCCAGAGCCGCGTATGGATATCACGGCCTGCGGAGCGGCGCGCGCGGCTGCGGGCTACGAGTAGCAGCTGGCGCAGATTAGTTCAATAAGAAGTAGTCCACGCGTCCTCATCATTATCTTGAGCCGGCGGCGCGGCGCGGCGCCATGACACTCACTGCTGCAGGTGCCGCAGGGCCCGACCATCAGCCGGCGCCGATAACGAGAGGGCCAGGCGGTAGGCAGCGGCGGCGGCGGCGGCGGCGGCGGTGGTGGCGCGCGGCAGGTGGCCTGCCACATAGGCGTGGCGGCTCCGCATTAGCACCAGCTCTACCCGGAATCTGTGCCAAAGTCCAGCTCGCGTCAAGTAGTGCACCGTTTCTTTCCTAGGCGCGAGTTAACCGTACTTCAGAGTTTAATAGGTCTTGTCCTAGAGCGAAAATTACACTACTGGCCATTAAAATTGCTACACCAAGAAGAAATGCAGATGATGAACGGGTATTCATTGGACAAATATATTATACTAGAACTGACATATGATTACATTTTCACGCAATTTGGGGGCATAGATCCTGAGACATCAGTACCCAGAACAACCGCCTCTGGCCGTAATAACGGCCTTGATACGCCTGGGCATTGAGTCAAACAGAGCTTGGATGGACTGCACAGGTACAGCTACCCATGCAGCTTCAACACGATACCACAGTTCATCAGGAGAAGTGACTGGCATATTGTGACGGGCCAGTTGCTCGGCCACCATTGACCAGACGTCTTCAATTGGTGAGAGATCTGGAGAAAGTGCTGGCCAGGGCAGCGGACGAACATTTTCTGTATTCAGAAAGGCCCGTACAGGACCTCCAACATGCAGTCGTGCATTATCCTGCTGAACTGTAGAGTTTCGCAGGGATCGAATGAAGGGTAGAGCCACGGGTTGTAACACATCTGAAATGTAACGTCGACTTTTCAAAGTGCCGTCAATGCGAACAAGAGGTGAACGAGACGTGTAACCAATGGCACACCATACCATCAAGCCGGGTGATACGCCAGTATGGTGATGACGAATACACGCTTCCAATGTGCGTTCAGCGCGATGTCGCCAAACACGGATGCGACCATCATGATGCTGTAAAGAGAAACTGAATTCATCCAAAAAAATGACGTTTTACCATTCGTGCACCCAGGTTCGCCGTTGAATACACCATCGCAGGCGTTCCTGTCTGTGATGCAGCGTCAAGGGTAGCCGCAGCCATGGTCTCCGAGCTGATAGTCCATGCTGCTGCAAACGTCGTCGAACTGTTCGTGCAGATGGTTGTTGTCTTGCAAACGCCCCAATCTGTTGACTCAGGGATCGAGATGTGGCTGCACGATACGTTACAGCCATGCGGATAAGATGCCTGTCATCTCGACTGCTAGTAATACGAGGCCGTTGGGATCCAGCACGGTGTTCCGCATTACCCTCCTGAACCCACCGATTCCATATTCTGCTAACATTCATTGGATCTCGACCACTCGAGCAGCGATGTCGTGATACCATAAACCGCAATCGCGATAGGATACAATCCGACCTTTATCAAAGTCGAAAACGTGATGATACGCATTTGTCCTCCTTACATGATTCATCACAAGAACGTTTCACCGGGCAACACCGTTCAACTGCTGTTTGTGTATGAGAAATCGGTTGGAAACTTCCTCATGTCAGCACGTTGTAGGTGTCGCCACCGGCGCCAACCTTGTGTGAATGCTCTGAAAAGCTAATCATTTGCATATCACAGCATTATCTTCCTGTCGGTTAAATTTCGCGTCTATAGCACGTCATCTTCGTTGTGTAGCAATTTTAATGACCAGTAGTGTACATTACGATAAAGTGTGAAGTCGCTACGACGAAGATACAGCGTGTAATGGGACTGGGCATTGCGCTGTATTTATTTTGTCATGTCGAGATTTTTCACACAGGAAGAATGGATCAAGAGAAACGCATTGTCAGAATTTAACTACTAAGGCACACAGTGATTCCTTTGTTTTTTTTTTAAAAGTTAGTTTTGCTGAACAAAGAACCACGTGTAACAGCGGTTTTTACAGTCCTGCCTGCGTAGCGCGCAATCTGGCGAATAAGCCGGCACAGCCGTGACAACATAATATAGCACTGCATAGCACGAACCTCAAATCACACACAACGGATCTTCAAGCGCTTAAATCATACCAAAAATGTCTCAAATCGCAAATTTTTCAGTAACTCGCAGTTAATATTGACACTTGACTTGCTGCAGACGTACGTTTTACACAAGTGACTGGCAGAGGTAGCTGAAAGAAGGCAGAGTACTATGTGACGTTACAGACGACTTTATCAATTTTGTCCTTAATTTTTTAACATGAAATAATTTGTAAAAATTCCTGTAGCATAGTTCTTAAGACAATTTTATTAGTATATATTTTACTGACAACGAAACATTTTCTTGTTTACTCCCTGTAGCTGTCATATAAATGCAAAGTGTGTACTGGATGTGGAAAAAAAACATTTTCCTTACGCGGTAAACACCTGATAAAAGAAAAATTAATGCACTCAGGCACTTCACTCGTTTTATTTACATAGAACTAGAATTCAGTAAGAAGGGGACATGGGCATTGTTCTCCATTTTGTACTGAATATCAGACATACTTGATGAAATTCGTAAAACGTAACGATACAAACTGACAATGCACAAATGACTGAAGTTTAACAAACTGAAATGACAAGGAGCTATTGGAAGTCATAATGTCTGACAGTTTTCTGAAAGAAAGCTTGACACTGTTGAAAAATTCTTTTATTGAGGGACAGAATCACATTAGTTCCGTGTGGAATCAGAATTATATTAACAGTCTTTTTGTTCTCATCGCACAGACAGAATTGTCATTATGTACAGGTCAAGATTTCGGCAAAAGCATTGAATTATTTTCTTAAAGTAGCACAACAATCATCGTTCGAAACACTGTTCACGAAATCGTCAGAATTATTTCCTTTATCCAATAAATCACACATATGTAGGTCTTCAGGAGAAGTAGGTGATTTCAATTACATTTCACGTTCTTATTATTTTTTCTTTAAGAGGTTTTCTATTGGATACCACACTACTGTGAAAGTGAGGAACTTCCACAAAGACAGATGCTATTAGTAAGCACATACGAAGAAAACACAATAAGATTAATACTGTTTTACCTCCACTGTTAACACTTATCGATACTGCAAACTGCCAATGCCAATGCTAATTACTGTGGATATAAAATGAGCTGCAGATTGGAGCGAATGGTAACTGTGAACAACAGTATCAGTGACACTATCAATGGAAACTGAAATTCGTTTCACAAATTACAATCATGTTATGCCGTGTTATTTGCTTACCGATGTGTCATCAATCAAGGATATGTCAGAGATGTGTCGCGCCCGAACTGTCTGCTACAACTACCATAAAGGTGTACATTACTCCAGCCGCTTGGCGAGCTGCGAATGTGACAATTTTCAACAATTTCTTTCAAAAACACTTGCAGTATGCCTTAGCAGCTAAAATTTTGAAAAGGGTTATTCCGTGTAGTCTTCCTGTATAAATAAATTCGACATGTCAGATTGGACTGTTCCCTTGTGAGATAGCACGTGTTGTGACACACTTTCTTGCTTATAATTTTGTTAATTCCCTTTATAAATACATACATTATTCATTTATAGCCAAGTTATGGAAAAACAACTATTAGCTTTGAATTATTTGATGACATTTCCTGTGTTAACAATGCTTTTATATTAGATCAATCACAACCAGTGAAGAAGACAGTAGAAGGGTTCGAGATTTACCATGGGAGGAAGTTGAAAAGAAATGGAATGATAAGACATGAGGAGGTTCTCTACAGAACCTGTGAGAAGAGAAACACGTAGAAAATGTCGGCAAGGAGAAGAGGCAGGACGACAGGACATGTGTTAAGACGTCAAGGAATGACTTCTATGACGCTTGACGGAGTAGTAGAGTATAAAAGACCCACGAGAAGGCAGAGATTAGAATAGACCTTAAAACAAAACTGATGACGTAGCGTGTAAATGCTACAGTGAGATGTCAAATCGATGGGTTTTGCTTGTCTTTACAGTTACACTAAAGTTATTCGAAAGAAATTTTATAAATACTTACGTAAATGGCCTGCGTTGAGAGGATACTAATCACTGAAAAAATTTATACCAAGAGATTATGTTGTTGTTAGATTCTCAAAAGTTGGACACTACCACTTGTAAGCTCACGCATTTTGTTTCAGCCATGAGCGAGTCAGTTTATAGAAAGAAGATGCATAAGGTGCACATGAACAACTTACTGTATTACGTATGACTATGAACTAGCCAAGTTTGAAAGTATCTATGTTTCTTACATGATGGACAAATCAACAACCTAAAATAATATGTCTGCAATGGGAACCAAGTTTTATTTATAAATAGGTGTTGAACAACAAAGAATCTTGGGAATATTTACAGGAAACAGTCACACCTCGGTCAATAACGGAAGAATGTACTCGTATTAAGACGACAGTAAGATTAAGACGATAATAATAGCAACAGCATCAGACCACTTGCCCGCGAAAGGCAAAGGTCCCGAGTTCGAGTCTTAGTCCGGCACACAGTTTTAATCTGCCAGGAAGTTTCATATCAGCGCACACTCCGCTGCAGAGTGAAAATCTCATTCGGGAAACAGCATCATATTTTTTTTTTTTATAGAACATTTCAGTTCTGCAGACAAAGGGTGAACGTGGGCAGGTAAATGCCGATATATCTGTTACACAACGTGAGAGTGTATTTGGAACATTCCAAAAATCCAAATCAATCTTCAGATTTATTGTTAGTCATATTTGACACTAAAACTTATATTGTCGCAGTAAGCAAAGAGTCGGCTAGAAGCGATCCATATGTTTGGAATTGTTGTATTTATACCAGTCATCATCGTCTGATATGAAAGCAGGTGTTTAAAATAAAAGAACCTGGTTTCCCATAATTTCATCTACGGACAACTACTCACTGTAATTCCCAAAGATGTTTCACCACACTTTTGCCCACACCAACGTGTGTTTTTAACACACCTGTAGAAATCGAAACACGATTCACGTAATAATTATTGGAAATAAAATTTTGTCTATTGTGATTAAGCGATAACGCCCTTAATACTGTTTTAGATCGATCAACAAAAAACGTACTCGTTATAAAAACTTTATTTATGCATACCACGAATGGCCCCTTACCGGAGAGTCAGAAATAAATGTGATGTAAATTGACTATCAGTTGGTAAATAACATCGGTGTGCAATGTAATACAGTTATAGTTTAACACCAAACTTTAAGTCAAGATGTTCGCATCTCTGATGATGGGCCATGCCCGATACGATTCAACAAACTTTTGATAAAAAGTGGGTTCTTTACATTCACCGTTTTGAAGCAGTATTAAGGGCGTTCTCAGTTAGTCATATAGCAAAAGCAAGCTTTCTGAATGACTTTGTCGCGATTTAAACCTTGTTGATTATTAATTTATTCCGTAAAGTATTAGATTTTGTAGGGAATTCTCTATTTTATTATGTGATTTGTTATCTGCAAGAAAATGAGTCATAGTGAGTTTCCTTGGCGAGTTAAATAACTTTATCTACAAGCGTAATTTTCCCGAGTTAAAGTTTTCATGGTTCTTGTTTTCATTTTCGTATTCATCCGCTGTCTAAATACGCACAGAAACCTGTACATGTTTTTTACTGAACCAGACAAGTCAAAATTTAAAGTTTTACCAAATACAAAGAGGATTTTACTACTGTGTGTTTTGCCTTTGTTATTGCTCATTCTGAAACCAGCTCAGTATCAACAGGGATCAAGGACGCAGTGGCAATATCAACACTGTACTTTGTGAAGTTCTAAGTTTTAAATATTGTGAGTGTGGTTCTTTAATAGGCAGAAAAAAAGCTTTTATTCCTATTTCGACAACAGAGGAGCGGGTAGATAACGTAAAATATTTGCAGAATAATTACTGCGATAATGAAATGAAAATAATACTACGGTGTTCAATCTTTATTGATCACATTAGTACTCTTAAGCAGTCCAAAAGTGGTCAGTAGCACTGCCACGCTACCTCAGGGTGCCACACATATTCATGAAATGGTGTACATGATTGTAAGTGTTGAATAGTGCTGAATCAGTTGGTAAAGCATTTGTTTACTGTTATTGATAGAAAAGTCTCATTTATTATGTACATTGAAGTTGGAGGGAGGAGGAAAGAAAGGAAAGGAAAGTGAAGGAACTGATGATATAAGCCGCATCGGAACTTTATGTGGAATCAGCGGCGACGAGTGAAAATGTGTGCCGGATCGGGACTCAAACCCGGCTTCTTCCGCTCACTAGGATGCTGCGTTAGCCACTGCTGCATATAGAACAGTGTGGATCGCGAAAGCACCGATTACCTCGGCACGTTCACCGGGCAACCCTCATTCTCACCTAGAGCCACCTAACTACAGTCCCCATCCGTGTCTTCCATGCTCGCTAATTTAAGATTCCCGCTAGAGTTTGAATGACGTTGTGTATCCGTACTGAAGGTTGTGGGTTGAAGCCCCACCAAGACGAATCAGTTACATGAATGAGTCTTGTCTGTTCTTTCTGACATGGAAAGGTCAAGGACTGGAGTGGACCAAATCAACCCTGACAATTATAGCGCACCTACCACTTCTTTATGTACTGTCCGAAATGTCTCGTTACTCTAAATGACGTTTCCTAGCAGGTCTTCATTAAATACCATTACTAAGCCATCGACTTTGTCATCTACTTTGTACTGGGCTTGGAAAATTAGTTACAGTATGTACAAACGCGTGAACTTCCGGCACTATACTGCGCAACCTACTCACGCCAGTGGTGGAAGTGTTACGTTACAGGGAACATTGATTCTGGCACACTTAGGATCAACGGTTATTAGGTTTGACATCTGGTACTGCTAATAAGCCACTACTTTCCATTGGAAGCTAATGCAGGGAACGTTGCTTAAAATACTGTGAAAGTAATCTGTCTCTAACATGCAGCGTTGTGTTTCATTTACGTTCGCTTACGAGGGTGCGTATTGTATATCCACATTACGCTCCTGTTGGTTTGTTTGTCACAGTCATGGTACTTACTTGTAGTGTTAACTTCTACATGATCCTGGGAACAGAAATTTATTTTTACATTTTTAAGTTAAGTATTAGTATATAACTCTTGCACATTTAGAACCTTCAATGAACACAATTTTTTAATTTAAAAAAAATGGAGCAACTTCTTTATTTCTTTCAATTTTTTAAAATTCAGTTTGAATTCATGCATTATTGTTAACTGATTTAATGACTTAACGAAGCATTATAGATAGTGTTATTCAAATTGTAATAAGGCAATTTTGAAGAATTATGTGGTACATCAGGTGCTGTATGTCAAGTGTTTCTTGTATAAGTAGACCGTCTGTCTTTTAAAAGAAATACGCCTGATTTAAACCACAAAGGAGCATAAAGGTATACTGCAAAATTTATACGGATGTGATTGTGGTTTCGTTTCGAAATTTACTCAAATGACGTAGTTTTCTGAATGCTTTCACATCTTTTCCAAATCCATTTTCACTGTTCATCGTTCCACCCTTTCCTATAACATTCACATGAATCTCTTTTGTTGTGCTACTTGTTTGAAAGGCAGGAACTGAGTGAGAGATTTCATTCCTTTGAAATTTATCTATTCTGACGGTGTAAGAGTTCCGTGGTGTCGATTAACAGTCAACAGTTCACCATCAATTTAGCATTTCATTGGTTATTCAGAGACATTTTATAACTTGTACCAGAGGTTTTTTGCACATTTTAATATTTATTTCTAGATTTATGTTCTCTACAGCTGTAAATAATGGTCAGGGGAATAAAGACTACAAAAAAAAAATAACATTTTTGGTCTGAGCCACAAGGTAACTCTGAGTACATTCGTTCCCGGAAAAAATATGAAATTTTTCATTGTGGTTTGAATATTGTGATTTCTCAATAAATTAACAAAAACAATATTTATCATCGAACTTTCCGCATGTTTTTGCTTAGGAAGAGACGATCTATTCATTTTTTCGCTCCATACTAGTAAAGTCTATCCACTCTTTAAATCGATGTTGAGGTCTCGAAGTTCGTATTTGAAGCAACTGTTAAATCTGGTGAAATTTTTTAAATAAAATTGTCACCAGAACAGAAAATTTGCTCATGTTCCATTGCGTCAGTATTAAAATCACATCTCACTATCTGTGACTCTGCAAACATGTGCTGAGTTTGTGGCATGAAATAAATGATTCTACGTTCGAAGAACCAACAAAGATTGTAAGACATTAATTTTCACTTTTCTCCTATGGGTCATTTAAAAACTAACTTTTGAATGCTGTAATATCAAGTTGCTTATCGGCACAATGAGAAACGCTGTTGATATATGAGTCTATCGACTTTTGCATTAACCCGTCCATCGGCAGGAAAATATGCACTTAATACTTATTTAGCGCAGGCTTTAAATCGATGCGAGATGATAGGTTGGGACACGAAACAGCTGCTTGGCGAAATAAATGACATAATCATTTATGGCTGGTAGCATATCATTTGATAATACGCCAAATGATATGAGGCAATTATGGGCCGGAAAGTAGTCGACGTGGTTATAAAATACACGCTACTGCCGTACAGGCATTCCCCGACCGCATTTAGCGTCGTAATTCTTGGCATGCTGCGATGTCATTGCACCACTGAAAGGTCGACTTGCGTTCCCCTTCAGTCAGCCATATATATCTTGACTATGGGAATCATTGATGTAACACATGTCAGTAGAATGTAAATTGTCTAAGTTCAGTGTTCCACAACAAGACATGGTTTCTCACATTCCGTTCTGCAATTTTCAGTTTAGAATTGATATTAATTCTACGATGTTTCCTCTCAAATCTAAATATTTATTCTGCATTTATTGCCGTGCAAGATTGTGGTTCAGATTCTACAGTTCGTTAAAAGTTACACACCATTTGTTAAGAAAAATTTAAAAAAAATTAAAGATATAAAATACGTGGAACTTCATGAGTTTGAATTTCGTCACACGTACAGAAGTAAAGAATGGTAAAAACTTTACGGTAATCACCCTATATCGTTTTCTTCTACATCTGGGACGCAACACATTTACAACACATCGCTTCATGCGTTCGAAAAGAGTGAGTTTCCTTCCACAGTTATTTCCACGGCATAATTAAAAGGAACAAGACAATTTACATACAATAATTCGGTTTTCAACGGGGATACATTCAGTGTGATTAAACATTAATACAATATAACGAAACATTAGGTTGACAAATTGCATATAATGTATGTTAGTTTTCACCTCACTGAATACGCCACGAAGTCCATAGTAGATGCATCCTAAAGAGGAGGTAACTGTCAAGAGGTGACATATTTAGTTACTTTACAAGTATCGTTACGTCGTATGACATTCGGGAGGTAACTGAAAATTTTTTGTTCATAATAATGAATACCTTTCTGAACCCGAATAACCTTCAAATAAGGCCTGTGAAAGTTAAATATTTCGTCTAATGCTATTGCCATGAATATAACTGCTCTATTTGTCATAAATAATTTTCTGCAAATTCATAACAGGCGTATTGTTCGAAAGTTTTAAAAACGTAATAGAATGCGGCGTTTGTAAATGAGCCAGACAGGTTACTCTTACGATACGCCTTCATTTCCACAGAATATAATTCCATGTTAGTGAATAGAAACAGCAAACTATATTACTTGTTTGATTTTTTTGGGGACTTGAAACATAACCAGAACAGCAAAAGCTGCTGATGCTTAGATCACACAATTTTTTCACCCCAAGAAGAAGTCGTTTGAAAGGTGTGATCTACCGATGATAGGGGTCCGCGAGAGTATTTTGTATCTGATAATTTTTCGAGTGAATTATCTCACTTAATTCCATTCTAGTCTTACCACTGTATTATGATACTGACCTATTAGAAAGGACAAAAGTTCTCCTGGAAAATGTGTTATCCAGTGTTTAAGACCACAACCATCAAGGGAACGCGATTAATCTCTAGTAATGTTAGAATATTCCGTAGTTTCCATGGTTCTTCGTAAAGCGCCACAGTCATCTGCTGATATACCAGGATCTGTGATTTGTCTCAATATCGTTCTATATCCGAAAGGAACTGCACCTGAACAATTTATAATCGTAATCGTTGAGGTCGATGGGTATCCGCATTTATTTCCTACATTTTTGGTATCATGTCATTAATAGTTTACTCTTAAACAGCTGTACTTTACAGAGAATAGTATTCTAGTGCCAGTTCCACCTCAGATTGTTATATTTTCTGAGCGTGTACCTTTCCTTGGATACAGTGGTTGCCCACTAATTATATCGGGCTAATATTCTCGTGTCTATCGATCAACCGAAGTTAGCATCCCCCATATTTAGAAATTGTAAGCCCCCTGGAATGCTTCAGTACTCTTTAGACACTACATATATCTTTTCTGTATAAGTTTGAACAGAGTAGTTCAATTGATATCTCTTAATTCAGTTGAGAAACCCATGAATATCAGCTCCTTCTATGGCTCTCAAGCAGGTTGTCGCCATTAACTAACGACTTTTCTTTACAAAAATTGATCAACGTTTCACCTCAGTTATTCCTTGTGAACAGTCCAACTAAATATCCTCTATTTCCTTCGCCCACCATAGTGTTCCAATTCCTCATAACAATAATACAGGTCCTCTCTTCACTCTTTCCATGGAGCATTGCTGCGCGGTATGGTACCCTTGCCAGACGTGATTCACAGTGACATTGAAGAAGTTCAAGGATGGGTGGCTCGTTTTCTATTAGATCGAAACAGGGGAAGTGTGTCACGTTTATCCTGGCGGAGAGATCTTTTCATGAGGTTACATTCACCAACTCTTTTACTCAAAACGCCAAAATATTATGTTGACTCCCGTCTACTCGTGCATCGGAAGAAATGAACATAATGCTAAAATAAGGAAAACCAGAGGTTGCAGGGAAAGATTTACGAGCATATTTTTCCCAGTCTCTGTTGAAGAGTAGAAAGTTAGAGATACAGTTTGAAAGTGATTCTGTGAGGCGTCTACCAAACACGTAAGTGTGAACTGCAAGATAATCATGTAAATGAAAATCTGTTTTTGGATACTATTCTCCAGTCTCCTCACTTTTATGTTGGCTGTTTGGTATGCACATCTAAATTAAAACCATAGAATTTCGTTTCCCCTCTAGTCTTATCACCATCGGTCTTCTGTCTATTTTCGAGTTTCCGTTCTAACAACATTCCACTCCATTAACTCCTCTTTCTCCCTCTCCCGAATGGTCCAGCCTATATTCACCTCTTTCTGTCTCACTGTTTACCCCCCCGTCACATATCGCACATTTGAGGTATATCGAGACCGTTCAGTTTCACTTCCTATTTGTCAGCCGGCCGAAGTGGCCGCGCGGTTCTGGCGCTGCAGTCTGGAACCGCGAGACCGCTACGGTCGCAGGTTCGAATCCTGCCTCGGGCATGGATGTGTGTGATGTCCTTAGGTTAGTTAGGTTTAACTAGTTCTAAGTTCTAGGGGACTAATGACCTCAGCAGTTGAGTCCCATAGTGCTCAGAGCCATTTGAACCATTTTGAACCTATTTGTCATTCTCTAACTTTACTCCCCGTAGTAAAGCGGAATGGGATGCGTCTTTCGCCACTTCAATTATTTATGATTTCTTGCTTGGCTAATGCCTCAGGTGTGATGCTTGTGCTGTGTAGTTGAGCATGTTTCGATATTTGGGAATACTCGTAATTCAGTGGAGAGATCAGTAAGCATTTACTTTTCCGTTGCCATGTCCTGACTATATATTTGTATGATACGGTGCGTGGGTGCGTGTTTTCAAATGAGCTGAGGTGGATCAGAGAAGTTTGTCTCTCAGAGAGTAAAAATACAAACCTTCCAATTTCCAGTAACACAGCATGTTGCAAATCTGTAGCCTTACCTCTAAAATCATCCTCACTCCATTGGCTAGCCGAAGGGAGATCCCTGCGTCCAAGTAAAAAAAGAGGCTCCAATCGCAACGGTTACCTTGAGGCTGGTTTTGTAATACCTCATTTTGCAGTCGCGAAGATATGAGTATGTCTGTTCCACTGCAACATGGTTTATTGTAAACTGCTTTATGTTGGCTAGGGTATTGTTGGGGATCAATGCATCTGCAGTTTTAATCCAGTTAGTAATTAATAATGTTTTTCTAGTAAAACTCGCTTTTGAATCTAATTCGCTCGATAGGCGTTACAGACGCCCTTTGTCCTTATGCAGTATCCATTCACGTGGGTTTATCATGTTATTTTGTTTCTATGTTAAGTGATTTATGTATTGCTACGACTATTTATTTCCTTTGGTTTCGTCGAGTGCTAATTTGGAGTATATTCTACGTGAATGAACTTTCCCGTTGCAACGGACTTATGTGTATCATGATTGATGGTTCCCCGTGCTGTTACCTGCAGTTTAAATTCCACTTGCTATTCCCTCATTTAACTACCTTCAGTGAGTTTTCCTATTATCATTCAAGCGCGGTCCTTCCTGTTCTCTGTGTGACACTGACTACCATGTTGTTTCACATCTATATTTTACAGTTAGAAACGCTTTCTGGTTGAGATTCGCATGTTGGCCCTGATTCCCTTATCTATTCCTAGCTACCCTCTGTAACCGCTTGGCGCTAATTATCCAGAGTATAATGAATTTCTGTATGCATTATAATCTTCCACTGGATCATATTTCATTGGAATAATTGAGTTCTTCTAGGGGTACTGGACGTCGTCTTTCTCCTCTCCTTGAGTTTTGATCATTTGAGGGATCCAGTACATCGTTTTTTCATTAATTCCAAAGAATCATACCGCATTTCTTACCGAGACATAATCGTTGCTGGTTGAAGGACTCAGTTAGTTTCAGAGTGTAAGGGACCATAGTGATCTAATCTCTTGGTAATGTAATGATTGTTTTTTTATGTCGGAAAGGTGTTCTGTGTAATAGATGCTGATTTTAGTGGATCTGATCTGCAGCTGATTCATCCTCTTCCATGCTCCACATTAGTTAGTATATTATACGTCTTGAATAATCACGAGGTTCCACGCCCAAAGATACAATATTGTAGTAACAACATCCGAGAGGTGTATTGAGTTTCGATATCAGTTATGAGTCCACAAAGTATCTGTCAGCACCATACAATTGTACAGAATCCGAAATATTCATTCTAATTGCGTGTCTTAATGATCACTTAAACTAGGACTGAATCTATCGTCTTAGTGTTGTTTCAGTACGACCTTGCACCTCTTGTGAGTGAGAGTAGCAGAAGTAAAGTATTTCGCTACAGTTGTCTGACTAAACTCAGTAATTGAATAAAATCCATTTGATATGGTGAAAGGGGCAGCCTCTCTAGTAACAGTAGTGGAATGCCGCTTTAGTGTTTGCGACGAGGAGGAACAACACGATACAAAGAACCGCAAGTATCAAGTAAACAACAGCATATTTTTAAGTCCTTGGGACGTGAGTCATTCTACTTGGTTCGTGCTGAAAACTCAGTCACTGATCACTGAAGTGAAATGATCACTGATCATTGAACTGAAATGTTTTTACACTGACGAGGTCTGTGAGGTCATGGTAGGCAGTGAGTGCTAGGGAGCTCAAGGGTGGACTAAGTGCCTGAGGCCATGGTCGGTTCATCGTCATATGAGCCCAAAACCCGACGTGATGCCATGGAGTGGCGCTGGGTTCAGGATACGATAACTTTTCATGGGACAGTCGGTAATTTGGACAGAACGCATTTCATTAACCCGGAGGCTGTGTCTTCGAGGTGGTCACAGGTTGCCAAGAGAGCTGTTCGCTATGACTCCGCCTATTTGTACGACTGGTGAACTCTGGAGTAGGACTGAAGTGCCTTATAATGACAAACCCGCATCTGTCATCTGACACCAGTTCGACTCGATGCACAGCTTCATTAGTACAGTTGCTGTTAACAGAGGTGACACCTTGAAAGGGGCCTATTATAGCTACCTTTCATATTGTTTTTCAATTATCGTGTCATGTTATTAAAATATTTCACATATGCTGTTCTGTTCCCTGATCAATAACTTGGAAAAGGGGAAAGTTGAAGCGACTTCCTTATTTTATCTTGATATCAGCAAGCACTGCCGTTTCCCCACCTCTCGTTGAATAGTTACTGCTCTGTGTAGATACGTGGTTGAGTGAATCTGAATGCAGTACTGGCCAGAGACGTTTCGGTTGTTAAGAGGAATGTTTTACCAAGCTCACAAGGGCTTTCCATAGATATCAATCAGTGTAGCTTGATGTCGATTCAGACCTTTGCCGTCTTTTTTGTTGGTGCGACTGTCTAGCTTCAGCGGACACCACCCCCATCATGCTGAAAACACAGGCCCCACTCCAAAAAAAAGGGGGGGGGGACACCATTGATCGTTTACTGAGATATACCCGTACCCGGCACTGACCCGTGAGTGCCACTGTTCTTTGGAACATTATTAAGATTGAATATTGAATACTGTTAGGTAACACCTCAATTATATTATCATGAATTTTTGGTTGTCTTTGTTTACATCGCGATATTATTTGTTTTGGTCTCAGTGTCATGCGTGGCCGGCCGATGTGGCCGAGCGGTTCTAGGCGCTTCAGTCTGGAACCGCGCGACCGGCTACGGTCGCAGGTTCGAATCCTGCCTCTGGCATGGATGTGTGTGATGTCCTTAGGTTAGTTAGGTTTAAGTAGTTCTAAGTTCTAGGGGACTGATGACCTCAGATGTTAAGTCCCATAGTGCTCAGAGCCATTTGAACCATTTTTGACATGCGTGAGCTTTAAACCGGGTTTGTTTGTCGTCCAGACCTGCTTATGTGCCTTCAGCACTTCTGTTTCTCAGCTACAGTGTTTTGCACCAAGCCTAATAATTAGTGTGCCCCCGTCGGTGAAATATTAAACTCATCAGAATAAGCGATTTCAGTGAAATTTTCGTAATATTATCAGATTCACATTACGTGAATCGCTCTGAGTGATTCACCACTGATATTCGGATATGCTATTTACTAAACCTGTCATGAATATAAGGCTATTTTCCCCTTTATTATAAGTGGTCCTTGGTATTGATCAACCACTGGGTGTGACAAAAGCAATGGATTTCTGTTGGGTAGTAATTACAATCTTTCGATCTGATTGTCCTGTACAAATCGAAATCCGGTCTACATGAAGGTATGTCTAAGAATCAGAATTTCTCAAATTTAAGACGCATTAGACGGAAGACTGTATACTTCTGTCCACAGAGGAGTGCCCTTTCAGATCATGGGGCTTTACTAGCGGGGCATAATGCGTAGAACTTTCCTGTTATTTCTTTCGTGCGATTGATTATGTTAATTCTGAAACAGAATTATTCTTCCCTTGGAGACTACTGGAGGCCGTATCTTAATCCTCTCGTGAGGTATCCGTACTGATATTTATGCCTAAAAAAGTGATTAAGGACGCTGATGTACGTTACGGGACAGCGCAAAATAAATGTTGCACACTTACCGTGTCAGAAGTGCTTGTAATATAATCAAAATGTGATTATAATAAACCTCCGTATATGGACTGCTGTTGTTCTCACATGAATCACTTCCCTTTATAATTCTCCAAAGGATCCTAGAGAAAAGCGTTATAAACCTTAAAAATGTTATTTTTATCAGGCCCTTCTCAGTAACGGAAAGATTGGTCTGAAATGTACACTCTAAGAAAAAAGGAAAAAGAGGGGACGACGCTCAACGATGTACTTATCCAAATGAAATGAAAATCGGATGATGTGATGTACACGCACAGTCAGACAAATGGTTATAGTTTCACAAAACTTGGATGATTTATTCAAAAGAAAGAGCTTCCAAATTGAGCATGTCAGTAATGTTTTAATCGACGTCTGGCCCTTATGCCGTCACACAGCGAGAGTTTCTATCCGTTTCTTCAAGCTTGCCAAACACCACCTTGGTGAGCAAGGTCGCCGGATCTCTTCTCGAATGAGAACGTTTGGAGAATTATGGCAGATCCCTCCAACCAGCTCGTGATTTTGACTATCTAACTCACTAATTGGACAGAATTTGGCACGATATCCCTCAGGAGGGTTCCAACAACTTTATCAATCAATGTTTCCATAAAGGGCGGACGTGGACCAACACGTTATTGATTTGATCAATTTGTGAAGCCCTTTCTTAAATGGCAATCGTTTGTTTGTCTGTACATGTACATCACATCTACAGATTTCTGCGCTATTTGGGTAATTCCTTCGTGGTGTGTCCTTTGTTTTGTAGTTTAATATAATAATCCTAATGAGCGAATAGTCACCGTGTATTTGTAGCGACACCATGATTATACCCACTGCACATTTCGGTGAGATACGTAATCTAAGGTACAGGCCTTGATAAGAAACTTTGCTGTTGGCCTGCACAGCATTGCACTACCAGTGAGCGAGGATTATAAGATAAGTCACGAGTCACATTTACCTTTCTTTTTGTCACGTCATGCATATAAATAAGTCCATTCTGTATGGCAAAAAGAGGTAATTTAAGAGTTCGAGTATGCGCCAATTAAATAACGAAGAAGTCGAAAGACTCTATACCTCTTTTACATGGCGTTGCTTACTCAGGATTACATTATTGCAGTAGTCTTGTGAGAAGTAGTTTGGATTGTAGTGTGTATATTGTGTAATGTAATATAATTTATTTATCTATTTACTTTACAGTAGTCTCAAAATTCTTTCTCGGTGCCGATTATAATATAGTAAACTGGCGTTGTTCCCTTGGTGTGAAATGGATGTATAAAAGTTGGTTTTCCTCTTGGGGGAAAACTATGTTTCTCATGGGTAGGCTTTGCTTTTCTCTGTGTAAGCGAAAACAAATTGTTTTGTCAGGATTCTGGAAATTTTCTTGCTGTGTAGATAACTTGTGTGGAGCATTTAGACAGAATTTGGCAGATGGAAGATGTTATATGCTTGACGACTTGCTTGTGAGGGAGAAGTCTGCCTAGGATGAGTAGCAAACAAAACGATATGTTCGAGAGGGGTACGCTATATAGGATGGCTGCAATTCTGAACTAGGGTGGTATTCCAGACATGTATGGTACAATGGAAATGGAGTGCGATTCGGCAGTAAGGATTGGAGGCGAAAAGAGCCACCTCATGCTCAGCTAAGACAGAAGGTGGCGCTGGTCTGCTATGAACCACTATACCGGCCATGGAAGAGGTGAATGTTCACAAGAAATCGACTGCAGGAATAATAGCGTGCCGAGCAGCGACAGCCGCGGCGCCTAATGTAGATTTTATGCATTTCAGACTCTGGTTTGGAACAGTTTTGAGCACTGAAAGCCTATATTGGCACACAGAACAAGACATTAAACAAAAAGTTTAATGAACATAATGGAAAACTAAGGTCAAATTATTGTAGGAATTAGACGCACCACCAAAGAAGTTAACACAGAAGTGGTGGAAATCCAAACGAGATTGGAAATCATTAATCGCTGGCCGGAAGAGGTCAATGAAAGAATGAAAAAGATATGAAGGAAATCCTTCGGAAATATTTGAAGACTTTGTGTCTGGTGGAGGAGGTTTACGAAACTGATTGAAGAATAGCTGAATAATTAATTTGTCCGTTTTTCTTGTTCCTTAAAACTGGCTATATTAAATCTCACCTGTGGCTCTTCCGCTGTCCCGACCGCTCCATCACGTTTAGCTGGGTGTCGGCAATTAATTGATAAAGAAGGAGACAACAGGAGGGAACCCACATACCATGAAAATAAACAGACAGATCTGGTGTGAAGCTGTATGTGTTGTTTCACGGCAACACCTTAAGGGGGAGGTAGTCTGTTACTGGTGAGTAATGGTTACCGCTGGCCAACAATCTTAAGAAACTGCCAACAGCTCATCTTGCTGAAGATCAACACAATAATAATCAAATAGTAACAATTACGGGAACCCCTGAATTAAGAGAGGGTGCGCGGTGAGATTATTGAAATATTAGTAGTCATGAGAATTGACGAGATCAATCCCGGCAGGAATGGCTGAGATTGCTTTTACGCAAACATAATACAATTCCCGCACCAATCGTTTGGTGTACACGCCATCGCATCGCATCAAAATTATTACCGATTATCACCTATTATCACGCTGAAGCTGATTACCGACCATGCTGTATGGTGCTGCACGATCAATGGCCAATGTAGATAGCATGCATATTTGCGCATAATGCCGGCAATTCAGTCACCGCCGTTGGTCACGAACTTGCACCTACTGATAACTGGCTTCGACTAGGGTTTCGAGAGCGTCTCCCATCACTTTTGCATCCCAGCACCCAATGATACTGTGTACCTCCGCCGACAGAAACAGGAGCTCCGCGACCAGCTTAGCAGCAGCGCCTCTCTCACATTCGTTTCAGCCCGTGAAAACAGTTTCGACGCCCTCGCAATTGGGACAAATGGAATAGCGGATCTTCCGCAAAAACGGCGGATGGGGGGTATCGCGCTCCACCGCTGGCGGAGAAGAACTGAGATTCGAACTAATGGCTACTTTGGCCTTCTAGTAATACATCACATTATACCAGTTCTGTATTAATTAAACCAGGCGTCGGAAAATTATAATCTCTACACGAACCCAGAATCAAGTAGTTAGGCAAGCCCACCGAGGTTCCTAACTGCCGGCAAAAATTCGTTTGATATGATTTAATCAGCAATTAATAAACTAGACTTGTAAACGAATGGGCCAATCAGCCCGTGACTTATATCGATTGAGTCGTAATCTAAAGACGAAACTAAATCCATTATCAAAATTAATCGTTAAGTTTTATAAGGGCACTCTCCCTTGTCAGAGGGCTGGACTGGTTGCTACTTTGGCTCCACTTGTTCTATGGCTGAGTTGCGCAATATATCAGTGCTACAACTTAATGACCGGATAACTGCTCTAGAAGGTGACTTGGGGCTACGATCAGATTGAGTCTAAAATGGCCGCGCGAAAATTCGATAACTGTTGAGTGAAGTGAATAAAAAGGAAACTGGTATCTTACAAGGATTACGCCAAAAAGTGTCTCATGAAGGAATTTTGAAACGACAATGGAGAGAAGTTAATAAAATTGTAGGTAGATTGTAAGTATTATTAAGTGTATTTGAGCAATTGCTACTCCGAAATGATACCGAATTAGATGACACACATCCAGTAGGAATACTGAAAGTAAGGAACTATTGTCACTACTACAGGTTAAGCCAAATAACACGGAAATAACTCATAGAAACCATAAGCCATTAAACCACCTTCAACAAATATCTGCACACAATGAAGAAACACGAGAGAGTGCGAGTGGTGAAAACGACAGGTTTGGGAATGAACAAAAGAGGAACTGTGAAATTTGGCAGAAAGATTAGTACCACCATGAGCCCGAAAGCAAACTTGAAGGAGTCAGTGAATTTGACAACAATGGGAGTAGGATCTTTGTGTTAGCACATAAGTACGCTATATTCCTCAACACCAGATGTGATCATTACTCAAACATTTGGACTGACTAGTTTGAGGGCGCTTTGCCAGTATCATGGAGCCCATTTCTGAAAAAGGAATTTTGTTGTTTCCGTGTCTGAGAAGAAGTGACAACCCATATGCGTTTATTGGTGCATGAGTGTAGGACATACGCGGAATTCATGAGTGCATTCTAGGACATGTTATATTAAGCATCTTGATTGCGGAGGTACATAACACTTCCGCTTATAGGAACCAGATTTCATATCTTCGGGAAATGGTGCAGGAGAATAAATTTCTCGTTGCATAGTAGAGCCCGCCTGAGATATTAGGAATTTACTTGATGAAGCTACCAAATCATCTGCAAAGGAAAATCGCGATCACAGCATGCAATATCAATGAAATCACAGCATTCCAATGGTTATTACAAGAACTAGGATACGGTCAAAATGTCAAAATTCAAGAGGAAACACAACAGGTGAGGAGTAATTTTCCAGCAGACTGTGATGTCTTGGACCAAAGGGATTGACGGCCATGATATCCCTGTATCATTATAATTATTGGCAGAACCACAACTTGCGGAGAGGCCATTGTTCGCGTCGTTACAGATTCAATGATAGCCGTAACTTTGACAGAAAAGAGGGACTGCCAAGTCATGAAACGGTGTAGAGGATCATAGAGATATGGAGAGTTGTTCAAAGAAAAACGAGCAACATGGAGAACAGAGTGAATCTAGGCGAAACTGACTGTCAAGGAGTAGACTGGGCAAAGCTACAATTAATGAAATGGAACCTACGTCACTATACATTTAAAAAACTGGTACACCTGCCTAATATCATGTAGAGCCCCCACGAGCACGCATAAGTGCCGCAACACGACGTGGCATGGACTCGACTAATGTCTGAAGTAGTGGTGAAGGGACTTGACACTAGCCTTAAGACGACGAGGGGGTAAAGCTCTCTTTTTAACAGCACATTACAAGGGATCCCAGATATGCTCAGTAATGCTCATGTCTGGGGAGTTTGCTGGCCTGCGGAAGTGTTTAAACTCAGAAGAGTGTTCCTGGAGCCATTCTATAGCAGTTCTGGGCGTGTCAGATTGCCCTGTTCGAATTGCCTAAGTTCGTCGGAATCCACAATGGACATGAATGGTTGCAGGTGATCAGACAGGATGCTTAAGTTATGTCACGTGTCACAGTCGTATCTAGACGCATCAGGGGTCCCACATCACTCCACCTGCAGACGCCCCACGCCATTGCTCAGCCTCCACCAGCTTGAACAGCCCGCTGCTGACATGCAGGGTCCATGAATTCACGAGGTTGTCTCCATACTCGTACACGCTCATCTGCTCGATGCAATTTGAAATGAGATTCGTCCGACCAGGCAACATGTTTCCAGCCATCAATTGTCCAATGTCAGTGTTATCGGGCACAAGTGAGGAGTAAAGCTTTGTGTCGTCCAGTCATCAAGGGTACACGAATGGGCCTTCGGCTCCGATGATGTTTCGTTGAATAGTTCGCGCGCTGACGCTTGTTGATGGCCCAGCACTAAAGTCTGCAGCAATTTGCCGAAGGGTTGCACCTCTGTCACGTCGAACGACTCTCTTGAGTCGTCGTTGGTCCCGTTGTTGCAGGATCTTTTTCCGGCTGCAGCGATGTCGGAGATTTGATGTTTTACCAGAGTCCTGATAATCGCGGTACACTCGTGAAATGGTTGTACGGGAAAATCTCCAGTCCACGGCTACCTCGCAGATGCTGTGTCCCACCCTCGTGCGCCGACTATAACACCACTTTCAAACGCACGTAAATCTTGATAACTTGCCATGTAACAACGGCAATAACCGATGTAACAACTGCGCCAGAAACTTGTTGTCTTATATAGGCGTTGCCGATCGCAGACCCGTACTCTGCCTGTTTACACGTCCCTGTATTTGATACGCATGCCTTTACAAGTTTCTTTGGCGCTGCGATGTATATAATTTTGTGGAAGTGCTAGCGGAAGATGATGACGTGAGTACTGCTGGCTTCCCTATTCTTAATATAAATATTACTAACAAGTGCGTACACTTTATTCAGGTCTCAGGTCTTGGCGATTAGCAGAAGTGTGTTTGATGCTTGTAGGCAGCAAAGAGCTTTACTTCTAATGCCTTTGCAAAGAACAAGTATGAGAGGTCCTATGGCAGGGAAAAGTGTTGTAGTTCAGAAGCAAGCAAGGATTGAGTCCCTGTGCCAGTCAGAAATAATGAATGCGAAGGCTCTGAGCATTCCATTCTTAATCATCAAGGCCAAATTGGGTTTGAACTTCTTGAAACAATATTAGTTGGTCATAAGCTGAAAAATGTCTATCAGAAAATGTGGGCGGGAACGTCATGTGGTTCGAATTTAATGACCGTCTGAGCAGGGACTAGGCGATGATGGGTGTGTCAGTGAGTTTCGTGATCACATCTAGAGCAGAATGGTTTTAATAATAGAGAAACTTCGATAATGAGCATTAATTCATATGTACCACGGTCCATTTCATGTATGAAAGGTGGCTCTGGCTCTGAGCACTGTGTGACTTAACACCTGAGGCCATCAGTCCCCTAGACGTAGAACTACTTAAACCTAACTAACCTAAGAACATCACACACATCCATGCCCGAGGCAGGATTCGAACCTGCGACCGTAGCAGTCGCGCGGTTCCGGACTGAAGTGCCTAGAACCGCTCGACCATAACGGCCGGCCATGTATGAAAGGTCATGCGTCTTAACGTTGTGGACCTGAGGATGTTAAGAACTCGAAACTAACATGTGACAAACCTCAAAGGTTCCAAGGAGTTTTCCTTACGTAGACAGCCATACAGGTGTTGACAGGTCTTTTCCAAGTACACTACTGGCCATTAAAATTGCTACACCAAGAAGAAATGCAGATAATAAACGAGTATTCATAGGACAAATATATTATACTAGAACTGAAATGTGATTACATTTTCACGCAATTTGGATGCATAGATCCTGAGAAATCAGTACCCAGAACTACCACCTCTGGCCGTCATAACGGCCTTGATACGCCTGGGCATTGAGTCAAACAGAGCTTAGATGGCGTGTACAGGTACAGCTGCCCATGCAGCTTCAACACGATATCACAGTTCATCAAGAGTAGTGACTGGCGTATTACGACGAGCCAGTTGCTCGGCCACCATTGACCAGACATTTTCAGTTGGTGAGAGATTTGGAGAATGTGCTGGCCAGGGACGCAATCGAACATTTTCTGTATCCAGAAAGGCCAGTACAGGACCTGCAACATGGGGTCGTGCATTATCCTGCTGAAATGTGGGGTTTCGCAGGGATCGACCGAAGGGTAGAGCCACGGGTCGTAACACATCTGAAATGTAACGTCCAGTGTTCGAAGTGACGTCAGTGCAAACAAGAGGTGACCGAGACGTGTAACCAATGGCACCCCATACCATCACGCCGGGTGATACGCCAGTAAGGCGATGACGAATACACGCTTCCAATGTGCGTTCACCGCGATATCGCCAAACACGGATGTGACCATCATGATGCTGTAAACAGAACCTGGATTCATCCGAAAAATGACGTTTTGCCATTCGTGCACCCAGGTTCGTCGTTGAGTACACCATTGCAGGCGGTCCTGTCTGTGATGCAGCGTCAAGGGTAACCGCAGCCATTGTCACCGAGCTGACAGCCCATGCTGCTGCAAACGTCGTCGAACTGTTCGTGCAGATGGTTGTTGTCTTGCAAACGTCCCCATCTGTTGCCTCAGGGATCGAGATGTGACTGCATGATCCGTTACAGCCATGCGCATAAGATGCCTGTCATCTCGACTGCTTGTGATACAAGGCCATTGGGATCCAGCACGGCATTCCGTATTACCCTCCTGAACCCACTGATTCCATATTCTGCTAACAGTCATTGGATCTCGACCAAGGCGAGCAGCACTGTCGCGATACGATAAACCGCAATCGCGATAGACTACAATTCGACCTGTATCAAAGTCGGAAACGTGATGGTACGCATTTCTCCTCCTTACAAGAGGCATCACAACAACGTTTCACCAGGCAACGCCGGTCAACTGCTGTTTGTGTATGAGAAATCGGATGGAAACTTTCCTCATGTCAGCGCGTGTAGGTGTCGCCACCGGCGCCAACCTTGTGTGAATGCTGTGAAAAGCTAATCATTTGCATATCACAGCATCTCCTTCCTGTCGGTTAAATTTCGCGTCTGTAGCACGTCATCTTCGTGGTGTGGCAATTTTAATGGCCAGTAGTGTATTCGTAGCCTTAAGGTAACTTTATTAATTTCCAGTGTGTACAAACAAACTTGTTTTAGAATTAATAAATCTTGAATTGGTTGGTGTGGAACTAATTTGTGTATGCAGTCCTTAGACAGTACTTTGATATTTCTCTTGACACTTGAGACACACTGCTCAAAGAGGAGGGGAATGATCTTAATGTAAGTGGATCAAGATAGTTCGTACAACGCGTCTATACATCCTGTGCACCGACTCGGAAGCGTTAGTTTCCTCGTATTTATGGAGCGTTGTTTACTTCGATTTCCGCCTATAGTATCACTCCATCGCTCGTGTATGTGCTGCTTGTGTGCGGAAGACCTAAATTCTTCTTCTTGTGACATGCTAATACAGGTGCCGTAGTTAGCACAGGAGCCACATGTAGTTATTCTGAACATGGCGAGTGGGCCGTACGGGAAATATGACTGACTACCCGGCCCCTTTGCCGGCAGCCAAGCATCATTCGGCGGCAGACCTGCAGCTACTACACTCAGTGGTCGCGGTGGCCATGGAAGTTCTCAGTGACGACGCCGTCACCTCATCCGGTATCGGTGCTTCTGGTGCCGTACAGAAGTGGACCTTGACGCGTGAGGAAGAACAGAAGAGCCACAAACGAGAAGTGCTCGGCGTGTATCACTACGACAACCAAACAAGCTTCACATGGCTCTGAGCCCTATGCGACTTAACTTCTGATGTCATCAGTCCCGTAGCACTTAACACTACTTAAACCTAACTAACCTAAGTACATCACACACATCCATGCCCGAGGCAGGATTCGAACCTGCGACCTTAGCGGTCGCGCGGTGCCAGACCGTAGTGCCTAGAACCTCTCGGCCACCCCGGCCGGCACCAAACAAGGGATGTAGCCATCTTATCGCAGCAGTGCGTAGATAAGGCTCTTCCATTAGAGAGCCCCACAGCTGTAGATCCATCCCTGAGTCTGCACTTGCAAAGCACTTCTAGTGTTGCACCAACAATGCTGTTCCCTTCGATAAGTCAGCTTATGCAAGGAAAAAAAATACCCATTATCACGACAGTGACATTCGGCCTATCTGTATATAAGCGTTTTTGAAAGGACGTGAAGGAAAAATTGGTAAATTGCATCCAATGGGAATTGGAAAGTTTGTGTACTCAACGAATTCACAGTGCAGGCATGATTTTACAAATACCTTACCAGTAGGATGGGCAACGGCCTTTCTGCAGTGGACACAGCGGTTCCCGCTAGTTCACCGAAGTGCTGCCGGGTGTGGCCGGTACTTGGATGGGTGACCATCAGGACCAACATGAGCTGTTATCATTTTTCGGGGTGCATTCAGCCTCGTGATGCCAATTGAGGAGCTACTCGACCGAATAGTAGCGGATCCGTTCAAAGAAAACCATCATACCGACTGGGAGAGCGGTGAGCTGACCACACACACACCCCTCCTATCCGCATCCTAATCTGAGGATGACGCGGCGGTCGGATGGTACTGATGGGCCACTTGTGGCCTGTAGACGGACTACTTTACCAGTAGGACGGAAAAGAATCAAAATTGAACTTCTCCCAGAGCAGCTAACTTACTGGTAGAGTCTCCAATATTTTCTGATCACCAGCTGGAGGCCTACGCAACAAGTCACGTCATTACGCACGAGGGTGTAATCAGAAAAGTTGACACCAGGTTAAATGAGGAAGAACTCTTGCATGCGATAGCTTCACCCGGTACCGTCTTGCATATTAGGCGCTTGTTCAAATGGTTCAAATGGCTCTGAGCACTGTGCGACTTAACTTCTGAGGTCATCAGTCGCCTAGAACTTAGAACTAATTAAACCTAACTAACCTAAGGACATCACACACATCCATGCCCGAGGCAGGATTCGAACCTGCGACCGTAGCGGACGCTCGGCTCCAGACTGTAGCGCCTAGAACCGTACGGCCACTCCGGCCTGCTTAGGTGCTTGTTAAAAAAGGTGATGAAGGACGGAAATACCACTATCACACCATTTAGTACGTGTGTGGTTCAGTTTGCCTCGCAAGTACTCCCAGACTTCGTTTCAATTTGTTATATGTACTATCTTCTGGTAAACCTTCCGGGATGTAAGGTCGTGGTCCATGAAACTCTTCAGCTCCTAACGTTTCGTCCAGAGCTGCGCTGGACATCTTCAGAGGGGTGTTTCTCCTCCGGTGAGTCTTGCCGACTGACGGGTCGGACGTCTGAGAGCGACTTATGTATGAGAAGCAATTGAAATATATAAACATAGGGATAATTTTAATCGGAAAGAAGAGACCATGAAACTTAGTGATATTTGGACAGTAGCACTACAGAATTGCTAGACAGTTTTATCCGTGACGAGATTACGATCGATAGTTAAGTTTTATCTCTGACAAAGGTTATCTCTGCATATCACGTGTAACTCTGGTCACGCCCACTTTCTACGATACATAAGTCGCTCTCAGACGTTAGGAGCTGAAGAGTTTCATGGACCACGACCTTACATCCCGGAAGGTTTACCAGAAGATATGTCATCCGGTCGTGAAAGTCTTCATACTATGTTATATGTACTCCTTCTGTGCGGCCGTGTTTTAACTGTCTTGGACTTAATCATGTAAACAGACAGTGCTGCTCTGCCATAAGATGCTCCGCATTTGGTGGAGACACGCCAGCCGACCACCCCTCCTCTCAACCACGGTGTGTACATTGCAACCAGACACACGAGGCAGTAAACCGGGTGTGTCCAGAGTACGCACGCCAGAAGTATTTTGAGGTAGGCGCTACTAGGCAAGGCGTCACGTTCCTGGAAGCCTAGACGGCTATCTCACATAGGCCGCATGCCGAAGTAGTGCGGTCTCCTCCACCCTTGCGTAATGAACGAGCCTTCCAATCTCTGCCCGCTCACCCGCATGGATGTACAGGGAGAGGCAAAATAACATGAACACCTTTTAGCAGGAGGTATTTGGGACGACGGCCGTTTACTATCGTGACAAATAAATAAAAACATCTACAGCCGTGCTTATGATTTTATTTTATTTTGTCGCTACCAGTTTCAAGCGTTGAAACTGGTAGCGACAAAATAAAATAAAATCATAAGCACGGCTGTAGGTGTTTTTATTTATTTGTCAATTTACTTGGGAATGGTTTATTAGTAACCAGTTGAACCCCAATTTGCGCGTAATACAGCTACAATTCTTCTTGGAGTACTGGCATATAATGACTGTATAGCCTCCAGTGGAATGTTATGTCACTCTTTGTTCAGAACCTCTTCTAACTCCCGTAGTGACGAGGTTCAAAAATGGCCCTGAGCACTATCGGACTTAACATCTAGCAGCAGCGCGGTTCCGGACTGAAGCACCTAGAGCCGCTCGGCCACAGCGGCCGGCATACGGCCCCGAGATGTACTTGAAATATGTACACCCGACATGTGTTAAGGTCTACTTTCTCACAGGGCATGGACTATACCCACAACATCTCCATCGTGTTAGACTAAGTGACACAGAAATCTCCAGAAGTGGGTAAATCGGCACTGCGGAACACATGACATGACATCGTGACATGTTTAGATACATACGACCACAACAGCACGACCATTACATTCGACAAAGGATAAGGTATACAGGTGACTGGTTAGAAACAAGTATCAGCACGGACAAAATTTCATAAGCACCTCACACATCATAAAGACAGGAACGGCCATACATGAGACGGAGCGTAGGGAATCACCCTACAAGACAACACAATAATGGTACGATTCAACAACAACACATCCACTGACTTGGGTACCTCAACAAACTCAGAAGAAGACAACATAGATACATAGAACAATGTAAAGGTAAATAATAGGACGATGAATCTATAAAAGTATGTATAAGGCATTAGTCAACAATAGAAAATGTATAAAGATCGTAACTAAAGATAAGTAACACGTCAATAATTGCTGAGATTAGTTTCATAACAGCTTACATTAAAGAAGTACACTGAGCTAAGACTTCCTGGAGAGGCGAGTCTCAAAGAACTTCCGAGGCTTCATTTCCACAGGAAACGCCATGTCGTTGTCAGTCATTATTCAAGAATGTCATACTATTGTCAGATGCCATCTAAGATGTAAATTTCCGATAACAGATCATTTTCCATAATGCATTACTAGAAATTGTAATATAATAGTAAAATTAATACCAAAAATATGTACTAATTTATTATATATAATGAATAATTGTAAATAACATATTTCAATACAATTTGTACTTTGATCTAAGCAAATTGCAGCTGCGTCTGGGACTGGCTGGAAGTTGTTCCAGTGCTTTCCCACTAGAACAGTTCGGCAGTGGAACACTTTCTATTAAAAACCTCTCCTACCATCAATTAGCCTCTTCTTAAATAAACAAACAGTTAATATTTTCTTTTCCTCAAATTATGTTCAGTTTATACCAAAATTAACTCATTGTTGTTACTCTTGTCTTATTGCTCGAAACAAATTTTGTTAGAAATATGGAACAATGTACTGTAACATGTAAAACCTGCTTTTCAAAATAGGTAACAGGTTTTGAAATGAAATTAAATGAGGAAAAATTAAATGTTCCAGACATATAATGTTTCAGAATAACCGGCAAACCGACCGATTGCTCGTTGTACAGTGGAAAAAAATTTCACAAATCGTCTGCAGACAACTTCACTGAAGAAGCCGAGAAAAGTTTCATATTTAAGGAGATACAGGAGGGATATTTTGTGAAATTTTAAAAGGCCGTCGCAACTATACAGTAGTTTCCACAGATTAATCTAAGCAGGGGTACTTCCTTGAGGGCTGTGCGGTGTTCTCATACTGTGCCCACAATTTTCATTCATCAGTAGACTATACTGTGTTTGTTGCTAAATTACATGTGCTCTAGAAGGAACAGGAGCATACGGCAAGTATTCTGCCAGCGGAAATTTCTCGTCTACTCTGACACCTTGAACAGCCCTCAGCTACCCAAGAAACCCGCAGTTAAAGTAATGTGGAATACGCCGGACGTCCTATACGTCTGCAAAAGCTAGAGATGGAAGTTTCATTTTGCTGGATTCCACAAATGGGAAATTCGAGATATGAATGAACAATGTGTCAGTCAGTGAGGTATGCACTAGTAATTCAGTGGCTCAGCACAAGGTGTCCGCGCAAGCTATCATCTCACTGTTAAGATACAGTCATACACAGATGTGAAGAAGACTGGATGGAACTCATGGCTAGTCAACTGCTGCTAGTAAAGCCAACGGCATAGCGTAACTTACCTCTATTTGAACACACGGACGAGAAGAAGTCTTTCTCATTCTCCGACCCGTAGAAAACATACTAATGGCGCATTGTTTCTTTCCCCATCAAAATCATCCTACAATTTGTAGCGCTTTTTCCGTGCTGATCGCAGTGCACCACCATCGAATTGATCGTGTTTTATATTCACAAAAAGGAAGGATGACGATAAATCCACTAGTTCGTCTTCTATTTTAGCTGACAAGTGGACAAATGTAGTAAAATTTTAATATTCTGTGATATGTCTGACTTGCTTTCAAAAATGGTAAGTGGTAGCAATTAATACTCGTATTTAATCAGGATGGCTGGCTCATCAGAGACCGTTGCTAGTGGCCAGGTAATCACACAGACCTTTGGTGGTATTTTTGCCTCTTTCCCATAATATAGTTTTAGAATTTAGAATTTTTGAGTAAAGAGGCGTTTACGCTTTGTGTTACAGTGTGAATATGTGAGCGGATGTGAATGAGACTGGGATAGCTTGAGCGCAGTTTCAACTATCATTGTCAAACAAACACGTATGCGTGCCCCCCCCCCTACCCCCCTCCCACCTCCCCCCCCCCCCCACACACACAATCACGCACGCACACGTGAACACGTATGTCTTGATCGTTCTTTTCTCCTCCTCACAGTCGTAAATTTCATTGCGAATCAATCTTGTTGCACACAAAGACATTACCCAGAACCACTTTTCCAGTTTCATGCGAGGTAATAAAACGGTTCTTTAATGCCTGACACAAACAGTCAAGTGTCTGACAAGACAGATGGTATTATATCTGTGTAACTTCGCATACGTACATGCAGTTGGCAGGTATGTAAATTTTAGATTTACAGTTACCTGTAAGAGATAGAAGGGCCCCAGAGTGTATCAGTGTTGTGACTAGAACTGGTATGCGTTGCATGTTGAATGATCACTGTAAAGGACATGGGTATGTGGTGTACTAGTCTGAGTTAGCATTATCAGCACTTTAGAAAATTTGAAACAGGCCTCATTGTGGTCTCTATTTAGTTCACTCTTAGAATAGTGCAATATCGACTTTTGTGCGGCATTTGAGTGTGACAGTGGCACGATTTTGCACTGCATAGGAACGTCAACGCAGAAATACCAGCCTTGAAGGTTCAGATCGATCACGTCTGACCATCGCAAGGGGTGATAGCTGTACTGTACTCCAAGCACATCGTAACTTCTTCACATCTGCGTCTGCCTTGAAGCAAGAAGTAATGGACTCTCTGGAACATTCATTGTCACCATACACCACTGATCGGAGGCTAGCAGCAGCCGGTTTAGAGAATTACCGTTGAAAGGCGTCAGTCAGTACTTTTCATATAATTTTGTGGTGTTAACACGTTTTGCAAAGTGGCTTTTGTCTGCGTGTGTCTTCTCATATTATTCCGTGCTAGGGAGAAACCGAAGTGGAGTGTCTCTTATTTTCATTTTCACTACATTTGATACTGCAGCACGCCATGTACCAGTAACAACTTGTCCTAAGAATGGATGATCACTGGGTTGAATAAATGTGGGTAACTGCATACTTATGCAACTTGGGGAATTCTGGTGGCTTTTCTTGCTTCAAGTTTACAGCAAAGGCCTGACAAATCCCAAAAACTGAATAGAGGCGCCGCTCAGGCAGACCGTTATATGCGCCGATTTTCACAACGGGCGCCCTCGAGATACTTCGAACTCACCCGCGAGGGACGTGTCCGATCAACTTTTGGATGTTAAACCAGTGGAAAATTTTGTGGACAAATGAACAGGTGTCGTCTCCTCATCTTCTGCCAGGAGGAGGCATCTGGTACCATTGAAAATTTTGTCTTGTTAATTGGGCAGTTTACCCCTCCACGTTATTTTTTTTTTTCAGTCTAAGTGCACGGAGGCGAAGCGGGTTCGATTTCGTACAGGATTAGTCTGTCGTAGAAACGTCACTGAGGTGGTTTGTTGTGACTAAAATGTGCCACTCCTGTGAGCACTCAGACGGTGGTTTTAGATGGGAGATAGCTCAGATTTTTCAAGTTAGGAACTTCCTGTAAACTTAAAGGAATTTGTGAGAAGTGTTATAGGATTCTCGTAAGCGATAATTTTGTTATCATGTAACTAAATTCAGACGGGGAAGTACTTGTTGTTTACTCGGTCATGATTCGCTTCTTGCATGTTGTTTCCAATTTTCTTTCGTATTTCTTTCCACTGCGAGGCCGACTCGAGTTCTTCTAGAAAATGGTGTACTCTACCTTTGGTCACTCTGTGAATGTTTGAGTCTTTGCGTGTGAGCATACGTTCGTACTTGCAGCAGCCCTCACCCTGTCTAATCCCCACTGAATGATGATGGTTAATACAGTTTGCTGATACGGAACATACTGTTAAGATTCTATATGTATTGCATGTTTAAAGCAGTTCAAGAGTAAGCTCCATTTTGTAACTAAACGACCTTTAAGCAGCAATTTGGTTCGTTAAACTTTTCCCCATGAGCATACCAGAAAGCTTCCCCTCCTGCTGTGTTCACTAGCACTGTGTAACCTGTAAGACAAAGCTACTAGAAAACATTTAGTAGAGTTCAGCACCTGATCATATGATCTGAAGTTCGGCAGTTAGATGTCAGTTGAGCGTTTTCTTTGTGACAGAACCTAGAGCTAAATTCGATGAATATTTCAGCGACTTCAGGCAGGTTAGCACTGAGTGGTGGACAGAAAATGTTAAGGATCGTATTTGGTCAATAGGAACCTCACTGTTACGAAAATTCCCTGTTATAGGGCGAAAGATCGTCCCAACAAGTGTAAGAGGTCCATGATTAAGGAATTTGTTGCTAGCGCACTCGAGCAGATGTAATTTCGATGGATTGCTCACGAACTGCCTTCTATATGTAGGCTGTAAGAGAATCCCAGACCAGAGAGCAGTGTTGTATGCAGTAGGAACTGTGTAGTAGTAGGAGTAAGTTGCAGCTAGTAGTCGTGTACGTGGAGTTGGCTGGGCCGGTCGTGTGGAGCGATGGCGGTGACTGAGCGTTGTAGTATAAGGTAAAAGCAGCCTCGCGCATATGTAGTATTGTTATATCAAGTCCCACGTAAATGCTTTTAAAAAGAAATCTCCTAATAATAATCTTTCTTATAAAAATTAACTTTTGACTATCATTCAGCTCAATTTAAAGATTTTACTAATTTTTCCAATCCATGGTCATCCTGATTATTGTAAAGAAAAATCAGTTATTTCTTTTTATGCATGACAAATCTATCCGGCAGCATTGCACTGGGCTGTGCCAGAAAAATTTCTTATAGGAGCAGATATATATATAGTTATCCGGCGACCTTATTGAGGTAAGAATTTTTAATTTATTCAGTATGATCTTGCAGGGCCATGATGCAGCACTGCTGACGTCCAAAATTTACCAGTTTAAATTCACAGTCAATTATTGAATGGTTATAAGTGAGCTACAATTTTATTGAGAGATTAGTCACATTGTATTGTTGGTAGGTTACGGAATTCATCTATTGCGAGGTTACGCTGAATGTGAATTATAAATACACTCCTGGAAATTGAAATAAGAACACCGTGAATTCATTGTCCCAGGAAGGGGAAACTTTATTGACACATTCCTGGGGTCAGATACATCACATGATCACACTGACAGAACCACAGGCACATAGACACAGGCAACAGAGCATGCACAATGTCGGCACTAGTACAGTGTATATCCACCTTTCGCAGCAATGCAGGCTGCTATTCTCCCATGGAGACGATCGTAGAGATGCTGGATGTAGTCCTTTGGAACGGCTTGCCATGCCATTTCCACCTGGCGCCTCAGTTGGCCCAGCGTTCGTGCTGGACGTGCAGACCGCGTGAGACGACGCTTCATCCAGTCCCAAACATGCTCAATCGGGGACAGATACGGAGATCTTGCTGGCCAGGGTAGTTGACTTACACCTTCTAGAGCACGTTGGGTGGCACGGGATACATGCGGACGTGCATTGTTCTGTTGGAACAGCAAGTTCCCTTGCCGGTCTAGGAATGGTAGAACGATGGGTTCGATGACGGTTTGGATGTACCGTGCACTATTCAGTGTCCCCTCGACGATCACCAGTGGTGTACGGCCAGTGTAGGAGATCGCTCCCCACACCATGATGCCGGGTGTTGGCCCTGTGTGCCTCGGTCGTATGCAGTCCTGATTGTGGCGCTCACCTGCACGGTGCCAAACACGCATACGACCATCATTGGCACCAAGGCAGAAGCGACTCTCATCGCTGAAGACGACACGTCTCCATTCGTCCCTCCATTCACGCCTGTCGCGACACCACTGGAGGCGGGCTGCACGATGTTGGGGCGTGAGCGGAAGACGGCCTAACGGTGTGCGGGACCGTAGCCCAGCTTCATGGAGACGGTTGCGAATGGTCCTCGCCGATACCCCAGGAGCAACAGTGTCACTAATTTTCTGGGAAGTGGCGGTGCGGTCCCCTACGGCACTGCGTAGGATCCTACGGTCTTGGCGTGCATCCGTGCGTCGCTGCGGTCCGGTCCCAGGTCGACGGGCACGTGCACCTTCCGCCGACCACTGGCGACAACATCGATGTACTGTGGAGACCTCACGCCCCACGTGTTGAGCAATTCGGCGGTACGTCCACCCGGCCTCCCGCATGCCCACTATACGCCCTCGCTCAAAGTCCGTCAACTGCACATACGGTTCATGTCCACGCTATCGCGGCATGCTACCAGTGTTAAAGACTGCGATGGAGCTCCGTATGCCACGGCAAACTGGCTGACACTGACGGCGGCGGTGCACAAATGCTGCGCTGCTAGCGCCATTCGACGGCCAACACCGCGGTTCCTGGTGTGTCCGCTGTGCCGTGCGTGTGATCATTGCTTGTACAGCCCTCTCGCAGTGTCCGGAGCAAGTATGGTGGGTCTGACACACCGGTGTCAGTGTGTTCTTTTTTCCATTTCCAGGAGTGTAATTATATTTTTTGCTGTTGGGAGGTTTCGGAACTTTTCTGTTGGGAGGTTACACAAGGAATTACCTAATGAAGTGGTAGGCGCTTTGGTCAGTAAAGAAACAGTGGACGTCTTTTACCGTCCCACACAAGGGGCTACCATTAACGCCACAACACGAACAGCTGGATCTAGAGTCGTGCCGCGACTAGAATGAATGGGCTGTTGTTGAATGGCCTCGCATTGTGCTCAGCGAAAAATTTCCGTCTTGCACTACCACGAATAACCATCGTTTACTAGTACGGCGGCGTCCTGGGAGGAGGTTCTATTCTTCCAATAGTTTGAAGTGGACCAGTGCTGTTACTCTTGGGGTCAGGAGTGACTTGAGATCATGGATAGTAGTTATTGAAACAACGCTGACAGCACAACGGTGCGTCATGGACATTCAGCGTCCTGATCGTTTACCTCTCATGCGACATTATCGTGGCGCCAGATTCCAACATGACGATGTGCGTTTACCCGTGGCTAATGTCTCTATAAACTGTCCGCGTGATGCTGAAGTCCTTCCGTATCCAACAAGATCACTACATCTGGACAGAACGTGTGTGAGACTATCCCTGACGGCAGCTTTATCCCAGGGTGAGTATCCAGAATATCGAGAACCTGTTATAACAGTTGCAGGCGAGATTGCCTCAGGAATCGATGCAAAGGCTTTATAACATCCTTCCGAATCGAATCAGTGCTCGAATCCAGGACAGAGGGGGGTACTAAGTCAATACTGATAAGCAGGGTCGTGCTTTGAAAAGTCTGTAAATATGACACCATTTTGTAATCACTGAAGCAACATCACATTGCCTCTGTAATAGGAATCCATCGACACCACTAAAAGTTTAGCAGATTGTGTACAACCCGATCCACAATATGTAATGGACAAAAGTTGGAAAGTATGGTTTTTCCTAATTTCAATGAGGAAATTAAACTGTATGTTTACTTATACACCGAATCAACATCATTGACATTATTTCATATAATTTAACCATAATTAAAGAGAGTTGTAATTAGTTATAAAATCTAATACTGTGAATTAACATACTGTCGTAAATTCCAGCAAAATTTATAATTTCATTCTCGTAATTGCATTATTACATTCCCATAGAAATGGTAGGAGAAATATCTATGTTGTAATTAAGCCAATAATTAATTAGCCGAATTCGTAAATTTCAACTTATCTAAAAACAGTATTTTGGAACATTTATTAGTCATCTGATGTATTTAACGTAACTTGTGTACTTTCTTATCATGTCACTAATGAAAGACGAATTATATCAGTTGTAATTAACTTTTTCACTAACGATTCTCGAGCATTCTAATGTAAATATTGTTGATTTTTCAGACATTTTGATACTACGAAATTAATATACTGAACTTTAACCAGAATTTCCGTTTTGGTATTCTGTGCTGTACCTCTATTAACGTTAGGAATAAAATGCAACGTGAAATCAAGACGTAATTAATAATTTTCCGATAGGTATTTTTTTTAACTTCATAACCATATTTCCACAAAAAAGTGAAAAGAACAATATTTAGAAATGTATTACGAATGAATCATCATTTACTGTCTGAAACTGTATTAAAATTGTTGTAAGTCATTAACTTTTCATAATAAATCAGTAAATGTGATTGTTTGTGACAACAGGCCAAAGAACACACATTGTTCAGATGGGGTATATATGGAGCAGTGCAAAGCACTGAAAGCCAGTCACTCTTTGCCCTGTGTAGTGACGCAAAGTTTCTAACAGTTGCTGTTTGGTCAGCCACATTGGTAGAAGACAGGTTATGTGTGAACATCTTTGCAAGTGGTTGCGGAAAATATACTTGTTGTTAAGAGGATTCGTCAATATGTAGGAAAGTATTATTTTAACATTCAACTTTTCATCACGTCTGAAATCCAGGCAAATCTGCAATATACATCCCCTTACGGACTTTATTGGTGGAGGAGAGTGGACGGTTCAAAGCTAAGTATTCCACTGCAAAAACTACGTAACTCTCATACTACGATGAATCTGTCGAAATGAGAACTATTTTAGCCAGAATTGCAGGTGGAGTAACATTCACCTACATCTACATCTAAATCTACATGGGTACTCTGCAAATCACACTCAAGTGCTAGGCAGAGGGTTCATCTAATCACCTTCACAATAATTCTCTATTATTTCAATCTTGAAGAGCGTGCAAAAAAAAAAAAAAAAAAAAAAAAAAAGTATGCCTATATCCTTCCGTGCGAGCTCTGATTTCTATTTTATTGTTATGGTCGTTTCTCCCTATGTAGTTTGGCTTCAACAAAATATTTTTGCATTCAGAGGAGAAAGTTGGTGATTGAAATTTCGTGAGAAGATTCCGTCGCAATGAAAAACGCCTTTGTTTTAACTATGTCCACCCCAAATCTTGTATCACGTCTGTGACACTCTCTCCCGTAATACAAACCGTAGTGCTCTTCTTCGAACAGTTTCGATGTACTTCTTCATCCTATCTCGTATGGATCCCAGTCTTCTGCTAGTAAAACGTAATCTTTGGCTTGGCTTCCTCACGACATTTTCTGTGTGTTCTTTTCAATTTCAGTTGTTCTTAATTGTAATTCCTAGGTACGGACTACAGCATTGCCTTGTGGAACGCCATAAATCACTTCTGATTTACTCGATTACTTTCCGTCAGTTAGTATGAACTGTAACCTTACTGACAGGAAATCTCGAATCCTGGCACATAAATGTGACAATGTGACGATATTCCATAAGCACGCAATTTCACTAACAGCCGCTTGTGGGGTACAGTGTCAAAAGCCTTCTGGAAATCTAGAAATACGGAATGAATTTGAAATCCCTGGTCAACACCACTCAACACTTCGTGTGTGTAAAGAGCTATTGTGTTGCAGAAGAACGACGTTTTCTAAATCCGTACTGACTGTGTGTCAATAGACCGTACTCTTCGAGGTAATTCATAACGTTTGAACACAATATATGTTCCGAAATCCTACTGCGTACTGACTTTAATGATATGGGCCTGTAATTCAGATCTCTCGACCTGTGAAGTTCCATTTCGTTTCATTCCTTCCTTCTGGACGCTTCACATTTTTGGTAAGGAAGTGTATTTTGAAGTGGTCTCGTGTTTAAATTATTTTCCGCTACTTTTGGAGCTAGAGTTTGCTTGGTCGAGTAATACTGCCCCGCTCCAGCCCCCTCCCCCATACACCCACCCCCAGCTATCCAGTTATCCAGTTTCTCTAAGGCGACATCACCCGTATGTCCCCATATCGCGATGACTGGGTGTTGTGTGATGTCCTTAGGTTAGTTAGGTTTAAGTAGTTCTAAGTTCTAGGGGACTCATGACCGTAGATGTTAAGTCCCATAGTGCTCAGAGCCATTTGAACCATTTGTCCCCATATAGAGTGAAGTGAATCAGTGTTAACACATTAGAGTAGATTTGGGAAAGCAGACTACAAACAACCGTCAGCCCATCAAGGTGTAGCATTCCACAAATAACTTAAGGGGAATCCCAGAATTCAACCTTAGAAACGACACAAACTCCTGTCACAATTTTGTCCGTTCCGAGCTTATGCTCAGTTTCTTCTCGCTGCCAACGGAATGTCAAATCCTATTCCTGGTTTTTCTTTTAATAGTCACTGAGTCCCCCAAAGTATGCGTTTGTATGGTGGCCGTCACATTTAGCTCTGCTGTCACATCTGTGAAAGAATTAATTACTGATGAGGATCCAAAGGTTGAGGGAGCGTGATATTCGTACGTCTTTGAGCGTACACTCATTAATATAGGGTATGTGAAATAGTAGACAAAAAGCTTTTTGAGGGGTAGCGAATTAGAGGAGAGGGAATAAATTACAACGGTAAGCTGTGCAAGAACAAAAAACGTGCGACATTGTGGTCGGGTGTTAAGGCTGTTGGCTGGTTAAGCTTGACAACACGGACAGTTCGGCTTCTTCTATGTCGTAGCCGAATGCTAGGGGCTCACCGACACTATATACTCGGCGTTATTAGGTTTGAGTTTACCGCAGATGATGTAAAGGTCGTGCTTCCATTGCTCTCGGTTAAAGAAACTACACATATTTTGACTGTAATAGCAGTTTAAGAAAATGAATTTGTTGCAATGCATCTCGTATATGATTATTCAGAAGCAGGAGGCGAAACATGTTTTTTACTCACGTTTTTGGATCGATGCTCGGGGACATTGTAGGTTTTAGTCACTATATTAAGTTTTTAGGTATACAGACTGAAGCGGCGAGTAAAAATTTGTACCAAAGCCCGCAATCGAACCCAGGTCTCCTGTTTATTAGGCAGCTGCGTTAGCCAGTAATCCACTTGGTACAGCGGTTCAGACAATTTTCCGGATTACCCTGGCACGCCTCTCTCCTCGATCCAATTTCTCACTGCCGCCCCAGTCGACTTTAAATTCCCCCTTACACACGAAGAGAACTGCTGAAGCTCTCCATGTTCCGGAATGAAACCTCGCCATCAAACGTGGATGGGGGATACAGCCTGAAACCCTAGTGCATGCACTTACAGAAATGGTACTTATACAAATGGTTAACGCACCTGCTCAGTAAGCGGGAGATCGAACTTAGGTCTCCCGCTTACTAAGCAGGTACAAATTTTCACTCGCCGCTTCAGTCTACATACATATTTCATTCTGTTAAGTGCCTGGGTTTTTTGAAATTTAGTGTCTAAATAGTTACTTTTACACTACTGGCCATTAAAAGTGCTACACCAAGAAGAAATGCTGGTGATAAACGGGTATTCAATGGACAAATATATTATACTAGAACTGACATGTTATTACATTTTCACGCAATTTGGGTGCATAGATCCTGAGAAATCAGTACCTAGAACAACCACCTCTGGCCGTAATAACGGCCTTGATACGCCTGGGCATTGAGTCCTACAGAGCTTGGATGACGTGCACAGGTACAGCTGCCCATGCAGCTTGAACACGATAAAACAGTTCATCAAGAGTAGTAACTGGCGTATTACGACGAGCCAGTTGCTCTGCCACCATGACCAGACGCTATCAATTGGTGAGAGATCAGGAGAATGTGCTGGCCAGGGCAGCAGTCGAACATTTTCTGTATCCAGAAAGGCCCGTACAGGACCTGCTACATGAGGTCGTGCATTATCCTGCTGAAATGTAGGGTTTCGCAGGGATCGAATGAAAGGTAGAGCCGCGGGTCGTAACACATCTGAAACGTAACGTCCACTGTTCAAAGTGCCGTCAATGTGAACAAGAGGTGACCGAGACGTGTAACCAATGGCACCCCATACCATCACGCCGGGTGATATGCCAGTATGGCGATGACGAATACACGCCTCCAATGTGCGTTCACCGCGATGTCACTACAGACGGATGCGACCATCATGATGCTGTAAACAGAACCTGGATTCATCGGAAAAAATGACGTTTTGCCGTTCGTGCACCCAGGTTCGTCGTTGAGTACACCATCACAGGCGCTCCTGTCTGTGATGCAGCGTCAAGGGTAACCGCAGCCATGGTCTCCGACCTGATAGTCTATGCTGCTGCAAACGTCGTCGAACTGTTCGTGCAGATGGTTGTTGTCTTGTAAACGTCCCCATCTGTTGACTCAGGGATCGAGACGTGGCTGCACGATCCGTTACAGCCATGCGGATAAGATGCCTGTCATCTCGAATACTAGTGATACGAGGCCGTTGAGATCCAGCACGGCATTCCGTATTACCCTCCTGAACCCACCGATTCCTTATTCTGCTAACAGTCATTGGATCTCGACCAAGGCGAGCAGCACTGTGGCGATACGATAAACCGCAATCGCGATAGACTACAATTCGACCTGTATCAAAGTCGGAAACGTGATGGTACGCATTTCTCCTCCTTACACGAGGCATCACAACAACGTTTCACCAGCAACGCCGGTCAACTACTGTTTGTGTATGAGAAATCGGTTGGAAACTTACCTCATGTCAGCATGTTGTAGGTGTCGCCACCGGCGCCAACCTTGTGTGAATGCTCTGAAAAGCTAATAATTTTCAGCATTTTGTTCCTGTCGGTTAAATTTCGCGTCTGTAGCAATTCATCTTTGTGGTGTAGCAATTTTAATGGCCATTAGTGTAATTAATATCAAAATCTGATTTGAATAATACTTCGAGTAATCCTATTTTCTTGATCAACTAGCATCAGAAATTGCATAACTGTATTCGAGTACACCCTTGCTCCTTGCTTGCTCAGCCAAAACTTGGCGGCTACATCTGAATGACTACTTGGTAACACACAGTTAAGTTTGATGATGACTGTGTACACACCTTCGTGAAATTTTGAAAAGGAACCATTCTGCTTTAGGCTGTTAAGACATTATTTATCGTGACTGCAAATATGATTCGATATATTAATCACTGGAGTAACATCACATACCCTCTCAACCAGTCAAGTTTCATGTCGTTCCCTCCGCTCCTTATGGGTGCTTCGCGCTTCGGTCAGGCGCTATGTTTTGAAATGGAGCAATGCCTGGTCAGGCGTTCAAATTAGTTTCCGATTCTTGTGGCACTAGTGTTCATCGAACGACCTTCATCGTATTAAGTTCCGCATGTGATGACCGAGCTGTATTGCAATAAACCCCGTCAAAACTGTTTATACGAAGCCAATATGTTTGCAGCTTTGCCGCTTTTGTGATCTATTCATTACGTTTACTTCACAAGATATCAACTTAAGTGTTTATGTCATTATTTCACCCGCTTTCTAGCGTGTATGGTATGTGGAACAGCAGATAAATTCCCACCACCACATGCTACAGCTCTTGCACAGCTTTTGACAGCTTTATATATTGGGTGGCTTACAACATCTCACAATGCTTGAAAATGACCGCTCGATGAAACTGCAAACGGAATTATTTTTATTTTTTTATTTATTTTTTATTTTTTTGACAGCCTTATGCGGAATGACCTCATTTAAAAATTTCAGAGTTAAGTGCCTGGCAGAAGGTTCATCGAACCATCTTCTGGTTGAATCATCTTCTAGTTGCGTGCCATGATGCAACTGTATTATTGCAGCCAATTCCTTCAAAACTCTCCATACAAGTCCGTCGAAGATCTAACTTACATACAAAGATGCTGTAATAATAATAATTTTCGTTTAAAGTTCCGTTTTTGTACACTTGTTGCAATAGCTTGATTTTATAGAAGTTAATTTTATACAATTAAATAATTAATTAAAAATATTCTATCTGAAAATTAGAAAGATTACATAAAACATTTATGATGGCTGATCCTAAATGTGACCCGATCGCCTGCATCATCATTTATGCAACATACAAATTTACAGTAATTTGCGTATATTATGCTGTTAGAAAGTGAAAAACTGAACGCCTCAACATGAAATTAAGAAAAGGATACCCGTTCAAAGAACTCCTGTAGTTGAATTATATTACGGTGATCAGGTACGTTTGACCTGAGAAACCGTTCTGAAACCGCAGGAAGTAGCTACCGTCGAGAGCCGATGTGGTTAGTAGGCTCCATCTCACCTGCCGCCTAGCTACGTCTCCGTGGTGGGGCGGTTTCAGCGTGTTGTAGCCGTTGAAGGATCTCAAGCAGTATTCTGTAGACTCCGCCTCCGTTTACGGCACCATCATTGGTCGTATTTTCGATGGCTTCTTGTATATTCTTTGCGCCTGTACAGCGCTAGTTCGTACAAAATTGAATATAAGGGACCCATCCAATCTACATTATCACTAAGCCGTCTGCGAGTATTTTGTTTTGCGTCGGTAGGGCTGACTTCGATCATGTCGCTGCTGGTTGTCACGAGACTCGGGAGTTTACACCGCATCGTCAGTTCCCTCTATCCTGTCCCTCTATTTTCCCGAAATTTGAAGAATACACAGTTAAATCCGTTTTTGAGCGGTCGTTTTGTATGTGCTATTTATTTTATGCGGTTATGTATGTGGCCTCTCTTCACCACATAAGAAATCCATTTGCTATGTTGTAAAAAAATTTATAACAATTTTTATAACTATTTATACCCGATTCTTGTTTATGCGATAACACTCTGTCGCAGAAAAACAGGTTTGACTGTATGTAACGAAATGCAAGATTTTTGTTTTATATATTCATTTATTGATTTGTTCTTGAAGACCTAGTATTTTCCCTTGAAATGTTAGGCAGCAAAACAATGTACGAGGTGTAAGGCAACTCCGCAATTATTTGCTTTTGTAACATACATGACACATTCGTCATTTTCGGTTACGGAAATGTGTGTTAGCTGCCGTGGTTTTAGCTGCCTGGAAAGTCTGTTGACTGAACCACGATAGGAAGCACGCGATATAGTAATGACATCCAAGTTGTCTTTAATAGCAGGTAAATGATCCTTGATCCAAGATTTGCATATTTTCAATAAAATGTCATGAAAGCGGAGGCTCTGGTAGCCTCCATTGTAATGAAGACGTTGTGTGAACGAATAATATAAACATATATAACACCAGTTTCTTCGACCAGTTTATAATCTCCCTGTGTATATGGTAGTAAATGGTGCTAACTAAGGAATTTGTCTGCCCGATCCACGTCCTTCATGTATTTATTGTAATCCACTCTCATGTTTTTGAATCGAGTGATTGGTTTTTCTACATACTTTTTGCGTGTCAACTAAACTGCAATTAGATATGGTAGAAATTATTGGTGTTATTTTATTCTTCGATGCTCTCCAGAACTATGCGAGTACTTCACCTCTTCGTTGATATTTACTTTCAAATACATTTAGTTTTGCGTTCTTTAATTTTGCCGGATATCCTCTGTTCTGTAGCAGCTTTCGACAAACCCGAATTCTTTGTAAGCAAATGCTCCCCAAGTTCTACATCGTTGTAGTAATTATCCGTGTGCAGATGATTTTCCATAAACATGTGTCAATAGTTCCATAATTGCATCCATTAAAGGCTACCCAATGCCAGAGTATATTTTTAAACAGGAAATATATCCCGTTATCTAACGAACATCATCCGGAAGAGTATACCATTTTTTTTTAAATTTTCGATGGGCTACAAACATCAAAAGGTAACACCATGGTATCATTCCTTCAAGGACTGGAATATTATGACGAAGATTAACATTTTCTTGAAACTTTTTAGAGAAATTCTAAACTATAGTTTGCAGCTTGAAGAGTTGGTCGGAATTATCCGGTTTATTATTGTTGTTAGGAAAATGTAAAAATAACAATTGTCTAACTCTAAAACGAGACATCATTTTCCGAAATATTAGTGCTTCCAGTAACAGATTTGTCGACCAGTAATCATCCATCCTTGATTTTTTATGATTCCCATAAGAACAACAAGCCAAACCATTTTCTAGTTTCGGCTGCCTTCGACAAAGATGGCACGTTTTTTATATGTCTGCATCCTGTTTGAATTGTGATTGTAGTATGTACTCGTTTCGGTACCAGGAGGTTCAGACAAATCGTTCCCTATAAATAATTCAACGACGTCCCCGACGTTCTTGATATCTCTGTGAAATACGTTAGATCCCGGAGATCCTTCAGGTTCATTATTGGTCCTCGGTAAATCAACATCTGATCGCTCTACAGTGCTGTCTTCGTCTAATTCTTCCATGTCACTTGGCAACGATAGCGTTCGCCGAATACTCCGTGTAAGTATTTCTGTCATCAGAAGATTCTGCTTCCCTTTTTTTTCTGGCGATTAATATCTTTCGTTTCTTCGCAATAATTCTTCAGATCTGTAGTTCAGTATCTGCAGAATATTTCACCAAAGATAAAAAGTCTGTAGTGAGCAATACAAGAAAACCGTTATTTGGTTCACTTAACCGGTTTCTACAGTTTAAACTATCATCTTCAGAAGTGAAATAGTCCCAAATTATTAGTCAAAATTAAGAATCGGAAGGTTCTGTCCTATACCATAGAGTCAATAAAAAAAAAAGAGTGAAATCTCTTAAACTATGTGGTACGTGCGCTGAGTGAGAAACGATTAACTGTCAAATTTCACATCATACATGCACTGAAGCGCCAAAGCCACTGGTATAGGCATGCGTATGCAAATACAAGATATGTAAACAGGCAGAATATGGCGCTGCGGTCGGCAACGCCTATATACGACAAGTGTCTGGTGCAGTTGTTACATCGTTGCTGCTTCTACAGTTGCAGATTATCGAGATTTACGTGAGCTTGAACGTTGTGTTATATTCGGCGCACGAGCGATGGGACACAGCATCTCCGAGTTATCTATGAAATGGGAATTTTCCGTACGACCATTTCACGAGTGTATGGTGAATATCAGGAATCCGGTAAAGCGTCAAATCTCCGACATCGCTGCGGCCGGAAAAAGATACAGCAAGAAGGGACCAACGGGGGCTGAAGGGCATCGTTCAGCGTGACAGAAGTGCAATCCTTCCGCAGACTGCTGCAGATTTCAGTGCTTGGTAACCAACAAATGTCAGCGTGCGAACCGTTCAACGGAACATTCTCGATATGAGCTATCGGAGCTGAAGACCCACTCGTGTTCCCTTGATGACTGCACGATACAATGTTTTATACCCCGCTTGGGCCCTTCAACACCGAAATTGGACTCTTGGTGACTGGAAACATGTTGCCTGGTCGGACGAGTCTCGTTTCAAATTGTATAAAGGGGATGGACACGTACTGGTATGAAGACAACTTCAGGAATCCATGGACCCTGCATGTCAGCAGGGGATTGTTTAAGCTGATGGAGGCTCTGTAATGGTGTGGGGCGTGTGCAGTTGGAGTGATAAGGTGCCCCTGATACGTCTAGATACGAGTCTGAAAGGTGATACGTACGTAAGCATCGTGTCTGATCACCTGCATCCATTCGTGTCTATTGTGCGTTCCGACAGACTTGGGTAATTCCAGCAAGACAATGCGACACCCCACACGTCCGTAATTGCTACAGAGTGGCTCCAGGAACACTCTTCCTAGTTTAAACACTTCCGCTGCCCACCAATCTCCCCAGACATGAACATTATTGAGTATATCTGGGATGCCTTGCAACGTGCTGTTCAGAAGAGATCTTCACCTCGTCGTACTCTTACGGATTTACGGATGCCTCGCAGGATTCAGGGTGTCAGTTCCCTCCAGCACTACTACAGACATTAGTCGAGTCCATGTCACGTCGTCTTCTGGCCCTTCTGCATGCTCACGAGGGGGCTACATGATATTAGGCCGGTGTACTGGTTTCTTTGGCTCTTCAGTGTAGCACATCCGAGACAAGTAAGAAGTGAAATTTGTTAGTTAATCGTTTGCCATTCATCTCGCGTACCACATACTTTAGACATGTCACTCTGTTTCATTAACTCTACAGCACAGGACACGACGTTCCGATTCTTGTTCTCGACATTGGTTTACTAAAAATTTCGGCCTATTTCACTCCTGACGATGTTGTCTTTGGATTACACGCAGTTCTCTAATCAGTCCGCGCATTCGTCGCTTATAACAGTGTCTTCTCCTCCGTTTGCCATTGTCAAAGGGCACAAGTTTTTATAAAAGCAAACGATTTTCTAATATATCTGTACCTTATTGCTCCGTAACACAGAACACACTCTAACAACCCTACCACAACAAAGGACAAAAATTAAGTATGATTGTAGTGTTGCTCATGCTGCTAAATATTGCATTTTCGGGTAACAACAAAGTTATATTATGTGGCAGGTATAATTAGAGCACAGTAAATAAAGTCATTTCTTGAAATAATGGATAAACTAGGCACTCATCTTTTCGTGTTTCCCACGTTAGTCTCGTTGTGAACTCATGGCTCAATCGTCGAAAATCTAGGTAGTGATGATTCCACGCTCGGATGCAAAGAAGCCTAGGTGTTATTCTGCGATATTCAAAAGTTTTATAGATGTGTTTCATAAACCATTCTTGAAGATAAAACTTTTGCAAGTTAGGACAATAGTAATGTAAAAAAGTAATCAGCACTCCGAACTTAAGTTACACTTCTTTTTTATTGCTTTTGTTGCAACATCACTTCATAATATAAAACACACTTGAAAATATCTTCCTCACTGTTAAAGTTCACATTTCATAAACTGACTACAATTTGCGTCTTTTCAACATGAGGATCAAGACATGACTGTCTAATAACCGCTTACGCGCCTAAAAATCAGAGTTACAAGTACATCAATGATCATAGAGAGAAAAGAAACAATACACATAAGAATAATATCATTGAAATATAAATATATCGATGTATCAAAGTACCTCTACATTAATGAAATCAGATCTGAATGTTGTCACAAAAATATGTTAACTATTTTACAGAAACACAGTAGAATATTGCTGGTATCGAGAGGTTGAGGTGAGGTGCCGTAATGGTTAGGTAATTCAAGTACCATTACAACACGCAGTATCGGCGTTCGTTCGATAGCTTTCACCGCGGCACCGCAGTGGTCACTAGTGCTTGTCCTCTTGTACTGTGCATGACACTGAAACGTCCCCTTTGAAAAATTATTGAATTACTGTGCTGATAAATCTCTTACATTATTTGATTTTCAAGCAGCTGAGCAAAACTGAACGTACCCAGACATTTCGCTCTTTACCTATTCTGATCAACACTAAATTGACACACAATATTTTTTAGCGCAATGCAATCTGACTTTCAATAATCCCTACAAAAGAATGGCCCTGACTAACATTAACCTATACCTTTCACAAATCACTTACCTCACAAAAATCTTCGTTACTCGAACCACTGCAATACAGCGAGCGCCAGCTAAATAAAAGATTCAAACTACTGAAGGCACTAACTACTGATAGGCATAGTTAGCAAATGAAAGATTTTGATAGAGAATAAACAACGTATTTACCTTAATAATGTTCAAAAGTCATCATATATATATATATATATATATATATATATATATATATATATATATATATATATATATATATATATATATATATATATATCAGTTCATGACATCCATTCTTACAAATGTACTGTTTCTGATTGACACATGTCCAGATCATCCGCTCTCAAAAATCCGCCATCTCACTTCCCCACATCCACTACTGCTGGCGGCTCACCTTCAACTGCGAAACTCTACGCGCTGTTAACAGCCAACAGCCCAACACTACAATAGCGAATATTACAACAATGCCACCCAGCCACAGACTGCATACAGCACAGCCAGTATTTTCATACAGAGCGCTACGTGGCGTTACCAATATAAAAACGTAAACAGCTTACTTACAACACAAACGTGTTGACGGGAGCATTGCACAATAGTTGTGCGAGTGACACGAACATGGTGTCACCAGCATCTGTCTAATAGTTTTCGCATGATTCTAACGTAGTGCCACCGGATGGCCCAGAATTAAGAGAGGGCCAATCTATCTTTTTGTCCGAGGCGTAAGTGCCTAGCACACCCCGCGGACCGATCGCATGCACAATGACAGTATCCACGGCGGAGCCAGATATAATCGCCTCTCGCACCTGTCTTCAGTCCGCGCCATTTCTGTGTCAACAAACACCAGGGTGCCCGCTGATCACCTGTAATGACTCGTCAGACAAGTTACGCTCCAACTGTCACCGAGTCGCGAGCTACACGGGGTGCTATTTCGGACTCCCGGCCCCGCAAGGACGATCTGTGGGTGCAGGTGTGGCGATGCGACCCGCGGGTCAGTCCTCGACGGCGCCGGGCCACGCCTGCCGGCTTTAATGATGCGGTTCATTAAAATGTCGCCGTCTCCCGGCGGCGGCTCTGCTCCCCGCCGGTGGAGGCGCGGCGGCGCGGCCGCTCGGCGGATCGCCGGCTGCCTCGGCCGTAATAACGGCCCGGGGCGCGGCACGCACCAGCCCGCTACCAGAACGCCCGCCCGCTCGTTCCCTTAATTGTTGCCGCCCGTGACGGGGGCAGAAAGAATCCGCAGCGCCGCGGACATTCCGGCGGGTGTCACTCGTTTGTGGAGCGGAGCGCGGCCCCACCGCCTGACGAGCGACTCCTTATTTGGACCGCGGATCTGCCGTCGTTACCGGCCATCCCAGGGGAAGGGGGGGGGGGGGGGGAACTGGGGGAAGGGGTCAGGGGAGAGGGGCGCGCCGTGGGCGCACACAGTAGCTGCGGAAGGGGCTCTTGCGCTTTGGGATCAGTCGAGGGCTCCAAGGCCTCGTTATCTGGAGGACACTGCCGCTATTACTGCCGCGAAGACAGCGTCGGGCTATCACCGAAAATAGGATCGCACAGGGACAGCTCGTGGGTCCTCCCTTTGGATGGCGATGACGAGCAAGAAATTACTGAAACCGTTAAATTTTTACACTGTTACTTATAATCCGTCTAGATTGCAAAAATGTTTATTCCCATGACCGGTTACGGTTCCTCTAGACCAAGATCTGAAATGACAATGACACTAATTTATTATTTCACAAATGCAAACCTATTTCGTCCTACCCGATCAACACCAAATGTACCAGAACGTACCTGCAATTTCGGTTACAGGAGTAACGCGTCCACACTCAGCAACCTTCACTTGCTGCGTCAGATTAAATTGGTTGGCAGAATGCACGTCATTTATATTAATTATAGAACTCTTACCGTCAGGTGGTGTCTGGTACATTTTCTTACATTACATACTGTATATGTAGTATAATTAATGTACCAGACGAAACCTGCCGGTAAGAGTTTTATAACTAATATTAATGACGTGCATTCTGCCAACCAATTTAATCTGACGCAGCAAGTGAAGGTTGCTGAGTGTGGACGCGTTACTCCTGTAACCGAAATTGCAGGTACGTTCTGGTACATTTATTTGGTGTTGATCGGGTAGGACGAAATAGGCTTGCATTTGTGAAATAGCATATTAGTGTCATTGTCATTTCAGACCTGAAGATGGTTCTAGAGGAACCGAAACCGGTCATGCGACTAAACATTTTTCCAATCCAGTCGGATTATAAGTAACAGCGTATAAAAAGTGATTGCGGTACCCCTGCAGACCTTATGTTTGTTTTGCAGCGTTAAATTTTCGTCGTTGAAATCGTTTGTAAAGCACACTGGGAAAGATCAAGATATACGTCATTCGGTATACCATAAGTGATATGTTGAAACCTACTTAAATGCGTACACGCACATAAGCGTTTCGCTGCTGTGGTCGTGTATACACGTCCTACTACACAGTTCTTCAGATGTTGTGGACGGGCATACGCGTGCCACTCAGAGCTTTCCTACACTGCGATGGGCATTTGAATGCGTCCTGATCCGCCAACCTCTCACTACTGCGGACGAGTTACTACATATATCGACGAAATCAAATGTTTCGAGTATTTATCATACAACATATGTGCCTCATAGCGTATTACCATTTGCGATATCTCGAATAGTTTATGACATACAACATATGTGACTCATAGCGTATTACCATTTGCGATAACCCGAATAGTTTATGACATACAACATATGTGACTCATAGCGTATTACCATTTGCGATATCTCGAATAGTTAAGACGTACGGTGATTTTTATGAGCTCATAATTCGCAGTGCGCAAGGATGTGAATGGGTGCGTCGCACGCGACTGTACCTCAGATATACAACCCAGTAACTTGAGAACGAAATGAGATAGTTGTCTGCTCTCTATTTTAAGCCAAATTTCGATACCTGATCTATATTTAAGGCACTGCAATTAATGACCTAAACTCAACCACATTCAAAGTTTGTACAATGCGTTTTAACTTCTGCAAAATCTTTACAATTTCAGACAACGTTTTACTTAATTCGATACAGCACAGTAACTATTGTGTAAAACTAAAAGAAATTCGGTCCTTTATGAAGCGAAGATATCAGACTGTAAGGTGTGCAAAAATCAAGTTTTTTCGCCTGACACTTTTCTTGAAAACGGATGATTAATATTTCATAGTAGCCGGCAAGTCCGCACGGACGAAACTGGGGATGTGATACCCATTAACTCAGGAATTCGACGTCTTATCTACATTTCATGCCATGCTATCTATGAGGTACAATTAACCATACGAAATGTTTACGCAATGCATTTTTACCTCAACGAACGTTTTAGAATCTCTTGTAATGTTTTACTCGTATTTAATTTGATGCAGCCTATCGAGTAAATATATCAGACGGTAAGATGTGAAAAAATCAAATTTTTTTCACCTAATAGTTTTCGATAAATCGGATGATAAGTGTTTCATATCGGGCGGAACGCCGTCTCTCAGGGCAGGCACCAGCATTTGGCGAGCAGTACAGCCATAAGAAATGGCGCCTCAGCACGGAATGCAAAGAGCAGGTCTGTAACAGCCAAAGGATTAACGGCGTGTTGGTCCACCTTTGCATCACAACATAGCAGCTATTCTGCGTGTCGTGGATTAGACAAGTCCTTGGCTGGTTTCCGGAAGAAAGTTACACGAGATGTGTCAGGCAGGGTCACGCAGCTCTCGTAAAAGACCGGCCGCTGGTTCCTTAGCACGCAGCTGGTTCCAGATGTATTCCACTAGGTACAGATCAGGTGAATTTGGCCCGGAACACATCAACTTGAATTCACTGTCACGCACCTAAAACCACTGCAGCACGATTCTGGCCTTGTTACACGGCCAGTGGTACTGCTGTGTATGATGCCATGACCATTCGGGAAGATATCAAGCATGAAGCGATGCAGGTGGTTCCCAGCGCTGGCGTCACTAGCTTTAAATTATTCAGGGTGGGGAGGGGGGATGGAGGTCAACAACTCAATACCTAGGGCATAGATCACAAGGGATCCCCCTGATAAAAGCTGAAAAACTTACGATCGAAAACCATTTCTTGGAGCATTCTGAATGCCTCAGACCATATACTTCAGTGACATTTGACTCTCCTAAAGTGTGACAATTAAAGTCTGGGTTAAAACGTATTTTGCGAATACCGAACATAAAAAAGTTGAATAATAAATTACATTTAAATTTCTGGACAGCATGTCTATGATTAATTTATGTTATGTATGTATTAGAACATTTGATAAATTCCTGTAATATAGGTGTTCTACTATATTGTAATGGTAAAACTGAGCAAATTGGAGTACATTTTTGGGTGTCGTCTAGAACCGATGCCACAATGCAATACACCGAGGTCGGACTGGTTGCCCATTCAGCCCCTGCGTCTAAATGACGTTCCGACGCCGCCATTTGCAGCGACCTGCTGAGGGCCATCTCGTACACTGGACGAAAGCAGAGAGGGCCTGTAAATCAACAAGAGAGGTTACTCCTGCCACGAAACTTCTGCTGCATCCTACAATGTCACGTGCAGGCAGTCTGGAGGAAGTGTGCCTCCGCCGATCACGGCAGTTACGACGCAGCCACCCAATGGGGTCTAAAAACAGCGAAGGTACAATAACCGCTCTTAAGAAAAAACATGAACAAACGACTGAAAGGCTGTCGAAGTACGCGCTGTGGCAGACAGCATCAACACGGCGAGGAAAATCTCACTGCCGGAAAACTACGCTAACGACCATGGCAGGTGCCCGCATCTCGTTCAAATGGTTCAAATGGCTCTGAGCACTATGGGACTTAACATCTGAGGTCACCAGTCCCCTAGAACTTAGAACTACTTAAACCTAACTAACCTAAGGACATCACGCACATCCATGCCCGAGGCAGGATTCGAACCTGCGACCGTAGCAGTCGCGCGGTTCCGGACTGCGCGCCTAGAACCGCTAGACCACCGCGGCTGGCCGCATCTCGTGGTCGTGCGGTAGCGTTCTCGCTTCCCACGCCCGGGTTCCCGGGTTCGATTCCCGGCGGGGTCAGGGATTTTCTCTGCCTCGTGATGGCTGGGTGTTGTGTGCTGTCCTTAGGTTAGTTAGGTTTAAGTAGTTCTAAGTTCTAGGGGACTGATGACCATAGATGTTAAGTCTCATAGTGCTCAGAGCCATTTGAACCATTTTGAACCATGGCAGGTAACTGGGGCGTCAACGGCCACAAGGCAGAAAATACCGCTGGTGCACTTCACTGAAAAGTAACAACCACTTTAATAGTTAAAGACCATACAGGAAGACGGCTGCAAAATTTCGACCACGCCAACACACCAATATGTTGCTGCTAGCTAGAACGGCAATGAACGAAGAGATGTCACAGCAGCTGAGGTTTCATAACAGGTTAATTGATCACTCAACTTCAGCGTCCAGCCACAGCTCACAGATGGCGAATACTGTCCAGGGTTACGTTATGCCACTCGTACTTGACGTGTTCACGTATTTCTCAGAGAATTGTTGGTTGATGAGAGGGATGTGTCATTTCTCACCCCAGCATATCTCACACATGCTCGACGGGAGACAAGTCCTAACATGGTGCTGGACAGGAAAGTTACTGCACCTCTTGACAAACGCGTAGGGTTTCATGGGAAGTGTATGGGCGAGCTTTATCCTATTGGAATAACACATCACTTCCTGTTGCAAGTACGGGAAAAGAATGCGTCTAAGAACATTCTGCATGCAACGTACACTGATTAAAGTTCCCTCCAGAAACACCAAAACGTGAAAGAAAGTTGCAGCTTATCACAACCCATGGGGCCTGGGGTGGGGCCAGTTTGCTTTGGCTGAAAGCGCTCTACGGAACAGCGCTCCCTAGGTCTACTATCACTTGCTTGCTGGAAAAATCTGCTTTTATCACTGAGGAGGACGGTGTGGCATTCTATATTCCAAGTGATCTTCTGACGGCACCAGTTGAGTCGTGCACGTGTCAGTGCTTTGACGTGAGTGGAATGCGAACTAGATGTGTACCTGCCCGTAGTCCCGCTGCTAAGTTCTGACTAGCAACAGTTCGTATTGACACGTCTGGGATCATAAGTGTGGTATCGACAGTGTCGATGCCACAGCGTAGGTGCACGCTCGTAGGTTGGCACTACGAGAGCGGACGAACTGCGCCGACCACAGCGCCTCAAGCCGACGCTGTGGAACTCAACGAGCGCCGCTCGTCTTTCGGCTCAGTTGTTCAAGAGCAGACGGCCTAGAAACATTGCTTCAACTTAGCTTGCTATTGTGACATTGTATTTGCGTAGACCTGGATTTTGGCTGCACACCTACGTGCTCATCAGGCGAAAGTAACGTAATCTGATTGTAAAACTTTATACACCCGTAAAGGTGCTTTAACTTTACTTGCAGTACCGAAGTACATTAATCACCTGCTCCTACTCGCTTCCTTCATTCGGCCTATTTTGCAGATCTCCGGAGCAGACCCACGAGCCGCCTTCCAGGCGGGATACAAAGACAAGCCCTCCTATCCGTGCTGTGGCAGTTATGCGGTCTACCACCGCTGCCCTTAAAATATGACGATCCTGGTGGGCGTCTGCGATGCGTGGACGTCCAGAACATGGTCTACGGGGTGTGAGAATGTTCACGTGACCACATATACCAGCATGGTTGCACAAGTGGTGGAGTACGTCCAACGTGTGCGGCAATTCTCCGGAAGGACCATCCCGCATACCGGAAAGCCACCGTTTGACCCCTTTCAAACCCGCTCAGTTGACTGTAGGAAGCACGATTGTGTCTCCGTGGCATCGTTGCAAATGCTTCACACGTCTGTAGCACACTGAGCCTTCTGGCTACGAGCAGAGCGTAGACGCATATGGCGCTCTCGTAGCATTGCTAGTAAGCTATCTATTGGCGGACGACGTCATTGTGACTATCAGGCACCTTGGTGCCAGTTCCTGCACTTTTGTAGTAGCAGCTCGTAATGCCCATGCTCTTATATATAAATATTCATTGTGCTTTCTCATTCAGAAGGAGTGTGAGCCGTGGCTGGCTCATGCTATGCGTTGCATTAGACCTCGGTTGCTATTCTGAGTTTAGCCTCCCGCGGTTATCGCGATTATGCTGTTATCCTCCCTTCGGGTGGCAGCAGCGGTGTGTATCGGTTTTTGCACCTTGGACTATCTTTGACCTGGCGCTTATAGTTTCTGGCTGGCCTGTGTGCGGGCAGTTGGTCGGTTGGTTTGGAGCAGCGAGGAAATCTCCACGGCGCGTTGTTTGGCCGGGCCCGCTGGCGGCCTGTATCCGGTGTCGGAGTGTGTGGTGCTGTTCCCATTGCTATGAGGTTCGTGCCTCGCCGATCCTGGACATGAAAGTTGAGTTTTGACTTAATCTACCAGCATGGCATGACTGTTCACAGTGTGTCGTTTGGAGTTCGTTGTCGGCTGTTAGGATAGTCCAAGGTGTGTTTTCAAGTTGGAAAATTTTAGCCACACTCCGGTGGAGTTTAACTGTACTGCGTTATTTAAATTGAATTGCACCAGCGGAATCTTTTGCCTTGTGGCCGTTATGTTCCGGTTACCAGCCCTGGCCGTTGACCAAATTCAGGCAGTATATTTTCCTCATTGTGTGAAAGCCCCCTTACAAAAATTATAAATGACTGCTTAAACTGACACACAATATTTTTAGCGCAACGCAATCTGACTTTCAAAAATCCCTACAAAAGAATGGCCCTGACTAACATTAACCTATACGTTTCAAAAATCACTTACCTCACAAAAATCTTCGTTACTCGAACTACTGCAATACAGCGAGCGCCACTACTGCCAGCAAAATAAAAGATTCTAACTACTGAAGGCACTAACTACTGATAGGCATAGTTAGCAAATGAAAGATTTTGATAGAGAACAAACAATGTATTTACCTTATTAGTGTTCAAAAGTCATAATATATATAGCAGTTCATGGCATCCAGTCTTACAAATTTACTGTCTCTGATGGACAAACGTCCAGATCGTCCGCTCTCAAAATTCCGTCATCTCTCTCCCCACATCCACCACTGCTGGCGGCTCACCTCCAACTGTGCAACGCTACGCGCTGTTAACATCTAACTGCCCAACACTACAATAGTAATACTGCAACAATGCAGACCAGCCACAGACTTCACACAGCACAGTCAGCGATTTTCATATAGAGCGCTACGTGGCGTTACCAACATAAAAACCTAAACAGCCTACTTACATGTGTTGTCGCAGTCCAGCACGGTGTGTAGTTTGACAGCTCAATGTATAATTGGTTGTGGGCGCCAATACCTTCTGCGTTGTTCCATTGAACTCTCTGTTGTGTGCTGGTCGGGTGAAGCGGCGGTTATCTTGTTGATGGGTCCGTTCATTGTCTGTCGGTTCGGCTGTAGTCGGATCGACAATGGTTGGGCCGACTGCCTGTCTCACCAGAGCGAGCGTTAGTGTTTGAATTCCGGGCCTACCCTCGGAACTTCTGAGCGCCGTTGGGGGTACTGTTTTTTCTTGTTTGTTCTTGTTGTTTGTACTCGTATGGTTTCTAGCCGATTTTTAGATTAAGGCTGTTTTTCCCTTAAGGCGTCAAATGGTTTGGGCCTTCAGATTAATTTAAGAACTGTTTTACGTAAAACCTTGACATTTCTTAAAAATTGATGTTAGATTCTTAAGTGTTGGGCCTTCACCCGATTTTGAATTTAAGTTGTTTTGCTCTTTAAGTGTCAGATTCTTGGGGCCTTCAACCGATTTTGAATTAAAGTTGTCCTGCTCTTAAGCTGTCAGATTGTTTGGACCTTCAACCTAATTTGTGAACTGTTTTACGTAAAGCCTTTGGCATTTTTAAAATTGATTTTATTGGCTCTTAAGCGTTGGGCCTTCAGCAGGTTTTGAATTTAAGTTGTTTGCTCTTAAAGTGTCAGATTCTTTGGGCCTTCAGCCTAATTAAGGAACTATTTTAAGATAAAGCTTTACCTTCTAAATTTCTGATTTTGGTTGAGCTTTAAGTTATTGGCTTTCAACTGTTTTTAGATTAAAGTGGTCTTGCTCTTAAGGCATGAGATTGTACGGCGCATTCAGAAGCTAATTAAGTTCCAAAACTAAAGCTGTGTTTAAAAGAAAAATTCTTGGCTCTTGTAATGTTTGATCAAATAAAAGGTTGTATGTTCGAGTGTAACTGACAGCCGCTTATTTTGGCCCCTTTCCACAACTTAAACTACCTGTCCTGTTCTGCGGGTTTAGCAGGGTGTCTCAGAGTGCTATTACGTCCATTTTCCACCCGTAAAAGTTTTTGAATCTCATTGTTCCTCACTTGTTGTATATAGTATCGTTAGCACCAAGTAACATACATAGCCGGAAAAAGGTAGTATATCTTTTTAGAAGTTTTCAATTCATTCAAGATTTATTTTTGCTACACAGCACATGGAGTACATGAAATGATAACATTTACCTATCAGTACCACAAGTGCTTCTTAGGTACGTGGTATCAACCGATCCTGAAACACGTGTGTCGCCTCCACGGGCGACAGAGCTGGCTCTGACTCAGGTCGATCGTACAGATGGCGAGTACTGTCCCGGGATACGTTATTCCACCCCTGCTCAAACTGTTCACGTAGTTCTGTATGAGTTGTTGATTGAAGTCTGGAATTGTGCTAGCTAGGGAAGTTTCTGCACGTCTTAAAGACTCACGTGTTGAGTTTCACTGGCAATGTGTGGGCGAATATTACCCTGTTGGAACAACGCATCGTCATACTGTGGCAACAAAGGCAAAAGAATGGGTCTAACAATACTCTGCACGTACCGAGCACTGGTTAACGTCCGTTCCAAAACACCAAAGGTGAACAACAGTTGCAGCCCTGGGGCCAGGGTGTCTCGGACGCGCTCACCAGGTCCACGTCGTTGCGCGCAGGCAGAATTTGGTTTCATCGGTAAAGACGAAGGCGCACCATTCCAAGTAATCCTCTTACGACACCAGTCTAACCGTGCAAGTTCATACTGCCCATGTGTGGAAGACAGGCTACGTGTGTGGACGCTTGTAGTCCCACCGCTAATAAACGTTTCGCAACACTTCATGTTGACACATCTGCGCTCACGAGCCTTCCTATCTGTGCTGTGGTAGCTGCACGGTCTGCCACTGTTGCTCTTACAATACGACGATCTTCACGGTCGTCTGTGCTGCGTGTATGTCCAGAACGGCGTCTACAGATGGGAGTACATTCGCGTTTCTACATCTACCTCTACATGGATTCTCTGCAAATCACATTTAAGTGCCTGGCAGAGGGTTCATCGAACCACCTTCACAATTCTCTATTATTACAATCTCGTATAGCTCGCGGGAAGAATGAACACCTGTGTCTTTCCGTACGAGGTCTTATTTCCCTTATTTTATCGTTATGATCGTTCCTCCCTATGTAAGTCGGTGTGAACTAAATACTTTCGCATTCGGAGGAGAATGTTGGTGATTGGAATTTCGTGAGAAGATTCCGTCGCACCGAAAAACGCCTTTCTTTTAATGATGTCCATCCCAAATCCTGTATCATTTCTGTGACACTCCCTCCCATATTTCGCGATAATACAAAACGTGCTGCCTGTCATTGAACTTTTTCGATGTACTCAGTCAGTCCTGTCTGGTAAGGATCCCACACCGCGCAACAGTATTCTAAAAGAGGACGTACAAGCGTAGTGTAGGCAGTCTCCTTAGTAGGTCTGTTACATTTTCTAAGTGTCCTGCCAATGAAACGCAGTCTTTGGTTAGCCTTCCCCACAACATTTTCTGTGTGTTCTTTACAATTTAAAGTGTTCGTAATTGTAATACCTAGGTATTTAGTTGAATTTATGGCTTTTAGATTAGACTGATTTGTCGTGTAACCGAAGTTTAACGCGTTCTTTTTAGCACTCATGTGGATGACCTCACACTTTTCTTTATCTAAGGTCAACTGCCACTTTTCTCACCATTACGATATTTCTTCTATATCGTTTTGCAGTTTGTTTTTATCTTCTGATGACTTTATTAGTCGATAAACGACTGCTCAGATTGTCTCCCAAATCATTTATCTAGATAAGGAACAGCTAAGGGCCTATAACACTGCCTTGGGGAATGAATCACTTCTGTTTTACTCGATGACTTTCTGTCAGTTACAACGAACTGTGACCTCTCTGACAGGAAATCACAGATCCAGTCACATAACTGAGACGATATTCCATAAGCACACATTTTCTCTACAAGGCGCTTGTGTGGCACAGTGTCAAAAGCCTTCCGGAAATCCAGAAATACGGAATCGATCTGAAATCCCTTGTCAATAGCACTCAGCACTTCATGTGAGTGCCCGCATCTCGTGGTCGTGCGGTAGCGTTCTCGCTTCCCACGCCCGGGTTCCCGGGTTCGATTCCCGGCGGGGTCAGGGATTTTCTCTGCCTCGTGATGGCTGGGTGTTGTGTGCTGTCCTTAGGTAAGTTAGGTTTAAGTAGTTCTAAATTCTAGGGGACTTATGACCACAGCAGTTGAGTCCCATAGTGCTCAGAGCCATTTGAACCATTTTGAACTTCATGTGAGTAAAGAGCTTGTTGTGTTTCACAGGAACGATGTTTTCTAAACCCATGTTGACTGTGTGTCAATAGACCGTTTTCTTCGAGGTAATTCATTACGTTCGAACACAATATATGTTCTAAAATCCTGCTGCAAATCGACGTTAACGATATAGGCCTGTAATTTAGTGGGTCACTCCTACTACCTTTCTTGAATATTGGTGTGACCTGTGCAACTTTCCAGTCTTTGGGTACGGATCTTTCGACGATCGAACGGTTGTATATAATTGTTAAGTATGGAGCTAATGCATCAACATACTCCGAAAGGAACCTAATAGGTATACAGTCTGGACCAGAAGACATCCTTTTATTAAGTGATTTAAGTCGCTTCACTACTCCAAGGGCCACTGATACCATCAATGATGCGCATCTGACACAGCACGTCCGACTTGTGTGGCAATTTTTCCGAAAGGACCACCTCGCCTCTCGGAAGGACACACTTTGACTCCATTCAAACACTCTCAGTTTGCTGTAGGAAGCACTAGTGCATCTTCTTGGCGTGGTTGCCTGGTTGGTTCACACGTTTGCACCACACTGAGCCTTCTGGCTGTGAACATTCCCTATTAAAAGGGTAGACACAGACGCTGGCCTTGTAGCTATTCCACAACTCTATCTGTTGGCGGACAAAGTTGATTATCTGTGCATCCACTATCCCCCAGGTGGCATACGCCGTCATCAGATCCAAATCACCGTCGTCTTTCTAGATGTGCTATTTTTTCCGGCAGTGTAGCATTTTCAGAAATACTTTTGCTTCTGTTGCCAGTTATATCCTCTCTGCTTAAGACATCGCCAGGTATGTTTTTCAGTTGTGACAGTTCTGCCTCTCCAGTTATTCACGTTATTGTGCATCCATGCAAATTGAAGTGCAGGGTTTGTAGCACTGTGACTGCATGTGACATTGTGTTCGAATGTTCAAATGTGTGAAATCTTATGGGACTTAACTGCTAAGGTCATCAGTCCCTACATAGCCTAAATTATCCAATGGACAAACACATACACTCATGCCCGAGGGAGGACTCGAACCTCCGCCGGGACCAGTCGCACAGGACATTGTGTTTCACTCCTGTGAAGTAACAGGTTGTTCTATCTCTTTCTCACAACCAAATGAAGGATGATCATGTTAAAAAATTGTTTAGGTAGTTACCATGTAAAGAATATCCACTGTGCACACTTCAATTTTTGTTTGTGCAGAGACGATGTGAGAAGCATGAGCACAGGACTTTGGCAAGGCACAATGCTGTCAGGCGTCTCCAACTGCTCTGGAGGTGGCATTTATACTTGTGTCTCAGCTTGGCACTGTTTTGGAAGGTAGGGAGGAAGCATTTAAGCTGACAGCGTAAACACTCAGAAACAACTGATAGGAAGCTGTGGACAAATGTCATTTTCTTAGGTGCTGTTCTGAGATTCACTTCCGATATGTTACTCCGAGTAATAAGAGATTTGTTACCTAACATTGTAAATGTTAAATATGGTAACAAGCAAATAGAGAAGCGTTCTTTGAAAGGGCAGTTACGTCATTTCGTAGAGAGTTGGCATAGATGTGAGCACTCTTACAGCCCTCAAGCATCTACAGTTGGAAACAAAGTCCCTCGGCACAATTAGTGGCACTACACAGCAGTGCAACTGTATCAAGAAAACACGAGAAGGCAGCCATAAATCGTCAGTAAGGTAAAAGTGTTCATGAACAACATCAAAGTGACAGACTGTTTGTTAAGTTGTTGGTTTAGCTACAACCTATAAGAGACTGCTCGTAAACACTTCACCCTAGAGAGATGAGAAGGACCCAATTCCTGGAGAGGGCTTACTTTTTATCTTCAAATTTCGCTTTTTCTCCTCTCTTATTGCATAAAACTTGGTATTTTCTTTGTTCAGTTGACACAAGGAAGGAAAGACGCTTCCTTGGGGGAACTGGGATTTGGTAACACCCATGTAAACTGCTGCCCTCGGTTCGGTCCTATTCTGCAGTTTAGTAAAGGCAGAACAATGAAGTGACAGACAAAAGATTTGAGGATACAATTTTGACATTCCTCTGTAAGGTTTCACAGCAGCCAGACCTAAAACTGAACACAATTTTCCATGACAATGTAGAGCAGGGGGGAGGGGGGGGGGGAGCTATATTCATACTGATTGCTAAAGTCACAGTATTTTCCACTGCACTTGGCAATATCTCGTTTGATGTTTGGTTGATTAGCAGGCAGCTTGAACTGGGAATTTGTGGGGACAGAATAACAGTAACTTTTTGTTGACTCTGGGGGTTCATAACATTTTTACTATAATTTCTTCAATGAAAACAAGAATGAGCGTGGGTTCACTTCAAATCATGTTGCATGATTGACACACAGAGCAAGACACAATTCAAAAGTAACAATATACACTACTGGCCATTAAAATTGCTACACCAAGAAGAAATACAGATGATAAACGGGTATTCATTGGACAGCCACCTCTGGCCGTAATAACGGCATTGATACGCCTGGGCATTGAGTCAAACAGAGCTTGGATGGCGTGTACAGGTAGAGCTGCCTTTGCAGCTTTAACACGATAACACAGTTCATCAACAGTAGTGACTGGCGTATTGTGTCGAGCCAGTTGCTTGGCCACCATTGACCAGACGTTTTCAACTGGTAAGAGATCTGGAGAATGTGCTGTCCAGGGCAACAGTCGAACATATTCTGTATCCAGAAAGGCCCGTACAGGACCTGCAACATGCGGTCGTGCATTATCCTGCTGAATTTTAGGGTTTCGCAGGGATCGAATGAAGGGTAGAGCCACCGGTCGTAAAACATCTGAAATGTAACGTCCATTTTTCAAAGTGCCGTCAATGCGAACAAAAGGTGACCGAGACGTGTAACCAACGGCGCCCCATACCATCACACCGGGTTGTACGCCAGTATGGCGATGACGAATACACGCTTCCAATGTGCGTTCACTGCGATGTCGCCATACACGGATGCGACCATCACGATGCTGTAAACAGAACCTGGATTCATCCGGAAAAATGACGTTTTGCCGTTTGTGTTCCCAGGTTCGTCGTGGAGTACACCATCGCAGGCGCTCCTGTCTGTGATGCAGCGTCAAGGGTAACCGCAGCCATTGTCTCCGAGCTGATAGTCCATGCTGCTACAAACGTCGTCGACTGTTCGTGCAGATGGTTGTTGTCTTGCAAACGTCCCCATCTGTTGATTCAGGGATCGAGGCGTGGCTGCACGATCCGTTACAGCCATGCGGATAAGATGCCTGTCATCTCGACTGCTAGTGATACGAGGCCGTTGGGATCCAGCACGGCGTTCCGTATTACCCTCCTGAATCCACCGATTCCATATTCTGCTAACAGTCATTGGATCTCGACCAACGCGAGCAGCAATGTCGCAATAAGATAAACCGCTATGGCGATAGGCTACAATCCGACCTTTATCAAAGTCGGAAACGTGATGGTACGCATTTCTCCTCCTTACACGAGGCATCACAACAACGTCTCACCAGGCAACGCCGGTCAGTTGCTGTTTGTGTATGAGAAATCGGTTGGACACTTTCCTAATGTCAGCACGTTGTAGGTGTCGCAACTGCTGCCAACCTTGTTGAAAAAATGGTTCAAATGGCTCTGAACACTATGGGACTTAACAGTTGAGGTCATCAGTTCCTTTAGAACTTAGAACTACTTAAACATAACTATCCTAAGGACTTCACACACATCCATGCCCGAGGCAGGATTCGAACCTGCAACTGTAGTGGTCCCACGGTTCCAGACTGAAGCGCCTAGAACCGCTTGGACATTTCGGCCGGCGCCAACCTTGTGTCAATGCCGTGAAAAGCTAATCATTTGCATGTCACAGCATCTTCTTCCTGTCGGTTAAATTTCGCGTCCTTAGCACACGATCTTCGTGGTGTAGCAATTTTAATGGCCAGTAGTGTACTAACCTCTAAGCTTTAAATTCAACAGCACATCTATTAATGTGTTGTTGGAAATAAAAAAGAGTAGCCCTCAAAGCTGAATATGAATGAAACAATAAGTTGCAGACAGGCAGAATGAAAAGACACATACAAATTAGCTTTCAGGCCCTCATATATTTGTTACAGGTAGTCCTCTGTACTAAATAAAGCTTTTCCCTCCTGGCACAAGATACACAGTTCGACCACAACGTCTCGAATGTTGAAGTCAAGACAATAACTAACGAAACATTATTTGTTGCATCTGTCTGACGAACACCATTACAAAATCACGCTCACCGGCATACACGCTGATTGTCGATACTGTTCGGCAGAAATTTCTGCAGACTTTTTAATCCAGCCCCTGCGTACCTGACCTGCTCCGGGGGCGGCCGCTCTTGCGCGCGCGTGCACGGTCCGGACGACGCACGCACGCATGCACGCGTGCGGCAGAGACGCACGTGCGCGCCGCACCTCGGCGGCCCCGCATGTCTTTGTGTCCGGCCGCGCACAAAGTCCCGGCCGGGCCGTCGCGCTTCTTTATTAAATTTCGTTCCGCGAGGAAAATTAATGCTCTCTTACTTGTTATTTCGCGAAAACCGAATTACACCTAGAGCTACGGGTCGACAGAGGGACTTTGTTTCATTAAAAACAAATCTGATATTTCTTTTTGTCTGTACATTACTAACAAGGAACAGCAAGGCCACTACATACAAAGTAGTCGCGCTGTTATAATCGAATCTCTTTTAATGAGTCCGCTAAGTTTTCTGCGTCTGCGAGTGTCACCCCCTACAGCCCTGCGGCCCCCGCTGTCCACTGCGCTTTTGCCTTTATATTTTTTTCCCGACTTGTTTCTCTTTAACGTGTTCACATATAAAAATTCCACGGCTCTGACGTCCCGGATGTTTTATATTCGTCCTTCTAAATTCATCCCGCGTGCTCCAATATTCGGGTCGCGTATCACCCGTGGGGCGCGCAGCAATACGGTGTCCTGCTGCAACTCTTGCTTATTCAGTTAAGCCGTTCCTCTCTCTGAATATTTTATAACAAAATTTTTTTTCTTAGTGGATGATAAGAACCATCCAGACTAGTGTACTTTCTGAAGTGTTGTGAAACCTTATCCCTTTGAGGCTAGCACTGTGATTAAATTCATAACTTCACTTCATGCTAAATATCTAACGATTATTTTATTTCTCAAACACAAAGTTGCTGACCACGTGAAATTTGTAACAAAGACCTATATTTGATAGCTAAAGGGCAAAATTTTACTAACATTGTGTCAAGCAAGTCTAAAACCATGGGATTTAGAGCACTAGAAACTGTTTTTGCGAAACGTAAATACTGAACATAAAAACAGAAAGTACAGTATCGCTAAGAGAACTAGACTGCAAGTTATTTTGTCAAGAAAACAAACATAACAATTTATTTACATCAGTGACATGCTCTAAAACAGTTTTAAACACGAAGATTATATAGGGTACAGGCAGGGAGGTTCGCCACCCATTTACAAAACAATATTTTAAATTGTTTCCATTCGTGAAATCATAATGAAATATTTTTAATATGATAAGTTTACTTACGTATATGAAATAAAAACTCCATTAACTATAGAAAGTGACGTACTAAATGATAGGAAATTTTTTCTGTACAATGTAGCCAACTGGCGAACTTCCCTCTGAGGGAGGGAATTACGCCTGAAATCAAATTTTGTTTACTTTAAATTCTGCTGTTTATAAATGACACTTGAAAATTCTACAGGACATACAAATACAATTTTAGATCATTTTTGTGACATTTCCGTGCACGTTAATCTGTATCAGAGTCCAAGTCATTACAAACGGTACACAAGCCACGATTCTCCACAGACTGATTGCCACAGTCTTCGTGAAACCAGTTGTGGCAACTTACACACTGGTACCACTCCACTTGCCTTGCTCTTGGATCGTAGTAATCTTCTCCACAGTCTTTGCAGGTAGAAGATGTGGCACATTTACGTTTCTTAGGATTCAGTGTTACTCCATTGCACTCAGGCTGCAGCTCTTTGATTTTGCTGTGTCTACTTTTCCTTCGAACACGTTTCGATGTACTTGCTTGTTCATCCTCCTACTATCTGTGTTCATCGTGGAACTATTTCCGTCTTCGTTGGAAGAGAAGAGCTTCCGAGTGATCAAAACTGCCGACGAATTCATCGAATTTGTTATCCTTTTCCTCTGGATATTAAGAGTTGACATCAGGTCATGAAATGAAACATTGTGAATGTCGTTGTTCTCCACGTCATTTTGAGATGTGCTTGCAGAACCCTGTTCGAGAGGAACTGGATTATCTGACACAATGCTTAGTGCAAAAGCTTCCTTTGGTGTGGCTTCCGGGTTAAAAGGGTGAATCCCAGTTGCCTTAAAACCGGAAATAGCGTTGCTTGGGACTGCCGTCTTCAACCAAGCCTCTGTAAATATTGTAGGAAAATAGATCTTCGACACAGGGCGTCCAGGTAATCGCCATGTAAAGTTGTCTACAGCTTTATTCCAATAAACTCTGAGCGCACGGAATAAACTTTTATCCAGCGGTTGCAGCTCATGAGAGCAATGAGCAGGCAGACAGAGAATTTCGACATTGGATCTTTCCACTATTTGTCCAGTTGACTATGAGTGGCGTGTCAGCTATTGGGCTAGGTGCCGTGTAAAGAACCGACAGCGACCAGGTACAGCTCAGGGTGTTGTACACATACCCCTAATCTAAGTTCGATGTGCTGAAAACGAAGCTGACCCAACGAGATTCGTTTCACTTGTTGACAACCCTGTTGTGTCATGTGGTAAGAGGAGGTAAATCTAAAAGGGGAGTCCGCTGATGATCGGTAGATCAAAAGCAGGGCGAAGAATGGTACCCCTCGAAGCAGTGGTCGTCATACGACGGCCTGAATCAAGTATTCGTATGACCCGCGGTTCTCAAACATATTTTATGATATGCATCTAGCAACTAGCAGCCGAATCAAAAACCATCGATTAACGTTAAGAGCTTTTTAAGACTGTGTTTTCCTACTCGGTAAGAAAGAAAAAATCTACGGAGTCAGTAATATTTTAACATGTTTTTAATTTTTATTGACCATGGTGAATTCGGCCGTGAACTAAGCAAAGCTGGCCTGCAAAGGTGCAGTGGAATAAGTAGCGCGGTCACTGCAGAGTTTGAGGTTGTGAGAAGGGGAATGCTTCCCTTCTAGTACTAATAACTCAAGTAACGTGGATTCGTGAATGCATGTTACAGAGACAGCTTTCAGATCTTCAAACACGGTATATTTTTGTAGCAGTGAATATGAAATTAAGTTAAGGATGTCGAAATACAAGCTAATGTGTAGAAAAAAAATCACAGTCAAAACATTTAGTGAATATCTGTGATCGTGTCTCATATTACAAAATCAATTAAACATAAGCACAATTAACTAATTTGTCATCCACTCACACCGGCAAGACAACACTTCGGCAGCCAGTTACGTGTCATAGTTTTGCAATCGCTGAGGGTGGCAGCAATGTGAAACAAGAGAATACTGGACCCGAAGTGTTCCGAATGGTGTCAACTTTTAACAATCAGCACTTGGAGGGCTGCTTGCTAACTTATTGCACCGCTACCATAGATGGTCTGTTGCAGACTCGTAACATACTAACTTACATAGATTATGAGTTAATAATAAAATCGGTACAGATGCGACACGGGCTGCCGCCCCACAATGTCAGTACTGGCTCTTAATCAAAAACGTTTGACGACCACAGCCTTAGATAAATAGCGATAAGAGATGAGAAGGAACACCAGGTGGTCTCAGTGTGTACGCCTAACAGCCTTATTCAGCATGTTGAAGTGGCTATTCCGGCTGCCATTGAAGGAACAGGGTGCAATCAACTGCGCATTGTGGAGTACGTTGGGACAAACGTAGGCCGTGATCAACCTTACTCACGGAGTTTACACAAAGCTCACAATTTGCAGCATTGTCCACACAACTCCTAGAGGACCCCCGGTTCCAGGCCAGTGGAAGGAGTGAACCACACGCATCGAAGGTTCTGTCAAAGGTTAAGATGACGCTCCAAGTCCTCTTTTGGCAGTCGATCTTTTGTTTTTCCGTGGTTTCCATAAACTGCCTAAGGAAATTGCCAGGATGTTCTGTTTCGAAAGGTACGACCGAACTGATTTCTCATCATCCCCCCAACCCAACTGGCGACCCTTTTCTAAATACTTAGTTGTCGACCTTAAACAGAAAGTTACTTTTTTTCTGAACATCATGCGTTACACATTGTTATTACGAGGGTGAGTCAAATGAAAATCTTAAATATTTTTTAAATATTATTTATTGTGCAGAAGTGGTACAAAGCTGTGTCACTTTTCGACATAATCTCCCCCACGCTCAATGTAAGCCCTCCGGGGCTTACAAAGTGCACAAATTCCTTTAGAAAAAAATTCTTTTAGTAGTCCGCGCAACCACTCATGCACCACGTGGCGTATCTCTTCATCAGAACGGAACGTCTTACCTCCCATTGCGTCTTTTAGCGGTCCAAACGTATGGAAATCACTTGGGGCAAGGTCTGGTGAGTATGGTGGATGAGGAAGACACTCAAAATGCAGGTCTGTGATTGTTGCAACTGTTGTAAGGGGAATGTGCGGCCTTGCATTGTCACGTAGCAAAAGGACCCCTGCTGACAACAATCCACGTCGCTTTTATTTGATTGCAGGCCGCAGATGATTTTTAGGAGATCTGTGTATGATTCACTGGTGACAGTGTTCCCTTTAGGCATACAATGCTCCAAAATGACGCCTTTTTCGTCCCAAGAGAGAGTCAGCATAACCTTCCCTGCTGATGGTTCTGTTCGAAACTTCTTTGGTTTTGGTGATGAGGAATGGTGCCATTCCTTGCACGCTCTCTCCGTTTCCTGTTGGTGGAAGTGAACCCAGGTTTCGTCCCCAGTAACGATTCTTGCAAGGAAGCCATTACCTTCTCGTTCAAAGCGCCGAAGAAGTTCTTCACAAGCATCAACACGTCGTTCTCAGGAGTCAGCTGCCGTGGCAACCATCTTGCAGACACTTTGTGGAACTGGAGCACATCATGCACAGTTTGGTGTGCTGACCCATGACTAATATGTAAACATGCTGCAATGTCATTCAGTGTCACTCGGCGGTTTTCCTTCACTATGGCTTCAACTGCTGAAATGTTCTGTGGAGTCACAACTCGTTGTGCCTGACTTGGACGAGGAGCATCTTCCACTGAAGTCACACCATTTGTGAACTTCCTATTTCATTCTTAGACTCGCTGCGGTGACAAACATGTATCATCGTACTGGACCTTCATTCGTCGATGAATTTCAGTAGGTTTCACACCTTCACTACGCAAAAACCGAATAACATAACGCTGTTCTTCCCTGGTGCAAGTCGCAAGTGGGGCGGCCATCTTTATACTGATACTGCGACGGTATGTGTGCATCTGCACTATGCTGCCACCTACAGGCCATTCTGCACGCTGTTTGTAGCACACTTACCAACTTACAGGATAACGGAGCGAAATTTCGATTTTATATTACAAATTTAAGGTTTTCATTTGACTCACTCTCGTAGTATCACATAATACCAAAAATACAGAGTGACATTCAAGCAGTAGGGTGTTTATTTAGTGTAGTGTTTATCGCAGTTAATAATCGGAGACGCAGTCGAGCGCAGGCAGTCGGTGAGTGCACCAGGGGCCAGCAACCCCTATCGCCGCTTGTGCTGCCGTGGAGTGGGATGGGGGGGGGGGGGGGTGGCAGAGAGGAGGGGGTTAGGGGTGGGGGCCAGGCAGGAAGGGGCGGCGAGGGCTTTGCGGGGCGCTTCGCTCTTCCACATGAGGGTCTCATTAAACTAAGGACCTTTTGCACCCTTCTGTACCGGGCCGAGCAGAGCCGCCATCAGGAAATTCTAATTGGACAGACATTCTGGGCCGCGTCTGTCTCTCCGCCTGCTGTTTAAATTGTGTTAGTGCCGCTTCGTTTCGCGACGTAATCTGCGTGCAAATATGGGCAAGACTTTATTGTTCTTCGCCGTGTTACATCCGCTCTGGAAGCGAGGCTGGCCTACGTACGAGCCCTCTGGGTTCAGAAACGGGTCCGTGGGGAGTGTTTTTAACATTCAGCGGAAACACATTCTGTTCCTGTCCTTTCCTCTTCCACCCCACACGACGATGCTGCGTTTCTAGCTTGAATATAGTTTACCTCAGACCTCTAATTAGGAACTTCTACTGAAATGTTTAAGAGCGCATCATTTACTGAGCCATCTGTAACATAGGAAATTGATTTTCAGTTCTTACCTTCATATTTTCTAAAACACAAAAAAGTGTCTTATTACATAGTTCATTTATTTTACACGATTAATCGTCTTCGAAGTCAAAATAGTAAATATGTTTCATAATGTTGGATGTTTGAATGATTTACTGCTGTCACCGAAGACGGACATAGCAGGAACAGAACACTTTGCTGATGATGCTAGAGTCATAATAAAGCCCAACAGACGTATAACAACAGAAGGAGAAAAAGTATTGATTGGTTCGTAGGAAATGGGTTAAATTCAGAAGAAAAAAGTATATAGCATCACCAATCTAGACAGACCACGGTACTACGACATACGTAAATCTGAAGTTCAGAATTCGTGAGAGTGCCTGCTTAATACAACTTCAATTAATCATCTCAAATACATAGATCTCTGCAAACATTTCACGCCAATAACATACACGTGACTTAATTTACATACTTTCATTCCTGAATGTATTACGCAGTAATGCTCTGTGGCAATAACTGTATTAGACGTAGTCACTGCACAAAAACTTGTCAACATGATATTCGAGTAATGTAAACAAGATGTTATCCTTAAAGAAAATGTTTAGAAAACTGACGACACCTTGCCAATACATTCAGTCTGCATTAAGCTGAATTGAAACACAAGTCGAAACATAAAAATGAAAACAGCAGTCATAATTATACCGCCAAGAATAAAAACACTATCCACTACTTAACCTTGTCTTGCAAGGAAATGAACAAAGTATGCTGCCACAATAATAAGGACAATCTCCTTAGCGAATTATATGCGCTAGCAGAATTTATAAAATCAAACCCATTATGTCTCCATGCTCGTTGTTAAATATATGGTGTCTAGGAAGCCTGCGTTCTTGGTTCGTTAGACAAACATCCAAACAAATCATATTAAAGCGTTTTATTACAAAATGAAATGATACAACACTTAATTTGTGCTATTACACAGATGTGTCGCAAGCAAACGATGACATACAAAATAAGTAATCTTCTTCAGTACAAACAATTCCTAGTCTTTGCTACGTAGAGTGTTCAAGCGTAGTAACCAGAGTTGACGTTGCTATTGAATTAGCTGATGTTGAAGCTGCTATTCAACTGGGCCGTCACCAGTCGGTCGCAGCGCTTGTGTCCTTTTCACATAAGGGCCGCTGCTGTTGTGTTGTCGTCCTGGAAGGAGGTCCGGTCAGCGCACGATTGGCAGATCTTAGTCTCTTCTCACAGCCTTCCCTTCTCTATCGTTGCCGAATGGCGTGCCTGCACTTGACTTTACGCCATAACACTCTTTCCCTCTCTCTCACACACACACACAAAGCAACGGACGGTCGTCGTATAGGGAGCATGACAACGCGATAGGAGGCAGGAGCGTGAACACTGTGAGGGACCGGAAACTGTGGCTGCAGGGGACGTCAGACTTCCGGTCGTACCACACCATCCGGCCTTCGCTCAGGTGGAAACGTCCCTCGCAAAACGCCAGGAAGGGCATGCGTCCACCTCCTGAGGCCCATAACAAGATGCAGAAGGCGTCGGCTGCTGCGGCGTGGGCGGGTCCAGCTCCATCGGTAGGACGAGAAGAGATGGGGGAGCTGAGGGCTCCCTCTCCAAGGGGTCGTCCCGCGGTGTCGTGATGACACCCTTTGGCGGCTGCTGTGGCAGCGCTGCCCCGGGGAATCCGCGAATCTGGGGGAAGAGATACAGGAGGATCACCGTGCCTAGGACAGTGGCGAATTTGATTGTGATGGCGGCGCTGCAGGCGGTCTGCGCATGAAATGAGATACAGTACATGCATGCGCCAATTCGAAGAAGGATCTCGCCTCGCTCTTCTGCCGCTAAAACCCCTGAAAAACACGATATCATGCTGTGCGATTCTATACTTGCGGCCTTCCTTCGGCGCCGGATGCTGAGGAGGGTGGAGCAGGTGGAGCAGTGTCCGATGGCGGCGGCCGTGAAGCAATTCCGCAGGCGGCAGTCCATCTTGTGGATACCAACGATAGGAGGCGAGGGACAGTTGCAATGCTTGGTCCCTGGTATGTGCGGTGCGAAGTTTGGCCATCTGCCGCTTGAAGGTTCTGACATAACGTTCCGCTTCTCCGTTTGACTGTGGGCTGAACGGAGCACTAGTTAGAGACTGTAAGCCAATGCGTTCACAGAATGTTTTAAGTTCATTCGACATTGTCCGACCTTTGACTTTAGGCAAACCTTCGAGACAAAAAATAGAGGGCAACGCCTGAATTGTGCTACTTGACGTTCATTGGCACAGTAAAAGGAAACTTGCTATAAGATTGGTTCAAATGGCTCTGACCACTATGGGACTTAACATCTGAGGTCATCAGTCCCCTAGAACTTAAGACTAATTAAACCTCACACATATCCATGCCAGAGGCAGGATTCCAACCTGGGACCGTAGTGGTAGCGCGGTTACAGACTGAAGCGCCGGCCGGAGTGGCCGAGCGGTTAAAGGCGCTACAGTCCGGAACCGCACGACCGCTACGGTCGCAGGTTCGAATCCTGCCTCGGGCATGGATGTGTGTGCTGTCCTTAGGTTAGTTAGGTTTAAGTAGTTCTAAGTTCTAGGGGACTTATGACCACAGCAGTTCAGTCCCATAGCGCTCAGAGCCATTTGAGCCACTTTGAACAGACTGAAGCGCCTAGAACCGCTCGGCCACTCCGGCCAGCTTGCTATAAGTGTCTATCACAATCAAGCAATGAGTGTTGCAAAAAGGTCCCGCTAAGTCTATGTGCACACCTTCCCATGGTGATTGCGACTTATGCCAAGCAGGGAATTTTTGTGGCGGGGCGGACTGATTTTCCGCAAATGCGTGACACTGTGACGACATCTGTTCTATTTCGGTTTCCATCCCTGCCAAGTACAGTGTCGACGCGCTAACAGTTTCGCACCAACAATGCCCCAGTGTCCTTGTTGAAATAACTGGAACACTTCTTTTTGCAAAGCTTTGAAGATCATCATACGTCACTGTCCACCGTCATTTTGAACAAGAATCACGCCTTCCTGTATAGCGAGGCATTGCCGACGTGCAATGTATCGGCCCACTAAAGAGATCTTTATGCTATGCAATTCCGAACCCTGAGCATCGATTTGACAGCAAGATGAAGCAGTAACGTCAAAGTCTGTATCAGCGCCAATCGGAAGACGTAAAAGTGCATCCGCATTGCCATGTTTAGCTGTCGAACAATACACAGTCTCCTACTGGTATTGAGAAAACAACAAAGCCCATCTTTGTAATTTTTGGGCAGTTCTTATAGGAACCGGCATCGTCGGATGAAGCACGACTTCAAAAGCTTGTGATCCGTTACCAAGCAGAATTTTCTGCCGTACAATTTGTGGTGAAATTTAGTGACACGATACACACTAGGCAAAGCCTCTTTCTCAAATTGTGAATAGTTTCTCGTAGCTTTGGACAACACTTTTGATGCGAAAGCAATAGGTCTGTCTTCATCACCAATTCTGTGCGAAACCACTGCACCGATTCTGTAACAGGAAGCGTCAACTTGCACTGCAACTGGTTTGTCAGAAACAAAGTGAACTAAGCATCTATCAATGCATTTTTAAGTTTTTGAAAAGCTACTTGGCACTCATCTGTCCCAACAAAGTGGACATTCTTGAGATGCAATGGAGCTGCGATATGTGGAGCATCCGGAACGAACCGAATATAATAGCTTATTTTCTCTATGACTGACTGCAATCCTGGGACATTGCGAGGAACTGGCAAATCTCGTATGGCTAGCAAATGCGAGTGAAGAGGATGTACACCTTGACTGACATGACCAAGATACTGCAACACAGATGTGAAAAAATCACTCTTGTCCAGTCTGCATTTAAGTCCTGCATCAGACAACACACGAAACAATGCAGGCGAATTTGCAGTGTGTTCTTCAGGTGTATGGCCTGCTACTACAATATCGTCCAAATAGTTTGAACAGTTTGGTACTTGAGGAGTCAGCTGTTCCAAACACCGTTGGCAAATGGCGGATGTGGAAGCACTGCCAAAAGGCAAACGCAAAAATTTAAACTGGATCGTCACCAATCCATCGCAGCACTTACATCCTTTTAACATAGGGGCTGCTGCTGCCGAGTTGTCGTCCTGGAGTGAGGTCCGGTAAGCGTGCGATTGGCTGATCTCGTCTCACAGCTTTCCCTTCTCTATCTTTCCCGACTGGTGTGCCGGCGCTTGACTTCACGCCGTAACAAAACCAAACTGAAGTAGTTTCTGTTTCATAAATCCTCCTGCTGCCAGTTTTATGCAGATCTTGAAGTGATTCCGGGAACCCTGCCATTCTCAGGCAAGTTTTTGGTTTGCGGGCGCTCAACTGCGCGGTCATCAGCGCCCTCAGGCAAGTATGCTTGTTAAGCACATCCTAATTCCCAAGGTCATTCTAGGAATCACCACTTTCTACCATGCTGAGGTCAAGGAGGGGAGAGGAGGGGAGGAGAGGGGAGAGGAGGGGAGGGGATGGGAGAGTAAAGTAAGGTAAGGTAAAGGTAGGGTTGGGTAGCAGAGGGCTCCCACGTCTGCAAATTTTGCATGAAGCATACCCCACCACATGTCCTACGCTTCCATCTTCCCTCTGCAACTATGTCTGTAATACTGACATCCAAAAATTAATTTAAGGAATCACTCAGATTTCAGCACATTGGCAACTTTGATTTCAAACTATATATCATTTCCCATGGATTACTGAAACGAGTAGATAGTGTATTTCTCTATGATTTATTGAAAACCAAGATCGGATTAGAAAATGTAAATAATTTAATAGGACTACTTATTTGTTGAAAACGAGTTTTTTTACCTTGAATACTATCACACAAAATAAGAAAACGTAAATAAAAGCAAGTCCACTTTCACATCCTACTTGCCCCTTTCAACAGAAGATGACTGTATTGCAAAATGGGTAGTACTCTATAAATAATTAAAAATCAACATCTGCTTGTAAAATATAAATAATGAAGTAGGAAATCATATTTGTTCAACATGAGTTTTCTCTTAAATACCGTAACAAAAACCCAGAAAACGCGAAATAATAACAAATCCGGTTTCACAACCGAGTTCCTCCAACCACCAACAGATGGCTGCGCTGAAAAATTGATCTTATTTCGATCTTTGTACCACACCATTAGATGGTTCCAACGTTAAAATTGCTTGACCACTGCTTCTATTCTTTGTCTGGGTTTATGGAACATCATAATAAGTAAACCTCATTTACCAAATTTCAGTAATTGTCAATTAATAACATAGTTTACATTGTGCTTGTCATGTCTTCTCACTTAATAACTGCTATTATCACATTCAGAAGCAATGTAGTACACCAACCTACATTATTATGCATTTTTACTATGTCAAAAATGTAGTCAATCTGACTGGGGTATTGTAAACTCGCTAGGTTTACCACTGTCCTGTATCACATGTACAAACAATGTAAGAAACTGATTCTGTGGTGTCACCGCCAGACACCACTCTTGCTAGGTGGTAGCCTTTAAATCGGCCGCGGTCCGTTAGTATACGTCGGACCCGCGTGTCGCCACTATCAGTGATTGCAGACCGAGCGCCGCCACACGGCAGGTCTAGTCTAGAGAGACTCCCTAGCAGGCGCCCCAGTTGTACAGCCGACTTTGCTAGCGATGGTTCACTGACTACATACGCTCTCATTTGCCGAGACGACAGTTTAGCATAGCCTTCGGCTACGTCATTTGCTAAGACCTAGCAAGGCGCCATATTCAGATACTATGAATGTATTCTGAACAGATAATATTGTGAATTATGTAACGTCAAGAGCGACGTTCATCATTAATGGATTAAAGTTAAGTATCGAACTAATTATGTCCGCTTTCTGAATTCTAATTCCTTGTCATGTTCCAGACCTCACGTCAGTATAGTTCTTCCCTCATAACGCCAGCCCACGTGAGCTAAAACGCGTGCATTTCGGCCTCCACAAGTAACACGGTATTGGCTCTTCTGCCAACACAACAGATTCTCGGACGAATAAATAAATACATCCATAGGTAGATGGCAGTACCAGAAATCAGTAGTTCCCATTATTACCAACAGATGGCTCTGCAGTACGAAGCACTACAGAGTCGTAAATTATTTTCCACAGCTAAGATATTGCAATACTCTAAAATGTCCGTAAAATATGTCGGAAGCGCAAAATGTGCAATGTCTGCACCGAGTATTCAGGGCTTAGTTGAGATTATGACATGCAAAAAGAACTGCAAGACTTAAATCAATTACTGAATTGTTCCATTGTTGAAAATAAAATAACCAAAAGAGTTATTTATTTTCCACATCTACGATGTCATAAAAAGTCTAAAGTATCTTCAAAATACGTCAGCAGCGCGAAAAAAGCGATGTTTACATAGCTAGTTGAGGAGAAGTGTAATCTTTAGACCACGATTTCGTACCGTCGCTAGTACATTGCTCCACAGTTTAAAAAACGCCACATAATTGAAAACTAATTATTTTTCGACATGTACGATGTTGAAAAATTTCGAAAATCACGAAATACATCAGCTGCTTGAGAAAGTGCGATGTTTACATTGATATTTCAGGTTAATACACGAAAAACGCTGAGGTCACAGTATTGCAAGGAAACGTCAGCAATGTAAAACAAAGAATGAGTTAATTTCCACATGTGCACGTAAAAATTAGTACCAAAAATTCTAAAGTATATACCCCAATGGTAGATTTCAAAGCCTAACAACAGGCGACATTTTAGACGCAAAGCCTAAAGATCTGATGTCATAAAACTAACTTGAGCAGACTTATAACAGCAGAAAAAGAAGAATTACCTAAGTAAGCAAATAGACAGACTTAATGCAACTAACTAGGCCTATTCACAACACACCCTCAAAGTACTGGGTGATCAAAAAGAAAGTATAAATTTGAAAACTTAATGAACCTCGGAATAATGTAGATAGAGAGGTAAAAATTGACACATGCTTGGAATGACATGGGGTTTTATTAGAAAAAAAAAAAAAAAAGATGAAGAACAAAGTTCACAAAATGTCCGACAGATGGCGCTGGACAGCAAAACGTCAGTGACTGCGCATGACAATCGTGTATAAAAGGAGCTGTAATGAGAGAGAGAATCAGATGTGCCAGCAGTCGCAGCATGTTGACGTTACCTGAAAAGGCGCTTTTAGTGAAGCTGTATCATCAGAATGGGGAATGCGTTAGTTCAGCGTTACGATCCTCTCGCCATTGGAAGGGGATTCGAACGGGTAAAGGTCCGTTGACAAATGCAGCTGTGGCGAGAATGATTTCGAAGTTCGAAGCCACGGGTTGTTTAGACGATAGACCCCATAGTGGCCGACCGAGCACAAGGCGTAATGCTGCAGAGACAGTTCAGGAAGAAATGGAGACTGTAGCGGGTACGTCTATGCATGGGGAAGTCAGAGCTCGTGCAGTCGCACGTCGCACCGGCATTCCATGCAGTACTGTTCGGCACTTAGGCGTACCCTCCGATGCTATCCGTACAAAATCCATCGGCATCATGAACTGTTACCTGTTAGTGAAGCGGAGGGCATTTGCGGTGTGGGCGTTTCAAAAGATGGCGGAAGATGACGATTGGTTGAGTAACGTGTTGTTGACCGACGAAGCTCATTTCACACTCCGAGTGTCTGTCAACGCCCATAACTGCAGAATTTGGGCTACTGAAAATCCTAGAACTGTCGTGGAAATTCCATTGCACGATGAGAAAGTCACAGTATAGGTTGGATTTACCACATCTACCGTTATCGGGCCTTTTTTCTTCGAGGAAATGCGTGATTCTGGTTTTGTAACTGCTACCATGACGGGTGAGATGTACGCCGATATGTTACAGAATCGCATCATCCCCAGCCTGGCTGATAAACACCTGCTGGAACGTAGGATGTTTATGCAGGATGGCGCTCCACCCCGCATTTCTAGATGCGTGAAAGATTTCTTGCGCGCGTCGTTTGGTGATGTTCGTGTGCACAGCCGCCACTTTCGTCATGCTTAGCCTCCCAGGTCCCCAGACCTCAATCCGTGCGACTATTGGCTTTGGGGTTACCTGAAGTCGCAAGTGTATCATGATCGACCGACATCTCTAGGCATACTGAAAGACAACATCCGACGCCAATGCCTCACCATGACTCCGAACATACTTTACAGTGCTGTTCACAACATTATTCCTCGACTACAGCTATTGTTGAGGAATGATGGTGGACATATTGAGAATTTCCTGTAAAGAACGTCATCTTTGCTTTGTCTTACTTTGTTATGCTAATTATTGCTATTCTAATCAGATGAAGCGCCATCTGTCGGACATTTTTTGAACTTATGTATTTCTTTGGTTCTAATGAACCCCCATGTCATTCCAAGCATGTGTGTCAATTTGTACCTCTCTATCTACGTTATTCCGTGATTTATTCATTTTTCAAATTTATATTGACTTTTTGATCACCCAGTATTTGTCACAGTATTAAAAAAAAAAAAAAAACCTCGAGCACTATTTTAGAAGGTAGGAAGTTAATATATCATGTTATTCACTAGAAACATTATAAACCAAACTAATCATGGTCAGTTATCGCTATTTTTACAAATGACTCAGGCTTACTGAAGGTTATGAATGTAACAGAGTTTGCTGTCAGAAGGTACTCTAAAAGCTTTTTTGATATAATTGCTCATACTGTTCTAAAACATACGCAAGAGAATCGAAAAGAGTGCTGTTCACGTATATAAGTAAAGATTGCTTCCGGTCTGTGCAGTAGTATTTCCTGAAATTGTGGCTTGCGAAACTAAAGGAAGGAAAGAATAAGGTGTTTGCATTACCAAAAATATTACTTAGACAACAGAAGAAGATGTAACATACAGCTTGCAAACACACGATCAAAGTCGGTAACAGTGAGAGAGGTGACATTTCCAAAGACAATGTAAGAGTCGATATCTCAGAAAAACCACTTACCATATGTCGTGGGACATCTCACACTTTGCAAGCACAAATTAAATATTTCCACATCTAAATTTTCTGCATAAATCATTAAATTACGTGTTTATCGTGATGTAAACAATTTCACTACGGAAATTCTATTTCGTACGACTTGAAGACAGAAAAAGCCGTTGTAACACGCCTAACGCAAGACACTGTATGACCACTTCCATTGCTATAAATGCTAAGCCAATACCACAACACTTATTAATGTGATGCAGTTCCCTATAACGTACAGATATGTAGACATAGTAGTTGTGGAAGTAGTCGTGTTCTAAAAATTTAGAGGAGCAAGAAATTAACGTTAGAGAGTCTACCAGTCCATGATGCTGCCTCAGCTAAAACATATGATTAATATCAAGTCCTCAACCACGTCTTTCATGATTCGGACCTCAAATAAGCAAAGTTTAAACAAAATGGCTCTAAACTTACGAGATGTGGTACCTCAACATTGCAGTGTGAAAGCATGACAGTGCCGTTTTGCAGAGACAAAAATATCGACGTCGTAATGAACGAAAAACAGAGACGAAATAATGTGATAGCAGCAACAAGAGCGGTGAAGCATAACCAATAGCTGTCGAAGTGAAGTAAGTATTATCCGTAACAGAGTAGCTGAAAAGAGTGATTCAAGTTATCGTGTAAATACCTGAACAGTCTTGCAGAGGAAACAAACACACGACCTGTTCTGCAGTGGTCCTTTGCCAGACAATACCCTGTTCAATTACATATCTGGTCACTTTATTTGCCTTTAAGGCGGTTACCAATAAAGTTGCCGCTCCTGGTCTTGTGATTTGCCATATGTAATACATTGTATATTAGCTTTACAACTGGAGCTAACCCACGCTAAACAGTCAACCTAACTTATTGTATAGTGTAGCCCCACAAGCGAACCTTACGCTCCACCTGTGAAAAACTTCATTGTACGACCGAAGACGACTAGTTCTGTTAATTAGATTTATAGTGTAGTTTCATGCGGTAGAATACGTAAAATGTGCATAAATTGATGGCGACATAGCACATTTCACAAAAAGTGGTTGCGAATAATAACGTAACCAAACAGCTACGGACAGACTGTGCCACCGACGGTATTGTGGAGGAAAACGCTCCCCTGTTTTAATATAGCAATTCTGTGGGATTCAGGGTAGCTTATTACAGCCGTATGGAGATAAAATATAGACAAATCCGACCCAGCGCTAGCAGCACTGACGGCGTCACAGCATAAAAATATCGGAGGCAAGTTACGGGATTGGCTGCTGACATAGTGCTCTCAAACCATATCATTCTGCGTTCTTTTTTCTTTTTTTGGGGTGGAGGGGTGGTCATCAGTCACCTAATTGGTTTGATGAGACCCACCGCGAATTCTTCTCCTGTGCCACCCTTTTCATACAGAGTGGAAATTGAAACTTACGTCCTCAATTATTTTCTGGATGTGTTCCAATCTCTGTCTTCCCCTATAGTTTGTACCCTCTACAACCCCCTTTAGTAACACGGAAGCTATCCCTTATGTCTTAACAAATGTCCTAACACCTGTCGCTTCTTGTCAGTGTTCTCCATATGTTTCTTTCCTCGCCGATCTGCGGAGGACTTCCTCATTCCTTATCTTATCAGTCCACCTAATTTTCAGAGTTCTTCTGCTGCATTACATATCAAAGGCTTCAATTCTTTTCTGTTCCGGTTTTCCCACAGTCCATGTCTCACTACCGTACAACACAGTGTTTGGAACGTACATTCCCAGAAATATTTTTTTTTTTATATTAAGGCCTGTGTTTGATACTAGTAAACGTCTGTTGGCCAGGAATGGCCTTTTTGCCAGTGCTAGTCTGGTTTTTATGTCCTCCTTGCTCCGTCGATCACGGATCGTTCAGCTGATTAGGTAGCAGAATTCGATAACGTAGTGATCGCCAATGCTGATGTTAAGTTTTCTGCTGTTCTCATTTCCGATACTTCTCACTCCTTTCGTCTTTCTCTGATTTACTCTCAGTCCATGTTCTGTACGCGTTAAACTGTTCACTGCACTTAACACATTCCGTAATTCTTCTTCACTTTAACTGAGTATAGTAATGTAATCAGTCCATCTTATCATTTATATCCTTGCACACTTAATTTTAATGTCACAGTTCTTTTATTTTCCCTCATTGCTTCTTCGACGTATAGATTGAGCAGTAGGGGCAGACGACTAACCCCTACCTCACACCCTTTTTAATCATACCACTTCGTCCGTGGTCTTCTAGTCTTATTCTTACCAATCGGTTCTCACATATATTGTATGTTGCCCCTCTTTCCCTATAGCTTGCCCCTGTTTTCTCAGAATTTAGAATATCTTGCACCATTTTTCACCGTCCAACGCTTTTTCCAGATAGACAAATCCAATGAACGTGTTTTGATTTTTCTTCAGCCTTGCTTCCATTGTCAAGACCAATGTCAGAACTGCCTCTTGGTGCTTATACCTTTCCGAAAGCGAAACTGATCGTCATTTGACATCCTCAGTTTTCTTCTCCATCCTTTAGTATTTTCGGAATTGTGTGAATGACGTTTTTCCGAAAGTCTGATGGTATGTCGCCAGTCTAATGCATTCTACATACCAACGCGAATATCCCTATTCTTGCCACTTCCCCCATTAATTTTATAAATTCTGATGGAATGTTATCTATCCCTTCTACATTATTTGATCTTCAGTTGTCCGAAGCTCTTTTGAATTCTAATACTGAAACCTCTATCTCTTATATATATCGACTCCCGTTTCTTCTTCTAACACGTCATCAGATAAGTCTTTTCCTTGTAGAGGCTTTCATTGTAGTCTTTCCACCTATGCGATCCCTCTTCTGCATTTAAGAATGGAAGACACTTTTAATGTTCCCGCCCTTCATTTTAATTTTATCGAGGATTGTTTTGGTTGTGTTGACTTGTCTGTAGGCTGAGCCCGTCCTTTTGACAGCCATTTCTTTTTCGATTTCTTAACATGTGTCAAGCAGCAATTTAGCCTTAGATTCCTTACACTTTCTATTTACTTTGTTCCTAAGTGATTTGTATTTCGGTACTACTGAATTTTTACTTCTTTCTTTCGCGATCTGCTCAAGTATTTCTCCTGTTATCCATGGTTTCTTCTCAGTTACCTTCCTTGTACCTACTGTTTTCTTTCCAACTTCTGTGACTCCCGTTTCAGAGATTTCTGTTCCTCTTCAGCTGAACTGCCTACTGAGATATTCCTTATGGCAGTATCTATAACTTCAGAGAACATCAGGCGTATCTCTTCAATTCTTAGCACTTCCGTATCCCATTTCTTTGTGACTAGCCATTTAAACTCCAGCACACTCTTGATCGTTACTAAATTGTGATCTGAGTCTATACCTGCTTCTGCGTAAGCCTTAAAATCCAATATGTTACTTCAGAGTCTCTGGCTGACCATGATACAATCTAACTGAGATCTTCGTGTACCTTCCGGCCTTATCCAAGTATACCTCATCCTCTTGTAGTTCTTGAGTGGAGTAGCCGGTATTTGTTACAGAACTGAATTGTTCTCTTTATCCTTCCGTTTCTACTAGCAAGCCCATACTGTCCCGCAGTTATTTCTTTTACCCCTTCCTTAAAACCGCATTCCAATCCCCGAAGAGTGTTAAATTTTCATCTCCCTTTACGTACTGAATTACCCGTTCAATATCATCATAAACTTTCTCTATCTCTTCAAATGGTTCAAATGACTGTGAGCACTATGGGACTTAACTTCTAAGGTCATCAGTCCCGTAGAACTTAGAACTACTTAAACGTAACTAACATCCATGCTTGAGGCAGGACTCGAACCTGCGACCGTAGCAGTCGCTCGGTTCCAGACTGTAGCGCCTAGGACCGCTCGGCCACCCCGCCCGGCTCTTCATCCTCTGGTTGTGGCATCAGCTTATTTACCTGAACTATTCCTGTCAGTGTTGATTTGCTGTCGATTCTGATGAGAACAACGCTATCACTGAACTATTCACAGTAACTCAGTTCCTCTCCTACCTTCCGATCCCTAAGGAGGCCTAGTCTCATTACATCATTTTCTGTTTCTGTTGCTGTTACCCTATACTCTTAGGACCAGAAATCCTTGTCTTCTTTGCACTTCAGTTCACTTTCCCCAACTATACCTAGACTGAGCCTCTGCATTTCGCTTTATAGATTTTATAGCTTCCATACTAGGTTCAAATCTCTGACATTCCACGTCCCAAAGCGCATAACGTCAGCTTTTCTCTGGTTAACCAATATTTTCCTCAAGGTCACCTCCCCTTTGGCACTACCGAATGGGGCACTAGTCCGGAATCTTTTGCCAATGAAGAGAAATCATGAGACATTTTTCAGCTATTAGCCACATATCCTTTCGATACACATTAAGTGTATTTAATGTAGTGGTTTCCACTGCCTTCTGCATCCCTATGCCGTTGATCATAGCTGATTCTTCCGCCTTTTAGGGACAGTTTCCCACTGCGTGGTCAAGAGAGTGTGCTGAATGCCTGTCTGCAGCTCCGCCCTCTTTGACAAGGCCGTTGGCAGAACGAGGATTAATTCTTATGCTGGAAGTCATCGTCGCCATTGCTAATGATTTTTATTCAAAATCATAGCAGTGGTGAAGATCGAACCCGGGACTGAGGACGTTTTGGTAACTAGTCGAAGGCGCTACTCCTTGACTAAGGGTGTATGCTGTTCTCCATATATCATAAATATCGCATGGATGACTGTATACAAGTATTTAGCGCTTCATCAAGCCTGTCAGCTAATGACGTAATAGTGGCATATACCGATGGCGATGTATATACTGTTTAAGATACAAAGATATTATAGACAATGGTTCCAAGTGTGCATGATTTAAATCAACTGGGAAGGTTGGAAATTTTTGTATTCGAACCCGGGTCTCCTACTTACTAGGCATATGCACTGACCACTGCGCAATTCGAACACATCGGTCATCGTAACTGCACGCACTACCCAAGCACTCCTCCAATGAGACCCCAACATTCAACTTACCTTCACACAGCTAATACAGTACGAAACTATAATGTTACTTTAAATCCGTCTTGATTGCAAATTTTTTATTATTCATATGACCGGTTTCGGTTCATTCATTTATGTGACGTAGCATGTGAAAGTTGCTGAATTGGACGGGTTACTCCTGTAACTTAAATATCAGATCTGAAGATGGTTCTGAATGAACCGAAACCGGTCATATGAATAATAAAAAATTTGCAATCAAGACGGATTTAAAGTAACATTATAAAATCACTGATTGCTGTTATCCCATAAGACATTATGTCTGTTTTTGCACAGTACGAAACTTCCTGGCAGATTGAAACTGTATGGCGGACCGAGACTCGAACTCGGGTTTCATTCTGGAAACATCCCCCAGGCTGGGGCAAACCCATGTCTCCGCAATATCCTTTCTTCTAATTCTGCAAGTTACGCTGGAGAACTTCTGTGTAGTTTGAAAGGTAGAAGAAGAGGTACTGGCGGCAGCTGTGGGGGAGGGTCGTGAGTCGTGCTTTGGTAGCTCAGATTTGTCAGCACGCTAGCTGAAGCGTGTTCAGTCAGAGGGTTATTCGCCTTCTGAAATGAAAAAAAAAAAAAAGAACTGAGGTTATGGAAGGACGATGAGCTTGAACAAGCGTCATGGGCCGTCCGCCCCGAACAAAGAGAGCGAACAGTCACGAACAAATTGAGATCAAGGGAAAAACAAGATGGTAGAGTACTTTCCCGCGAAAGCCATAGGTCCCGAGTTCGAGTCTCGGTCCGGCACACAGCTTTAGTCTGACAGGAAGTTTCATATCAGCGCACTCTCCTCTGCAGAATGAAAATTATATTCTGGAACTAATGCTGTGCCCCTTGCTTATGAGCCTCATTACTCGCAGCATTTCGTCAATTCCCTTAAGAGTTTGCGTCTGGTGTGCATCTGCACTAAAGAAATCATTGACCAACCTCACCTTAATTATATGCCTCAAGTAATGAGAATACTGAGCATTTCGTTCAATTTTAGTTGGGCCCGTCAACAGAAAATAATACATGTATGCTATGTCATAAATTCTTTATTGATAAGATAGGTCACGAGAAAGTGTTATAGAAATCATCAAAGTTGATTAGCTAATTTTTAAAGAAGGTTAGTACGATGTTTGTTGTGGTCATTTATCTTGATATCCAACGTGATTTTCTCAATAGGTCTGACTTTTTTGTAAATCAGAAATTTAATTTTCCGTGTCAACCAATTATTATAACAATATAAAAATTCATTTTTCGAATATTTTCTAGCTATATTTTATACCTCGCTGTATGCTCTCGACTTCATCACAAAAGAATTTATTTTCAGATCATTGAAACAAAATGGTAGCTTCCATATTCATATTAATAACACAAAAAGTTGTAATTTTGAAATACTAGTGAATACGCTTTCCGATTAGGTATCTAAAAGTACTAGATGGATAGCTACCAATCGTTTGAGATACTACAAGGTTTGTAAACTATCTGTCAAATTTAATTCCTATAACACAAGTTTTAAACTCAGTGAATCAGTTGCATCAAAAATGGCAGTTTTAGAATCTTGCTCCATCCCGTATAAACTGCTGCGAATCCCCAGCTTATACACAAATCAATAAAAGTGTTGCGTCACCTCGGTTCCAAGGGTTCCGGAACCTGTACAGAAAATTGGAATAGAGTTCAACATAAACATCATTCCCACCGATTTCCGCCCTCATGGAAATACCACATTGCATGTTGTACCACCATACTGCGAGACCTTCAGAGGTGGTGCTCCAGACTGCTGTACGCACCGGTACCTCTTATACCCATTAGCACGTCCTCTAGCACTGATGCATCTCTGTATTCGTTTTGGCACACTATCCACAAGTTCATCAAGGCACTGTTGGCCCAGAGTGTCGCACTCCTAAACGGCGATTCAACATAGATTCCTGAGAGTGGTTTATGGGTCACGTCGTCCATAAACAGCCATTTTCATTCTACCTCAGGCATGTTCTATAGAGTTCGTGTCTGGACAACATGCTGGTCACTCTAGTCGAGCAATGTCGTTATTCTGTAGGAAGTCATTCACAAGATGTGCACGATGGGGGCGCGAATTGTCGTCCATGAAGACGAAAACCTCGCCAACATGCATCGGAGGATAGCATTCACGTACCGTACAGCTGTTGCGGCGATTTCCATGACCACCAGCGGCGTACGTCGGTCACACATAAAGCCTCCCCAAAACAGCAAGGAACTCCGACATTGCTGCACTCGCTGGACGGTGTGTATAAGGCGTTCAGTCTGACTGGGTTTCCTTCAAACAAGTCCTCGAGGATTGTCTGGTTGAAGGCATACGTGACACTCATCGGTGAAGAGAACGTGATGCCAGACCTGAGCGGTCCATTCGGCGTGTTGTTCGGTCCATATGTACCGCGCTGCGTGGTGTCATGGTTGCAAAAATGTACCCCGCCATGTACGTCGGGAGTGTAGTTGCACACCATGCAGCCTATTGCGCACAGTTTGAGTCGCAACACGACGTCCTGTGGCTTCTCGAAAAGCATTATTCAACATGTTGGCGTTGCTCTCAGGGTTCCTCCGAGCCACAGTCCGTAGGTAGCGGTCATCCAATGCAGTAGTAGCCCTTGGGTGGCCTGAGCGAGGCCTGTCACCGACAGTTCCTGTCTCTTTGTATCTCCTCCGTGTCCGAATAACATCGATATGGTCCACTCCGAGACGCCTGGACACTTCCCTTGTTGAGAGCCCTTCCTGGCACAAAGTAACAATGCGGACGCGATCGAACCGCGGTATGGACCGTTTAGGCATGGTTGAACTACAGAACTGGTTGAACTGGTAGAATGACTGGAGCCGATCGTCTGTCGGGACCCGTCCGTCTAACAGGCGCTGCTGATGCACGGTTGTTTTTGTCTTCTGGCGGTTTTAGTGACATCTCTGAACAGTCAAAGAGACTGTGTCTGTGATACAATAATCAAAGTCAACGTCTATCTTCAGAAGTTCTGGGAACAGGGGTGATGCAAAACTTTTTTTGATGTGTGTATATGACACGACTTTTGGCTAACTGTATGAAAGAAGATAGTGTCTTTTATCTTTCCTCCCGATGAATGAAGACCCATAGTTAGTAGCGAACGTGGACATCGCAGGCTAAGCAACGTCCCACAGGTACCCCATTTGATTGACAGCCACACAAAACGACCGTCATCTGGGCATAAGTATTGCAGGTCTACATCCATTAAAAATTTTTTGCTATTCAATTATATTTTCCACACTTCCCTCAGTTACCAAACTGACGATTTCTTGAGACGTCAGGGTGTGTCCTATGAACCAATTCCTTCCTTTAGTCAAATTTTGCCAGGAATTCCTTTTTTCCCTCTTTCGATTCAGTACCTCCCCATCTGTTATTAGATCTGTCCATCTAAATTCTAACATTCTTGTGTAGCACCACATTTCAATACTTTCTACTCTCTTATTGTTTGAAGTGCTTGCTATTGCCGTCGCGCGTATTAAATCCTTCCTGCTTCGGCTGTCATTAGTTATATTGTTAAGCAAATAGAAAAATCGTCGCTTACTTTTAGTCTGATTCCCTCAAAATCGGCTGATTCAAATCGCCTACATTCCATAACCCTGGTTATACTTTTTTGATTTTTATCTTATAATATCTTTTGAAATTATTGTCGATTTCGTTCAGTTGCATTTGCAAGTCCATTGCAGTCTTTCAGACTCTTACAGTATCAATAGCAAACCAAATAAATTTTCACTTGTTCTGCGAAACCTTTCAAACTTTTCCTCAGTTTTCTTAACGACTTGCTAACGTACAGGTTGTATGACGTCGAGGAGAGGCTACAAATCTACATCTACATCTGCATACATACTCCGCAATCCACCATATGGTGCGGGGCGGAGAGTACCTCGTACCACAACTAGCATCTTCTCTCCCTGTTCCACTCCCAAACAGAACGAGGGAAAAATGACTGCCTGTATGCCTCTGTACGAGCCCTAATCTCTCTTATCTCATCTTTGTGGTCTTTCCGCGAAATGAAAGTTGGCGGCAGTAAAATTGTACTGCAGTCAGCCTCAAATGCTGGTTCTCTAAATTTCCTCAGTAGCGATTCACGAAAAGAACGCCTCCTTTCCCCTAGAGACTCCCACCCGAGTTCCTGAAGCATTTCCGTAACACTCGCGTGATGATCAAACCTACCAGTAACAAATGTAGCAGCCTGCCTCTGAATTGCTTCTACGTCCTCCCTCAATCCGACCTGATAGGGATCCAAAACGCTCGAGCAGTACTCAAGAATAGGTCGTATTAGTGTTTTATAAGCGGTCTCCTTTACAGATGAACCACATCTTCCCAAAATTCTACCAATGAGTCGAAGACGACTATCCGCCTTTTCCACAACTGCCGTTACATGCTTGTCCCACTTCATATCGCTTTGCAATGTTACGCCCAAATATTTAATCGACGTGACTGTGTCAAGCGCTACACTACTAATGGAGTATTCAAACATTACGGGATTCTTTTTCCTATTCATCTGCATTAATTTACGTTTATCTATATCTAGAGTCACCTGCCATTCTTTACACCAATCACAAATCCTGTCCAAGTCATCTTGTATCATGCTACAGTCACTCAACGATGACACCACAGCATCATCAACAAACAGCCGCACATTGTTATCCACCCTGTCCAAAATATCATTTATGTAGATATAAAACAACAGCGGACCTACCACACTTCCCTGGGGCACTCCAGATGATACCCTCACCTCCGATGAACACTCACCATCGAGGACAACGTACTGGGTTCTCTTACTTAAGAAGTCTTCGAGCCACTCACATACTTGGGAACCAATCCCATATGCTCGTACCTTAGTTAGGAGTCTGCAGTGGGGCACCGAGTCAAACGCTTTCCGAAAGTCATGGAATATGGCATCCGTCTCATACACTTAATCCATGGTTCGCAAGATATCATGTGAAAAAAGGGCGAGTTGCGTTTCGCAGGAGCGATGCTTTCTAAAGCCGTGCTGATGCATGGACAGCAACTTTTCTGTCTCAAGGAAATTCATTATATTCGAACTGAGAATATGTTCGAGAATCCTGCAACAAACCAATGTTAAGGATATTGGACTGTAATTTTGAGGATGCGTCCTTCTACCCTTCTTATACACAGGGGTCACCTGCGCTTTTTTCCAGTCGCTCGGGACTTGACGTTGGGAAAGAGATTCGCGATAAATGCAAGCTAAGTAAGGAGCCAGTGCAGTAGAGTACTCTCTGTAAAACCAAATTGGAATCCCATCAGGCGCTGGCGATTTATTTATTTTCCACCCATTCAGCTGCTTCACAACCCCAGGGATATCTATCACTATGTCCTCCATACGGGAATCTGTACGAGACTCAAACGGCGGTATGTTTGTACGATCCTCCTGCGTGTCCCACTCACTTCTCAATCAATGTTTTCTTTCATATCCTTCGACTTTGATAACACTAGGCGGTTTCTGTACAAGCTATATACAATTACCTGTTACCTTCAGAATGAAATACGTTCTATAAATCAACTACTTTTAATAGATCACTTCCAAAAACTTTTTCTCTAACTTGGCCTGATTTTATTCCACTAGATTCCAGCAGTCTAATTTTGCTCTTGTTTATAGTCACCTCGTCACCACTTTTAAAGACTCTATCCTTACTGTTCAACTGCACTTGTAACTCCATTGCCGTTTCTCAGATACTTAACATGTCATCGGAAAACCGCAAAGTCTGCTTTTATTCTACGTGAAGTTTCCAAACTTTTGCTTTAGTTTCGAAACATTTATCCCGCAATTCTTACTGATTTCTCAACGTACGGATTGAAAACATCCGACAGGGGCTACAGCCCTGTCTCACCCTCTTGTAAACCACTGCTTCCCGTTCATGCCTTTGTCTCCAATAACTTCAGTCTAGTTTCTGTACAAGTTGCAAACAACTTTTCCTTGACGGTAACTCACTCTTGCTACCTTCACAAAGATATGTAGGTTGTTTTATATTAAAAAACTAGAAACACGCCTCGATTGCGAAAAAAGCACCTAGTGTTAACCTGACGCGCTGCGATGTTCAAGGTTCTTAAATACGTAGGTTTTTTTTTAACTTGAGACAACTCAATATCTCGAAAAAGACGCACCGTGCGAAAGAAAATGTTCTAGGTGAAAAGATAATATTCCTAAAGGGTACATCTGCCTATGCGAGAAAGGCCATCTCCTAACCGCCCCTCCTGCGTGGGTGGGGTCAACTTCGTATTTTCAAATGGGAACCCCTCATTTTTTTTCATATTCGGATTCTCCGCCAAAAAATATGTACGTTCTACTCAAATCGCTTTTCCCATTCGTGTTAGATGGCACTGTAATCAGCAAATATCAAGTGTGCCTGTTTTTGCAATTAAAACGTGGGGCATACGATTCTACATTTTATTTACGATGTGAATGTAAGCCTTTGTTTACGACGATGAAACGTTACAGGAGGAGATTTAGGCGTACGCGGCCAACGGTGTATAGACCATTCATTGACAATACAGAAGTTGTTACGAGTAGTATAGACGGGGCGCAAGTGATTGAGCAAGCCCCATCTGAGTTTTGCGGGTGTGTTCTGAATTTTACAGTTACAAAGAATCATACAGCTTATTATGGTAACGGTTGGATCACTGCTGCAGTTGTGCGGTATCCTGCTGATATAGTGAAAGACGTTGTAGGTCTGGAGAATTGAAATAGTAGAGATGTGAGTGCCTATCGCACATTTCACGTGAACGAGGTGTACAACCGGGACATGCGTATTTTACGTCAACCATGCCATTTGTTGTTAGGATCGGTAATAATAGTAAGCTAGCATTAGGTTCTTTTCGCACTCAAAATAAAGTACCTATCCTTTCCTTATCTCCTGTGTTTTTTTAAACAATACACATTGTGTAAGGTGCAATATTTTTTTGGCTTACTTATTCTAGGATTGAAGACAACTGTGTAAGTTGAAATGACATGTTTAACGTCGCAATTTTAGCATAAAAATACACACTTTTACAAAGTTTTCAATGTGACAACAAAAACAGTTGTCAGGATAACGCATCTCATCAACATCAAAAAGTGAAATAATCCTGAACACAACAATACTAAATATTAACTCTCAGAAGGTTAAATTGTACTGAACACGACAATATTAAAGTTTAACTAGAAGGATCTTTACAAAATTGTTCCTACACTTACGTTAAGATGTTGGTCAGTACTATGAAAATCATCCGATTCCGGTTCAAAGCTCAGTACTATTTTAAGATGACAATCAAGTCTACGGTGGATGGTTGGTTATGTGACAAATTGAGCAAAATATTACCCAAGGTCGCTCGAGTTTACAGTGGACACAAACTGATGAACCAACAAGCTGACGCCTCTTCACACAGCATTTACCTTAAGCTGCGATGAGCTTTCCTCTGCTAGGCCGCTCCCTTCCGCTGAAATTCCTATAAAACTAATTACACCTTTGCTGAATTCTCCAGCAGAAACTTTCCCTATGTTTCTCGTTAGGCGAGGGAACATGTACTCATCCCTAGTCTTAGAATTTGGCGATATACACGCGCATGGTTGGAGCAGCGTACATATTACAATGACCTCTCAGTTCTCGCAAGAACAATTAACTAATTGACTGGTTCGTTACTCCACGGTTGGAGCTAAACGATGCTACAGGTAATTTCTAGCTGGATATCAGACGCTGTGAACGCAGTGTTCACACAAATTACTCTTCTGCATTATACAGAGCGTTATGCACTACGTTCTGCGCTTGACGCCAGTTCATACAAGAGTCCCCGAAAATTTCCTTCTTGTCTTACACATAGCTGAACGGTCTCTCCACCTGGGTTCTTCCGTTCTTCAAGTCGCGGCTTTTTTCGACCAATAGGAGCGTTCCTCTTATGTTATGGAAACCCTCTCTACCATTCGCAAGGTCCCTCCCATTAAACTGTCTCGAAACTTTGGCACTTTTCTCCTTCCTAGCGCGTTTCCGCCAACAGACTTTTGTGCCCATTCCAGATTCCTGACGTGACTACCACTCGTTGGACACATTATCCAAAATGCGTCACTGGTCTTGTTTCTTATCCACTTGGAATTCCGAAATACAGTTTTCTAAAAGCTTTCTTTCCTGTCCTCCCTCAGATGAGCCGTTATACTCGCTCTCCCCATCTGAGTCACCTGGTCAGTCGTTGACTTTCAGCCTGGGACACCCCTTTAAGTGGTTTCCGTGGTACCCCTTGTAGTGTGGCCTTGCCTCAGCGTCGTCACCTCTGAATTCCAAACTAAAAGGCCTCTCTCTGCTTGTTTCACCTTCCACTCAAACATGCATTATAGGAATGGTTTGTTAATTACCGTCGATAGAATGTCATCCCTTTTTGCATTACATACTGCTAGGCAAATTTCCTCATTACCGCCAAATTAAGTTAGGTGTCATATTCACCTTCCTGGCGCGATGTATAAAGTTCTCATGTAAGGTGCGAATCTGACCATTATTCTTCCACCTTGCAATTGATCTTGCCAAAAGCCGAGAAGCGATTCTTCTTGGTGTTGCAGTTCTCACGAGCACCCCGAGATGAAGTAGCTCTGGGCGTATCTGTGGGCTAAAGCGCGTGATTTGTGCACGCGCAGTACTGCGCTGGACGTGACCTTGGGTGTAGCGGTTGGTACTGTTGTTCAAACATTATTTGAGCGCTGCAAATGTTATTGTTCAGTACAAATAATATAGCTAGACAATTCTGGCAAATAAGCTACTTGTAGAGTAACGTAGTTTTCTGTTTCCTACGGTGTTGATTGTTGGTGAGTCCCCAAACCATCAGAATCCTTGATTTCGGTTGCCGCCTTCGAACCTCTCTGTCAGGGTGACTGATTTCGATGTGTGTTTCCATTCAACCACCGTAACTCTCGCGTTGGTCGCTGTGCAACTACCGGCGGAATAAAAACCACAACCATTGTAATACGACAGAATATCCATGAAGTGATAGTGACAGGCGCTCATACATGGATACTCACCGAAATCAAACATCTGTATTGTGACAGAGAAGGGAACTCCTCGAAACGAAGCACACCAGTATACCAGTGGCAAGGGGACTCACCCACCTCAAGCATACAAACGGGGACAGGAAACTGTAACATCTATGTCGGTGTTGCTGGATCACACTGTACGTAGGTTCTAACGAGACACTAAAATGGCTAACCATATTACACCGTATAGTTAAATTTCCAAGACTAAAGCAAATTTCGAAGATATATGTCAGTAAATACTGTAGTTGTAGCTATAGTCTTCAGTCCAGAGACTGGTTTGACGCAGCTCTCCATGCTACTCTACCCTGTGCAAGCTTCTTCACCTGCGAGTGCCTACTGAGACTTATATCCTTCTGAATCTGCTTAGTGCATTCATCTCTTGGTCCCCCCTTACGATGTTTCCCCTCCACGCTTCCCTCCAGTACTAAATTGATGATCCCTTGATGCCTCAGAATCTGTTCTACTCTTCTTCTAGTCAAGTTGTGCCACAAATTCCTTTTCTCCCCAATTCTACTCAGTACCTCACATTAGTTACGTGATCGACCCATCTAATCTTCAGCATTCTTCTGCAGTACCACATTTCGAAAGCTTCTATTCTCTTATTATTTAAACTATTTATCGTCCATCTTTCAGTTCTATTCATGGCTACACTCCATACAGATACTTTCAGAAAAGACTTTCCGACAAATCTATACTCGATGTCAACAAATTTCTCTTATTCCCAAACGCTTTCCTTGCCAATGCTGGTCTACACTTTATATCATCTCTACTTCGACCATCATCAGTTATTTTGCTCCCCAAATAGCAAACCTCATCCACTACTTTAAGTGTCTCATTTCCTAATCTAATTCCCTGAGCATCACCTGATTTAATTCGACTACATTCTATTATCCCCGTTCTGCGTTTGTTGATGTTAATCTTATATCCTCTCAAAACAATGTCTATTCCGTGAAAATGTTCTTCCAGGTCCTTTGCTGTCTCTGACTCAATTACAATGTCATCGGATATCCTCAAAGTTTTTATTTCTTCTCCATGGATTTTAATTCCTACTCCGAATTTTTCTTTTGTTTCCTTTACTGCTTGCTCAATATACAGATTGAATAACATCGGGGATAAGGTACAACCCTGTCTCACTCCCTTCCCAACCACTGCTTCTCTTTCATGACCCTCGACTCTTATAATTATCATCTGGTTTCTGAACAAACTGTGAATAGCGTTTCGCTTCCTGTATTTGGCCCTGTCACCTTAGGAATCGAAAGAGAGTATTCGAGTAAATATTGTCAAAAGCTTTCTGTAAGTCTACAAATGCTAGAAATGTAGGTTTGCCTTCCCTTAATATATTTTCTAAGATAAGTCGTAGAGTTAGTATTGCCTCACCTGTTCCAACATTTCTACGGAATCCAAACTGATCTTCCCCGTGGTCGGCTTCTATCAGTTTTTCCATTCGTCTCTAAAGAATTCGTTTCAGTATTTTACCGCCGTGACTTATTAAACTGATAGATCGGTAATTTTCACATCTGTCAACACCGGATTTCTTTGGGATTGGAATTATTATATTGTTCTTGAAGTCTGAGGGTATCCCGCCTGTCTCATACATCTTGCTCACCAGATGGTAGAGTTTTGTGAGGACTGTCTCTCCCAAGGCCGTCAGTTGTTCTAATGGTGTGTTGTCTACTCCCAGGGCCTTGTTTCGACTCAGGTCTTTCAGTGCTCTGTCAAACTCTTCACGCAGTATCGTATCTCCCATTTCATCTTCATCTACATCCTCTTCCACTTCCATGATATTGTCCTCAAGTACGTCGCCCTTGTATAGACCATCTATATACTCCTTCCACCTTTCTGCTTTCCCTTCTTTCCTCAAATGGCTCTGAGCACTATTGGACTCAACTGCTGTGGTCATCAGTCCCCTAGAACTTAGAACTACTTAAATCTAACTAACCTAAGGACATCACACACATCCATGCCCGAGGCAGGATTCGAACCTGCGACCGTAGCAGTCGCACGGTTCCAGACTGCGCGCCTAGAACCGCGAGACCACCGCGGCCGGCTCTTCTTTCCTCAAAACTGGGTTTCCATCTTAGCTCTTGATATTCATACAGGTGGCTCTCTTTTCTCCAAAGGTCTCTTTAATTTTCCTGTAGGCAGTATCAAAAATAAAATGGCTCATGCATCTTGCTGTCCGCCCCTGGTAGCTGAGTGGTTAGCGTTTTGTCAGGGCTGGTTCTGCCTCACGGTAGTTCAGCGTGTTCCGTCAGAGGGCTGCGTGTTCTCTATAATAGAAATCCTGAGTGAAGGAATCAGTGATCAACTTGAACGGATGTCTTGTGACGTCCACCCAGACCAAAACACATCGAACTATATCGAACAAAATGAAGAATAAAGTGGTCAGCGCGACGGAATGTTATGCCTAACGGCCCGGGTTCGATCCCGGCTGGGTCGGAGATTTTTCCGCTCAGGGACTATGTGTCGTGTTGTCCTTATCATCATCATTTCATCCCCATCGACATGCAAGTGGCCGGCCGGTGTGGGTGAGCGGTTCTAGGCGCTTCAGTTTGGAACCGCGCGACCGCTGCGGTCGCAGGTACGAATCCTGCCTCGGGCATGGATGTGTGTGATGTCTTTAGGTTAGTTAGGTTTAAGTAGTTCTAAGTTCTAGGGGACTGATGACCTCAGATGTTAAGTCCCATAGTGCTCAGAGCCATTTGAACCATTTGACACTCAAGTCGCCGAAGTGGCGTCACCTCGAAGGACTTGCACAAGGTGAACTGTCTACCCGACGGGAGGCCCTAGCCACACGGCATTTCCATTTCCATAAATCTAGCTCACCAGATGGTAGAGTTTTGTCAGGGCTGGCTCTCCCAAGGCTATCAATATTTCTAATGTAATGTTGTCTACTCCCGGAGCCTTGTTTCGTCTTAAGTCTTTCAGTGCTCAGTCAAACTCTTCACACAGTATCGTATCTCCCACTTCATCTTCAGCTACATCCTCTTCTATTTCCGTAATATTGTCCTCAAGTACATTGCCGTTGTATAGACCCTCTATATACTCCTTCCACCTTTCTGCTTTCCCTTCTTTGCTTAGAACTGATTTTCCGTCTGAGCTCTTGATATTCGTACAAGGGGTTCCCTTTTCTCCAAAGGTCTGTTTAATTTTCCTGTAAGTAGCATCTACGTTACCCCTAGTGATATATGCTACACACATTTATTTCATTTTATTATTTGTTGACGATTACACCTTTGTAATGAATTTAAAGTTAAAACGCGGTATCTGCTCAGCTGGTGTAGTTCTGAAGTGGCGCGGCGCTGAAGCGTTGTCAGTTAGCCCAGCGGCCTCCGTCGGCCCTGCTCAGCCGTCGCAGGGCGCAACTTTCACTGAGGCGCTGCTCGGCTCGTGAGCTGAGCTCGGGGGCGCTTATACCAGAGCAGCGGCCCTCGGCTCTGCCGCTGCCTCGCCCCCCTCCCTCCCCACCCCCTCCCCATCCCCCTTGTTTTGTACGAGATTCTTCTAATTGGCCTAATAACCGCCAGCGCGCCTCACTTAAGGGCCTCTCATTTGGCGGCCCCGTGTTTGCATGCAAATGCTATGAGATACGAGAGCGCCGGCCTTTGTGCGCCCTGCAGCGCGGCGTATGGGCGCCGCCTCAGCCCTTCAGCCCTTCAGCTCTGCAGGGCTGGCGGGACGCAGAGCTGCAACACCTCCCGCCAGAACACGCCGCCGTCTGCTCCTTTTACCCGCCGCACCGCGGACTAATTAGATAGCACTGCCCTGCTCGGCTACGGCCACACCCGTCGTTTAGTTCCCAAATGTACCGGGAGTCCGCTGATACTCGGCGCGGTCTTCTGACGCACCGGAATTGGTAATTGAATGGCTGGTGGTCTGCATGCATGTAAACATAGAGAACGCCAAGGAAGTCTGACCCGGGCGCAGTAGTGCAAAAAATATGAAACGACGAATTGCTGCATCTAAATATGTTGGTGGCTACATCTGCATCCACCACCACCAGCGACAATGCGGAACAGCTGCGCCGGCTAATATCTCGGGGTCTCACTGCAGCCGTTCAACCGAAGACAGGCATTTAGAAAGAGGAAAGAGTTGCCACCCGAGAACTACGGAATGATCCTGATACACTCATTATACCTGTGGACATAGGAAATGCCATCGTACTATCTCCGCTGTCAGAGCACAACTGCGATACGTACAACTTACTTCAGTATCCACCATACTGGAAATGAAAAGAGACCCAACCAACCAAGTAAAGAGGAACACCATCGAGCTTCCGTGCCAGTAGCGCAACAAATATCGAGAGCTTTTGTTCAAAGAATGGTTCAAATGGCTCTGAGCACTATGGGATTTAACATCTATGGTCATCAGTTCCCTAGAACTTAGAACTACTTAAACCTAACTAACCTAAGGACATCACACAACGCCCAGTCATCACGAGGCAGAGAAAATCCCTGACCCCGCCGGGAATCGAACCCGGGAATCCGGGCGCGGGAAGCGAGAACGCTACCGCAAGACCACGAGCTGCGGACTAGAGCTTTTGTTTTGTATGACTTCATACACAGCAGTAAGGAGAGCTGGGCTATAGAGTGGTGCGGCATCTATCGTTGTGGGAAAGCTGGACAGGAGCAGAAATAAAACTTCCTGGCAGATTACAACTGTGTGCCGGACCGAGACTCAACTCGGGACCTTTGCCTTTCGCGGGCAAAAGGCAAGGCAAAGGCAAAGGCAAAGGCAAAGGCAAAGGTTCCGAGTTCGAGTCTCGGTCCGGCACACAGTTTTAGTCTGCCAGGATGTTTCATATCAGCGCACACTCCGCTGCAGAGTGAAAATCTCATTCTGGAAATATCCCCCAGGCTGTGGCTAAGCCATGCCTCCGCAATATCCTTTCTTTCAGGAGTGCTAGTTCTGCAAGGTTCGCAGGAGAGCTTCTGTAAAGTTTGGAAGGTAGGAGGCGAGGTACTGGCGGAAGCAAAGCTGTGAGGACCGCGCGTGAGTCGTGCTTGGGTAGCTCAGTTTGTAGAGCACTTCCCCGCGAAAGACATAGTTCCCCAGTCCGAGTCTCGGTCGGGCACACAGTTTTAATCTGCCAGGGAGTTTCATATCAGCTCGCACTCCGCTGCAGAATGAAAATGTCATTCTAGTAGCAGAAATGATTAGCGAGCATGTTAAGGCAGTAAAGAGAAATAATTTGAGCCGTGCGTGGCTCATGTTCGTGCCATCTTTATTTAACATCTTGTTTCTACCGTACGGCCGCCTCTTCATTTTAATTTAAATTACTGGTGTCACTGAATTGCTGCCTTGCCTACCCGTCAGCGGCAGCAGCAGCGCTCATCGATAAGTGCACTGTCGTACTATCTCTGGGCGACCGATAGTATTTCCGAGTCGTCGTTGTCTGGCAGTCAGTTGGAGATCGGACCTGGAGTAATTGAGTCGGAACGTGGCAGAAGTGCAGTCGGGACGTAGAAGTAGTCGGGCACGGAGCGCTAAGGAGGTGCGGACAGCCAGTACTCGCCGACCGCTCGCAACACAGGATGAACTGTCCAACGGAACGAGATTGCAGCGGGATCGCCGGTGGTCGGTCGTTCAGTTGGTCGCCTCTTCGGGCGACATGCGTTTGGTCTTTGGACTGTTTCTGGGCCTCGTCACTGGGTCATTTTGCTGGACGTGGCTCGGTTCCTTCTTGTGCGGAGACGTCGTGGCCAATGGGCAGGAGTTACCACAGCATGTTTGGGTTCGAGCCAGTGTGCCCGGATAGCCGTCTCTCCCAGTTCCGGACGGACATCGGGTTGAGTCGGGTTGGAGCTGCAGTGAGCTCCGGATAGTCAGGACTCGCCCGACCGTTGCTGACACACATGGTTTGAGTGGTAACGACCTTGGTTGGTTGTTGGTCGCTCATCTGGTCAGACGATGTGTGTTTCGTCACCGACCGTGTTTCGGTTTTGTGTGTGTGTCCGCCGGTGATTTGTTCGAGTTGTTCATCAGTGATTCGTTTTACGAGTGTTCGAGTTTCTTGTGGCAGTGTTTCGTGGAACACTGTGTACCCTGCGTCAGTTCGACTGAGCAATGCTTTGAATGCTGTAATGCTGTCTGCGTACTGCAGTAGCCAGTTGCTCGGTTGCTACAGGGCAGTGAGTGAGTAGATTTTTACCGTGTTGATGCTGTCCGCCACGGCGTGTAGTTCTACAGTCTTTGGGATGTTCATATACGTCAGTAATTATTGTGCCTTATTAACACACCTATATTTGAAGACGAGTGCTAATGGTCTCTTCGCCTCGCTTGCATTTTGGTTGTAGTGCCGCTGCTCTGGTGACCGAAATCAGGTAGTTGGTTGGTTCGTCGGCTGTCTGTCGGTTGGGATGCCTTCTGATTAAGAGACTGCTGGTCAGGCTGCCTCCCTCACCTAAACGGACGTTAGTCTTACAATTCCAGGCTGACCCTTGGAAACTTCTGAGCACCGTTCCATGTCTGTTACATAGTAACTTCCCTGTTTGTGTTTTTGTTATTTGGCTGATGTGTAGCTTTCAGCCGAATTTTAATATATCCTGAATTAATGTTCTTGTCTTGCCCTTTAGACATAAGATTGTTATTCCCTATATGGGGCTTTCAGCCGAATTTTACGTCAAATCTTTTAAGGCCTTAAGCCGTTAAATTATTTTGTTGATGTGTGGCCTTCTGCTGAGTTTTAATATCTCTTAAATTAATGTTCCTGTCCTGAACATGAAATGTTTTAAGATAAGGCCTTCTGCCTCTTAAATTGAAATTTTTCTTCTTAGGCCTAAGCCGTTAAATTATTGATTAATAGCCGGCCTTCAGCCAAGTTCCATTAAAATTAAATTGCTAAAGCCTTCAGCCTGTTTAGATTGAAGATTAAAAAAAAAATGGGGACTGAAAAGTGAAACCTCCAAAAGAGCCTTGTATTTTAATATTTTGCTTAGGCCTTGCACTTTGGATTTTGAATGAGGCCTTCAGCCGATCTAAAGTTAATCAAAGGAGATCGATTAAAGCCTGCATCCTTGTGTAATATTGTGTGTGGACAAATAAAGTTCGTATGTTGAGTACAACTGACAGGAACTTATTTTGGCCCCTTTCCACAACCTAATACACTCTGTCCTGCTAGCCCAGGCATTTCAGATTTACTTAACTTTTATTACTCCAAAGCTACGAAGTACGAAGGCTCATTGCAAATAATGCAGCAAGAAACCGAGTGCAGCTATCACTGCGTCAACAAGGACGAGGCTCTATGGACTAAGTATGGTCGACAGCATCAGAGCCGCCACTAGGTGTCGTCTGAGTAGCATCACGGAGCGGAGAAGCCATCTGGCCGCCATCGGCTGTCCTACATTACGGCGGCAGAGAGCGCTCGTGGTCCAGAGCCGCTGGAGACATGGCTCGGCAGGTGCGCACCATTGGGTCTGCCAGATCACACACGACCGCTGTCACCGTCAGACAGAAACTTGTAATTCCATTGCCAAACGTATGACGCCCGTGAGGTGTTATCGATGTATAATACCGCAGATTCACTTAAATAATAGTATTATTAAATTAGTAAAAATTAATGGGAGGTAGTCAGATAAGAAAATTTAATTTGCTAACTAGTGGTCGAAATAGAGAGGATATAATATGTAGACTGGCAATGGCAAGGAGAGCGTTTCTGAAGAAGAAAAATTTGTTAACATCGAGTATAGATTTAAATGTCAGGAAGTCGTTTCTGAAAGTATTTGTATGGAGTGTAGCCACGTATGGAAGTGAAACGTGGACGATAAATAGCTTAGACAAGAATAGAATAGAAGCTTTCGAAATGTGGTGCTACAGAAGAATGCTGAAGATTAGATGGGTAGATCACATAACTAATGAGGAGGTATTGAATAGAACTGGGGAGAAGAGGAGCTTGTGGCACAACTTGGCTAGAAGAAGGGATCGATTGGTGGGACATGTTCTGAAACATCGAGCGATCACGAATTTAGTATTGGAGGGCTGCGTGGAGGGTAAAAATCGTAGAGGGAGACCAAGAGATGAATACACTAAGCAGATTCAGAAGGATGTAGGCTGCAGTAGGTACTGGGAGATGAAGAAGCTTGCACAGGATAGAGTAGCATGGAGAGCTGCATCTAACCAGTCTCAGGACTGAAGACCACAACAACAACAACAACTAGTTTAGATTCTAAGAAACTTTACTGCCATATTTTCGTGCTTAATTTCATTCGACTGAACATAGACAGCCATCAGTAACAACCCCACGTTCAGATATCACTGTACCCAAAGTTTCAGTCTGATGTCATTAATCGTTAATTCATTAACTGAAATCTGCCAAATGGTAGCTAACGAGAAGCAGCCATTGCAAATTTGAACATGGCTACCTCTCTCCCACACACCTTGATTGCCAACCAAATGAACTTCCACCTACTGAAATGTTGTGTCTGATTTGTACAGTAAGTGGTACTACAATTCTTCGATATTTTGCTTCTGGATCAGTCTCTCATTGATTAGAAGAAAACAACTGTTTTGTCTTCACATGTCTGACTTCTTACTAGGCTGCTGAACCTACTATCATAATTCCCATTTCCTTTCGGATGGGCATTTACTCCAGCTACTATCACGTTCTGGAGCAAAACCCGCGCCTGCAAGTAAGTGCTGAACCCAGCGGCCGACAGTTTCAGGAAATGACCAGTTCGTTTCCAGTTGCCGGTTTCTGGTTGGTACGGACAAACAGGTAGGTAACGGTAGCTGTGACGGAGAACGCGACTACCTGCTCCTTCTCCTCAGGGCAGACAAGCTCATTGCGTCCACAGTTGTCAGCCGACCAAGCACATACACATGATCATTCGACTGACATTGCTGATAGGTTTTACGCAATCCGCAGCGCCTTTAGAAACCAGGCACAACATTTTCATACTTCCTCGCTCGCTACATCTACATCTACATGGATACTCTGCAAATCACATTTAAGCGTCTGGCAAAGGGTTCATCGAACCACCTTCACAATTCTCTATTATCCCAATCTCGTATAGCGCGCGGATAGAACGAACACCTATATCTTTCCGTACGAGCTCTGATTTCCCTTATTTGATCGTGGTGATCGTTTCTTCCCATGTAGGTCTGTGTCAACAAAATATTTTCGCATTCTGAGGAGAAAGTTGGTGTCTGGAATTACGTGAGAAGATTCCGTCGCAACGAAAGAGGCCTTTGTTATAATGATGTCTAGCATAAATCCTGTATCATTTCTGTGACATTCTCTCTCATATTTCGCTATAATACAAAACGAGCTGTCATTCTTTGAACTTTTTCGATGTACTCCGTCAGTCCCATCTGGTAAGGATTCCACACCGCGCAGCGGTATTCTAAAAGAGGACGGACAGGCATAGAGTAAGCAGTCTCCTTAGTAGGTCTGTTACATTTTCTAAGTGTCCTGCCAATAAAACGCAGTCTTTGCTTAGCCTTCCCTACAAAATTTTCTATGTGTTCTTTCGAATTTAAGTTGTTCGTAATTGTAATACCTAGGTATTTAGTTGAATTTACGGCTTTTAGATTAGACTGATTTATCGTGTAACCGAAGTTCAACGAATTCCTTTTAGTACTCATGTACATGACCTCACACTTTTTCTTTATTTTGGGTCAACTACCAATTTTTGCACCATTAAGATATCTTTTCTAAATCGTTTTGCAATTTCTTTTGATCTTCTGATGACTTTATTAGTCGATAAATGTCAGCGTCATCTGCAAACAACCTAAGACGGCTGCTCAGATTGTCTCCCAAATCGTTTACATAGATAAGGAACAGCAAAGGGCCTATAACACTACCTTGGGGAACGCCAAAAATCACTTCTGTTTTACTCGATGTCTTTCCGTCAGTTACTACTAACTGTGACCTCTCTGACAGGAAATCACAAATCCAGTCACATAACTGAGCCGATATTTCATTAGCACGCAATTTCACTACCAGTTGCTTGTGTGGTACAGTGTCAAAAGCCATTCGGATATCCAGAAATACGGAATCGATCTGAAATCCCTTGTCAGTCGCACTGAACACTTCATATGAATAAAGAGCTAGTTGTGTTTCACAGGAACGATGTTTTCTAAACCCATGTTTCCTTCGAGGTAATTCATAATGTTCGAACACAATATATGTTACAAAAACTTGCTGCATATCGACGTTGACGATATGGGCCTATAACGTAGCGGATTGCTCCTACTACCTTTCCTGAATATTCGTTTGCTAGCTATTAGTCACTCAAAAAATGAAAAGAACTTTTTTTTTAGAAAATTTAATGTAGGTAATTTCTGTTCTGTTATACGACTTCGCTGAAAGCCACAGTTTTCGAGTAACTCAAGAAAAACGTGTTTGAAGGTTACTTTTGCACATTTTTCTTTAATAATTCGAAAACTATGCCCAGTAGCGAAAACATATCCCAGTACACAATTTACAGAATTTAGCTACATTAAATTACTTGCGGAAAAGCTCCTGTTCATCATTTCTGTACCACTAATAGTTGAACGTAGTGAACGAGAGAATATGAAAATTGTCTACATGAGATTTGGCGGTACAGTTTGCATTTAACACCTGGGTAGGGGCAGTTGAACCAGTTAGTAGCGCCACTACGAGGTTGTAAATCAGGTTTACTTTAAGTAAACGCTATAGAGGTTGTGAGCGCCAGTTACCTTTGAGACTGGACGTGATGAGTTGATGTTAGTCAAGAACGCGTTTAAAGTGGCAAAGAAGCCACTATCAGCACCTCACAAACGAGGTCCTGCGATAGGGCTACGAGACGCTGGATGTTCCTTCTGTGATATTGCCCAAAAGGCTTGACAGGAACCCAGCCACCGTGCATGACTGCTGGAAACAGTAGTCACTAGAATGTACGGTGGCAAGGAGAGCGGACTCTGGACGTGGCACCATCGAGGGGGAAGACCATCGTCTTCGGCGTGTGGCTCCGGCGCATCGTGCTGCATCTGCAGCAGCAGCTTGAGTACAAGTTGGCACCACCGTGACGTAACAAACTGTCAAAAATCGGTTATTTCAAGGGCAGTTCCGAGACAAACGCCCTCTGACGTACATTCCACTAACTCTGAACCACCTCCGTTTGCGACATCAGTAATGTCAAGCGAGAGCACATTGGAGGGTAGAGTGGAGGTCTGTCATATTTTCCTGTGAAAACCGGTTCCGTCTCGGTGCCAGCGGGTCTGGGGTGCGGTTTCGTATGACAGTAGGAGCACTCTCGTGGTTATCTCACTCACTCTGACTTCAAATATGTAGGTCCATCTGGTAATTCGACATGTTTTGCTGCCATTAGTGAACAGCCTTCCAGGGGGTGTTTCCCAACAGGATAACTCTCGCCCACATACCGCTGTTATAACCTAGTGTGGTCTACAGAGTGCCGACAGGTTGTTTTGGTCTGCTCGATCACCAGATCTGTCTTCAATTAAATACGTATGAGACGTGATCGAACGACAGCTTCAGCGTCATCAACAAAAAAACGTTAACCGTCTCTGTACTGATTGACGAAGTGCAATAGGCACGGAACTCCATGCCGCTAACCGACATCCGGCACCTGTCCAACACGATGCATGCACATTTGAGTACTTGCATTAAACATTCTAGCAGTTACTTCGATTATTAATGTAACAGCATTTCACATTTGCAATAGTTTATCTCCCGCTTGCATTAACCTGTGATGTTAAGTAGTTAAATATGTTACCTAGACAAATGTATTCCAAAAATTTCATTATTCTACATCAGTTGTTTTCTGGTGTTAATAACTATTTTTCCGCCAGTGTGTGTTGGTGTCTACATCTATATCCGCAATTGCTCGCGATAAGGCGGAAGAGGTACGTCGGAACACGTACTGTTCAAATGCGACCAAACTGTAGAGGTCATCTGTCCGTAGGCTTACACACTACTTAAACTAACTTATACTAAGAACAACACTTACACACATGCCCGAGGGAGGACTCGAACCTCCGACGGGGGGAGCTGCCCGAACCGTGACAAGACGACTAAGACCGCGCGGCATTTATCCCAACCGCGATCATGTTCTCGATCAAAACCATCACGCCTGTACGTACTGATAAATCCAGTTGCCAACAGCTTCAGAAAATGACCGGTTCGTTTCCTATTGTCTAGTTCAAGTTGGTCTGCAGAAAAAGGAAGGTAAATGTGTCATTATATTTGGCCGTGACAGAGAAAGCGGCTACCAGCTCGCCTATACTTTCTGAGGAGCAGCAAACGTCTCTCCAGGTCACGCAAGGTCACAGCTTGCTCTGACAGCTTACCAGGTACATGTATAATAATAGCGTCATTCATTCATTCAGTTGTAAGTCAACATTTACTGAAGGAAATCGTCAAAAAAGCTGCTGCACCGCCAGTGTTCTGCGGCTCATCAAAAATTCACAAGGGAGACGCTTCTCTATGGTTTATTGTAAGCAACACAAGCGCATCCACATACTAGCTCCTTCTTCAGCTAAGTTAGTGGCACATTTGTAGTGTGGCTTCACGAGTGTAAAAGTCTTCAGGTGTTATTTCAACATCTGAACTGCCTGCACCCCAGCATCAAATATACCACGGAGGTGGAAGAGAATGTCGAACTCCCCTTTTTGGGCGCCCTAGTCTACCGCAAAGTGGGCACACTATGGGACACTGTGTCTAGAAGAAAAGCACCCTCTGTACCTGCATGCCTCCAGCTGCCGTCATCCTTCACAGCACGAAGGTGGGTTACGTAACCGGTCTCCATGAGTCTTGCAGTATCGAACGAAGGAAGCCTACCATCGGAGCACGATCACCTCAAGAACGTATCCAAGAAGATCGCATACGGCGAGACATAAATTCGACGTACTTCCAGGTGAAATGTACAGGCACAGCAAATAGAACACGACGAGGAGAATAAGACAGTGGTGAGTCTGCCGTACGCCAGAAAAGTATCGAACAAAGTTGGCGGAATCCTGCCTTGGCGTAACATTGAATGCGTTTTCCGTCCATGTGCACAGTATTAGGTACGAAGGAAGAAGACACGAGGCCCTATAAATCGGATGTGTACTGTATTCCGTGGAAATGCGGTAGGCATACATCGGATAGACTGCGGCAGAAACGTGACAAGTGCTTAGGAGACGAGTCAAACTCAACCAATGGCCTCAGTCTCACCAAAGCGTAAGACCCACAGCTCAGACAACTGAAGTCGCATCGTCGGCCGAGAGCTATTTACGCGGCTAACGGGTGTGGCAGCAGCATTAATGCGACGTTCGCTCCCAGAATTCCGGCAATCGTGTCCCACCCACCACTCTACCCGACGCGGCGTAAGGCTAGGTAGTGGGGGAAGGGCTGAGAAGTGATAAGAATACATAGGAGACGCGGTTTAGCATAGACGTTCATTCCGCAGGTGCCACCTGAAGATGATGGCAAGGTGCCCTGTCGAAATATCGTGTTTCGTAAACGACTACATTCTGTTAGACACACGAGAGCAATACAAATTTGCCAGGTTAACTTCAGTTCATGCACCTACATATTTTATCAATTACTTCTCTACAGAAGAAAAACGCTAATGGATAGATCTTTGAGGTACCACTGATGACATGCCGCAATGGCGGATATTGAGATAAGCAGGCGCCGAATAGGAAACTATAAAAACTTCTCAACAGTAGAAAGCCAACTGGAACGGACCAGACCCCTTTTGATGTTCTACATAAATTATGACAAGGAACTTGCTCTCTTTCTAGCAGTAACCACAAAAAGTATCTAGCGATTGGATAAATGGGGAGGTAAATTCATTTTCAAGAAAGTTCGTCAAAAGATATGCATAATTATACCTCTTTATCGCTGACGTCAGTTTGGTGTACAATAATGATACTTGTTTTATTCTCACGCGTTATGACGTGTTTGGATGAATAAAATCTCCTCTATAATCTTTTTGGACACACAGATCTTTCGAAAATAGGCTCGCTGCGTTCATACATAAGATCCAGAATGCCTTAGGCAAGCGTGACAAGATTCTGGAAGGTATTCCGTACTGTTCCCCTCTGTAACTTACTGAACAAACTATCATCTTACTGAGGATGGAATTATATTTGCGAATGATTTCAGAACTTTCTTCCTGATAGGGAGGAAAAACATCCACAAACGTAAAGGTAATTTTAGGAGCTCCACAAGGGAATTTTACAGAGTCGCGACTGTTTTTACAAAAAGGATCTATTAGGTAACGTTCGAAGCTCCCGGACGCTAATCGTATAAGAAGGTTGCAACATCAGAAGACGAGCATGGGATCAACCATTAATGCAGAGAGTGGTAGTTGAACGTCAATAAATGTAACGTATTGCGGAGAAACAGTGGAAGACATATCGTTGATGATAAAACAGTGGAAGTAGCAACTACCGCAAAACACCTAGCACCGTCCGCCCCGGAAGCTGAGTGGTCAGCGCAACAGAATGTCAATCCTAAGGTCCCGGGTTCGATTCCCGGCTGTGTCGGAGATTTTCTCCGCTCAGGGACTGGATGCTGTATTGTTATAATCATCATCATTTCATCCCCATCGACGCGCAAGTAGCCGAATTGGCGTCAAACCGAAAGACTTGCTCCCAGCGAACGGTCTACCGCACGGGAGGTCCCAGTCACACGACATTTACCTAACACTAACCATCCGAAGTGATCTAATGTTGAATGGCCACATAAAACTCATAGCAGGAAAAGCAGATAGTGGTGATGAGACGTGGGTCTACGGTTGTGATATTGAGACCAAGGTTCAGTCTTCACAATGGGTCGGGAAAGGTTCTCTAAGACCAAAAGAAGCACGTCAGGTCAGGTCAAAAGTCAAAGCCATGCTGATAGTTTTCATTGGCTTTAAAGGAGTAGTTCATCACGAATTCGTGCCACAGACAAACAGTTAATCGAAGATACCATAGGAACGTGTTGTGGCGCCTGCGAGAAAATGTGGAAAGGAAACGGCCTGAAATGTGATGACAGTTGGTGGCTCTTGAATCACGATAACTCTCCCACCCATTCATCCCTATTGCGGCGTGGCTAATGCATTAAAAAACGAAATCGCCGTGTTGCCTTATTCTCCGTACTCTACAGACCTGGCCCCTGCGGACTTTTTTTTACTTCCAAAGTGGAAAACCCCGTTGCAAGGACGAAGATTTGCAACGGTGGAAGAGAGAAAGAAAATTCTCAGACGTCGCTTCCATCAAGAGTGGTACCTAGACTGCTTCAGGAAGTAAACAGGTGTTGGGAGCGGTGTATCAATTGTGGAGGAGAGTATTTCGAAGGATATCTTGTACAATAAGTAAAACGTAAGCTTAGAAAAATTTTGTGGACAATGATCCTGTAGTTTTGAACACATCTCGTGTACTACGTTTGCTCGGTACTCCTCAGGCGAGAACAGCAATATCAAATGGCTCTGAGCACTATGGGACTCAACTGCTGAGGTCATTAGTCCCCTAGAACTTAGAACTAGTTAAACCTAACTAACCTAAGGACATCACAAACATCCATGCCCGAGGCAGGATTCGAACCTGCGACCGTAGCGGTCTTGCGGTTCCAGACTGCAGCAACAGCAATATCAACTGCCTATTTGTATGAGGAACGTTTCCTTACCAAACTTGGTATTAGCCGCTCTGACGTGACATTTCGTGGCGCGTGACACTTTCTGTTCACCTGCGATATCTTTTTCCTTGGACCGTGCGATTTCAAAGCGACTGATTATCTTTGTTTGGTGAAGAAGGATTCTGACATCTACTCTCTTTCTGAGAGTAAGCTGTTATAACCTTCCGGATTATTGACTCTGCATAGGATTGTTGGCAGTTAGGATTTTCACACTGAATGTTGTAAGGACGATACCTTTAAGATCGATAGTCCTCTCCTGATATACTGGTCGAGTGTCTTTCAACAATGAGTGAAACTAGCTTCTGCGCCATGAATTTGCTTCCTGCAATGTTCTGACAACACTTCTAAATGCATTACAACGGTAACTTGTGGTACACTTGGAGATAAAATATTCTGAACAACTGCGCTACTCTCTAGAACAACCAGCACAGAAAGAAAGACATATTGTTTAGATTGATCTGTTTTCTTGGAAATTCGGAAGTGATGCCCCAATCTCAGCGGATAGAACTCTAACTCATCCGAATCCTCAGTGAATGAAAAGAATGCTAAAATACCAGAACGTTCGACGTACCTGGTACTGAATTATTTTGCAGATGTAGTGGTCGAATTTGTTACTTTTGTCATGTTGCACATTCATCCAGATGCTGACGACGATATTTCAAAATTTCTGCCACTGCAGCACCAATTTTACTGGTTGTTAGTTCTATGAAAAGTTTTAAGCATCTCGCCACAGATGGACACGAAATGCTGCTCCCCTGGAAAATGGTTGTTCGTGAAGATTAAAGGATTTTGTTTTTAACAAGACAATCACAAGCTCAACAGGCAGTTGGTATTATACAGATTGCAGAAGGTGTCGTAAAATACTGGTTTCAACAGCAGCTTGATTATGAATGTTCTGTGATTATATATGTTTACAAAACCTCGGTGTTGACATCGACGTTTCAATATCGCTACTCAAGTCCTTGAAACATCATAATAGTGCTGTTAAGAACAAAATATCGACCTTCGATGCTGGAAAAGAAATAGTACCTTGTTACCACCGTCACTAATTATTTCGTTAATTAAACTGATATTTTTCGGAACGTGTCTCCTAAAGACATTTTATTACGATTGAAGGAGTAGAAAAAGCATTTGGAAGAAATGTCAATTATCGTGTTTGGCCCTCACCCTCAATTTTGTAGCAAAAAAATTGATTGAAATGATTGTCAAATTGCCTCAGTTGATAACTGTTCTGAATAACATTGTGGTGTGGTTTAAACAAAATGTAGTAGCAAGTGATGAGCAAACAAAAGAATCAGACCTCAGACTAATTCAGGAATTATCTATTAGATGAATTTTAATGTTCTATGTGAGTGAAATGTTTTTGAAGCTTCTAGTGGCGTATAATATCATTAAATGACTTGGTAGTGGACCACCCATCTTCACAGCTGCAGGCAGTGTGAATCTGGCATTTGATTGTGACATTCTGTTTCCGACAAAATAGGCAATGCAGACTGCCAGACAGACTCTGGAAACCAGCATTATAACAGAAAACAAGAAGTACTTACTAACAGTTGAACATGTTAGCCTATTAGGCTTACCATATTGCTCGATCTTAGATTTAGGAGCACACTCTTTCTAGGTACTTCAGCACGTTTGAAATCGGTAAAAACCGTCAAGAATTATCTTCCAGCTGTTGAGACGACTGCCAGTGACGAATGACAACATATTAAAAGCAGAGAAACTAAATTTGATTTGTGAAGTTGAAGCACGTCGTTTCTTCCCGTGCCAACATATTTCATAAGCGCGCAAGCACGTCGCTCGCCAATCGGCTGTTTTTGCATAGTATCGTAGGTTGCTATGTCTGGCTGATGGCCGCAACTGTCTCTCAGCCACCTAGCGTGGTGTGTGTCACACAGCTCAGTGACTCTGGGCTGGAAGAAAGGATCAGACTGCTCACAGCGAAAATTTCACTTTGAGACAACCTGGTCGCAACTGGAAGCGAAACCACTATAGTGCTAGTTTGCGGGTTGGGGGAGACGATGCAGATCTGACGTTTGAACATGCTGACTCATATTTTTAAGAATACACTCGATGCTCTTAGCTTAATATGGCATTTTACTCATAACTTTCGTTTGTTGTATATCATATTGCTATTGAGTCATGCTTATGCAGAGTAAATTCTTGGGTCGTGTATTTGCTCCAAAGACAATGAAAATCAGTATATGTTTGAATGATTTCGGAACCATGTACCCAAGTAGATGGACATATCGAGTTGTTACATGGCTGTTTTTCAGTGACCATATACTGGTTTCAACATAGACTTATACAGCAAACCGGCTGCAAATGTTTGGTACACTGACCTAGGTTTCGACACCTACCAATGGCTTCTTCATCAGAATGAAATTTTGAGCAACACTATAAAATAACACATAGAAAAATAAGTATGACAAAGACAGATTAACCAAGATGACGACTGTCATGACGTACAAAGATTACTTACGTAAAATTACTTTGCGAGGAAAAATGGTCAAAATTTAGAGCAGCTAGGCTCAAGTCAAAAATGAAATAAAACATGTTCCAGACTTTGCTGCGTGTATCTAGCTAGGAACAACATCGGTAGGATCGGCTGAATGGATTACATTGCTGCCTAACGGGCGCGGGCAGTGACATGTGCCCATTTGAAACATTACATCAGGAATAATTGATAAAAAAACAGTGAATTTGAAAAACAAAATACGAAGGTAGAGAGCTTAATGTATTTTAGAAAATACACAGTACTGAAGCGGATTAAGTACAATTAAGAGCCATCTGTTAGGTTTTACAGAAACTACTGTTACGTAAAGGACAGAATAATATAGAAAAATTATACAAGCAGCTGTACAATCCAGAAAATATCTGCATGAAGGTGACTTTACTAGAACACATCTACCAGATACGAAGAAAATGACGTTTCGGAACCAGGGGCAGGAAAATACAGTAAAAAATAGAGGAATAATAATTTCGTGACCAGTGGATTGAAACCACTGAAAAATTTTTTTGTTACGTAGTGGTAACTGTTCATTGTGCATGAGGTCATCATTTTTAGAAATACGATTGAAAATCTCTAGCACTTCCAGTATGTCGACAGTATGACCTTTCTTTTATCTATGTAAAATGGCAATTTCTTCAGTGCATTTCGGTTTGTGTCCGGGAATTAGCAGATGATCAGCAAACGTGGAACTGTGTATATTATTGCCTCTTTTTCCAAATAAATGTTCTTTGTACATGGAATTTAAAGCTCTTCCAGTTCGTCGTACATAATAAACCGGACATGTATCACAAGTGATTTTATACATTCCTAAATTCTGTATCGGAGCATCTGTGGACTTGAGATTATGGATGAGATTTTTTGGCGACTTATTGTTAGTGGAAAAGGTAACTTTGAATCCATACTTTCATTCAGAAAAACTGGATGGGTTATTCAAGAGAAAGAGCTTCACAGATTCAGCAAGTCAATGTCTCGTCGGCCCATCTCTGACCCTTACGCAAGTAGTTGTTCGGCTGGCCACTGCTTCATGTCCTACTCAATAATATAGTACCATATTTTGCCCAATTGGCACGTTAAATGATCAAAATCGTGAAATGGTTGGTGGACCTTTCCCATAATGCTCCAAACGGTCCCAAATAGGGAAACATCCCGTAATCGTACTTCCTAAGGTAGGGTTTGGAAAGTAAGAAGACAGGCAGAAACTCTCGCCATGTACAGGCGGGCATTATATTGCTGAAATGTGAGCCATGAAAAGTAAGAAAAGGGTCGTAGAAAATAGTCGATGTACAGTGGGTGACAACCAACGAGGTACTGCTATGAAACGATTGCACCCCAGACCTCTGGTTGCCAGGTTATATGGAAGGCGACGGTCAAATGTTATCCCGCCACTATCCGGTGCATCTCCGGACACGACTTCGCTGTTCATAAGGCCTCAGTTCAATTTCGCATGACAGTCGTCGGAAGGACATCCAACAACTCTCAACGCCTAACCGAACAGCTACTTGCCTAAGGGCCAAAAGTGGACCAACGCGTTATTGACTTGCTCAATTAGTGAAGCTCTTTCTCTTAAATAACTCAACCAATTTTTCTGAAATTGTAGTCATTTGTATGTCTGTACATGGGCATCACATCTACCGATTCCGATCCCAATCGGATGATTCTCTCATGGTGAGCCTTTTTCCCTCAGCGTGTGTTAATCTATTGCCTCTAGAAACTTCATCAAAATCACCGCGAGCCAGGCAGAGCTCTTGAGCGGTATTCTTTGCCACCCTAACGGTACTTGTATGCAATCACATCACCGGTACTGCCTTACCAAAGCTACAAAAAATTCAGTGGAATATTTGAGCTGTGTAGCCACAACATCAGCTTCTGAAAGACTGTTCTCGAAAGCAAGATATGCTCTCTGTCAACAATGCACTACACTGTAGGGGAAACATCCCTCAGAAAAACTGTTTTTACAATATATATGCAAAAATATTAGGGATATGTAATGTTGATATCTGTATTCATCCATTAATGTTTATTATATTAGATGTATTTGTATATTTTATTTTAAGGTATACTATACATTCATCATTTAACATCGATGTCGAAATTATCAGCGTTTTTTGGCCAATTATTATTAGCCATCGATTTTTAGACATCGATGGTGAAGTCCAAATCACCACCGAAAATTTCCCAACATCGCACATCCCTAGGCTGTACCGTGACTCCAACTGAACTCCAAGTTCGTAATAGTCATCATAATCCAACGTCCAGCGGATAGTCTAGCTTCGAATCTGATGACAGTAAAGACGGATGTCGGTCGGAGCCGTGCGGGGCCAGCAGATTTATAGAGGATGGCAGCACGTTCATTCAGCCTGACCCTTAGGATCAAGGGCGTTGCCACAAGCACTGCTTGTTTTACAGCCCTCTCTGAGGCTACCGCGAAGACATCCTCGCTGGTCTCGCTGTCGCTTCATAAGATTAGATCTCATCAATCCCTACGTCATTGTAGCATAAATGTGTATCAGTGTTTTTCGAAAGGTAGTGTTGTGTGTGAAAAATATTAATGTTATTGTGGTTTATTCGGTGTGGCAGAAACAAGTCACAACTGTCTGTTGGTTTTTCATTTGGGTATTGTAACTGGGAGGCTAGTAAAGTACCAGATCATTCTATACCATGGAATTCTACGTAATGCTGTCGAGACAAGGGAACTGTTGAACAGAGAAGAAAGATTTCTGCCATTTTCGCTGTATTACAATTGACGTACTTCGAATTACACTTAGATAACGAAAGTGATGGGATACCTCACAGTATCGTATCGAACATCCTTTTGCTCGAAATAGTGCAGCAGCTCGAGTGACATGGTCTCACCAAGTCGTTCGAAGTCCCCGGCGGAAATACTCAGCCATGCTGCCTCTATAGCCGTCCATAATTGCGGAAGTTCTGCCGATGCAGTATTGTGTGCACCAGCCGACATCTCGATTGCGTCTCATAAATGAGATTCATGTCGGACGATCTGGGTGAAGAAATCATTTGCTCGAACCAGTTGCGATCAACTGTGGCCTGGTGACACAGCAAATTGTCATTCATGAAAATTCCGTAGTTTTTTGGAACATGAAGTCCATGAGTGCTTGCAAATGATCTCCGAGTAGCCCAACGTAAACATTTACAGCCACTGGTCGGATCATTTGGGCCAGGGACCGAGTCCATTCCATTTAAGCCCAGCCCATTCCATTACGGAGCCACCAGCAGCCTGCACCGTGCCTTGTTGACAACCCAACCCTACCATCAACTCTTACTAACTGAAAGTGGGACTCATCCTATCAGTCCACGCTTTTCCAGTCATATAGCGCACGTGCCCAGGAGAGGAGCTGCAGCCGATGTCGTGCTGTTAGCAAAGGTACTCGCATCGATCGTCTGCTGCCATAGCAGATTAACGCCAGATTTCACCGCACTGTCTTAACGCTACGTTCCACATTGATTTCTGTGGTTATTTCGAGCAGTGTTGCTTGTCTGTAAGCACTGACAACTCTATGCGAACGCCACTGCTCTCGGTGCTTAAGCGAAAGCCGTCAGCCACTGTGTAGCCCGTGGTTATAGGCAACGCATGGAATTTTGTATTCTCGGCCCATTCTTCACACTGACGATCTCTGTATCTAGCTCCGACTACCATTTCGCGTTCGAAGTCTGTTCATTCCCGTCGCGCTGTCATAATCACGTCGGAAACGTTTTCATATGATTCTTCTGAGTACAAATGACAGCTCCGCCACTGGGCTACCGCCATCTATAAATCTGCATATCGCTATCCCATGAATTTTGTCATCTCAGTGGAGATAGGATGAATGGAGAAAAACGAGATAGAAGGTGGGAAACCGTAACAGGTAAGAAACATAAGAAGTTTGTGTGTTTTGAAGTGCCATGACCGACCCTAGGTTAAAATAGCTGTCAGTCATGTAAATGAAGAAATGAAAATGGTTCAAATGGCCCTGAGCACTATGGGACTTAACATCTAAGGTCATCATTCCCCTAGAATTTAGAACTACTTAAACCTAACTTACCTAAGGACATCACGCACATCCATGCCCGACGCAGGATTCGAACCTGCGACCGTATCTGTCGCCCGGTTCCAGACTGAAGCGCCTAGAACCGCTCGGCCTCACCCGCCGGCCTGTAGAACTGATTGTGATGTTTTTGAGTAAAGGAAAGACGTATATTTGTGTGTACCTGTTGCTGCAGTTTGGAAATGGGGGTAAACACATCATGACCTGCACCATAATAAAATGGGGAAAAGCAGTATAGCTGAACATCTTGCACAAAGTGTAAGAGAGCTACAAGTACACAAGGCCAAATCCTTGTGGTCACTGGAGTCAGAGCGGCAAAATTTTTATATTAACGTCAGCTTATAGACACACAGTCTCAAAGAAAGTGGAAGAGAAGAAGACTAAAATAAATGCAAAATTTCCAGAAAAGTAAAATTAGCTTGTTTGATCAGAAAACTGAGAAACAAGGCACTTGACCTTTAGTGTCTAGAAGATGTAGTCAATTCTGAAGTGACCCATGTTCTATACCTCTACGAACACTGTTTAACTACAGGAATAGATAAATATCTGGGATTACAGAATACTGTCATTTGTTTTCGTGTAAACGTAACATGAAAAAATTTGGAGCTGCAACATATGAAAGAGTTGGCATAAAATCAAAAACACCGAAACAAGCAGTTTTCAAGTAGGACCACGTGCGTTTCATTTCTTACTTCAGAATAGTACTCTTGTAATTGTAACAGTCTGCAGATTCCCTCTAAGAAATTTTCAGCTGACTGTAAGTAATGTAGAATCATTGCTGAGCTTCTTGACAGATAAGAAAAAAATAGTTATTACTTTGTGCAGATTTCAGTGTAGATTGATGACAGGCATCTGACATTGGTAGTAAACTGGAATTTTTATTTCGGAGTTTCAACTGGGTTTCAGTAGTACATTTTCCATCAACAAGATGGTCAGACACTGAATGACAACATTATTATAGGCAGTGCTCAGGCTGAATCAATTAGTGTATATATAGTTTTAATGGACTATGTGCACAGTTAATGATAGTAAACACTGCAGAACCTTACACCTGCGATGTATTTCCATCCAAAGCAGGTACGCTTACTAATGATACCGGAATACATTGTTCCAAGAATAAGTTCAAAGAGATGATATGGCATGAGATATGTATGTAAAAAAAGATGGCCAATACCAAATTAAGTAATTTCACAGAACATTTTTGTCAGTATTTAAAGCACTTTTCCTACAAAGTTATCCATAAATCGCTTTTACGTACTGTAAACAATCAGATAGCATCAGAACATTTGCAGTGTTGTATTTAACAGTGTTCTGCAATTTGTCTATTTGGGGACAATAAGAGTACATGAAAATCGAGAGGTTTACAAGTACAGCTTCTAGACAATCAAGACCAAGAAAGTTTTCTAATTTATATATTGTCTGCTTATGATTTAATTACTTACCTGTAAAACATGTGAAAGTTGTTAACATAGGCTCCAAGAAGAACAGCACAAGTGCTTCATTAAAAATGAAGAAATGTAATTTTCTCAGTCAAGGACAATTAGCTCAACAATGCCACCGAATATACATAGTGTTGAGGGGTTAGAACCAGTCATATTGTTCTGCAGGTCTTAAGAAAAGAAGCAATGTATCAAACAGACATAAACCATTCCCTGTTGTAGAAATTACTCATTTATGTGTGATTAATGTGGTATGCATATGCAAAAGAATGCTAGAAATGGAAGCGGTAAAAGTAAAAAGACGCAGATGGAGTATTTGGCGTAAACAACTTCCATGGAGGAAGAATAAAACTGTTATTATAAAAGAGCAACCATTGACGTTTTGGAAGCAAAACTTATAAATTACGTTATGAACAGTACAAGAAAAATGTGGATACACCTCGGTAACGCAAAATATCACCATTTACTGTGTATATCACGGAATGTGACTGCATGTTGAAGTATTCACATAATACAATCCATCCAAGTTGTTTATTATATTACAAGACATACGAAAAACTTGTTTATAAACCTCCATCCTCGTTTTGATTTGCTTAAAAAGAACTAAACGTATTAGTCTTGACATTGCGCATCTAGTAGCAGGAAAGCCTCTCATCGGCTTAGCAGATGATTCTGCTGATGAAGCGACTCATCGTCGACAAAAAAGGAGTAATTATCAACTAAGTGTGTAACAAGTGAGAACCTCACAACTTACACACTTCATTACATTATAGCCGTGTGGAGTGGCCGCGCGGTTGAAGGCGCCATGTAACTGACTGCGCGGTCCCTCCCGCCGGAGGTTCGAGTCCTCCCTCGGTCATGGGTGTGTGTGTTGTTCCTAGCATAAGTTAGTTTATGTGGTGTGTAAGTCTAGGGACCGATGACGTCAGCAGTTTGGTCCCTTAGGAATTCACAAACACACACACATTACATTATACTGCAGTATCATATTCATAATGCCATATGTTCACCGCAACAACAAAAGTAACAAAATGAGAAAACCATGGGCAGTAGTTATAACATCCAAAATCCACAAAATAAAATTGGGCAAGATATATCTTCTCTTGGCAGTTCAATTTCATACTCAGTCAGCTACTGACAATATTGAGACAAATATGTGATGGCTTGGGCCAAAAATACAAAATAATAAAATTGTTAAAACCGTGACAAACTATGTCAGTTTTAAGCTTTTATTAACAAACTTTATCGAAATGACAACAGAATTCTAAATTGTATGCTCGCATCGTTGTGTTGTACTCCGATCTGCCAGATGACGGCTTGTTGCTGAAACTATTTACAGAAATAAAGGTTGCATCGTATAGCAGGTTTGGCAGTAAGTACGTATTGTTTAATTATATGGAAAAATGGTTCAAATGGCTCTGAGCACTATGGGACTTAACATCTATGGTCATCAGTCCCCTAGAATTTAGAACTACTTAAACCTAACTAACCTAAGGACAGCACACAACACCCAGTCATCACGAGGCAGAGAAAATCCCTGACCCCGCCGGGAATCGAACCCGGGAACCCGGGCGTGGGAAGCGAGAACGCTACAGCACGACCACGAGCTGCGGACTTAATTATATGGAGCTTCTGGAACGAACCTTAAGTAAGACTTTATGAATTCTCTTCATTCTAGCTTTAACTGTTTCTATACTCTGTGTGTGTGTGTGTGTGTGTGTGTGTGTGTGTGTGTGTATGAGTCAGTTAGGAATGCAACCTGACACATGCTCAAACTGATGAGGCTGGCGTTCTCAAATAATCCGGCTTATATTTCCTGCACCAACACAGTGTTTGCACAATAAGTAAAATTTCGTTGCTACCCTTCCTTCTGTTGCAGTTTTAACGACCAGTGATGTTCTTAAGCACAATAAAGCAGACTAATTAAAGGTCATGAAATTGTTAGAATAGTATAGTGATCATCGAATGAGCTATTATGTAAAACAGTACTTGGTGTTAAGGAACCCTGTGAATATACTTTCTACATCTACATCTACATTTATACTCCGCAAGCCACCCAACGGTGTGTGGCGGAGGGCACTTTACGTGCCACTGTCATTACCTCCCTTTCCTGTTCCAGTCGCGTATGGTTCGCGGGAAGAACGACTGTCTGAATGCCTCCGTGCGCGCTCTAATCTCTCTAATTTTACATTCGTGATCTCCTCGGGAGGTAGAAGTAGGGGGAAGCAATATATTCGATACCTCATCCAGAAACGCACCTTCTCGAAACCTGGCAAGCAAGCTACACCGCGATGCAGAGCGCCTCTCTTGCAGAGTCTGCCACTTGAGTTTGTTAAACATCTCCGTAACGCTATCACGGTTACCAAATAACCCTGTGACGAAACGCGCCGCTCTTCTTTAGATCTTCTCTATCTCCTCCGTCAACCCGATCTGGTACGGATCCCACACTGATGAGCAATACTCAAGTATAGGTCGAACGAGTGTTTTGTAAGCCACCTCCTTTGTTGATGGACTACATTTTCTAAGGACTCTCCCAATGAATCTCAACCTGGTACCCGCCTTATCAACAATTAATTTTATATGATCATTCCACTTCAAATCGTTCCGCACGCATACTCCCAGATATTTTACAGAAGTAACTGCTACCAGTGTTTGTTCCGCTATCATATAATCATACAATAAAGGATCCTTCTTTCTATGTATTCGCAATACATTTGTCTGTGTTAGGGGTCAGTAAGAAGAATTTAAAATGAAAGAGAAAGAGTTGTTACTGAGGAGCGTGTATTACTTTGCCAACTGACGGTAACAGCGTTCTCTCAGGATTATGACTAGTTAATTACCTTGATTTGGCTTTAATTATTCCAGTCTGTATCAGCATCGCAAATTATCAGTATTACTCGACCTCTGAATTTAGTAAATACCAACAGAATAACAATTTACCTGTGACCTTTTTTCGTTTTGTGCTGTTTTTAACAGAGTAGGGTGGTCTGGCTGAGATCGGGCATATCGCAGGTGACCCTTTCTTACTTATTTTTTGCCTTTTTCTTTCAAATGAAGGCACACTAAGTTGATCAAACGGATCCCCAACTGGGAACATTTAGAAGAGGATTACCATTACCACATTTGACATTCGCGCTAAGACCAAAGGAAACCTCACGAAACTTTTGTCTGTACCGGGAAATATGATCTAATTTTTAATTAGTATATCTAATATGACGGGCGACTGCGTTTTTAAGCATCTGTCTCTGCTGAAAAAGAGAGAAAAATTGATAGCTTGCAGTTTGCCTACTCGCACCTACTAACACATAATGACAGCTGGAAGGGATCACAATCACAACAGGGAGAACTTAATTTTTTTTGCAAGTATCCTATGAATTAAGTGAGAGGAAGGTAAATACGTGTCACCTCTGGTACTACACACACTGCACAATTGGCAGCACTTTATCACATTAACGCTAGCTTTTGGAGTAAAGTAGATAATTGCATTTAGTTTGATTCAGACTCAATAACAATGTTGGTGTAAAAGCGTTTCTTCCGGAGACAACCCTAAGCAGTTCTGCCGTCGTGATTAGGAGCATTTCAAGGAACCTTCAACTGTTCAGCTATTACCTCCCTGCTAAAATTTTAAGTCATTCTGATGTAGTATTAAGGGCCACCAGACTCAGTAGAGACGCTAATCAAGGCATTTATTGAGGCGAGAATTTTACCTTCATATAGAAGCTACTCTATGCGAACTGTAAATATCTTGGCACTTCTGATATCACAGACTTGATCGATAGTACATCTTGAAATTTCTTTCTTTTAGAATAATCAAAATCTCGCTTAATAGGAAGCTTTATTTCTGATGCAGCTATGCTGATCCAAATTCATATAGCCATAAAAAATCGTATAAGATATCGCGTACCTTGACAGATTTCGTCAATTATTTGAAAGTTTTTCTTTGCACATTGTTTACGATCAAGTCCCTCGTTTATCACAATTTCCTTGTAAAAAAAATGCCTTACTGGGATCGGTCACAGTCGAATAAATATCTCTTGAAACGTATTATTGCTATGCACTTCTTCTAGGGAAATACTGTACTCAGTCAAGAAGAACACATAATTGTTGAAAAAGTCTGTTGCTTGGACACTGCAGATCTCATTATCTAATCAGGTGATGAAACAGAATAGCGATCACGTTATCATTACTGAAAGCTCTGCAGTCCTGCACAAATTTGTCAGTAAGAAATGAAAAATAACAGAAGAGATTACGAGACTGCTACTACCATTGCGAATCACCAAACAAATATATCTTTGTCTCGATTCAAGTGGTCGCCTAAGCTAACCACTATCGTGTTTATCCTTTCAAACAGTAATTACGAACTCACGGCTTAGTCGTTGTACGCAGAGAATAATACAGAAATCACCTTAACTGCTTCTTAAATACTTTGCCATGCCTGTTCTAATATGAAGTATCATCTGTTTCAGTGAACGACGATTTGTACCCCTTATCAGTTAGATTGCAGTTAACGAGAATCGTGGGCCTCTCCCCAATGATGCAGTTATATTTTCTTACTTTTGGCTTTCCATACTATGTCTGTATTTATTCATCAGAAAGCTGCATCTTCTGTCGTTAACTATGATCACTCTCTCTCTACCCACGAAATAAGCATAACCTGAAAGCATCAACCTCTCTCCCACTGTAGTTTGATGTTTCTTCGTTGAAACAGTTTTCTTTGTGGCAGTCGGATACTGGCAAGAAATGGTAAACAGAGAGAAAAATCTTCACACGGAATCTAAGCGTGTTGCCTAAAACGAAAACAGGTCTCTTTTCTTTACGAATATTAAAGTTCTTCAAGATTGAGTGAAAAACCTTGTTTTAAGAGGATAACAGTTCATACCATTTACTTCGTTTGTTGAATTTCTAAATAACAGACTCCCCAACAGTGGTTGGATCCAGACAGGTTCATATTACCAGTTAGATTTAGTTCCGCCTTCAAATTGAAGTTTACCATTTCTGCACTGTTCTTCCAAATTAAACTATCATGCTACAAAAGCGCACAGTTGCCTAAATACTTGTTACAGTAATAATGTAGGAACGAATGGTACTAAGAATGACGATAATGATCTATCCATCGATTTAGTGTGTAATTGCTCGCACCGTCGTGTATAAACCGATTAATAACTTACTTTTGGCATGTTGTTGAACGGAAAACTTCTAAACTCATGTTACATCAAGGTCTGCAAACTGTTCATGAACATTTTTTTGCGGCTTGTCTGCATACTAACATTCCAAGCGAAACTTCTGCAACGACAGTTCCAGCTTCCCACAAAGGCGCACGAACGTTATCGCTTGGGCGTTGCTCAACGAAACAGCGGGAATGAGTCTTGTGCCAGAGAAGGTGTGCTAGTCTCTTAATGTCCCAGAGAACAATCTATGTGGAAGGAGTACGACTACGTTACAGGACTATCGATAGTAGCATCACCTTACACCGTTCAGAAATTTTAATCAACTAATCCTGTGGCTCTCAATACATGTCATTCTTGTTACCCGACATCTGCTCCAAATTACTTTTCTTCCATTCAAAAAAACTTTATTTCGCATTCCACTTTACGACAATATCAGTTTTGGGACGGTAAGTTGTCCTGAAACTGATACAGATAAAACTTTCCATAATATGATGCACCGTGTTTATTCGCAATGAAACCATACCTATCACAAATGTTCCTACTGTTAGTTCTGCCTTCACGTTCAGGAATATTTGCTCAGAATTTTTTTCTCCATGGGAAAATTCTCTTTGGAGGTAAAAAAAAATGTGCATATAGATCTAGAACCTTTGCCACATTTACGCAAATACTGACCATGTACCCAATAAATTTGTCTTCCATGCACAGAACATTGCACCTTATCTGCTGAATTATTCATTATTGTCCCATTTATTGCTGGAGATAAATGATAAGCAGTAAATGTAATACTTAAATATGATATGCTTCACTCCAAAATATGGTACAATTCATTCATAAAAGGGATACACTGTCTCCTATACCGCAGCCACCAGACACACAGCGGTGTACCGTGGATTGCCAATCCTCCCATGCGCCAGCAACACAACTGACAGTGACCAATCCTCCAGTAGTGAACCCACTGCTGAAAAAGAAGTCTCCAAACGAAAAACGAGTAGGCCAGAACTAGGAGAGCCAGGATGTTATACTTGTGACGAAAGCTGTGGCAAGTACACAAAAAGGAAATGAAACAGGAGACTGATTCTGATTTCGTCGTCTCTCTGAAAAGTGGCGACAGCAGGGAAGATGTCGATCCCTTTTGGCAAGCTAAGCAGAGTCCTACTGTAATGACTGATCAACTACATGTACATGAAGGAGATTACGTCTTGGGTAAATTTCTAGGGAGGAAAGGGAATTCATACATATGTTTGAACCACTCAAAAGGACTGGAAAATGACCTAGAATTTACAGCTCTATAGTCTGTGTACAAGGACCAAATAGTTTTTACATTAAATGAAAAAGGCGTTTGTGGTACCAATATGAGTGACATGATGGGGAAATTGCTGATTCCTCATGCTGCCTCAGTCATTGGAAATATCAAACGAAGAGTCTACTTTTCTGCTTTGTGTTTCAAGATGTTGTTGACGTTCATGAAAAAAATCAGCTATTCTTTTATGTATCTCTTTTTTATACCAATAATAATTAGTTTTAGTCGTTAATGGTAGACTTTATAGTATAAAAAATAGGAAAAATAAGTAAAGGAATAACTGTAGTTTACTCTGACGCACGTTTCATGCCATAAATATCCTAGAAATATTCGCCACTGGATAATCCCAGTCAAACACAGTTACCGTTTTGTCTGTTCTCTATCGCGTTTTTATGGCCTCAACCTTCTTCTTTTAGTGCAGATAACAATATCGCACGGTATCGTATTTTTGGACCAGCTGTATCATATTTAAGGATGTAAGTCCACAAATCGGTACACAATCTTTATTTGTCTAGTCTATATTTGTAACTTCAAGTGATCAAATGTAGTCTCATTTTAAAGCAGCTTGTACTCTCTAGCATTTACTGTTTTTTCCTGACAGCTGCGCTTTTTATTTCAATAACACGGACTAATTTTGCCATTTAGTATCATATTTTGGACATTTTATCCTACAGACGTTCTCATCCCCATTAATATTCAATTTAAATACTCCAATTCGCAAGAAACCACAATCATTCTTTCCACTAAAAGTAGCTATAATCGTCACTAAAAGATTATCCCTACAGAAATCAGGCATCATTAAAATTCCTCTTTTACAAAACCGTATTACCGTATCTGTTTTCAAAGAAAGTTTGTCACTCTTCTAAACTTCAGTTTATCAACAGTTACCTTCAAATAGATGCAAATTACACCATTTAAAATTTGCCTTCTGAGGTCACACATATAACGGTTTACTCGGTTGCCAGTTTTTTTTTACTCTGAGGGATCTAAACTTGAGTAGGTGTTGAAGTCAATCACGCATTAAAATATAACATCCAACCAAATTTTTCCTATGAGCTTCACGTTGTAACAGTCACAAACGGTACTTTCACTAAACCGTACGCACTAATTTCTTTGGCTCCTCATCATATCATAGCAATATGTCACCTCACTGTACTTGCATTCATTGCTACATAGGACTAACGAAATATACACTTTTCAGGTCCAACTGTGAGGAAAGCAATTCTTCGTAACATCTATTTATTTAGTGCATAGGGCGTGACCGCTACACAACGCTCTGTCCATTTTCCATGCATAGGGCGTGGTAGTTATGCAGCGTTCTGTTCAGCAGGCTAGTACGTTAGTGACAATGTTATGTAGTCTTACAAGAACTGCCTAATCTATACATCGACACTCAAAATAGTTGAAATTAACTTTGCTGCAGCTACAACTTTCGAATAGTTTGCCAGCATTTGGGGGTTACTTCTTACGTGAAGTACATTTAGCCACTACAACGCTTCGAACATAAGCACTGAGAAAAGATGAACAACTTACCTCGTCCACAAGATAGATGCCTCACAGCCAAAGGAAATCTGCAAAATGTTTGGTTAAGGGCTGCGAATTGCAGGTACTGTTAATGTTATCTTGCGAAATACATTCCGCACATGTGTACTAAAAACTGGTATGTGGATTTGTTGCTGCTATGGTGTGTAAAAGAGAGTACAATCAGCGACTTCATCGGCATCTAATGTAGTGCACCTGTCATGTTTGCATATTACTGTTCATTATAGATAAGTGTGGTCTCTCATTTACAGAAAGAAACTTTCACACTTGCAACGACTTAGATCTACAGCTCGATAAGGGGAAGCTATTGCTTTAGGGAAGAGAAGACTACAGATGTGTGGAAACTTACATGTTAATGGATGGTAGACTGACGTGTCTCCAACAACTCAATGCTCATTAGAGAAATACAATAACAGTCCTATAGGACTGATAAATTCAAAACGGCACACTCAGAAGACTGTATTCGAAAATTTTAATTATAAACAAATTTCCAAATACGTAATGAGCAGGTATTTTACACTAAAATCGTTTCAAACCCGTGGGTGTTTATGTCATGTAATGTGAAATCAGATAGTCATATGACAAAATAAATAATGACTAGTTGTGACTATGCTGTGGTATCAAATGTATCGTGACTACTAGAAAGATTTTTGTTATATTTCACAATCAGAGAGGTCTTGATGTAATTCCACCCGTCTTACCTACGTTCCTCACAACTGCTAGTGCAATTGACGATAATGTTTTGGGTGTATTACCTCATACACGTGAATATTACCTCAAACATCAGTATCGGAAGCTGCTTCAACAGCAGTCGATATTTCAGTCGACTTAAATACGCAAGATCTATCGGATGAATATTATCCATGCTCCAACGGTGACGAAGAAATCGCTTTCCTTTGTTAGGGAAATTCAACCCTTGTTACAACCGTATCATTAAATTTTATATATCCGGGCGAAAAAATCGTAACACTGTGAGCAAAATCCTTGCCACTGACAACATATCATCAAATAGTTCCAAATAGAAAACGTTTGTAGCTTCGAATAGACACAACCACAGTATGACAACAGATACAATATACGGCGCAATGTTCGTCTCTTCTTATAAACGTTCTGACCCTCGTATTATAAAGGAGGCAGTGACCAACTGATGGGCTTTATAGAAACGCACACATTCGAATGTTCCTCCTACTTATTCTGTAACAGAAGATACACGAGACTTTATATTAATTACATCTTTGCAACGGTTTTCCCCAAAAACACCATCATTCGAATGTTTCTCGTACTCATCCCGTAACAGAAGATATACGAGACTTTATGTTAATTGCGTCTTTGTAACAGTTTTTCCCAAAAACGAAATAGATTTCTCATATTGTTAAAAAGTAACACATAAACACGTAAGAATGGTATTAAACGCATAAGAAGGGTATTTGCAGAGAGACAGATTTAAGTCACCAAATTACTTATTCATCGCGTAATACAGGGCAGGTAAAATAAATATTTTTCTGAAATATGTCCTGCACCAGTTTAATTTTGCTCACGCTTTACAGTATAAACAGATCAATAAATACTTGTTTGGCCTCAAAACTGGGAACGGCACAGTAGTTGAAGCAACGGAAGAATTTTCCTATCTAAGGAACAAGATCATGCAGGGTGTCGGTAACAAGCAAGATACCAGAAGCACAGTTGAGAAAAGCTTTCTTCCACAAAACACATCGGACGTTATGAAACACTGGAAGACAAAGAAGCTCCTGAAATTCGGCGTCTGAAATACACCACTGTACTGGAAGTGGACCATCGGAAATCCAAAGAAGAAAACCTCTAAACCATTTGAAATGTGATGCTATCGAGGAAGTGATAAAATGTAAGTAGACAGATACAAGACGTAAAAGAAAAGTGAGGACGTAGCTTTTTGGAATACACTTATCAGAAGGATTAGTAGGCTAGTGGAACATTTGTCACGACATACGATAATAGATAACTTGGTCTGGGAGGAGCTGTAGCAAAGGAAAGTGGTAGTGCCAAAGAAGGATTAGAAAATGTAGAAGAGTTTACAGAGGGGGCAGCAGTTACGTAGAGAGAAGAAGATTAGAAATATTGAGGACAGCATCAAGCCAGTCGAAAGACTGATGATTCCAAAAAATGAAAAACGTGGACTCATTACTGGAAGTGCCCACTAACGTCACAAAGGCGTCACGCATAGCTTTCGCTTTGTTATGCTCAAGACATTTGGTGTACAGTGGTGGGTTCTTGAGTACTTGTGTTACCATCTATCAGACTCCTTTTTGTGTTAATATTAAACACGACAATACTATCTAGATATAGTTTTTGGCGTAATTTGTGGTATAACCAAGCTCTGAACTCTTATTTTTTCTTGAGTTTATGTTTCGGATAGGTGTAGCGTTGATGATGACAAAGGCCATTGACGAGTACATCTTTTACGAAAGAAATGTGAAAATTCTGATGGTGATGATGATGTTTTCTACTTGGCGCACAAGATCATCAGCATATGTTCAGCACTCTCCAGTCCTCCTAGTTTTCCGACACCTTTTCGCAGTTGTATAAAATGCATTTATCTTGTTAATTAACTGGTTTCTTCTTCTTCTCCTCCTGCTCCTATTCCCAGTCGCAATGCCTTCTAGCGCAACCTTCATTATGCAGTAAATTTGTTTTTCTCTTCTTAATTTTTTCCATTATTTCTTGTGTTGGTCAGCCTGTATTTAAAAGCAAAATTTCACGTTTTCCATTCTTCTGAGGATCCGTATCTTAGACGCCTCTAAGCATTTGCCACTCATTGCGATTGTGCTTTTTGGGAGCTACAAAAGCAACACTCCATGCAAAACACTTCATTAACTTTTTCTGAATTGTGTAATTAATGGACCACAGAAAATACTCCTCTTTCTGTAAAACATTTCTTTGTAATAGCTACTTTTACTTTATTTGTTGATTGTCATTTTACTGGTTGTTTTATACCCCAGATACCGGAAGTTATCAGTTAGTTTCACCAACTCTTCATAAAGTTTCACTTTTTTCTTGATAGCCTTGTTACTCTTTTTCACATTCATTTTAATTCAATATTTCCCGAAGCTGGTGTTCAGTTTCCTTATCATAGTGTCAACTGCCTTTCCAATTGTGCTTAGTAATACCAAGCCATCAGCAAATATAATACATTTCATTCTATGTCTCCTAGTGTGACACCAGTTTTTTATTAGAAGCAGTTTCGAATTAAAACATTAAACAGACATTAAACAGTACATCAAAACCGTTCCCTAATTTTAATTCATTCTGCTATTTCATTTGCTATTCATAATTTTAGGCTTTTTGTGATATGTAAACTGCTCATTGGTCTCGTTTGTTTCAGGTTTAGAGTGATCTTCTTCTGGACATCTGAGAGTTTAATCTGCCGATCAGTATCAAAGGCTATTTCAAAATAATAAAAACTTCACGAAATTTCTTACGTTTTTGCTAGGTTTATTTTCCCAGTTATCCAGAACAGTTTAATTGGATCTCTTGTACCTTTGCACCTTATGAAGTCGAGCAGTTCTTCATTCAGTTTTCTGTCAACTTCAGCTTGCAGCCATCTATTCGTTATTCATAGGAGAATTTTTCCCGAATGAGATTAAAATTATTGTCGTACATTTTGTACAATTTGTGGTATTAATTTTTTCAATATTGGCACCATCACTGTTTCTATGAAATCATCTGAACACTCACCTATCTCACAGTTGTTATTGTGTAAATGAAGGAAACCGCCTTTCCATCGCTTCAGCCTTTGATTAACTCAGTCGTAAACCCATGTTTTACCATATATCATTCCTTTAGGTGCCATGTCAACTTCTTCACTAATTTTTGTTGTGATAGGGTTTGCAGCTGCGATGAATTTTTTGAATGATTTTGTAATGCCTCCAGCTCCTATTTTCCTTACTTCATGTACAATTGTACAATTTGGACCTTAGGTCATTTTCAGGTACCTAACCGGAAGCATAATACATTGGATACGTTAGTGTCACCTGCGATTTTTATATAGAAACAAGTCATATCGCTAGAAGTACTAGGTGCATTATAACTTACTTTATGGATGGTTCTTTAATGGTATATTATGCCATGTACGTTCTTGTTATTACGGTTGCGTGTACTTCTCATAAAATAAATTATACAAAGTTTTAAGAAAGCTAAATAAGATTATTATAATCTTCCTAGTGTAAGCAGGCCGCTATGACCAAGCGGTTCTAGGCTCTTCACTCCGGAACCAGCACTGCTGCTACGGTCGCAGGTTCGAATCCTACTTCGGACATGGATGTGTGTGATGTCCTTAGGTTAGTTAGGTTTAAGTAGTTCTAAGTCTAGGAGACTGATGACCTCAGATGGTAAGTCCCATGGTGCTTAGAGCCATTTGAACCTAGTGTAAGTACGTTAAAAACATCTAAACACGTCGACCTTATGTATGAGAGTTTTGCAACAACTGCTCGATAGGAATGTACTCCTAAAACCGCTAAAAACTTTTTCTAATTTACTTTATGACGATTACATGCAGTCATAGGAGCACGAACGTACGTGACATAAAAGATCACTAAAGAATCGTCCGTAAAGTATATTATAACGCACCTAGTATGTCTAGAGTCATGACTTGTTCCTATGTAAAAATCGCAAGTTACTAATGTATGGAATATACACTGCTTCCGTTTGGATGACAATGACCGAACTTGTACAATTATACACAAAATAAAGCGAATGGCAACTGAGCGCATCACGAATTCATTCAAAAAATTCTTTTACAATGATAGGAAAAATTTCTCCTCATCAAGAAATTCTTTTTCATCGACCATATAAAAGAATTTGATTGTCTTCTTGCCTCAGATAACTCTCCTACGTATGTATTCCATTCATGGATTCACTATTACTTGCTTTTCTGTAATTTTAATACTATCCTCATCTTTCACCATCTGCGTAGTGTTCCTCTTTCTTTTTCTGATATCCAGTTACATTCTGCTACATTAATTTGTATCCCTGTTCCTATCTAGTTCCTTAACTTCTTCATATTTTTCTTGTAGATATGTGGCTCAAGCCTCATCGGTTTCCTTTAAGATTTCATCACTTAAAGCCCTATATCTTTTCATGCCGTCATCTGTGGTGGAATTCATATACTGCTTTCGTACGCCCTCTCCAACATTTTTTGCGGTTTCCGTTTCTTCTTGAGGCTATTCTTCCCTTTAAAACGAATTTTTCTTCTAGTGCTTCCTGTAAACAGTTTTCAAGATAATCCGGAAGTTTTCTATGTTATTTCGAAAGCTACACACTTGGATTCATTGCCTCGACTTTTCCTTGAAACATTTTCTTCACGCCTTCCTTTTTAAGTTCTTACACATCACATTTCCTCTTCACTTCTCTGTTTTCTGGCTTTTCAAACAGCATAAATATCTCTCCTATTAAAATTACATGACCTTAAGTAATATTCGCTTCTGACTATGTCAGCTTTCTTCAAATAACTTCTAAATCTCTCTTTTGTCAAATACTGCCAATCTGATACCTTTTTGAGTCAGTTGGACTCGTTCATGTTTGTGTTCTTCATACAAATTTACTTACAATATTTAAGTAGTTTATTTTCCAGAAATCTATGAAGAGTTCTTATGTTCTTTGCTTTTTCCTAACTCATCTTTTGCCACAGTTATTCTGTCTTGGCCTTCACCCATTCCCTTATGTCGGTCAACGATTACTATTAAATATGAAACTTTCCTTTATTTCTCTGTCATACCCACAGTTTTGTCATAGTTTCGTTTTTTTACTTGCCCATCAAATTGTCCACTTGGAAGCATGTAGTAGTACTAGATTTTCCTGCTTTTCTTAGGCTACCATTGCTACTTTTTTATCTGTACATCTTACAGGTATCCCTTACTTTACTTTGGTTCTAATATGACGCTAACACCATGAAATAATTTGTACGCTGCTCCCGAACAGGATTATCCGCATTCGTCATTTACAAGCTCTCTGTTCTGTTCTACATGCTTTTACACTGGGAACAGATGCCTTCGGTAGTCACTCCTGACGTGTAGAACAGATGCCATGGGTTAGTTATCGCCACCCAAGGCTCGGCATTAACAGTTTTCCAGCTGGTTCCCCGCCTCTTCTTTCTCAATCCGAGTTGGGACCAAACAGTGGTCCACTTCAAAACTATGAGTTTCTTTAAATATCTCGCATGGTGGTTGAGAACTGCTATTTACGTAACTATTACAACATGCTTCTTTTTACAGCAAGCACTGAATGGATGCATCGCAGGTGTTACTAAGAGAGATAGGACAAAAGAGAGGTGGAACATGAAACAAACTTGAGTGAAATGGCAAGGAGTGCGAGGATGCTAATTAAGCTAAGGAAGATATTTTGTAGATTTCAAGAGATATGAAAATATCGAGGTATGGTGGTGATGCACGATGCGTAGTTTCCATCGAAAAACGTGAATAAGCTACATGGATACGTATAGTTTAAGGCAGTAAGTCTTAGAAGAGGTGAGAATGGGTCTTTAACCAGCTGTGGACGTAAAGTGCTGGTGATTCTGGTGACAATGATGACTCATTCAACTGAGCTAGTACTCTGTATCTAATTAGACTGCCTCACAAAAATATATAAGTACTCAGGAGAAAAAGATGAAACTAAACGAAACTTCATGGTTTAAGAGGATATGTTATATTATGTCATTGATTACAAAATCGAGTCAAATTGACAAAGAACCTTGTGAGTATGGAGCTGACCCCCCTCTGGTAGGATGCATGCCATGATTCAGTTGGGAAACGTGTCACAAAGCCATTGCATCCTCTCCTGAGGCAATCTGGGCCACAACTGTTGTAACTGGTCCTTGATATCCTGTATGCTGACGCTGGCATGGAGTTGACATCCAAGATCGCCCCTCACGCGTACTTTCCAGGTCCGACCTGGGGATCTTGTTGGCCACGGGCGTAGTTCGACATCAGGTGGACAACTCATAGAGGCACGTGGTACATGAGGAAGAGCATTTTTCTGTTGAGAAAGAGCACCACCAAACACGCTGGCGCAGGATGTCCGTGACGCATTATTGTGCTGTCGGAGTTTCCTCACACTCTACCAGCCATGACCTTATAACTAATCCTTACGCTCCAATATATTAATGATCTATGTAACCTAAAGTCCTGTATTTCACAGAAAAGGCATCGATCCTGAAGAGTAAACTTTAACCTAAATGTTGACAGTAAGATTATCATAGGACATTTGTATTGTTATAGGACAGTTAACTGTAATGCACAACAAGGACTGAAAAAAACTTGTATTGAAGTTAATCAATTTACTGTAGTTAGCCAAAATTTTGATTAATTAGGTAACTAAGATTGTCTGAATTGTTAATTACAGAATAAAAATTTACGGTCATAGTTTGAGGCGGTAACGGTAAAGGAACACTTGCCACTTCAAATGAAAATGCAACGATAACAATGTAACTGTAAGTTAACTATTATTGTATTTAACACTTTATAATCAGTGAAAACCAAGCTGATTAGGCACTAGCAACACATAAGGCATTATGGATTGATTGACATCACTCAAAATAATGTTGAGGATCGACAGGTTTTTGTGACGTTAATACCAACGATTAATCAATATTCGTACCAGAATTTATAGCAGTTGAACACAATAAGATTTTGCAGCTAGCGGCAATCACCACAAACAACACCGAAATTACAAGAGCCAAGACTACACAATATATAAAAAGGACAAAGAAAACAGAATAACTTTTGTTTGGATATAGAAATTCACAATACTTTGCCAGTATTTTGCAGTTATTCTTATTATGCGCTAAACTTCTTTCTAAAGTAATTATAGAATGCAGTTAACGCACTGCAATGATATGCACACTTCAGTTAACTGTCACTACTTCTAGTTTCATGAAGTAGCCAAATTTGAATATTAATGGTAAGTGCATTTGATTTTTTTAAGTCAAATAATATTCGTAATGATAATATTTTACTCAATAATAATAATGATGATAGGAAAAAATTCTGCTGATGGTGGATGACTGGGGAAAATTATTAACACTGAATGCTATTTACCATTTAACCGAACTGGGAAGTTCTTGATTAACTTGAAAGGTAAAGGTCCTATAGTCTGTCGAGCACCGTGTTCATGGTCATTGACGGACTCTAAATAACTCCAACTTCTGCCTCAGCGTTGACGCATAGCATCATTGTAACCTTCTTGGCTGGATTCCTCTAATAATTGTCGAGGACGCCAATGAGCTACGTCTACCACTTTTTTCTACTGCCGGTGAACACCTGCTATCGAAATGCGTCGCACTGGATAGTCCACTGTCAATTTTAATAGCAATTGCATTTCAGACTGATTATCGTCTTCGTCGTGACCCAGAAGGGCACTTGGACACTAGGGAAACGTGCCTCAAACGGTTGCTCAAACGTGCAACCCAACATTGGCTCAATAGTAAAAAGCGATGCTCTTAACTGAAGGTGATTCTTTCAGAATTTGAGTAAGAAAATGAAGTCCGTTACATACCATTTCGTAGGTGTCTGTTTATATTTTGGGTTATAAATGATACTCTTAGGATTTTTACTTGTTGTTTTCATTTCTTAATTTTTTTATTCGCCCAATACGACTGAAATTGATGAGAAAAATCCGACAATGTTTAGGATTTTTTCACGAAGCTAAGATGTAAAAGATATGAAAAACTTGAAATATCTTTTAGTGAACCATACTAAAACCAATCTAAACAGCAAAAATTATGCTTCGCAAGTCTGTGGGAAACTGTACCAAAGGAGGGAATCCGTGAGATATGTGCTAAGGCATCCGGAGTATGTTCAAATGGTTCAAATGGCTCTGAGCACTATGGGACTTAACTTCTGAGGTCGTTAGTCCCCTAGAACTTAGAACTACTTACATCTAACTAACCTAAGGACATCACACACATCCATGCCCGTGGCAGGATTCGAACCTGCGACCGTAGCGCTCGCGGTTCCAGACTGTACCGGAGTAGGTATTTCCGGGAGAAATCGAAATGAGGCTTTTAGAATGAGCTAAAAAGTGGCGTATCTCTCTATGGTAGTTAATGTAGGAGCCTAACATATGCGGAAATGAATCCAACATTAGAGAAGAGAAAGAATGGAAATTGAAAATACACAATTTGAAAAATTAATGCTTTTCGGAACTTTATTTTATGAGTTCGTGTTATCCCTTTATCAGTAACAGATTCGTCATGTCATTCTCAATATTATGTTTTAGACGTTATAGTATTTAGATGAGTGTGCTCGTACGAGATAAATACTAAAATCAAACCAGGTAGTAAAATTACCAACTGTTTACTAATAGCCAAGAAGTGTAATTTAATCTGGGATGTTTAACACGAGCATAACGAAAACCACAAGCGAAAAAAAATACATAGACAGTATCAAATGTTTACATCCATCTGAGGAGCAGAAGGAATTATTCGTGTATAATGTGCTGAAAATAGGTGTTGTCGAAAACGGCGACTAAACCAGAAAATAGTGTGTCGAAAACGAGTTGCGATGTACTAGGTGTCCATGACATCAGCAGCTCTTACTGGATATGAATCTTATTGAGAATGTATGAAATAATTCGCATATTAATATGTAATTATCAAACCATGTGTGTGTGTGTGTGTGTGTGTGTGTGTGTGTGTGTGTGTGTGTCACAATCAGTAACACAGAATGTAAAATTGTCAGCTTTGTCAGTGTTCAAATATTCTGTTAAACTTGTAAAATATTGAGCTAGAAACATAATCTGTACTGAAATGTCTGAAACAGCTTCGGGGATCTTCAGAAACAATGCGGCAGTTGTTTCCAACCACGCATTTGACCAACATCAAGTGCCACAAAAATGTGTTTCTAATGGATCCTAGAATGCCTCGTTGCTCGTAGACGATTTTGGTAATTTGCTTACCTGGAAAATTGATAAATGGCTTACCGTGCCAGTGATTCTTAAAGAACGAAGATTCTGATACATCATGAGGAGACACCGTCGCATGGCGAGTAGCGGTTCCCTTGCTGCAGCACAGTGGCTGGTCCTGTAGGCACCTGTCATAAGCACAATACTTTCGTGTTACCAAAAGAAACTCCAAGTCAAGTCGAGAGTGCTGTAACGCTGTAAATGATTGGGTCACGTGGGGTGAATGTCGGTCAGTGCCAGTGCAGCGACGACCTGTCGTTGTTTATCGTGGTTGCATTGCGCGAACTACCTGTTCCTACACTAGATAACCTCTGAAGAGCTGCAAACAAGGCCGCGAGTCCGGTATGTACGCAACGCAGAATGCTGACTTGCCGCGCTGTTGTGCGGCGCCATTTTCTCCGCCACGCTAAGCGAGATGTACAGTACATTTGCCCATTATAAACAGCCGGCGGTCAGCAAGTGTGTTTGCAGGACTGTGGCGCGGGGCACCTGTTACTGAGCCGGAGGATTGGCTCGGCCAGCGCAGTGCGCGACGTGCTGCCTCGCCGCCGGGGCTTTAGCTGCGGTAAACACGACTGCGGCCGCTATCACCGCGGTAAGCCGAATGAGCATAATATTATTATTATATTAGAGCGGCCAGCGCGCATTTTGCTGAGCCCGCGGGCTTAGCGCGCCGCACTCAGCCGTGCAGGGCGCGCGATTTCCGCAATAGCTTGCACCGCGCCCGGCGGGCTGCAGCTCGCCCCTGCACTGGCGCAAACACTGTGCATTTACTTCTGTCCGCGCGAGCACTTTATGCGACGAGAGCCGCAATCAGTGCAGCGAGGTACTGTTAGCAACAAACATTTTCAAACGGCATATCTAAGACAATGCAAGTGAATTCTCCAACTAGCGAACCGACCCAGCTCCTCAAGGCTGGTAATACAGGGTGGCGCACGAAATGTGTTATCATTTTGATTTTGAATATAAACTTAATTGTCAATATAATCTGAAAGGAACATGTACTACAATGAAGAGCCGTCCATGGAGATTTGTTCTAACTCAGCACATGCTCAATATCTCCACGATTTCGTTTCCTAACTTCCTTCAAACGAACACTGAAGTTAGTGATTACCCTATGGCACATGTCTTCCGTAATTTCACTGAAAGCTTGAAGAATAAGTCTTCTGAGCTTCATTAAATCACGTTAACGTTTCGGGAAAATTTTGTCCTTTAGGTAACCCCAAAGAAAAAGGTCACATGGATTGAGGTCTGGACTATTGGGGGGCCAATTTTGTCCGTCATTTAAGCGACCTGGAAACCTGAGTGAAATGATCCGCATGTCGAAATGCTCGTGCAAAAACTCCAACACAGAGTTCGCAGTATGTGGCCTTGCTCCATCTTGCATGAACCACTGCGTGTTGAAGGGCAAGCCAGTAGCAAGAGGTTGTGGAATGAAGCTATTACCAAGCATGCTCAAATAACGCTCGCTGTTTACAGTTTCTTTAAAGAAAAAGGGTCCAATAAGTCCGGGACTGGCAAATGCTGCCCACGCTGTAATCCTCGGAGTATAATGTTGTCGTTCATGAAGCACTTGTGGGTTTTCAGTGGTCCAAAAGCGTACATTTTGTTTGTTAACCTCACCGTCTAAATGAAAATGCGCCTCGTCTGAAAACCAAACATTGTTGAGAGTTACTTCCTGGCAGATTAAAACTGTGTGCCGAACCGCGACTCGAACTCGGGACCTTTGTCTTTCGCGGGCAAAGTTCGCAGAAGAGCTTCTGTAAAGTTTGGAAGGTAGGAGACGAGGTACTGGCAGAAGTAAAGCTGTGAGGACAGGGCGTGAGTCGTGCTTGGGTAGCTCAGTTGGTAGAGCAATTGCCCGCGAAAGACAGAGGTCCCAAGTTCGAGTCTCGGTCCGGCACACAGAGTTCTAATCTGCCAGGAAGTTTCATATCAGCGCACACTCTGCTGCACAGTGAAAATCACATTCTGGTTGTTGAGAGGTTCTTCCCTATCCTCCGCCCACTGAGCAAACAGTAGTCTAAAAATGGTTCAAATGGCTCTGAGCACTATGGGACTCAACTGCTGAGGTCATTAGTCCCCTAGAACTTAGAACTAGTTAAACCTAACTAACCTAAGGACATCACAAACATCCATGCCCGAGGCAGGATTCGAACCTGCGACCGTAGCGGTCTTGCGGTTCCAGACTGCAGCGCCTTTAACCGCACGGCCACTTTGGCCGGCTCAAACAGTAGTCTCTCCTGCTTCTGTGCACAGGTAATTTGTATGGGTACATATGGAGGTCACTTTTAAGAATGCATTGAATGGAGCGTCTGCATATTTCCAGTTGCACAGTTGCCTTTCTTCACGATTTCCCGGGACTTCTCTGTACAGCAACTCGTACCGCTTCAATATTCTCCGGCGAACAAACAGGCCTAGGCCGAGGTCGCTGCGCTTCCAATACTCTTCCTTCCAATACAAATTTATCGTACAACCTGTGGATGGTCTCCTTGCAAGGGACCCATCGTGTGTTAAACTGCTGTCTAAAACACCTCTCAGTCACAACAAAGCTTTTCATTTCATGAAAAAGTAACATATTTGCCGATCGTTGCTGTGTCGTCAGTCTTCCATTGTCAGCCATTGCTGCTTACTAGTCTCCTAGCGGCAGTATCGTGAATTACACGTCATTTCGGAACTCATTTGTTTTTCCACGCTCTGCTGGTACTGCTGTAGAGATCCCAGCGAGATATCTAATGTGCAGCGTAAATTGTGAAAGAAACAATTGGTAACACGTTTCGTGCGCCACCCTGTACTTACTTGTCTGACGTAGCAGTAATCGAATACAGGGTGGTCCATTGCTGGTGACCGGGCCAAATATCTCACGAAATAAGCATCAAACAAAAAAACTACAAAGAACGAAACTCGTCTAGCTTTAAGGGGGAAACCAGATGGCGCTATGGTTGGCCCGCTAGATGGCGCTGCTATAGGTAAAACGGATATCAACTGCGATTTTTTTAAAATAGGAACCCCCATTTTTTATTATATATTCGTGTAGTACGTAAAAAAATATGTGTGTTTTAGTTGCGCAACTTTTTTCGCTTTATGATAGATGGCGCTGTAATAGTCACAAACCTATAAGTACGTGGTATCACGTAACATTCGCCAGTGCGGACGGTATTTGCTCTGTGATACAACATCCGTGTTAAAATGGACCGTTTACCAATTGCGGAAAAGGTCAATATCGTGTTGATGTATGGCTATTGTGATCAAAATGCCCAACGGGCGTATGCTATGTATGCTGCTCGGTATCCTGGATGACATCATCCAAGTGCCCGGACCGTCCGCCGGATAGTTACGTTATTTAAGGAAACAAGAAGTGTTCAGTCACATGTGAAGCGTCAACCATGACCTGCAACAAATCATGATGCCCAAGTAGGTGTTTTAGCTGCTGTCGCGGCTAATCCGCACATCAGTAGCAGACAAATTGCGCGATAATCGGAAATCTCATATACGTCGGTGTTGAGAATGCTACATCAACATCGACTGCAGCCGTACCATATTTCTATGCATCAGAAATTGCATGGCGACGACTTTGAACGTCTTGTACAGTTCTGCCACTGGGCACAAGAGTTATTACGGGACGATGACAGATTTTTTGCACGTGTTCTATTTAGCGACGAAGCGTCATTCACCAACAGCAATAACGTAATCCGGCATAATATGCACTATAGGGCAACGGAAAAGTCATGATGGCTGCGACAAGTGGAACATCAGCGACCTTGGCGGGTTAATGTGTAGTGCGGGATTATGGGACGAAGGATAATTGGCTCCCATTTTATCGATGGCAATCTAAATGGTGCAATGTATGCTGATTTCCTACGTAATGTTCTACCGATGTTACTACAAGATGTTTCACTGCAAGACAGAATGGCGATGTACTTCCAACATGATGGATGTCCGGCACGTAGCTCACGTGCGGTTGAAGTGGTACTGAATAGCAGATTTCATGAAAGGTGAATTGGTCGTCGAAGCACCATACCATGGCCCGCACGGTCACCGGATCTGACGTCCCCGGATTTATTTCTGTGGGGAAAGTTGAAGGATATTTGCTATCGTGATCCGCCGACAACCCACGCGACCGCTACGGTCACAGGTTCGAGTCCTGCCGCGGGCATGGATGTGTGTGATGTCCTTAGGTTAGTTAGGTTTAAGTAGCTCTAAGTTCTAGGGGACTGTTGACCTCAGCAGTTAAGTCCCATAGTGCTCAGAGCCATTTGAACCACCGACAACGCCTGACGACATGCATCAGCGCATTGTCAATGCATGTGCGAACATTACGGAAGGCGAACTACTCGCTGTTGAGAGGAATGTCTTTACACGTTTTGCCTAATGCATTGAGGTTGACGGGCATCATTTTGAGCATTTATTGCATTAATTTGGTATTTACAGGTAATGACGCTGTAACAGCATGCGTTCTCAGAAGTGATAAGTTCACAAAGGTACATGTATCGCATTGGAACAACTGAAATAAAATGTTCAAACGTACCTACGTTCTGTATTTTAATTTAAAAAACCTACCTGTTACCAACTGTTCGTCTGAAATTGTGAGCCGTATGTTTGTGACTATTACAGCGTCATCTATCACAAAGCGAAAAAAGTGGTCCAACTAAAACATTCACATTTCTTTACGTACTACACGAATACGTAATTATAAATGGAGTTTCCTATTTAAAAAAAACGCAGTTGATATCCGTTTGACCTAGGGCAGGGCCATCTAGCGGGCCAGCCATAGTTTGACGCTTATTTCGTGAGATATTTGGCCCGGTCATGATCAACGGACCACCCTGTATACACAGTGTTTCAGGTACTCACCGGAAAACTTTGAAGAATCATAGGTCACACAAAGATGATCATTTTTCATTGAAGAACATACAGACTTAAATGCATCCTTAAGGTGATAAGAATAAATAAACACACTTTCAAAAACATTACCGTTTATTACTAGGCATGTGGCTGCGAGGAGTGGCCCCGTGGTTTGAGGCACCATGTCACGGATTGAACGGCCCCTACCGCCGGAGTTTCGAGTCCTCCCCCGGGCTTGGGTGTGAATGTGTTGTTCTTAGCATAAGTTAGTTTATGTTAGTTTAAGTAGTGTGTAAATCTAGGGACCGATGACCTCAGCAGTTTGGTCCCTTAGGAACCCACACACATTTGAACATTTTGACTAGGCAGGTTATGGCAGTAATTTAAACGAATGGTTCAAACAATGCACCCTGTGCCTCAACACATGTTGCACACCTTCGGGTCAATGCAGTCCATCTCTGGAGTGCACGCCAGGATTCCGTCGGATTTGCTGGAATGCATCAATGATTCAGAGTATCAGCTCGGCTCTAATGTCAACTGGAGCTCGTATATCGTACTCTCGCCATGTCCCCAAACTGAAGTAAGAAACTAATCAAGGGGCGTGAAATCAGGCGAACGCGTTGGTCACGCAAAGAGGTCCTCCTCGTCTTGTCTAATGTTCTCAAAAATTAACAGTTAGTTGTACTCGCGCATCAACACCATGCTTCAGCCTGAGGCATCTAGTCACTGTAGGCGTTAGATTGTCCTTCAGTCCGAAAGAGTAGTCTGCAGGAACTGTAGGCTGCTCCCATTAACCTAGATGACAGGATTACATTTCCTAGGCGATAATTATCCCCAATTCCCATCCATATGTTTACGGAGAATCTTTGTTTCTACGATCAAACAACAACTGCATGCCCGTTCTCTTAGTCCCAGATGGGACTGCTCCTGCTGTTACAATACTCGTCACCTGTAAAGAATGCTTCATCCATAAATAAAATCTGTGTGGAAGGCAACATCATTCATTCTTTGGTATACGAAACACTGCATATGATATGGGTAATCAGCTGGTCCTAAAACCTGCAGACGTTGAAGATGGTAAGTGTTTAATTTATAATCTTGAAATACTCTCCAAACAGGAACGTGACCTGTTCCAATATCATGAGCTCTAACACACTTGGAGCTTCATGGTTCATTGCTAAATCTGCGGATCAGTTCACCGTGAGAATCTGGTGTTCTTAAGTCACGTCTACCACCACCAACATGCCGAAGACGCTAAGTCCCTCTTCGTCGTAAGCGCCCATGAATTTCAGCAAAGGTACTGTGGTGTGGGTTTGTAAGGCAACCGGTTTTCGTAGCTACAAAGAGCTCCTCTTCGATTTCCTATCACATCATCGTAACACAATCATGCCAGTTAGCTCATCAAATAAAACCACTCCATCCTCAGGCCACGAGTGGCTTACCTGGACCATCCGACCGCCGTTTCATCCTCAGTGGAGGATGTGGATAGGAGGGGCGTGGGGTCAGCACACCGCTCTCCCGGTCGTTAAGATGGTATTCTTGACAGAAGCCGCTACTATTCGGTCGAGTAGCTCCTCAATTGGCATTTCGAGGACGAGTGTACCCCGAAAAATGGCAATAGCGCATGGCGGGCCTGGATGGTCACTCATCCAAGTGCCAACCACGCTCGACAGCGCTTAATTTCGGTGATCTCGCGGGAACCGGTGTATCCACTGCGGCAAGGCCGTTGCCTAGCTCATCAAATACGTACTCAAACTTTCTTTGGGTACTAACAGCAAGAAATCCTGAATTCGTGACTAATAAGATACATGACACCGAAAATACAGTATTTCAACACAAGCTGAATGTGGCAGTGTAAAAATTCACGCCACTGAAGATACAGTGTTACAACAGCACAAGCTCCGAGATACAACTGGTACAACACCACAGGGTAAGAAACCTCACTAGGAGATGTGCAGCAGATGTCGCAACGTTACAGCGTATACCATGGCAGCGTGCATATGACCATGAGCGTAACTCATAACCAGCGGTCGAAACCATATATGTGTCCAGAAAAAACGTGCTCGACTATGTGCGATCTACCATTACTCAGAGTTTGTCAATGAGATCCTGAAACACACTGCATACACCAACCTTAATCGTGAATGCGTCTGTTACTGAAAACCCAATCAGAATGTCTATCATAGTTTCTGAGATTAGCCTTCATGTATAGACAGAAATGCACGGTGGGCTACTTTAATTCTGAGGTATCACGTATCCATACCACTCCACAATGTATCAGGGTTGTTAATGGAATGGCAGGTTCCTATCCGACAATGGCCACGTGGGACCTGGCAGACCCAATGGCGCACGTCCATTGAGCTACACCTCCAGCAGCTGTGTACTTGGAGCGCCCTCTGCTGCTGTAATATAGGATGGCCGGCGGCAGCTGCTCAGCCCAGTTGTGCTTGGAGCCATTACACTACGACACTTTTGTTTGTACTTAAAAGAGTGAATCTCTTAATGGTTGCTGTTGTATGAGCTGGACTCCAGTTCTTGCTGTATTATTTGTAATGAGCCATTGTAAGCTTGGAGAAATACAGGTGAAGTTAATCTTTTGTTTGTTGTGTTACCATGCTCGCTAATCATTTCTTTTCCTATCCAGCTTTCCTAGAACGACGGTTGCCATAGAACCCTGTAGCCCACCTCTCCTTACCATTGTGCTTGAACTCGTACACAATAAATTTGTTACAGTTCAGAACTTGCTTGTGCTTACGGCACTGACGGGGAGATGATTGTTACATACTTGCTTGAAGCAGCATCTTCACATACGTTGTATTAACAGGAAAAGGAATAAACTTGCTCTATTTTAATCCTGTTGCTGTATTCGTAGTAACTATAAAAACGACATATGCATATTTCGTGTGATTAGGCTGAAAATCTGAAATTTGGCTTCTCCAAAGCCACCTCCTACCTGATGAAGGAAGATTTTAATAAACAATGAAGCAGGAGAAACCACATGCTGCATACTTCTGTTGTGAACCAAAACAAATATTTTGATTTCCGAGGTGAAAAGCAAACACTAACATTAAATAGCACCGTTCATCTTGGTGTATAGGTCAACGCACATATGCGACAGCAAAATTTGTATTTGGAAACAGGAGTGTTTTATGCTGCTGACCGTGGAAGAACATGCTGTATCATTATTCTTGCTATACCAATGTATTTGCTCAATTTTGAGATATGAACTGCGAATTTCATTATAAACTAATTTAATACTATGGCAGAATAAATCTTTCATGCTAGATTGCTTTTTATGTTAAGCCACTTGTTTACGGTATAAAACTTGAAAATCTTAGCGAACAAGTTTGTGCGCGTCAGGCTTAAATAAGTGCTAGCCAGTTGAACAGGCATAATTTGTTCCAAAATCTGCTTCCCAAACAAACAAAAAATTACGAAAATTCTGTATGTGAATAGTGAGAACAACCACAATGTGGGAGACATGCACCCCGTTCGTCAAATACAGTGTCTCAGCAATAGGAGTAGCATGTATGCAACAGTATCTCCGAGACCACCAGTATTGATGTCTTCTTCTTCTTCTTTCGCTAATGTCTTTATCACGCATTGTGCGCAGGATCGGCAGGGTTAAGTACGGATTTGGCATGGTAAAGTTAAAGGGTGGCCGGATGCCCTTCCCTCCGCCACACCACCAGTACTGCTGTAACGTGTATTTATTCACGGATAGTATATTTTAGAGCTATTAACAGGGTTCTGTGGTGCCGTTCTTTAAATACATTGGAGCTGTGTGGAGTACTGTTTATAGAAAGTATAAAATTAGCACGTTACTCATTTATGATCTAAATCTTATAGCAATGCTTCAGTTCTAGGGCACAGAGGGGATCCAGTGGTGCTAGCCTCTCTCCACAACCATACCAGAGCGTTTTTTTTCCCTTTTGTTCAATCTATTTCCTTCACTTATAATTTCGAAAATGTGCACTCAGCTTAAAAGGAATTCCAAGACATTTATTCCGTTAGTAATCCATACACTGTCTCATCAAAAGTATCCGAATATCCCAATGTGGCGCGGAATTAAGCACCAGATATCACGAGAAGCGGGTCCGTCAGAGTAAAAGGAGGCGGGGAGTATTTTACTGTGAGTAGAGAAGCGCAAACATCAAAATTGGTCGGTGCGCGGTGCACACTAAATTCGCATATGCACCTGCCATTCACTTTCATCTAAACATCAGGAACATTTCAATGCTTCTCAAGCTACCCAGGCCGACTGTTGGTAGTGTGATTATGAACTGGAAAGGCGAAGGAGCAACCACTTTTAAACCAAGACCAGAAAATCTTTATGTACTGCGGACAGGGACTGTAGAACAATCCGGGGGGGGGGGGGGGGCAGCTGCATAAAATCAGCAGAAGGAGTTACTCGTGAGTTTCCAAGTGGTGGCAGCATTCCATCTAGCACAATGACTGTTGAAAGGAATGGGGTAGAATGGTGGAGCAGCAGGTCATAAACCACACATCTCTGTAGTAAGTGCTAAACACTGCCTTATGTGATGTAAGGAGCGATGCCACTGGACAATGGATGACTGAAAACGTGAGAATTTGAGTGATGAATCACGCTACCCTGTGACGGTCCGATGGAACGTTTTCGGTTTGGCGGATCCCTGAAGAACGTTACCTGAGTTGCACGAACAGTGTCGTACGGAGGAGGTGATGCTAATTGTATGGAGGTCACCTTATTGCGCTTAAGAAAACGCTAAATTCGGATAAACATGAACACACATTCTACAGCATTGGATACTGTTTACAGTAGAGGAACAGTTCGGAGACAACGATTGCTCAAGTTAGCCTGACAGTGCACCCTGTCATGAAACAGCCACTGTGAGGCATAATTTGTAGACAATAACGTTCCTGTAATAGACTGGCCTGCCCAGAGCCCCGATCTGAAACCAATAGAAAACCTCTGGGATGAGACTGAGCGTCGACTTCGATCTTGAGGAAGAATGGGCTACCATTCTTCGATAGACATTCAAACACCTCATTGAAAGTATCCCAAGCAGAGCCGTCATAAAGACGGTAGGGTGACACTATATTAATGTCCATTAATTGGTGTGCGGATACTCTTCATCAGATAGAGTACTTCTAAAATCTATACTGGAGGAGTCTTAGAAATACTACAAGAATACAAGCATAACTGTGTAATACAATTACCAGCAGCTGTACCTGCTTGCTATTTCGTGACCTCACTGAGAAAGTTTTAGAAAAGGTAGGTCATAGTCAGAGGCCGATAATTTGGTGAAGATTATAAATCTTTACGCCAGTGTTTAAGAGTTATGTGCATTCTGAGAATGAGTAAGAGTTGTACACAAATTAGATTTTGCTGCAGAAATTTTCTGGTATATTAATAAGTAGTTTTGCGCCCAGTACACGCTAGATGCGTACACACCAATGACCTATCTACATATAAAATGGGAGGATTTTGGGTTTTTCTAGATGTGCATGATTGATTTAGGAAGTCTGCTTAACTCTGGTGGCAATTGAAGCCACTATTACGAGTGTACGGTTGTTTTCCAGACCTCACACTGAACGCCAATTGAGATGTGAAGTTTCCCACGTATCAGACGTTTCTATTTTTGCGAGTTACCACATCATCAAAGAAAAGCGTGCTGCAATGTAATTTAGGAATAGGATTGGGAACAGATTAGTAGGAGCAAAAGTGACTAACAGGGAGCCACGCAAATTGAGACTAGCAAATTCATTGTCAATATGTAACTAAACTATTGTCCAGTAAGTCTATGAGTGCTTGGGAAATGTGTATTAATAACTAGATGTTTATTACTCCATTTGTGACCCGAACATACTTGCGTAATCGAATGGTAATGTTCCTCACAAAACCTGAGCTTGGTGTCATTCTATGCCCGTCCGTCATAATGCCGCAGTTAAGAGTAGCCATCATTGTGCCATGAGCTACGAACACCTGATCATCTTCGATACTGTGAAACACATCTCTTCACGGAAAAAGGGCCCATAGCTCTTAAGGTACGCATTTTAGACAACATATTTATTGCAAAATTTTTTCGTGGTATGGTCCATATTACGTCCTCCAAACATATGGAAACCAAAGAGCTTGAAGTAGAGTTGTGTTTCGCAATATCGAAGATGAACAAGTGCTCCTAACTCTTGAGGTATGCTATGTAGAACACATGTTTACTAGACTTCTTTGTTTTGGTCCCCACTGCCACATATGGAAGCTGCCTACCCTACGATCTTAGCAGTAACAGTACAGTACGGGGTACACATTCCACTAGCAGAGATGTCAGAACGATTTTCGCTTGTGACTTTCGTCTCGCTCGTTCCCAACCCAGATCTCCTTCCTCACCTCAAATAGATACAGTACTGTTCCTAAAAAGTGAAATATTCATAAGCAGTGTCTGCAAAACGCCACGATAAGAGGATGTGTAGAACAGCGGAACCATAATAAGTGATTTAAATGGCAGAGAGGTGGCGTGCATATAAGCCCAACAGCGCTTTCTTTTGTGTGCCAGACTGGCCAGTGTTTGCAAAGCTCAGATGGTGCAGAACGGTCATTCGAAATGGAAACGTTTGCGGAGCGGTCATACGAAGTGGAAACGTTTAACCAAGAACCACTGTGTCTCGCCAACATGACAGGGCGGCATATCGGCATATGAGTGGTTCGTACGGGGTAGCATGACTGGTCTTCGGGAGGCGGGTCTGTTGTTCCGTGACACTACAGTTCGTACAGGGCACGCTGCTTCAACAGTGAGGTGTACGTGGAACCAGTGAAGAGAGGAAGGCCATACACAGCGCCGACAGAGTACTGGGTGACACAATGTGACCACAGTTCGAGATGACTGCCATATTGTCCACTTGGCCGTAACGGAAAGAACAGCTTCGTCCATAGTGTTTGCGCGACGTTGGAGCACTGTAATGTGTGTGCATCGACGATTCGACGTCGTCTTCTGCGGATCGGACTGGTTGCACGCATGCCATTGCGTCGGCTTCCATTGACCAGAACCCACCAATTCTGCAGACTGCAAGGGTCACGTGAAAGGCGACGTTGGCGTACTGAGTGTTTTCGGAAGAGTCCCGCTTCAACTTGTTCTTGAGTGATGGTCGTCTACGCGTTCGACAATGTCGTGGGGGATACAGTCGGGCAGCCTGTATTGTTGAGCGGTATAAGGGACAAACGCCAAGTGTGACGGGTTTGGAGTTGGGTTGCCATTGCCTACGACACGCGATCTCGCCTCCTACGTCTAGAGAGTAATGTGAACAGCTACCGCTACATCATGGAGGTTTCGAGGCCCGAGACACTGCCCCTTCTGCAGGCCGTTCCGCATGCCATATTTCAGCAGGACAACGCCCGGCCGCACGTGGAGAGGAATGCGCAAATATTCTCCGAAGACTTCAGTGCCTGCCGTTCGTCTGACATCTCACCCTACCTAAAATGTCTGTGATATTGTCTATTGGCAACTAGTTGGTTCAGGTCTTCCTGCGGCCACAGCTGATGCTTTGTGCACGCATCTAGAGACCACGTGGCAGAATATTCCCCCAACAGCAGATTCACGCAATCTTCGATTCCATATCATGACAAGTGGCATTGATCGCATCACGTGGTAGCTCTACTTCCTATACAATTCTCACAATCACAGTGCACGCACAGATCTGTAAGTCTAATCGTTTGTGTTGTGTCATGTTCGCAATGGGTGGAACAAATCTCATTGTGGTATTGGTATTTCACTTTCTCCAAACTGTAGTGACCACTTACCCCACCCCAGTCACTTCAGAAAGTTTGCAACATCGTCACACTGGATCCGTGTCATCGTTAAATGACTATTCAGAAACTAATGCTACTATTAGAATTAAATCTGCGCCTTGAAGACCATGATTTAAACCGTTCCTAAGAACGTGCCTCCTTCAGTCGGAAATTGTCACTGCACACTGATAGCGAGCGGGTAATAGTGTGTGTGTGTGCGTGGGGGGGGGGGGGGGGGGTTGTGCACGCACCTGCACCCCTTTAAGTATTGATCGTCACCCTCATGTTGTTGTTGTTGTGGTCTTCAGTCCTGAGACTGGTTTGATGCAGCTCTCCATGCTACTCTATCCTGTGCAAGCTTCTTCATCTCCCAATACCTACTGCAACCTACATCCTTCTGAATCTGCTTAGTGTATTCCTCTCTTCATCTCCCTCTACGATTTTTACCCTCCACGCTGCCCTCCAATACTAAATTGGTGATCCGTTGATGCCTCAGAACATGTCCTACCAACCGACCCCTTCTTCTAGACCAGTTGTGTCACAAACTCCTCTTCTCCCCAATTCTATTCAATAACTCCTCATTAGTTATGTCATCTACGCATCTAATCTTCAGCATTCTTGTGTAGCACCACATTTCGAAAGCTTCTATTCTCTTCTTGTCCGAACTATTTATCGTCCATGTTTCACTTCCACACATGGCTACACTCCATACAAATACTCTCAGAAACTACTTCCTGACACTTAAATCTACACTCGATGTTAACAAACTTCTCTTCTTCAGAAACGCTTTTCTTGCCATTGCCAGCCTACATTTTATATATTCACTAATTCGACCATCATCAGTTACTTTGCTCCCCAAATAGCAAAACTCCTTTACTACTTGAAGTGTCTCATGTCCTAATCTAATTCCCTCAGCATCCCCCGACTTAATTTGACTACATTCCATTATCCTCGTTTTGCTTTTGTTGATATTCATCTTATATCGTCCTTTGAAGACACTGTCCATTCCGTTCAACTGCTCTTCCAAGTCCTTTGCTGTCTCTGACAGGATTACAATGTCATCGGCGAACCTTAAGGTTTTTATTTCTTCTCCATGGAATTTAATACCTACCCCGAATTTTCCTTTTGTTTCCTTTATTGCTTGCTCAATGTACAGATTGAATAACATCGGGGAGAGGCTACAACCCTGTCTCACTCCCTTCCCAACCACTGCTTCCCTTTCTTGCCCCTCGAAACTTATGACTGCCATCTGGTTTCTGTACAAATTGTAAACAGGGTTTCGCTCCCTGTATTTTACCCCTTCCACCTTTAGAATTTGAAAGAGAGTATTCCAGTCAACAGTCATAGTCATTTCCCTTCTAAATTGTGTTCGATAAGCGCTTAACGTATAGAACTTAACACTTTACGTGCAGCACTCGACACACGGAAAGACAGAGCTGCGGGCAGTGAGCGACTACACGGGAAGCGACCGCTGCCGCGCCTCGGAGAGTTCCTCCCGAGGGAGCAAGGTTTCGTTAATGTGACGAACGCACTTAGCGATCTCTCGAGGAGGGGCAGCGGGCATGGGATGGTGAAGGGGGGCAGGGGGCAGGGGGCAGGGGCAGGCTGCGCCCTCTTATATTGTGTTTCCGGCAGCCGCGACGCGGGAACGAGGTTTCGGCGTGCGGGACGTGATCATTTGGCACAGTGGCAGGTCTGCGCTGCGGGGGCGGGCGTCTTAAAGAAGCGCGTAGGTAGGACGCCACGTCATGGTTTCTAGTAAGGAAAAGGTGCGACTCCATCGCCAGGTTTCTCATTGCTGGTCAGTGCCCAATAATGACTGCTAGTTTAGGAAAGGTGTACATACATTTGGGAAAGGTATTCTCGCTTTTAGATCAGAGGGCGCCAGTCTTGAGTCGGGTCGGTAAGGAGCATTACCCACAAAAGGCAAGGTTCCGCGTTCGAGTCCCGGTCCGGCCTAGAGGAAGTTCCAAAACGTTTCGCACTCGGCTGCAAATATTATCCTGATCTCTAAAACTTCATTATTTCCATTACACTCGCTACATCTGAGATGTAGCACTCCTACGCTTTAACGTCACAGGTACGTACAGGGAGCGTCAAATGAAAATGGCCAGGCCAATGTTTACAATTAAGACTGACGCAGAAGTGGATCGTTCTGATTCCACTTCAATCAGAGCTCAAAACGCAAAAGTCGGACTTTAACTTATGCAACTCAATAATTTGGCGTGGATCCAGACGTAGATACTTTTTCAAAATCTCTCGAGCCGACGATCTCTTATACATCTTTTCCTGCCCTATTTTATATAGACCTCTCTCTGCTTCCATTCCAAGAATCCCTTAACCAAATTCTGCGCCTTGATAAAAAGTTATTCTTACTTCTGGTAATACAACTATACTTTCTAATTTCCTACGTTCGCAGACTTAGCACTTCATAAAATTTAATTCCCCTAATGCACAACCAAGAACTCCCGTCATATTCTTGGACAACATCCATGTCTGTCCCCTGTCCCCTTTTTCTCTCATGCACATCGCGCAACGATATCGTCACCTAGCAGCATTTGACATTTCCAGTGCACCATCAGCAGCATTACTGCCAACATAACTGTCTTTTGGATAATTTTAATCCTATATGTTAAGAGCTAATATTATGTTAATCAATGTGTAAAATTCTGAATTCGATGAAAGATGGCTAATTCCACGTTATGATTCCGTAAATATGGAGACACCATAACAATACGCATTTAAGACTGCATACAGTCCAAAGTATTAAACGTGACACGTTACGAAGAAGGGTAACACGTTTGCTTAGGATGTTCCTTCGCTTGAATCAGTAAAGTCACCAACGAAGTAAGAAAATGACGACCGATACTGGACCCTTTCCTTGCCCCAGATTCTGCTTTTCTACGTCGACGGAAATTGCGAACGGCAGTAGATAGCGGGGCGGAGGGTATGTCGTATCAATATAAGGCCTACTGGTTTCCTTTCGCATTCCATTCGCATAATGAACGTTGGAAAAAATGACTGTCTATATGCCACAGTGACCGCCCTATCACCTTGTTGTTGTTGTTGTGGTGTTCAGTCCCGAGACTGGCTTGATGCAGCTCTTCCATGCTACTCTATCCTGTGCAAGCTTCTTCATCTCCCAGTACCTACTGCAACCTACATCCTTCTGAATCTGCTTAGTGTATTGATCTCTTGGTCTCTCTCTACGATTTTTACCCTCCACGCTGCCCTCCAATGCTAAATTTGTGATCCCTTGATGCCTCAAAACATGTCCTACCAACCGATCCCTTCTTCTAGTCAAGTTGTGCCACAAACTTCTCTTCTCCCCAGTCCTATTCAATACCTCCTCATTAGTTACGTGATCTACCCACCTTATCTTCAGCATTCTTCTGTAGCACCACATTTCGAAAGCTTCTATTCTCTTCTTATCCAAACTATTTATCGTCCATGTTTCACTTCCATACATGGCTACACTCCATACAAATACTTTTTGAGAAACGACTTCCTGACACTTAAATCTATACTCGATGTTAACAAATTTCTCTTCTTGAGAAACGCTTTCCTTGCCATTGCCAGTCTACATTTTATATCCTCTCTACTTCGACCATCATCAGTTATTTTACTCCCTAAATAGCAAAACTCCTTTACTACTTTAAGTGTCTCATTTCCTAATCTAATCCCCTCAGCATCACCAGATTTAATTTGACTACATTCCATTATCCTCGTTTTGCTTTTGTTGATGTTCATCTTATACCCTCCTTTAAAGACACTGTCCATTCCGTTCAACTTTCTTCTCCATGAATTTTAATACCTACTCCGAATTTTTCTTTTGTTTCCTTTACAGCTTGCTCAATATACAGATTGAATAACATCGGGGAGAGGCTACAACCCTGTCTCACTCCTTTCCCAACCACAGCTTCCCTTTCATGCCCCTCGACTCTTATAACTGCCATCTTGTTTCTGTACAAATTGTAAATAGCCTTTCGCTCCCTGTATTTTACCCCTGCCACCTTCAGAATTTGAAAGAGAGTATTTCAGTTAACGTTGTCAAAAGCTTTCTCTAAGTCTACAAATGCTAGAAACGTAGGTTTGCCTTTTCTTAATCTTTCTTCTAAGATAAGTCGTAAAGTTAGTACTGCCTCACGTGTTCCAACATTTCTACGGAATCCAAACTGATCTTCCCCGAGGTCCGATTCTACCAATTTTTCCATTCGTCTGTAAAGAATTCACGTTAGTATTTTGCAGCTGTGACTTATTAAACTGATAGTTCGGTAATCACTTCTGTCAACACCTGCTTCCTTTGGGATTGGAATTATTGTATTCTTCTTGAAGTCTGTGGGTATTTCGCCTGTCTCATACATCTTGCTCACCAGATGGCAGAGTTTTGTCATGACTGGCTCTGCCAAGGCCATCAGTAGTTCTAATGGAATGTTGTCTACTCCCGGGGCCTTGTTTCGACTTAGGTCTTTCAGTGCTCTGTCAAACTCTTCACGCAGTATCTTATCTCCCATTTCATCTTCATCTACATCCTCTTCCATTTCCATAATATTGTCCTCAAGTACATCGCCCTTGTATAAACCCTCTATATACTCCTTCCACCTTTCTGCCTTCCCTTCTTTGCTTAGAACTGGGTTGCCATCTGAGCTCTTGATATTCATACAAGTGGTTCTCTTCTCTCCAAAGGTCTCTTTAATTTTCCTGTAGGCAGTATCTATCTTACCCCTAGTGAGACAAGCCTCTACATCCTTACATTTGTCCTCTAGCCATCCCTGCTTAGCCATTTTGCACTTCCTGTCGATCTCATTTTTGAGACGTTTGTACTCCTTTTTGCCCGCTTCATTTACTGCATTTTTATATTTTCTCCTTTCATCAATTATATTCAATATTTCTTCTGTTACCCAAGGATTTCTACCAGCCCTCGTCTTTTTACCTACTTGATCCTCTGCTGCCTTCACTACTTCATCCCTCAGAGCTACCCATTCTTCTTCTACTGTATTTCTTTCGCCCATTCCTGTCAATTGTTCCCTTATTCTCTCCCTGAAACTCTCTACAACCTCTGGTTCTTTCAGTTTATCCAGGTCCCATCTCCTTATATTCCCACCTTTTTGTAGTTTCTTCAGTTTCAATCTGCAGTTCATAACCAATAGATTGTGGTCAGAATCCACATCTGCCCCTGGAAATGTCTTACAATTTAAATCCTGGTTCCTAAATTTCTGTCTTACCATTATATAATCTATCTGATACCTTTTAGTATCTCCAGGATTCTTCCAGATATACAACCTTCTTTTATGATTCTTGAACCAAGTGTTAACTATGATTAAGTTATTCTCTGTGCAAAATTCCACAAGACGGCTTCCTCTTTCATTTCTTCCCCCCAATCCATATTCACCTACTATGTTTCCTTCTCTCCCTTTTCCTACTGACGAATTCCAGTCACTCATGACTATTAAATTTTCGTCACCCTTCACTACCTGAATAATTTCTTTTATCTCGTCATACATTTCATCAATTTCTTCATCATCTGCAGAGCTAGTTGGCATTTAAACTTGTACTACTGTAGTAGGCATGGGCTTTGTGTCTACCTTGGCCACAATAATGCGTTCACTATGCTGTTTGTAGTAGCTAACCCGCACTCCTATTTTTTTATTCACTATTAAACCTACTCCTGCGTTATCCCTATTTGATTTTGTATTTATAACCCTGTAATCACCTGACCAAAAGTCTTGTTCCTCCTGCCACCGAACTTCACTAATTCCCACTATATCTAACTTTAACCTATCCATTTCCCTTTTTAAATTTTCTAACCTACCTGCCCGATTAAGGGATCTGACATTCCACGCTCCGATCCGTAGAATGCCAGTTTTCTTTCTCCTGATAACGACGTCCTCTTGAGTAGTACCCGCCCGGAGATCCGAATGGGGGACTATTTTACCTCCGGAATATTTTACCCAAGAGGACGCCATCATCATTTAATCATACAGTAAAGCTGCATGTCCTCGGGAAAAATTACGGCTGTAGTTTCCCCTTGCTTTCAGCCGTTCCTAGCACCTTATACCTTTATTTTGTCACCCCTATGCAAGATAATCAAACTGTCGATAGAAATTGGGAGACGCTTCCAGTCCTCTCGGAATGCATAAATACAGGTCGTTTATGGTTTTCAATGGAATCTTACACCATTATTGTGGCAAAATAATGGCAAGTCCAGAAAAAGATGATAGAGGTGGATAGCCATTGCGCAACTTTCTCCACAAAGTATACCACAAAGGTTCAATAATATTCAGATTGACGACTGTAGTGGCGGGCGAAATGCGACAGTTCATACTCATGCTCACAAAACTAGTCCTGGATCACCCAAAATTGTCACAAAGTTCTTGATAGCAATGCTACCATGCAGAGTGACTATAGGACTTTTCGAATAACACGATGTGGCTCACTGAACCCCCACCATTTTTCACTCTTGGGGCGTAAGGGTGGCCAGAAGTTGAAAACAGTCTAAAAAAAGACTCAGTCGACATAATGACATTCTTCCATTGGTCTGAGGTACAGGTTCTATGCCACCGGCACCACACATTCCTGCTACGAGCATTTGCATTATTCATTTGTGGTTGTGGAATTCCAGCTCACTCTACAATTAGCTGCTTGTGAAGCACCTTTCCTGTTGTAGTAGTTTGGACAGATTTCACCAATGCGACACTCACTTCTGTCGTGAGTTTTGCAGCTTTCGTCCTCTTATTATTCGTTACAGTCCTCTCCAATGACCATCACAAACACAATATACACTTTCGTCCGCGTTGTGACATGGTTGACGCTTTCTCCGTTTGCGGTATAGTTCTTCGATATGGTGCGAAACATGTAATAATTCTGTTCCAACGAGCACTTACAATTTGTCCACGTTCTAAGTACGTCAGCTCCAAAATAATGCACTCACAATTTCACAGGACACTGTTCCTATCACAACAGACGATTGCAACGCACTAGGGACATTTCACAGATGTCGTTCGTGTTCAGTCAAAGCAGCATAACCTGCGGGCATGGCTTCAATCAGCATTTATTTTCAGGCAAGCATTGCAAGCAGTGTTTCCATATTTTTGTTCAACTCCTATATCTACGTCCGCATAAATACTCCACAAGCCACTGGTCACTCCGTATCGGGCTGTGCATCGTAATACATTTTCCTTTTTCTCGCGTGTTCTACTCGCGTATTGCGCGAGGGATAAATGACTAAACGCTACTGTAAGTGCCCAAACCAGCCTTCCCTTTTCGTCGTGATCCCTACGTGAGATATATTAGGTAGAAGCGTAAGTCCGTAGAGTTTTTGTTTTGCATATTGGTATTCCGGTTGCTATGCGTTTATTTATCGATTGTCATTCTTTTTTGTAGTTCACTGTTGCTATCTGAGTCTATCTACTGTCGTTCTGTCATTTGGAGATGGTGAGTGAAGTTATGGACGCTAGAAAATGGAGCGACAAGTGGAGAAATCGGATCATTTCCGACATTTCTTCCGTTTGAATCCAGCATAGGGGTGACAGCAACGGAGGCGGCCAGAAACATTTGCGCCGTGAATAGGTATAATGTCACTGGGCAAAGCACGACAAGAAAATCATTTTCCTCGTTTTAAGGAGGATCTTTTTGACATTAGCGACTCTCCACGTTCAGCAGCACCTTCAGGGATTGATGAAGATCGTTTAAACGCATTAATCTAAAATGATCAATTTCAGAGTTCTCTAGAATTGGTAAATTTGATGAACAGCGATCATTCCACCATCGTGCGACGTAGGTAATCAGGTGTATGGGTACTGCATGCTCTAAGCCAAAATCACAAGATCAGCGGGTGGCATTATTGGCATCTCTGCTTGCTCATCATCAATTGGCTCGTGAACAACACCGATCATTCCTATCCTTTTCGTCTCTGGTGAAAGGAAATGGTCCCTCTATGCTAACGTAGAGAAAAGAAAGGAATGGCTGAGTCCAAAAAAGCAGCAATTCTCCCTAAAAAGACGTGCTCGCATCGTCCAAAGATAATGCTATGTATCGGGTGAAACAGAGACGGCGTGGTGTACTACGAATTCTTCCCCGAGGTGTAGCCATCACTACCGACATGTATTGTAACAACTGAGACGTCTTGTAGACGCTGTCGAAGAACAACGACCAGGAAGACTGTGTGAAGTGATGCTACACCACGATAACGCCCGCCCACATTTACTCGACTGACAAAAAATACTAAACATGGGTTGAGTTGGGAAATCATTCTGTACCCACAATAATTAACACGATCTAAAGCCTTTTCCGTTCACCATCGACAGATCTTCAAGGAATTTTCTTTTGGGGATAAAAATGTGCTCGGGATATAGCTCGACGAGTTCTTTGCCACAAAACCGATTAATTTCTACAGTCGTGGAAATGAAAAGTTACCTAGCGTTGTCAGACTATTGTAAATAGTTAACGAGAATATACACTACTGGCCATTAAAATTGCTACACAAAGAAGAAATGGAGATGATAAACGGGTATCCATTGGACAAATATATTATACTAGAACTGACATGTGATTACATTTACATGCAATTTGGGTGCATACATCCTGAAAAATCAGTACCCAGAACAACCACCTCTGGCCGTAATAACGGCCTTGATACGCCTGGGCATTGAGTCAAACAGAGCTTGGATGGCGAGTACAGGTACAGCTGCCCATGCAGCTTCAACATGATACCACAGTTCATCAAGAGTAGTGACTGGCGTATTGTGGCGGGCCAGTTGCTCGGCCACCATTTCCCAGACGTTTTTAATTTTTGAGAGATATGGAGAATGTGCTGGCCAGGGCAGCAGTCGAACATTTTCTGTGTCCAGAAAGGCCCGTACAGGACCTGCAACATGCGGTCGTGCATTATCCTTCTGAAATGTAGGGTTTCACAGGGATTGAATGAAGGGTAGAGCCACGGGTCGTAACACATCTGAAATGTAACGTGCACTGTTCAAAGTCCCGTCAATGCGAACAATAAGCGACCGAGACGTGTAACCAATGGCCATCCCTCACGCCGGGTGATACGCCAGTATGGCGATGACGAATACACGCTTCCAATATGCATTCACCGCGATGTCGCCAAACACGGATGCGACCATCATGATGCTGTAAACAGAACGTGGATTCATCCGAAAAAATGACGTTTTGCCATTCGTGCACCCAGGTTCGTCGTTGAGTACACCATCGCTGGCGCTCCTGTCTGTGATGCTGCGTCAAGGGGACCCGCAACCATGGTGTCCGAGCTATATAGTCCACGCTGCGGCAAACGTCGTCGAACTGTTCGTGCAGATGGTTGTTGTCTTCCAAACGTCCCCATCTGTTGACTCAGGGAACGAGACGTGGCTGCACGGTCCGTTACAGCCATGCGGATAATATGCCTGTCATCTCGACTGCTAGTGATACGAGGCCGTTGGGATCCAGCACGGCGTTCCGTATTATCCTCCTGAATCCACCGATTCCATATTCTGTTAACAGTCATTGGAACTCGAGCAACTCGAGCAGCAATGTCGCGATACGATAAACCGCAATCGCGATAGGCTGCAACCCGACCTTTATCAAAGTCGGAAAAGTGATGGTACGCATTTCTCCTCCTTACACGAGGCATCACAACAACGTTTCACCAGGCAACGCCGGTCAACTGCTGTTTGTGTAAATCGGTTGGAAACTTTCCTCATGTGAGCACATTGTAGGTATCGCCATCGGCGCCAACCTTGTGTGAATGCTCTGAAAAGCTAATCTTTTGCATATCACAGCATTTTCTTCCTGTCGGCTAAATTTCGCGTCTGTAGCACGTCATCTTCGTGGTGTAGCAATTTTAATGGCCAGTAGTATATTATCGTTGACTAAGGTCTCTGTTATGCGTAGTTGTTGTGTTTATTGAACTTACAGAAAAACGTTAGTTCAAAATTCAAATTGCTCTGAGCACTACGCGACTTAACTTCTGAGGTCATCAGTCGCCTAGAACTTAGAACTAATTAAACCTAACTAACCTAAGGACATCACACACATCCATGCCCGAGGCAGGATGCGAACCTGCGACCGTAGCGGTCACGCGGTTCCAGACTGAAGCGCCTTTAACCGCACGGCCACACCGGCCGGCAAAAACGTTAGTACTTATGCACCAATCCAGTACTGTAATGGTAAGATAGTGGTCGCATAAATGCCTCCGAATAAAGGTTCTCTGAATTTACCCCAACAGAGTTCTCATTCACGGTTCCACCTGTTTCTGTTTCACTTCCGTATAGGCTGATCTGTAAAAACTCATTAGCGCGATTCTGGTTTATTTCAAAGTCTGTTCTCACGCATACGAACTTGACAAGTACTTTAAACACTGAAACAATAATTTATAACTGCTCACACTGCGTTATGTAGTTTTCCTTTCTTGCATTTTTGTTTTTGTTTTTGTGCCTTATGCATGGTCGCACAAAAAAGAGATATTAAAGACTATATATCATAAAGACTATGTAACACTAATGTCAGTGTAAGCGCTTCCTTCCTTTCAGGGCAGTAACTCACCGAAGAGCCCAGCGACAGAGCAGACGTGCATCACGCCAGCGACTGTACGCCGAGGCAGTGACAGAAACGTTGAAGGGCCGGTGGCCAGCGAGGCAAACGATATGCCGGCCCGGCGCCGGCGGACAGGTGCGCTCGTTATACGGCAGCCTGCGGGGGCGCCGCCCAGTGCCGCCCACCGCCCCCCACCGCCGCCCACCGCCGCGGACCGGCCCCTAATTGTCCTCGCCGCCGCCCACGCCCCTCGTTACGCTCGCGCCGATGCCGCTGCCTCCGCCCAGGGCTCGTTGTTATTGCACAAGTTCCTCGGCGTGCTACCAGGCCCTTCATTTCCTGCTGCACTACGGTGTAACGCTCGGAGCCAACAAGAAGCTATAAGCTATTGCCGGCTTAAGCACTGTAAGAACCTCTGACCGATATTGCGCTATTTTGGCGTTGTGGCTTCAAGCAGTAGTTTAAGCACATGCAGCGCAACGAGTTTCCGTTGCAGACTAACAGTGAAGTGTAGCTACTGACCATAGAAGTAATGGATTTCACATTTTTCTAAACACTCCTTTGAATGGCTAGAAGCTGTTGATGTAGTCTTCATTTCACAGACTAGTTTGGTTCAAAATGGTTTAAATGGCTCTGAGCACTACGGGACTTAACTTCTGAGGTCATCAGTCCCCTAGAACTTAGAACTACTTAAACCTAACTAACCTAAGGACATCACACACATCCATGCCCGAGGCAGGATTCGAACCTGCGACCGCAGCAGTCGCTCGGTTCCGGACTGAAGCGCCTAGAACCGCTCGGCCACCGCTGCCGGCACTAGTTTGGTGCATATCTCGGTGCTACCCCGTCTGGTGCACGTCCCTTCATTTCCATACAGGTTGCATAAGTGCAGTAATCTTTATATGTGGTACACACGTCCGTGTTTTGGTAGGTTTTTCCCTGCGTTGAACAGTATTCGCGCAAATACGTCACAAATTTAACGACCTGATGTACTCTGCACGGCCGTAACTGCATCTCTAGGCCGGTCAGTAAAGACTAACCGTTTTGCATCCATGAGTCCACGCTTCAACACCTGACCTACCGTCTGGGGGAAAATAAGCATTAATGCTTGCAATTGCTGCATGTACTTGGAGGCACTAACCAACCCAAAAACATACTACTCCTAATAGCTACAATTGTTAGTTTGCAGTTGAAGGAAACACTTATGATCTCAGTACACTGTCCTCAATCTCCATTGGAAGTATGTACACTTATACCCGTTACACTCAGCATAGGGTGTTTTAAAAATGGAGGACATAATTTCAGGTTTGTATTCCCCATATACAGACAGTGAAAAAGTCAATTACAGCACGTGTCGGTAGACGCTTGGTTTACTAGTTAAGGCCTTCAGAACAGTCATAATCGCCATAATTTTTTCCCGATGGTAGTTGCCCATACAGAAGTCGTTCAAAATGTCCATCTCCTGGTTGAATACAGGCTTCGCATTGATGTCTCTTGGCTCTCCTAACACGATCCCAAAATCCAGAGTATTGCATATTTTCTCGAAATCTGAGAAAATTAGATTCTGAAGGGATTCCACGTCGCACACCAGAGACAAATTCACCAATAATTATAAAAGACTCCACAAGTGGAAATCTTGGCTCTCCTAACGCGATCCCAAATTCCAGAGTATTCCATATTTTCTCGCAATCTGAGAAAATTAGATTCTGAAGGGATTCCACGTCGCACACCAGAGACAAATTCACCAATAATTATAAAAGACTCCACAAGTGGAAATCTTGGCTCTCCTAACGCAGATATCCCAAATTCCAGAGTATTGCATATTTTCTCGCAATCTGCGAAAATTAGATTCTGAAGGTATTCCACATCGCACACCGGTGACCAATGCACCAATAATTATAAAAGACTCCACAAGTGGAAATCGATAAAGTTCAGATCGGGTGAGCGTCGAGGCCAAAGCAGCTGGGCCACCTGTACCTGTCCATCGACTAAGAAACGTTCGCACCAAGAACCACCGTGCCATAGGCCTGAAGTGTGCAGGAGAGTCACCATGCAAGAAGTGACGTTGTTGAACGGACAGTGTAGCGCGATCAAGAACATGAGGTACAGTGTTTTCAGGAATTCTGAGTACGCTTGCTTTGTCTGTTTACGTGTGCATCGGGTCCAAGTAACAGATCACACGTTGTGGAGGAACTGCACTTGGTGATGAGATGCAATAAATGGACGCGGTTTTTTGTATGTCCATATGTGCTGATATTTCTGTTGTGACCAGGTGAAACTACTTACGTCTGGGTACAACTGTGAGTTCTTTGATTCCTTGGGAGATGCCTCGTCACACTGGAAGATATTAGTTCACTTTATTACGTAAACGAATAAAAGACTTACTTAATTTTGACACACTTCTTAGCCACAGACGTTCTGGACAATTTAACATTGACTAGCAGGGCATCACTTGATGCACTAATCAGCTAACTGTTCTCTTGAGGTACAATGTTCGACATAGTCAAACCACAAGTTCACCTGAAACTTCACTCTTTTGTCATAGACTATGATGCTGACTGCAGCGGCTAAGGTCTTGAACTGGACTGAGCTCTTGCATGCTCAACGCTATATTGACCTCAGTGTGAGGGCGCTGCTGTAGTTCACAGGGGGATGGGGTCTTCTGGAACGCCTCCCGTAAGTCGTCGCGTATTGCAGCGAGTGCTCGCTACTGTCTGTGGTATCGAATCGCGTTGCTGACTTTGTTGTGGCATCCCGATCTCTGGACAATTCCACAGTTCCTGACGCCATGTCGTTTCATCTGTGCATGACCTGTGGATAATACTAAAGCAGGAGAGCTCGGATTTGCAGCACACTGCTGCAATAACTACTGGCAGAATATGACTCATGTAGAATAATCTGCTGGTGAGAGGACCTATACACGTAAATTATAAGGATACAGCTGTTGCGTTCGCAACAGTTTCTAAACGGCTCTGAGCACTATGGGACTTAACTGCTGAGGTCATCAGTCCCCTAGAACTTAGAACTACTTAAACCTAACTAACCTAAGGACATCACACACATCCATGACCGAGACAGGATTCGAACCTGCGACCGTAGCGGTCACGCGGTTCCAGACTGTAGCGCCTAGAACCGCTCGGCCACTCCGGCCGGATAACAGTTTCTAGACAGTCGTATGAGGAACATTAGTGGGCTGATACACAGAGTCGTGTGCATGTAATCAAGAATGTTCCCCTCTGCATCTGGAGTTTTAGATGCTGGTTTTCCAAAGCAGGAGATGTAAACTCTCCATGAGTGCACAAACGGCCGTGGAAACGTCCAAATGTTATCTGATCTGGAAACTTCGCTTAAGTACCTCTCCTTTTAGAAAAGGCGAGACACTGCAGCATTGCCGTCCGCTTACCGTAAATGGAGTGTACTTCTGCCACCTCCTGATGTGAGTACATTCGAATGCCAACACAGTACTCAACTGTCCTGTAAATATCTTCAGTTTCGGCAACCATACGTGGAAAGCGAAATGTTCTGGTCAATATCAATAATCTCAAGGCCATAACTCGGAATTTCCGGATATGTGCTGTAATGAACTATTTTTATCGTCTACACATGGGCATTAGTAATGTCGATTTATGCCATCTATATCTGAAGCACCGTGTATAAGTACTGCAGCCTATATTCACTTGAATCTGCTTACTGCACTTAATCCTAGCTTTCCTTCTATAGCTTTTACCCTCTGCACTTCCCTTTATTACCAAGTTGACGACTAGTTAATGTCTCTGGATATAACCTATCAAACGATCCCTTCTTTTCATCGAGTTGTGGCATAAATTTCATTTTTCTACAGTTCTGTTAATTAGCCCTTTATTAATTATACGAACTATCCACATAATCATGAACATTTTTCTATATCACCACATTTTAGAGCATCTATTTTCTTTCTGCGTCTGAGCCGTTAATCGTCAATGTTTCACTTCCGTACAAGACTATACTCCATACAAATACTTTTCAGAATAATATTCCATATTAACGATTTTCTCCTTTTCAGAAATGCTTCTACTGCTATTACCATTCTCTAGAGCCCTCTTTACTTCATCCGTCACGTTACTTTTCTGCCTATGTAGCAAACCTCATGTGCCACTAATCTAATTGCATAATCTAATTAGACTTCATGCCACAATCCATGTTTTATTTTGTTGACTTTTATCTTACAGCCTCCTTTCAAAATATTACTCATTCCGTTCAATTAATCTTCCACGTCGTTTGAAATCTCAGACAGAAGTAAAATATTTTCGACCAACCTGAAAGTTTTTATTTATTCTCTTCGAATTTTAATTCCCGTTCCCAATTTTCCCTTACTTCCCTCACAGGTTCCTCAATGAGCAGGTTGGATAACAGTGGGTATAGACTACAAGCTGTCTCATTCCCTTCTCCACCACTGCCACCATTTCACTCCCATCGACTCTTATACTGTAACTGCCGTCCGGTTTCTGTGCAAGTTGTACATAGCCTTTCGCTCCCTGTATTTTTACCCCTGCTAATATCAGAAATTTAAAGAGTGTTTTCCAGTCAACATTTCAAAAGCTTTCCGAGATCTGCAAATCCCGTAATCGCAGGCCTACCTTTCTTCAATCTGCCTTCTTAGATAAATCGTAGGGTCAGCCGAAGTTGAGAATATATCAAAGGTAGAATGACAGCGGGAAGAAAAGCGTTGCCTGACCAACAGAAATCTCTTAATATGGAACATAAATTTAAGTGTGAGAAAGTGTTTCCTGAAGGCACTTGTCTGGAGTGTAGCCTTGTACAGGAGTGGAATGTGGACGATAAGCAGTTCAGACAAGAAGAGAGTGGAAGCTTTCGAAATGTGGTGCTACAGAAGGAATTCTGAAGATTAGATACGTCGATTGATCAACTAATGAAGAGGTACTGACCGGAATAGGGGAGAAAAGAAATTTGTGGCATAACTTGACTGAAAGGCGGGATCGATTGATACGATACGGTCAGAGACATCAAGGAATCGTCATTTTTTATTCGACGGAAGTATGGCGATTAAAAATCGTAGAGAGTGACTGAGAGACGAGTACAGCAAGTACGTTCAAATGGATATGGGTTGCGGTAGTTATTCGGAGATGAAGAGACGTGTACGGTATAGAATATCGTGGAGGTCTGCAACCAACCAGTCGTCGGAATGAAGAACACAACAAAGTTTAAAATCTCAAAGCCCTGCGTCTCATTTTCTGTTTGCCTCAGTGTACCTTCATTCTCCACCCAACATTCTCGAAATTTCATTTCGTATATTCTAGTCATTGTGTACCCCTGCAATTTCTTCCCTCAATCTCATCTTCCAGTGCTATTTACTATTTCAGGAGGCCGTACGATAAAATTTTCCCTTTATCTGTTAGAAATTAGCGATGACTGTCTTCTGCCATCTGTTCTTTCTAGTGTACCTTCATTTCGTACTTTTTTTACCCACTTTTAACATCTATCTACATCGCCAAAGCACAAATAATTCCAGTTTCACATCCCGTTTCCCTGCGGTACACGTTTCAATCAGTAACGTGCTAGTTTCCAGATTCACAGTTTCCGGAACTTCTTCCGCAATTCCATGCCAGAATTTGTTACCAGTAAACCTACATTTTTGATGGTAGTTGTCATAGTGAGACTAAAACACAATATACGATGTCCTCTTCAGTTCTACCAAGTTGTATAATCTTGCGTCCTAAACAAAATACTGTTCTCATTTCTGCTAGTAATGTGACTTGGTGAGCAAACCATTAACTCTCTTTCCCACTGTTATTCATTGTGGTCGTCATAGTTTCATATACATTTGATCTATATTTCATTCTAAATTATTTTAACCATTTAATTCGAAAATTCTGTCGTTTTAGCATAAACAGTTACGAATTCTGTGGTTCTTAGCTTGGCTTATTTTCTTCACCTCCTCTTACGCTACTTCTGAATTTTTTACGCTTCATTTACTGTCTCCACTACATAGATGCTAGGCAGTAACGACAACAAGTAGAAATTGTTGACGCAAAGTCTCACTACATCAACAACCTCCACATTATCCACGCACTGCTTCTCGCGGGGTGATCCTTTCTTGGCCCTAACTGATGGAAGTCCGAAAGTGCGAGATTCGGGATGTAGGGTGGATGAGGAAGAAAAGAACAATGAAGTTTTGTGAACGCTACCAACAGAAAAGTCCAATTGAGCAATGAGGTGTTTGATCGTGATCTGTCGATCACCTTGAATGAGAGTGTCCGCACGTTCCAACATTGCAGTACTCACAGTTGTGTGCGACCGGCCGGCAGGCGAGAGATCAGACAAGTTGCATGTCCTTGTTGCGATGACACACACCTCGCCCAACAACTCACCATGCTTTTGTTCACTGCCAAATTTCCGTAGATTCTGCAAGAGCCTATCAATATCTTCGATGTTTTGGTTTTTTCGCCATAAGAAAGTCAACTACCGCTCTTTACTTGGAATGCAACTCCGCTATAGACGCCATTTCGATGGCTACATATAGCACCACCACCTCTCGGAACTTTATGAAACTATGCGGGCTGAAACTGGTATATTCCGCGACGTCCTTCAACAAATTCCGCATGTTTTCAACCTAAATTGCCAAAGAAAAAAACTTATTTCATCACTTATGGAAATTCCGTCGTATAATGGTAAATTGGTTGAGAGAAGAGGCAGATCGCTTCTACAATGTTGCAATAAAGTGGGGTCCTATCTTAGGACAAACAAGACAAAGTCATTTTATACTAAAACGAGGATAGGGGTGAAACTTTGGCTCTGTCTTGTAAGACGTACACTGGTTTATAGGCTAGAAACGAACTCATGAGAAACTATTGCACTTTATCATCACTTTACTAGGTATCTAGTTCTTCAAAAGCTTGTTCCATTCACTGAATATCTGGAAGTTATGAAACGTCCCCTTTGAACAATTATACATGACTGTGCTTAAGCTGACACACAATATTTTTAGCGCAACGCAATCTGACTTTCAATAATCCCTACAAAAGAATGGCCCTGATTAACATAAACCTATACCTTTCACAAATCACTTACCTCCCAAAAATCTTCGTTACTCGAACTACTGCAACACAGCGAGCGCCACTACTGCCAGCTAAATAACAGATTCAAACTACGGAAGGCACTAACTACTGATAGGCATAGTTAGCAAATGAAAGATTTTGATAGAGAACAAACAATGTATTTACCTTAATAGTGTTGAAAACTCATAATATACATAGCAGTTCATTACATCCAGTCTTACAAATTTCAAAACTCCGCCATCTCTCTCCCCACATCCACCACTGCTGGCGGCTCACCTCCAACTGCGCAACGCTACGCGCTGTTCACATCCAGCAGCCGCTGCCCAACACTACAATGGCAGACAACAATGCAAACTAGCCACAGACTGAACACAGCACAGCCAGTGATTTTCGTACAGAGCGCTACGTAACGTTGCCAATAAGAAAACATAAACAGCCTACTTACAAAGTCTTTCATACCAAATGTGCGTACTCATACGTAACTGATTTGTCACAATACACGTCTCTCTCCATTGCGGGAAACAGTGATATTAGCTGTGAATGTACAGCAGCTGTCCCTTCCCTGGCAAGAGAAGACTTCCTGAACGGCAAAGACAATTAGTTCCCGCCCACTCCAACGCAAAACGGTGCGATATTGATCGCAGTCCCGCGATGTGTGCCTAAGCGTTCCATTAGATAAAGAGCTCGGTGCTATAAAACACATCGACCACACGTGCAGTAAAGCAATAACGGCGCCAGATGCATTACACACCCCTTAAAACACAGTGCGGCCCAGGCCGGCTGATGCAAACTGGTGACTCATAAAACGTTGATAACGCCGTTAAGCACGCACCCAACTCCCTCCGTCGGCGCTCTCTGTGTTATTGCCAGCATGTTCCGCTCGCGACACAGTACTGAAAGATTTGCCCAAATTATAAAACAAAAATAGTGAAGAACTTTATAAACTATGTACCACACTTAACACACTGAAGTTCTTGGAAAGCATCAGCTTTGCTAAAAATAATTTATATTTTATGAGCACCAACGTTAGACAAGACACTCTGTGTGTCGAGAATTAAGGTAATTAGATCTACCTGTAGTTCTGTGGAGGTATCTGAGACAGATGTGGTAAAACTTTCCCTCTCAAAACAGAATAACATGAACCCTTGGGATAAAAACTACGCGGACATGAATTCTAACATTTCGCTACAGTTTTTTTTTTAGCGTTGACACTTCTCTGTACATAACACATCATCCAGGAACAGCCTCAAGGAACTTCCGACATTTACATATGGGCTGGTTATCTGTATGTCCAAAATTACACTTTCTCAGGAGAATGAAATTAAAGTTTACAGGTCCTAATTATACATTTCTTCAGTAAATTAGGGCACGACAATAAGTAGTAAATCTAAACTTTCTGTCATAATATACAATTTTATTGTTGAAAGTTTTAAGTACATCAAAATTGAAACTTTCAAAATTATTGCCGTAACAGAATGATTAGGGAAGGGGAATAAGCTTAAATAAAAGTTGATGACTGACTCAGAAAGCAGAACTGTTATTTACTGTCAAGAGATACTGAGGGAAGTAGCAAACTAGAAAAAGAAAATTCAGACACCCTCATTATTTTGATGCTGTCATGGTTTCATCACATTGTTCGTCACTGAAACGTTATACGAACACATTGTACACCTAGAAAGAAGTCATACCGGCGAGAAGAGTTCGACTGTTCCGCCATATTTTCTTCTCTTTGCTTCTGTGACGAATTTTGCACCAGTGAAAGCTTTTGGCACCTGACGGCGATCAAAGGTGAATGACGGACGGCCAGCTCTGTTTACAGAAGCACTTCCTCTTTTCGAACCATGCTCCTGGAATTCAACCTCTTCATGTTCCATCATGCCTTTGGAGCCACTTGCTTTCATTCTTAGCTACATTTTTTGTTTTTTAGTCTTCGTGACGCATTCTTGAAGGCCTCTTACGGTAAATCTGATGGTTAAATTTGATAAACCCCAAACTTATTCATTATCGGGCGGTGGTAGCAGTGACTCGAGTTTGTCTTTGGACCTAGACCTCTCGACTCCCGAGATGTACAGAAATTTCGTTCACTGTGAGCAAGGTATTGAACTAAGTCCCACTAGTAATGATAAGGGGTGTCAGCTCATATTCAGTTTCAGTCAAGTTCCACCCCCCATCCCCCCCCCCCCCCAATATATTTAGAATATTCGTGTTACCAGCACACTCTTTCGTAGTGTACCTGAAGTTATTTTACGTTTGAAGTTTTTCCTCGCTTGAGAACCACTTTATATGTTATATTTGGTAGAAACTCTTCTGTCCAACAAATTTGTCTGATGTTCCTTGCACTCGTATTATCTTCATTAGGCGTCAGTGCGACATTGTATCTAATTTCCTCCGGAAGGCAAAGAAGATACCACATTACCCCGTACGCTGGTATACGGAGTAAACCAGAACTCCATCGAGAAACTTTCACAGGTGTACTATGGACAAGGCAAAAATTTTAGAGCCCTTGATTACTATATTTTCTTTTTCTGGGACCGGGCGGCGTGGCCCAGTGGTTACCACACTGGACTCGCTTGAAAGGAGGACGACGGTTCAAATCTATCTCCGGCTATCCTGATTCAGGTTTTCCGTGACTTCCCTAAATCGATTCAGGCAAATGCCGGGATGGTTCATTTGAAAGGGCACGGCCGATTTCCTTCCCTAATCCGAGCTTGTGCTCCTTCTCTAACGACCTCATTGTCGACGGGACGTTAACCACTAATCTCATGCGCCTTTTTTTCTGCTCCGTAATACCACCTGTCAAAGTTTGTGGGTTAGCTCTTATTCTCCTTGTTTTCTGTCCTGGGTCTCTTAAGCGGACAGAGCAAGCTGGTTTTTCAAACGTCTTAAATGTCAATGAGCCAATCGCTTTTCCTACGTTGCGACAATTTCAAACTAGCAGACACTACTTGCGTTCAAGGAGAGCAATGATTTGATGAAACGGTGCAAGTGTATCGTGTGGAAGGAAAAAATGAATAAAGAACTGTATATCACACTTAACACAGTGGACCGTTCGTGGAAAATGTTAGTTTGACTAAACATAATTTATTCTGACGTTAGATGACATATTATGAGTGTCAGTAATTAAGGTAATACTTGTTACTCTCTGAAGATATTTGGGACACAATTCCTAGAACTTTTCCTCTGCATACATAATGTCACCAACCCTTGCATATATACTGTCACCAACCTTCAGAACCAAAATTATGCAGATATGAACAGTAACTTATTATTTTGAATCCGTACGTAAATACAAAAATTTTAAGCTGTGCAAGGTTTTGAACGAGTTGTTGCGTACCAACCTTGTATCATGCAGCGGGCCGCAGAATTTCATAATTGCGAGACCTCGTTCACTTTGTGTTACTTGTGTGAGTGTCAGTAAGTGAGAAGCGAAACGGCAGCGTTTCATCACGTTAGCAGGTCAGGTGGAAAGCAGGACATCAGCACTTTGAGCGAACTGGGTAGCTAGCACCAGCAGGAGCTTAGTAAAGCAATACAACTGAGAAGTATTTCGTCACCTTGTTACATGAAGTAAGAAGCCGCTTCGCCAGCGCAAGAAGGCGTACTGAATATTGTTACGGACCTGACTGTTGATATAACTAATGCGTTAAGCAAACTGGGCGTGATATGAATAGCTGATACATTCGTACTAGGAAAGCCGGAATTAGATTAGGAAATGAGACACTTAAAGTAGTAAAGGAGTTTTGCTATTTAGGGAGTAAAATAACTGATGATGGTCGAAGTAGAGAGGATATAAAATGTAGACTGGCAATGGCAAGGAAAGCGTTTCTCAAGAAGAGAAATTTGTTAACATCGAGTATAGATTTAAGTGTCAGGAAGTCGTTTCTCAAAAAGTATTTGTATGGAGTGTAGCCATGTATGGAAGTGAAACATGGACGATAACTAGTTTGGACAAGAAGAGAATAGAAGCTTTCGAAATGTGGTGCTACAGAAGAATGCTGAAGATAAGGTGGGTAGATCACGTAACTAATGAGGAGGTATTGAATAGGATTGGGGAGAAGAGGAGTTTGTGGCACAACTTGACTAGAAGAAGGGATCGGTTGGTAGGACATGTTTTGAGGCATCAAGGGATCACAAATTTAGCATTGGAGGGCACCGTGGAGGGTCAAAATCGTAGAGGGAGGCCAAGAGATGAATACACTAAGCAGATTCAGAAGGATGTAGGTTGCAGTAGATACTGGGAGATGAAGAATCTTGCACAGGATAGAGTAGCATGGAGAGCTGCATCAAACCAGTCTCAGGACTGAAGACCACAACAACAACAACAATAAGTCTATTGTAGATTTGCTGCTCGTACTCAGCACCGCCAACAGCCGCCAGGGAGATGTCTTCCTCTCATTCAGCACCAGTAACGAGTTCGGCGATGCTGACAGCTTCCAACGCAGATGGGAAGGCCTGGGGGTCTTCCATGTCGACTTGGGCCTGGACACCAGCGTTCCTGACACTTCAGTGAAGCCACGGGGCCTACCTGCACTGCTTGCAAGGGTCGGCGCACTTCTCGACCACACGGCAACCGTCATCGCGGCTCAGAGAGCAAAGATGAGCCACAGTTACGGGAGGCGCTGGACGACCTCCTAGGTCGCCGTCTGTGAGCGACATACGCATGCGCCACCTCCTTCGAGTGCGGAAGGTGGAGACGCAGCATCTAGTTCCTCAGTAGCTGCCGGGCGCTCGCGGCACACCCGAACAAGCAACGACAGAGGACCGCAGTAGCCTGCTAAAGAAGAGATTTATTTGCAGAAATAAATGGTTAAAAGTCACTCTTCTTTTACTGCGCTCACCGGCGTACACAGTTTACAACCACCTCCTCTTCCCTGAGGAACTGGGAAGTGGCGAAATGAGAGAGTGCCTCCTGTCCTGACACACCATCCATCTGCCAGGGCTCCCAGTAGTCGCCACCTGCAGAGCAGTGCTCGTGAGAAACGCTTGTAACCTGCTTGTTAAATACTTAGTAATCGAGATTCGTATCTACGTTGCTAACGCTAACTCCAATACACAACCGTATGTGATGTGTCGAAGGTGGAGTTTTCGGTGTCGACGGCGTCCATGTTCACTGTACTCGGCACATCACGCCCCACCCACATCTCAGCTGAAGAGCGGCATTTAAACCCACCGCCTTCGCGAGCCTCGCTGTTTACCGAGCTCGCCGTATTCCTACAGACGCCACCAGAGTGGTCCTTCTTCGCTTTCACTCACTTCGAGTAAATGTATCCGTAAGCGTTTCTATTTACTACGGCGCACGTTGAGCTCTGCCAAAATCTCGGAAGACTCGCAGTGAGAGAAAATTGCGAACACTGTACGATGTAATTAATATTCCGTGACTATGCAGAGATGTTTCCGATATGGAACAGAGACAACGAGTAACAATTAATTACTATGGAATTTTACTATGTTGTATCTGTTGTAAATAAAAGCGTTGATGGTTTACCCATTTATTTTGTAGCTCGCTATACTGGTTGATCATGTGATCTTCACCATTAAATTATTTTAAAAATTGTTTTGGTCCCTTTCTGGTTACTATTCATTATCTGTAGCAATACTCTTCAGTAACAGATATGTATGGTATGTCTATTGAACCCTTTAGTCTATGGTAGTTCTTATTTTCTTTTTTTCTTTGTAAAAATGGAAAATGTTTTTTTTTGGTCCAATTTTAATAAGTCAGTTTTATTTCTATTGATCATAAATTATTTTCATTCTCGCCAAGTTTTCCCACGTGACCGCCGGTTTCGGGTCCTTGATCTTCATGTTTTCCCACGTATTTCCCAGCCCTCTATCCACCCTACTATCTCTCAAGCCTTCCGAAAACCGCCTAAAAATCACATCCAGGCTTGCCGGCACACCGGCCCTCGTCGTTAATCTGCCGGGTGGATTCGATCTGCGGCCAGCGCGCCTACCTTAGGCTAACCTGGCAGGTCAAGAATACTGTAATAAATAAAAATAAATATTTCCTATATCCTCATATGGCGCCCACTTCTCGACGTTTCTTTACGGCAGCAGGAGGAGCTGACTGCCAGTTATCGATATGCTTTGCAACTGCTCATTTGCACTTTCTTATACGTCTATGTTTGTTATCTTGGCATGGTTCTTATATTTTGGGAAATGCTCTTGAAACAATACGTTCTGAATTTTTGACGTGCACGTAATAATTTGGAAACAGCTATATTTTACATAACTTAATACTGGGTTTTCTGTCACGTAGAAAGATTTAAAAATGCCTATAGGGGCAGTTTCCCACCCCTAGCATAAGAGAGTGCCCTGACCCACTGTCCGCTCATTCGCCCTCTTTCACAAGGCCGTTGGCAGAAGTTCTCATAGAATAAAAAATTGTTTTTCCAGCAGAATTTTAGAAGTGCTAACAATCAAACGATTTTGAACGAAGAGTTCCTTTGTGTCCAAGACTGTCCAGCGCAGTACTGCAGTACCGAGGACCTTACGAGTAAAGTTATATCGTTAATCGCTGTGGTGTATCAGTAGTTACGGGCGTAGCGACGAAAATCCGTTTACCACACTCAGATCACAAGCAATGCCTCACTAGACTCATTCTCTAGAGTTACTTCAAGTAGTTTGTGTGTGAAATCCCAGTGGACACTGTGGAGAAAGTGACTGCTGTAGTCCTAAGCGCCTGTCCCGTACAACGACCAAAAGAAACATCTGAGAGAGTGTCGTAAGATTTTATGAGCCGTTGCAATGCTTACAGTGAAACTATTGGTCGTAACACTGAACTCATGGCATGAAATGTAGTACATTCTTGTCAACAAATACTAAATATTCGTTTCCGACCATTTGTTCCATCTTCTCAAACTAGTATTTTTAGGATTCTCTACCATCTGCTCAACGTTGACCCCAACGATTTGGGAGACCTTGTATATCTAGGTAAAATATTGTCCTCATGTCGAAAATAGCTTTAACTCGTTGCCCGAACCTTGGCAAATTTTAACCCTCCTGAAATACTGAAATACTCAGCTGGGACGGGTCTCGAACGCGTATCTTTGCGTTTCGTTTATGACGCTCTACCGACTGAATCATAAAAGAGTTATACATTGCACAGCAAAATTCAGTCCTCAATTGCGAATGTAATTTTATTTCAACAAATTAATTTGCTTTCTTCAATAGCTCAGTATTGGTTTAGTAGATGTAAAGATATTCTTCATAGAAGCATTATGCCATGACATGTCCAAATATGTAAATATTGAATGTGGTTATTGCAAGCTCTGACTGACCATTTACAGTACTAGCACAACAGCTTGACATGTACATAGATGTTGTTCACCTACCGTAAACAGTCAATCTGAGTTTACAATAATCACATACAATACATATATTTTTGGACATATAATGGCATTATGCTTCTATGAAGAAGATACTTACATCTGCCAAACCAATACTAAGCTTCTGAAGATGACAAATTAATTTATCGGAACCGTTAAAGCTAAATAAAATTATATTTGCTCCTAACGACTGAATTTTGTTCTGAAATACGAACTACACTTACTGAATTGAATAAAGTTTCATATATATAAGGCAACCTCCCGATTGACTCATTATCGCTCAGCGCAAACCCTAAGAAGTGAAACTTGAAATTCGGAGTACGTGTTGACCTTATACTGTAGGTAGGCTTTGATTAAGAAAGGATTTTTCCAAATTCCACCCCTACAGGGCGAAATGTGGGACGAAAGGTTTTTGAAAATATGTCGTATTAAGGCAATTTTGAAACTAGACCTACGAAAACTGGTATTTGTTTCATCGGTCTCAAATAAGATACACATGCTTCAGCATTTGTGGAAATTTTTGCCCTTCTGGGGGAACGCTATTGCAATTTTTTAAATAAATCATTATTAAAGAACAACTGCAGTATTTTTAAAGCAAACTCCATGAAAATTGGTATCTGACGTCTACGTTCGAAGTGAAAAAAAGGAGAAATACGTGTTTCAGCACTTTTGGAAATTCAATCACTAAGCGCTAAAGTAGTGAGTGGAAGTTGTTTTTGAAGTAAATCATTAATAAAGAACTACTAAAGCATTGTTAATGCTACAGCTATGAAAACTGGTATTTTACTTCTGTGGCCTTAATTTGCGTGAGAAGTTTAGAAGATGTTGCAATTTATGAACAACATAAAAATTCGATTTAAGAAAAACCAAAAACAAAATATATGCAGGCTATACAGACTACGCGAATGGAGCAACGGGCACATTAAAGCACGTTGACTGCTGCGAGCGACGAATACTTACCTAAAAGTCCAACACATTCTCCAGCACCTAATGCTCCTCCCGCTTATCTCAGTTTTAAACTATTCAGCACATTCCAAGCTCACACTGTTGTACATGATCTGTTCCTGATCCGTAGTGACGCTACTTGATCACTACACACAGCCTTTTCTGATCCTTCAAATAAATATATTCTGCATCTGAAAACCAGCTGTTTTCCTACGACATGTTTATTTGAATTTGTAACAGAGTGATGATTAAGTTTTATTTGAGAATCTGTTCTTTAAGATGTAATAGTAAAAGGTTTCCTCGCATTTGCCTATTTTCAGGACTTTCTGTTCACTAATTTTACTCTGTTTATTTCATGTAATGTCAGGCGTTTATTTGTAAAGAAGAGTAAAGTTAGTCACATTTGCTACATAGGTCTGAAGGAAAAAATTATCTTTAAGTCACTTTATTCAGCGCTGCAATGACTTCGACATGGTTAAGATTTTCTATCGTGTGAACTTTAATTAAAACGCTTAAAGTTTGCTCTTAGGCAATAAGTTCAGCTCCACCACATGTCAAAGCGCATCTGTTGTACCTCCGCTTCGTAAAAATATTAGCGTAATCTAACACTCATCTCAGTAAAAGTAAATGCAGTCCTTTTCTAAAATCGAGGTATGTCAAAAAGCAAAGTTTTAAAATAAAATTTTGCAAAGACAGATATTAGAGATGGTAATTATAACTATACACATGTGTGCTTCCCTATAGTTAAACTACGAGTATATAATTTTTGCAGAAACAATTACGCAGGTAAGAAGTGGAAGAAAGCGAAGGGCTTATTACTTAACAGCTAATAAGTTAATGGGAATCATATCTTCCGGAAAAGATGTAGTGTCCATTAGCGGTTGTTAGTTTCTGATAGAAAACGGTGGGGACATATTGGAAGCTTGTGACAGGAAGTGCTTAATCGTCTGATACTATATTAGTTCAAGCTTAAATCAAATGCAGAGAATACGTGACGGAAACATTATGTTCTGACGTTACAGTACGCAATGTGGACACTGAAAATTAACTGTTGTCTCACTTTACATGGCTAGCTTATTCTTAAACGGATATTATTCGCGAATAGTACATAAAACCATATATCGCCACTGTAAAGATTAAGTTCAAATGGGTCTGAGCACTATGGGACTTTAGGTTTTCCGTGATTTCCATAAATCGCTCCAGTCAAATGCCAGGATGGTTCCTTTGAAAGGGCAGGGCCGTCTTCCTTCCCCATCCTTCTCTAATCCGATGAGACCGATGACCTCGCTGTCTGGTCTCCTTCCCCAAACAACCCAACCCCAACTATGGGACTTATCTTCTGAGGTCATCAGTCCCCTAGAACTTAGAACTACTTAAACCTAACTAGCCTGAGGACATCACGCACATCCATGCCCCGAGGCAGGATTCGAACCCGAGACAGTAGCGGTAGCGCGGTTCCAAACTGTAGAGCCTAGAACCGCTCGGCCACTCCAAAGATTAAGTGTAAGTATTTCTCATGTAAGCTTAACACATCCCATTTAACATTCGACTAAAATAAAAACGAAGATAAAATAAAGAGGATCAATAAATGCTGACATGTGAGGGGATCGATAGCCACCCAGTCTTGTGTATCGATCAATATGTGTGTGCAGAGCTGCATCATCCACTACAATGATGCACTTGTCACCTTATTTTTACCATCGATTTCATTCGATTTGAACCCATCCACAGTTCATCTGTGTTAAAAGAAAAAAATCTATATATATCATATATACAGTGATTAGAGCTAGTGCTCATAAAGATTTTTCACGGTTACATTATACGTGTAACATACACAGAGTGCAAAAAGGTAGGAAATTAAGAAGATGGTATCTGAATAAATTGAAGGAACGAGACGTTGTTCAGTGACGTAAGGGAATTATTAGGCAACGTAAGACTGATGTAGATGAAAGGAATACAACAGAAGACGAATGGGTGGACTGTGCGAGAGGAAACAGAGAAGGACCCATGGGATAAGAAGATAAGGCGTAGCAAAAAACCCTGGGTAACACAGGAGGTACTGAATACAATTGAGGAAAGGAGGAAATATAAAAATGCAGCAAATGGAGCACGTGAAGGAGGACACAGACGTCTAGAAAATAAGACTGAAAGAATGTACAATAAAGCTAAGCAGGAATGGCTAGAGGACAAATGCAGGGCTGTAGAAGCATGCATCATCTAGCGGAAAGATGGATGACGCCTATAGGAAACATGAAAGATACTTTTGGCGAATGGAGAAGTAACGTACGCATATCAACAGCTAGCAAGCCAAAAGAAAGCAAAGAAGGGAAAAATGGAAGGCGGAAGAGAGTCTACATAAGGGAAAAAGTTTCAGTTTATATACGAATGCATGGTTTCACGGCGATATGTACAGATAGAATTCTCTGTTTACGAGGCTAGAAGCTGGAGAGAATTTTGTCAAAGTTCAGGTTAATATTGAAGAAAGAGAAGAGGAAGTATCTGAAGATAAATGGGAAATACGATACCGCGAGATGACTTTGTCAGAGCGCTAAAACACCAAGCGGAAAAAGTCTCGTGGAGTATACCACATTCTCTCAGAATTATTGCGATCCTTGGAGAGCCAGCCGTAACAAAATTACTCCACCTGGTGTGCATAGGAGGCATGCGAAATATCTGATACTTCAGTAAGAGCGAAATAATTTCAATTTCTAAGAATGCCGGTACTGACAGGTGTGAATATTACCGAACCATAAGTTTAATTAGTAGTGGTTACAATATACTGACAAGAATTATTTGTACAAGAATGGAAACACCCAATAGAAACCGACCTCGAGGAAGATTAGTTTGTGTTCCTCAGGTCTATAGGAACCCACAATACGGCAATATAGGGACCTACAGTATATTAGAAAATCGGGTATAGAAAGGTAAACCCACGTTCATAGTATTCGTAGATCTAGAGAAAGCTTTTGACAGTTACTGATTTCTGACATAACCTCCTTATACCTTAACTTCCCTTAGCAATGTTGAGTAGTTTTTTTATAATACGAATATTACAGGATCTTTACTTGTTCTTACCATCAATACAGTCCCCTTTTCCTTTCACAGGCTGCTCTAATCCGTGTAATTATCCATGGGTTTTTATATAGCCTTTTAATGTCCTTTCTGATTAACTAATGCTGATTCAAATGGTTCAAATGGCTCTGAGCACTATGGGACTTAACATCTGTGGTCATCAGTCCCCTAGAACTTAGAACTACTTAAACCTAACTAACCTAAGGACATCACACACATCCATGCCCGAGGCAGGATTCGAACCTGCGACCGTAGCAGTCGCGCGGCTCCGGACTGAGCGCCTAGAACCGCTAGACCACCGCGGCCGGCAACTAATGCTGAAGATAATGATATGATTCATTATGGAATAGGTTAAATTTTATATCAGCATATTGTTTTTATAAATTTCATTCCAAGTGATTTCTTGCAAACTATTCTTAAAACATTTCTTCTGGAGTCTTTAACTACTCAAAGAGATTTCCACTGAGCAGAAGCTATACTGGAAGGTACTATCTCATTTATTCTAACTAACTGTGCATCATGATGAGCGAGAGCATTTGTTAGTGAGTATACAGTTATTTCCTAATTTTGAGCTTCAAAAATGGTTCAAATGGCTCTGAGCACTATGCGACTTAACTTCTGCGGTCATCAGTCCCCTAGAACTTAGAACTATTTAAACCTAACTAACCAAAGGACATCACACACATCCATGCCCGAGGCAGGATTCGAACCTGCGACCGTAGCGGTCGCGCTTTTCCAGACTGTAGCGCCTAGAACCTCTCGGCCACCCTGGCCGGCTTTGAGCTTCATTATCAAACTTAAGAAAACTCTAAATTCGGGAGGCCATGAGCACTTTTTTCAGCATCGCGTACTGCTTGCAGTAGAGAAACAGTTCGGAGACGATGACTACAAACTCACCGGATAAAAGATTATTTACCCTGGTTCGCACGCATAGATGAATCGTTAAGTCTTTACATTTGGTGCTGCGATGGAGTTACGTGCTCAACCAAGCGCACACTGCTTGTACGTGACCATAAGGCTGTAGCGACCAGTGAGACATATTTTTCAACCGTACGGTACACTGAAACACGGGTAAAAGTGAGGTCTTTACAGACTACCAAAGAAGGGACAACCGTTTTCGGCCGTCTCCACGGCAACACTGTGTGTGAATTACGTGGCGTTTCGCGGCGGAATGTCCAACATTTCTACAAGCAATGGTATAACACGCGTAGCCACGAAACAAAACGTCAGAAATTTAATCGGGAAAAAAATTAAGACACAGAGGGACCGGAGACGCGTTTCACGGTTTGTGAATCAAAATCGCTTCCAAACACGACAGGAATTGCTGCACGCAGTGAGTGAAGGTCGATCTTCACTTTTTAGACAAAGAACATTGCGACGGGACCTGCATGCAATGAAGATTTTGAGTCGGTCACCTCGCAAGAGACCATTTTTCACACAGGCACATAAAGACGGCAACAGCAAAGTTCATCGGGCTGGAAGAACATGTGACTGATTTTCTGAACACTCCCCACTCTATTACGATTGGCCTGAAGAATCATCTGACTTGAATCTCATATAAAATCTGTGGGACATGCTGGAACACGGTGTAAAACGCGACATCAGCAACCCCGCGATTTGGTGGGACTGTGCGTTCAATCTCTCAACGAACGGTCAACCCAGAGGTGACATACATGCACAACCTTGCGTTTTCATTTTATGTTGTTTTTTAAATGGTATGTTGTGTTCCGTTCTGTATGTCAAGTGGTGTGCTTTAATTGTGTGTAGACGTGTCGTTCATTAAACTCTGTGGTTTGTAGGCACATATACATATATATCAAAAGACACAACATACACTGAAGCGACAACATAACTTATCACGGGCAAATTACACGATCTTTTGCATGGAAATATTATTTGAACGTTTAATGCCCGTTGTATGAAATACGTAAAGAGCGATGTGAAGCAAAGTACTAGCTCGTCTGTTAACAAAACATCTCAAGTTCTTCCTGCACTGCAGTTCCGTTTAAATTAATAGTGCTTTATTGTCATGTGTTCGCGTAGAAAAATATTATTGTGTAGCGTATTTCTAACTTATCGTTTCGGAGTAAGTAAATTACTGGGAATTTACGCAGTTGAGTTAAAAGATAGCCATTATGCGTAAACCACAAGAACTTAATGAAAACCACTATTAATCTATGCAAATAAATTAAAATTACACTGAAATTAAATAATTAAAATCCAAATTCTGTAAGTAATTTCAGCGGCTCTGAGCCATTTAATACTGTCAATGTTCAAATAAGATGTTGCTACCGCGCAAATGACCGACAGAAATCATTCATACCCTCGCGCTGCATTGCGCGTTCTAATATTCTGCAAAAATAAATTATTAGTTTCCTAACATGCCGGGATGCTAAAGATACACAAACAAAGAATTTTAGAACGAATAAACACATATATTTAAACAAACTGGAACATAAGTACACATACAATGTGTCTCACGTGTATCCTCATTCAAGATCAAGAGCAGAGTAGTTGATTATGCCACTGTTTCACAACTATTATTATTTTTAACATAGAGCAAAGAATATATATATAATAAATCGATATCGTTTTTAAATACCATTACGTTGAATGATTAATAATTTTGTGTACATTTTTATGTACGTCTTTAAAGAATCTTAATTCAGGAGTCTTAATTAATTGCACTGTTCGTAATGTGAACAACCAGTACAGTTTTCTAAGCCGAAACAGGCGTTTATGTAGTCCAGGGGCGATATTACGCAGTAGTACATGATGTTTGTAATGATTTCTTCAGAGATAACTAATTTTTGGACCGTTGAGCTTTTCAGCATGACAATGCACTTTGTCGTAAGGCAGCATCTGTGAGGCAATCGTTTGTTAACAATCATGCGCATTCAAACACAGAGATATTTAAACAGATAGAATACGGCGCTGCAGTCGGCGAAGCCTATATAGGACAACGATTGACTGGCGCAGTTGTTAGATCGGTTACTGTTGTTACAATGGCAGGTTATCAAGATTTAATGAGATTGAACGTGGTGTTACAGTCGGCGCACGAGCGATGGGACACAGCATCTCAGAGGTAGAAATGAAGTACGACCGTTTCACGATGATGATGATTGGTTCGTGGTGGGCTCAACAGCGCGGTTATCAGCGGCCGTACAAATTCCCGACCTTTGCTCAGTCCAATCTCGCCACTTTCATGAATGATGATGAAATGATGAGGACAACACAAACACCCAGTCATCTCGAGGCAGGTGAAAATGCCTGACCCCGCCGGGAATCGAACCCGGGGCTCCGTGCTCGGGAAGCGAGAAAGCAACCGCGAGACCACGTGCTGCGGACCAGTTTCACGAGTATACCGTGAATATCAGGAATCTGGTAAAATATCAAATCCACGATAACGCTGCGACCGGAAAAAGATTCTGCAAGAACGGGACCAGCGATGACTGAAGAGAATCGTTCAGTCTGACAGAAATGCAACCCTTCCGTAAATTACTGCAGATTACAATGCTGGGCCATCAGTTAGTGTCAGCGTGCGAACCATTCAATGATACATCAACGATATGGGCTTTCGGAGAAGGCCCACTCGTGTACTCTTGATGACTGCATAGCACAAAGCTTTACGCCTCGCTCGTCAACACCGACACTGGACTGTTGATGACTGAAAACGTGTTGCCTGGTCGGACGAGTCTCGTTTCAAATTACGAGGGCAGTTCAATAAGTAATGCAACACATTTTTTTTCTCGGCCAATTTTGGTTGAAAAAACCGGAAATTTCTTGTGGAATATTTTCAAACATTCCCGCTTCGTCTCGTATAGTTTCATTGACTTCCGACAGGTGGCAGCGCTGTACGGAGCTGTTAAAATGGCGTCTGTAACGGATGTGCGTTGCAAACAACGGGCAGTGATCGAGTTTCTTTTGGCGGAAAATCAGGGCATCTCAGATATTCATAGGCGCTTGCAGAATGTCTACGGTGATCTGCCAGTGGACAAAAGCACGGTGAGTCGTTGGGCAAAGCGTGTGTCATCATCGCCGCAAGGTCAAGCAAGACTGTCTGATCTCCCGCGTGCGGGCCGGCCGTGCACAGCTGTGACTCCTGCAATGGCGGAGCGTGCGAACACACTCGTTCGAGATGATCGACGGATCACCATCAAACAACTCAGTGCTCAACTTGACATCTCTGTTGGTAGTGCTGTCACAATTGTTCACCAGTTGGGATATTCAAAGGCTTGTTCCCGCTGGGTCCCTCGTTGTCTAACCGAACACCATAAAGAGCAAAGGAGAACCATCTGTGCGGAATTGCTTGCTCGTCATGTGGCTGAGGGCGAAAATTTCTTGTCAATGATTGTCACAGGCGATGAAACATGGGTTCATCACTTCGAACCTGAAACAAAACAGCAATCAATGGAGTGGCGCCACACCCACTCCCCTACCAAGAAAAAGTTTAAAGCCATACCCTCAGCCGGTAAAGTCATGGTTACAGTCTTCTGGGACGCTGAAGGGGTTATTCTGTTCGATGTTCTTCCCCGTGTTCAAACGATCAACCCTGAAGTGTATTGTGCTACTCTTCAGAAATTGAAGAAACGACTTCAGCGTGTTCGTAGGCACAAAAATCTGAACGAACTTCTCCTTCTTCATGACAACGCAAGACCTCACACAAGTCTTCGCACCCGAGAGGAGCTCACAAAACTTCAGTGGACTGTTCTTCCTCATGCACCCTACAGCCCCGATCTCGCACTGTCGGATTTCCATATGTTTGGCCCAATGAAGGACGCAATCCGTGCGAGGCACTACGCGGATGATGATGAAGTTATTGATGCAGTACGACGTTGGCTCCGACATCGACCAGTGGAATGGTACCGTCCAGGCATACAGGCCCTCATTTCAAGATGGCGTAAGGCCTTAGCATTGAATGGAGATTACGTTGAAAAATAGTGTTGTGTAGCTAAGAGATTGGGGAATAACCTGGTGTATTTCAATGCTGAATAAAACAACCCCTGTTTCAGAAAAAAAATGTGTTGCATTACTTATTGAACTGCCCTCGTATATCGAGTGGATGGATGTGTACGAGTATGGAGACAACCTCATGAATCCATGGACCCAGCATATCAGCAGGGAACTGTTCAAGCTGGTTAAGGCTCTGTAATGGTGTGGGACGTGGACAGTTAACGTGATATATAACCCCTGAGACATCTAGATACGACTCTGACAGGTAACAAATTCGTAAGCGTCATGTCTGATCAGTTGCATCCATTCATGCCCATTGTGCATTCCGACTGACTTGGGCGATTCCAGCAGGATAATGCGACACCCCACATGTCTAGAATTGCTACAGAGTGGCCCCCATACTCCTAAAATTGCTATAGAGTGGCTCCGGGAACAATCTTCTGAGATTAACCACCCCCGCTGGCCACCAAACTCCAATGGTCCAAATGGCTCTGAGCACTGCTGAGGTCATCAGTCCCCTATAACTTAGAACTACTTAAACCTAACTAACCTATGGACATCACACACATCCATGCCCGAGGCAGGATTCGAACCTGCGACCGTAGCGGTCGCGCGGTTCCAGACTGTAGCGCCTAGAAGCGCTCGGCCACCAAGGCCGGCCCACCAAACTCCCCATACATGAACATCATTGAGCATACCTAGGATGCCTTGCAACGTGCTGCTGGGAAGAGATCTCCACCCTCGTATTCTTATAGATTTATGGACAGTCCTACAGGATTCATGGTGCCGGGAGCTCCCTCCAGCACTACTTCAGACATCAGTCGAGTCCATGTCACGTCATGTTGGGCACGTCTGCGTGCTCGCGGGTGTCCTACACTGTAATAGGAAGATGTAACTGTTTCTTTGGCTCTTCAGTGTAATGTCCACTAAGCGCTGTAAGGATATTTTCAATAAGTTAGTGGACGGCCGGAGTGGCCGAGCGGCTCTAGGCGCTTCAGTCTGGAACCGCGCGACCGCTACGGTCGCAGGTTCGAATCCTGCCTCGGGCATGGATGTGTGTGATGTCCTTAGGTTAGTTAGGTTTAAGTAGTTCTAAGTTCTAGGGCACTGATGACCTTAGAAGTTAAGTCCCATAGTGCTCAGAGCCATTCGAACCATTTGAATAAGTTAGTGTATAATATCGCGACGAACGTATTGTATTCATCAACACAAATTTTGTGGAGGTGCGAGTGTGACGTTATACGTACACTCAGGTGGAGATACGAGAAGAGAGAACCGGTGTGCCACAGGTTGCCAGTGCGCGACTGTACAGGTCGTAGCATCTCGCAGGTGAGGTCGCAAGCCGGGCAGCCGTCCGGACGAGAAGGGCCGAGGAGAGACGGGAAGAGACGGAAGAGACGGGAAGAGACGAGACGACACAGCCAATTTACTCGGCCGGCCAGCGTCCGGCGGCGCTCCCGCTCACACACGCGCACACACGCCAGATAACAACAAACATTATTATTTCCTCCAGACGAGGGAGGCACAAGAGGCGGTGGGCCGGCCGGCAGGCCTGGGACGAGCGCAGCGCGGCGCTCTCGATCCGCGAGCAGCGGGCAGCGGGCAGCGGGCAGCTAGTTTAAATATTACCTCTTAGGGGCCCCGCCGGAGACAGACGCCTATTATTTTCTGCTCGGCCGAGTGCGGCCGTGGCGGCGCGTCCAGCGGGCTCGTTACCGCGTCTGCGTCCGTCCGCGTCCGCTTCCGCCAGCCCGGCGCACAGTGGCTGCGGGGACTGCAGCAGGTGGGCGACTGTAGGAGTAGGAGGAGGAGGAGGAGGAGGAGGAGTAGGAGGGAGCAGCCGGGGCCGCGTTCGTTGCCATGGAGGCGATCCCAGCCAAGGAGGACCCCTGCCTGGCCTGACGAGTAAATAATCGCTACACGGAAGCGGACACGCCGTCTCTCGGGCCCGTGATTCACGTACAGCGACGCGAAGCTCATTACTGTGTTACTACCTGGGCTTTCTCCACCTGCGCTAGCCACTAAATATTGAATATTATAATGTTAACTGTATTTTCCGTCGCTGCCTTATAGAATATGACAATGATAAGGCTGCTACAGAAGAATTCTGAAGATTAGATGGGTAGATCACGTAACTAATGAGGAGGGTCTGAATAGAATTGAGGAGATGAGAAATTTGTAGTACATCCTAACTAAAAGAAGGGATCGGTTTGTAACACAGATTCGTCTCCTATACAGGGTGTTACAAAAAGGTACGGCCAAACTTTCAGGAAACATTCCTCACACACAAATAAAGAAAAGGTGTTATGTGGACATGTGTCCGGAAACGCTTAATTTCCATGTTAGAGCTCATTTTAGTTTCGTCATTACGTACTGTACTTCCTCGATTCACCGCCAGTTGGCCCAATTGAAGGAAGGTAATGTTGACTTCGGTGCTTGTGTTGACATAAGACTCATTGCTCTACAGTACTAGCATCAAGCACATCAGTACGTAACATCAACAGGTTAGTGTTCATCACGAACGTGGTTTTGCAGTCAGTGCCATGTTTACAAATGCGGAGTTGGCAGATACCAATTTGATGTATGGATTAGCACGGGGCAATAGCCGTGGGGCGGTACGTTTGTATCGAGACAGATTTCCAGAATGAAGGTGTCCCGACAGGAAGACGTTCGAAGCAATTGATCGGCGTCTTAGGGAGCACGAACATTCCAGCCTATGACCCGCGACTAGGGAAGACCTAGAACGACGAGGACACCTGCAATGGACGAGGCAATTCTTCGTGTAGTTGACGATAACCCTAATGTCAGGGTCAGAGAATTTGCTGCTGTACAAGGTAACGTTGACCACGTCACTGTATGGAGAGTACTACGGGAGAACCAGTTGTTTCCGTACCATGTACAGCGTGTGCAGGCACTATCAGCAGCTGATTGGCCTCCACGGGTACACTTCTGCGAATGGTTCATCCAACAATGTGTCAATCCTCATTTCAGTGCAAATGTTCTCTTTACGGATGAAGCTTCATTCTAACGTGATCAAATTGAAAATTTTCACAATCAACATGTGTGGGCTGACGAGAATCCGCACGCAATTGTGCAAACACGTCATCAACATAGATTTTCTGTGAACGTTTGGGCAGGTATTGTTGGTGATGTCTTGATTGTGCCCCATGTTCTTCCACCTACGCTCAATGGAGCACGTTATCATGATTTCATACGGGATACTCTACCTGTGCTGCTAGAACATGTGCCTTTACAAGTACGACACATATGTGGTTCATGCTCGATGGAGCTCCTGCACATTTCAGTCGAAGTGTTCGTACGCTTCTCAACAACAGTTTGGGTGATCGATGGATTGGTAGAGGCGGACCAATTCCATGGCCTCCACGCTCTCCTGACCGAAACCCTCTTGACTTTCATTTATGGGGGCATTTGAAAGCTCTTGTTTACGCGGCCCAGGTACCAAATGTAGAGACTCTTCGTGCTTGTATTGTGGACGGCTGTGATACAATATGCCATTCTCCAGGGCTGCATCAGCGCATGAGGGATTCAATGCGACGGAGGGTAGATGCATGTATCCTCGCTAACGGAGGAAATTTCGAACAATTCCTGTAACAAAGTGTTTGAAGTCACGCTGGTACGTTCTGTTGCTGTGTGTTTCCATTCCATGATTAATGTGATTTGAAGAGAAGTAATAAAATGAGCTCTAACATGTAAACTAAGCGTTTCCGGACACATATCCACATAACATATTTCCTTTCTTTGTGTGTGAGGAATGTTTGCTGAAAGTTTGGCCGTACCTTTTTGTAACACCCTGTATAAGCGGGCAGTGCACGCCAGCGGAACCATTCCGCTGTGAGCTCTATCTGCAACAGCATTGAAGCACTATGCCTCGTCGACGAGTGTATCGTCAACGCCGCCACCGCATGCCTGTCTACAAACTTATTATTAGTGTCGAGAATTAACTTGGGGGTAACGGAACAGCTCAAGCTGTTATATTAAATGGACCTATTTCCTTCCGTGGCTGCAGAATTAATTTTACTTTGGACGTCGCTACTGGAAATTCTGGTAGTTCTTGGTTTACCGTAGCCATCGTTCGTTGTGAAAACGCTTCCCTTCCTGGACTTGAATCATTCGCCGATCGAGATGTCATCGCCTACAAGACGTGGCATTGAGGTATTGATCCGAAGACCCAAAGTAGATTACCAATTTAGTACTGGAGAGAAGCGTGTGGGTTAAAAATCATAGAGGGAGACAAATTCAGTACGCAGAATCAGAGGGATGTAGGTTGCAGTACTTATTTGAAGACGACGAGGCTTGCCCAGGATAAAGTAGATGCATCAAGCAAGTCTTTGGACTGAAGACCACAACAATAACAACAAGTACACTGGACAAATTACATCAGTTGATGAACTATTGGATTGAGAGGTAGCAGTTCTGGTCACGAAAAGTGATAACGATTGGAACAGCGGTGTCCTCACCAATTGTCCCTCCATATCTGCATCCACTGACGCCTATCGGCTGTGGATGACATGGGGGACGACTCTTACTGTCGGTCCGCCACCGTTAGCTGAGTGGTTAGCGCGGCGGAACGCCTCGGTAAGGGGCCCGGGTTCGATTCCCGGCTGGGCAGGAGATTTTCTCCGCTTAGGAACTGGGTGTTGTATTGTCCTCATCATCATTTCATACCCATCTCCGACGTGCAAGTCGCCCAATGTCGCGTCGAATACAATAGGTATTTGCCCTCGGCGGCCGAAGTTCCCCGAATGGGGGACTCCCGGCCCACAGTGCCGTACACTCATTTCATTTGGCACTGTCAGGTCTTCCAAGGCCTGTTCGGACGGATTTTAGTTTAGTTTTTAATTAGGGTAAAGTACCGAAACTTGTATCGACCATCGTATTGTACAGGTTTTTGTTTCTTTATTTTGGTTAGAACAGCTCAGTGACTGCTAGACGATCAGTGAGACAGCTGCTTACGTTCCTGTAGCAGATCAGACGAGTACTCCATTCGTTTGTGACTTACTTTTGCGAACTTCAGACAGGAGCAACGTAGTTTATTTTTAAGGTTACTGTCTAGACTATGTATGGGACAGTGATTGCTGTTTTTGTCATATGCTAGTTGAGATGGTGGCGCTTCGCTCACAGCTGCAGACAGTGTTGGCTCTGGTCATACAGCTTGAGACTTTTGCCAATGGACCCGCTGTGGGGGACTGGACTTGGGGATCTGAGGGACGTCCAAAACGTCCGACATGTTCCCTGATCGGTCCACTACTGTCATCGCCCTGGCTACTGCCCACACTGAGGTTCACCTCTCGCTTGTGGTCGAGTGGAAGGGCGCTCCGAAGAGTGGCAGGCAGCGAAATACTTCCCAGGGGGACGATCAGAGGACCTCCAGAGTTCCTCTGACAGAGAGGTTTCGGGCGCTTTTGACAAAGGCCCTGAGCGAGATGCAGTCCCTAGCCCTGTTCCAGCGGAAGCCCCTCGGTCAGTAGGGCCCGGGCGTTTACAAATGGCTAGATTACTGGTAGTTAAGAGCTCCAACCCTAAGAGCGTAAGGGGGCCATTTAGGGATGCTGCTACGAAAGAGACGAAGGAATCGAGCGCGAACTCCGTGTGCGTACTGGGAAACGCTACTTCCGGATGCCATGGAGGGGGCGCAGGGAACTGCAGGCGATGGTTCATGTTGGTGCTAACAACGTGTGTTCCTTTGGGTCTAAGGGAGTCTCCCTGCTTTCAGGTTGCAAGCTCATGTAAGGACTTCCTGTCTTGCTTCGGAGATGAAGGTGAAGCTCACCGTCTGTAGCAGATTCGACTGTCGTCCCTTGGTGCAGAGACAAGTGGAATCAGAGGCTTAGATGGCTCTGCGACCGTGAGGGCTGCAAATTCCTTGACTTGAGCCATGTGGTGGTGGGTTTTGCGGTTCCACTTAATAGGTCAGGGGTCAGCCACACATAGCAAGTGACTACAGGGGTAGTGGGAGTTGTGTGGAGGAAGCTGGACAGTTTCTTATGTTAGAGAATCCCAGGAAACTACAGACAGCGCTTCAGTCTAAAAGGATGAAGGGAAACACAGGAAGCTGAGTATAGCAACAATTGTGGTTGTAAATTGTTGTAGCTGTGTTGGGAAAGAACCAGAGCTCCAGACACTAATGGAAAGCACTGTAGCTCAAATCTTACAGGTACGGAAAGCTCGGTAATGCCAAAAAAAAAGTTCAGCTGAAATTTTGATAAGAGACAGAACGACCTTCAGTAAGGATAAATTAAATACAATTGGTAGTGGAGTGTTTACTGCTGTCGGAAGTGGTTTACCTTGTAGTTAAATTGACGTACATATTTCCTTTGAGCTAGTACAGGTACAGACTTGACAACCAGAAAAAACTAATAATTGGTTTCTTTTACCGGCACCCCAACTCAGATGATACAGTTGCTGAACAGCTCAAAGAAAACTTGTCTCATATAAAAAAGTCAGTCATCCAACAGTAGTTCATGGACCAGTCTTCCATCGGTATGTTGGCGGAAATGCATGTTTCAAGTCGGTTGTAGGCAAAAAAACGTCTTCCGAAATCGTACTGAATGCTCTTTTAGGATGTTACTATGAACTGTTAATTATTGAGCCCACTCGAAGTGAAATGGTTGCGACAACAAACTTGGCCTCTTAGCAGTCCTGAGCAAATATAGAGACTCATGACGGATAAGGGATTAGTGACTTCATGGTTATTGTAGCGAGTAAACACCGTAACATCCAAAAATAATCGATAATACCTCTATTTAAGAAGCAGAAAAACATTTGACTGGTGCATCCTTAAGAGACAGTCTCCACTCCTTTCAATCTGACTATGCAAGAATATAAGGATAGACGAAATGTGGCCTGAATCCGAAGAAATAGTATCGACGACAATAGAAAGGTATATACCAAATAAATTAATAACGCCGGCCGCGGTGTCCGAGAAGTTCTAGGCGCTTCAGTCTGGAACCGCGCGCCTGCTACGGTCGCAGGTTCGAATCCTGACTCGGGCATGGATGCGTGTGATATCCTTAGGTTAGTTAGGTTTAAGTAGTTCTAAGTTCTAGGGGACTGATAACCTCAGGTGTTAAGTCCCATAGTGGTCAGAGCTATTTTTTAAATTAGTAACAGATGGTGCTGATGTCGCATGGTACACAAAATAAGTCAGAACACTGTTGCAGAAGTAACGAAAAAAAGCATGCCAAATTTAAAAGAACGCGAAACACCTAAGAGTGCCTTAAATTTACACAAGCTTGAAACTTAGCATGAACTTCAATGCGAAATGATTTTAATGATTTTCACAACAAAACTCAGTCTCGAAATTTGGCATAAAACCCAAACAGATTCTGGTCATACGTAAAGTACATCAACGGCAAGACGCAATCAATACCTTCACTGCGCGAAAACAATGGTTATTTTAGTGACGACTATTCCACTAAAGCAGAGTTACTAAATTCTCGTTTTCCGAAAGTCTTTCATCAAAGGAGACGGTATAAATGTTCCAGAATTCGAATCAAGAACAACTGTCAAAATTAGTAAGTTAGAAGTATATACACTTGGTGCGGCGAAGCAGCTTAAACCACTTAATAAAGACAAGGCCTCCGGCCAAGGCTGTATACAAATTGGGTTCCTTTCACAGTTTGCCGATACAATAGCTCCACACTTAGCAACATATAAAACCACTCGCTCGTCGAAAAATCCGTTCTCACACACTGGAAAGTTGCGCAAGTCACATCAATATCCAAGAAACGAGAAAAGAGTGATCCGCTGAACTACGGCCGCATATCACTGACATTGATTTACAGTAGAGCTAGATGTAGATGTCTGATCACTGGATGAGCGTCATGGCTACGCTGAAAGAACTGAACTGGCAACCGCATAAAGATATACGCTACCAGTTCGTGAATGTCTGCTTACAAAATTTATAGAATCAACTTTAAGTGACGAATCTACGATATGTTGCATCAACGTACATATCACTCGCGTAGGGGTCATGAAAATAAGATTAAACTAATTATAGCGCGCTCACAGGCGTTTACGTTTTTGTTTCTCCTGCGCTCCGTACTTGAATGGAAAGGGAATATGACCTATTAAGTAGAAAAATCGAAAGTACCCTCTGCTATGTACTTCACAGTGGTTTTCCGAAGAGGCATGTGGATGCAGTTGTAGATGTACAGTTGCCACATTCCATGGAGGCTTATTATTATGTTTTACCCCGTGTTTCAAATAGTCCCACACATTTGATGTGAGATTTCCTTAGGCTGTCTTCACCACTATGGCGTCGGGGAAGATCATCCGGTTAACACAGATAAATAATGAAAAAAAAAAAAAAACGTTATGGAAAATCAGAAGAAGCAATGGCTCAACAAAAAAAAAAAAAAAAAAAGTTCAAATGGCTCTGAGCACTATGGAACTTAACATCTGAGGTCATCAGTCTCCTTGAACTTAGAACTACTTAAACCTAACTAACCTAACGACATCACACACATCCATGCCCGAGGCAGGATTCGAACCTGCGACTGTAGCCGTCGTGCGGTCCGGACTGAAGCGCCTGCAGTGGCTCAGTATTTCCTTACAGCTCACAGCCTTAGGCGTGTTCTGTGAAAATGATACATTGAAAGTAGACTCAGAGAAAGATAATGTGACATACTACACGAAAAAATTGAATAACAGTTTATGTAACTTAAGGCAAGATACCATTAACGTCAAATCTGGATTTGTGTTTTCAAATGTAGCTGCATCGCTTCAGCAATTATCTTTAACATCTGCAAACAAGGCCACTTTAACTGCCTAGTCACAGCAACACAAAATGACAGTGATGTGGGGTTATTGGACAAAAGTTTGGTTATAGATGTTTCAGGCAGTTCTGAATATCAGTGCATAATAACGAAACAGCTGCAAAGCATCTACAGACAAGGAATGTAATCGGGAATAATTAAATTGGAGGTTTTTTTTTCAGCTTGTGGATGACGCTGATCCTGATGAGGGCTCTGAAATTATTAACAGGGCGATTAAGAACCCAATTACGAACCATTCTGGCTGGAAAATCCTCGTCGGTTTTGACACCACTACCTCCGTGAAAAGAAATATAACTTATAACTTCAAATAAGTTTTGTGTCTATGAAAATACATGTGTGCCGAGTGCGACATCTTCCGCCTCTGCACACGGAGCCATTAAAATAAAACTGTTGCTCACGGAACACGGCGAGAAAGAGACAAATATTCCCTAATGTTGGTGTTCCCATGCCGACGCAGATCTAGAGACTTTCGTAATGGTAGCAGCTGGAGAGAAGTTCATTACGCGGTGAGTACACACGTTTCTCTAGAACTGCATACTGTAAGTAATATACAGTGCAGACTAATAACGCTGAAAAGTGTAGTTCTAGCTTGTATTCGTGGATGATGGTGGAGACCGATGTTCAAAAATTCAAATCACTCTAAGCACTATGGGACTTAACATCTGAGGTCATCTGTCCCCTAGACTTAGAACTACACTACTGACCATTAAAATTGCTACACCAAGAAGAGATGCAGATGATAAACGGGTATTCATTGGACAAACATACTATACTAAAACTGACTTGTGATTACATTTTCACGCAATTTTGGTGCATAGATCCTGAAAAATCAGTACCAAGAACAACCACCTCTGGGCATTGAGTCAAACAGAGCTTGGATGGCGTGTACAGGTACAGCTGCACATGCAGCTTCAACACGATACTACAGTCCATCAAGAGTAGTGACTGGCGTATTGTGACGAGCCAGTTGCTCGGCCACCATAGACCAGACGTTTTCAGTTGGTGTGAGATCTGGAGAATGTGCTGGCCAGGGCAGCAGTCGAACATTTTCTGTATCCAGAAAGGCCCGTACAGGACCTGAAACATGCGGCCGTGCATTATCCTGCTGAAATGTAGGGTTTCGCAGGGATCGAATGAAAGGTAGAATCATGGGTCGTGACACATCTGAAATGTAACGTCCACTGTTCAAAGTGCCGTCAATGCGAACAAGAGGTGACAGAGATGCGTAACCAATGGCACCACATACCATCAAGCCGGGTGATACGCCAGTATGGTGATGACGAATACACGCTTCCAATGTGCGCTCACCGCGATGTCTCCAAACACGGATGCGACCATCATGATGCTGTAAACAGAACATGGATTCATCCGAAAAAGTGACGTTTTGTCGTTTGTGCACCCAGGCTCCTCGTTGAGTACACCATCGCAGGCGCTCCTGTCTGTAATGCAGCGTCAAGGGTAACCGCAGCCATGGTCTCCGATCTGATAGTCCATGCTGCTGCAAACGTCGTCGAACTATTCGTGCAGATGGTTGTTGTCTTGCAAACTTCCCCATCTGTTGACTCAGGGGTCGAGACGTGGCTGCACGATCCGTTACAGCCATGCGGATAAGATGCCTGTCATTTCGGCTGCTAGTTATACGAGAACGTTGCGATCCAGCACGGCGTTCCGTATTACCCTCCTGAACCTATCGGCTCCATATTCTGCCAACAGTCATTGGATCTCGACCAACGCGAGCAGCAATGGCTCGATACGATATACCGCAATCGCGATAGGCTATAATTCGACCTTTATCAAAGTCGGAAACGTGATGGTACGCATTTCTGCTCCATACACGAGGCATCACAACATCGTTTCACCAGGCAACGCCGATCAACTGCTGTTTGTGTATGAGAAATCTTTTGGAAACTTTCCTCATGTCAGCAAGTTGTAGGTGTGGCCACCGGCGCAGACCTTGTGTGAATGCTCTGAAAAGCTAACCATTTGCATATCACAGCATCTTCTTCCTGTCGGTTAAATTTCGCCCCTGTAGCACGTCAACTTCGTAGTGTAGCAATTTTAATGGCCAGTAGTGTAATATGCAGTGCAGACTAATAATGCTGTAAAGTGTAGTTGTAGCTAGTGTTCGTGGATGATGGTGGAGACCGATGTTCCAAAATTTAAATGGCTCTAAGCACTATGGGACATCTGAGGTCATCAGTCCCCTAGACTTAGAACTACTTAAACCTAACTAACCTAAGGACATCACACACATCCGCGCCCCAGGCAGGATTCGAGCCAGCGACCGTAGCAGCAGCGCGGTTACCTTTTCAAGTCCCAAATATCTGTTAGTATAAATGCCAGGACCTCAGGCTGGTTCGTCCATTTAGTTCGATGTTGAGGTGCTATTTCAATACAGCTGGAGAGCTTCCGACGTGTTGTTCTGGTTAGGCGGAATACCAAGTGGGCTGAGGCGTCAACGGGAATTTGGATTGAGGAGGGAGGCATGGTAGGGTAGTCCGTGAAGGGTGGCGTAGCGGTTCGCGCATCTCCCTAGTGAGCATGACACCTGGCCTCGAATTCCGGTCCTAGTACAAATTTTCATTCGTCGCTTTAGTCTATAGCTATACTTCATACATGTCTGGGACTTGTAAAGGTTTCTGGAGCAATATAATTTAATTTATAAATTTAATTGTCACGAAGACTATTCTGATGGTGCTTGTCTGGAGTGTAGCCTGGTATGGAAATGAAACGTCCATGATAATCATTTAAGACAATAGGAGAACTGAAGCTTCTGAAATGTAATATTGCGGGAGAGTGATGAAGATTAGGTGGATAGAGAGTACAGTAGTCATTAGGATACGCAGTCTTGTGTACGATTCGACTGGTTGTAGAACGGCATAAAACTATTTTCGCACTGAAGACCACATCACAGCAACAAGATTTCAGTGTGTACCAATTAGATTCCTTTCGGAGTATGCTGATGCATTAGTCCCATACTTAACAATCATATACAACCGTTCGCTCGACGAAAGATCCGAACCCAAAGACTGGAAAGTTGCACAGGTCACACCAATATTCAAGAAAGGTAGTAGGAGTAATCCACTAAATTACAGGCCCATATCGTTAACGTCGATATCCAGCAGGATTTTAGAACATATATTGTGTTCGAACGTTATGAATTACCTCGAAGGAAACGGTCTATTGACACACAGTCAAACGTGGGCTTAGAAAACATCGTTCCTCTTAAACACAACTAGCTCTTTATTCACATGAAGTGCTGAGTGCTATTGACAAGGGATTTCAGATCGATACCGTATTCCTGGATTCCCGGAAGGCTTTTGACCCTGTACCACACAAGCGGCTCGTAGTGAAATTGCGTGCTTATGGAATATCGTGTCAGTTATGTGACTGGATTTGCCATTTCCTGTCAGAGAGGCCACAGTTCGTAGTAATTGATGGAAAGTCATCGAGTAAAACAGGAGCGATTTCTGGCGTTCCCCAAGGTAGTGTTATAGGCCCTTTGCTGTTCCTTATCTATACAGGGTGTTACAAAAAGGTACGGCCAAACTTTCAGGAAACATTCCTCACACACAAATAAAGAAAAGACGTTATGTGGACATGTGTCCGGAAACGCTTAATTTCCATGTTAGAGCTCATTTTACTTTCGTCAGTATGTACTGTACTTCCTCGATTCACCGCCATGATTTCATACGGGATACTCTACCTGTGCTGCTAGAAGATGTGCCTTTACAAGTACGACACAATATGTGGTTCATGCACGATGGAGCTCCTGCACATTTCAGTCGAAGTGTTCGTACGCTTCTCAACAACAGATTGGGTGATCGATGGATTGGTAGAGGCGGACCAATTCCATGGCCTCCATGCTCTCCTGACCTCAACCCTCTTGACTTTCATTTATGGGGGCATTTGAAAGCTGTTGTCTACGCAATCCCGGTACCAAACGTAGAGACTCTTCGTGCTCGTATTGTGGACGGCTGTGATACTATACGCCATTCTCCAGGGCTGCATCAGCGCATCAGGGATTCCATGCGACGGAGTTTGGATGCGTGTATCCTCGCTAACGGAGGACATTTCGAACAATTCCTGTAACAAAGTGTTTGAAGTCACGCTGGTACGTTCTGTTGCTGTGTGTTTCCATTCCATGATTAATGTGATTTGAAGAGAAGTAATAAAATGAGCTCTAACATGTAAAGTAAGCGTTTCCGGACACATGTCCACATAACAAATTTTCTTTCTTTGTGTGTCAGGAATGTTTCCATAAAGTTTGGCCGTACCTTTTTGTAACACCCTGTATAAACTATTTCGGAGACAATCTGAGCAGCCGTCTTAGGTTGTTTGCAGATGACACTGTCGTTTATCGACTAATAAAGTCATCAGAAGATCAAAACAAATTGCAAACCGATTTAGAAATGATATGTGAATGGTGCGAAAATTGGCAGTTGACTGTAAATAACGAAAAGTGTTAGGCCATCCGCATGAGTGGTAAAATGAACTCGTTAAACTTCCGTTACACGATAGATCAGTGTAATCTAAAAGCGGTAAATTCAACTAAATACCTAGGTATTACAATTACGAACAACTTAAATTGGAAGGAACACATACAAAATGTTGTAGGGAAGGCCAACCAAAGACTGCGTTTTATTGGCAGGACACTTAGAAAATGTAACAGACCTACTAAGGAGACTGCCTACTCTACGCTTGTCCGCTCTCTTTTAGAATACTGCTGCGCTGTGTGCTATCCTTACCAGAAGGGCAGCACGTTTTGTATCATCGCGAAGTATGGGAGAGAGTGTCAGAGAAATGGTACACGATTTTGGGCTGGACATCATTAAAAGAAACGCGTTTTCCTTTGCGACGGAATCTTCTCACGAAATTACATTCAGCAACTTTCTCGTCGGAATGCGACAATATTTTGTTGAGACCGACCTACATAGGGAGGAACGATCAGCACGATAAAACAAGGGAAATCTGAGCTCGTACGGAAAGATACAGGTGTTCATTCTTTCCGCGCGCTATAGGAGATTGGAATAATAGAGAATTGTGAAGATGGTTCGATAAACCCTCTGCCAGGCACTTACATGTGATTCGCAGAGTATCCATGTAGATGTAGATGTAGATGTATGGTGATGGATGTAGAAACGATCGATGGCGTAGTCGCTGTAGCAGTTTTGAGTACGGAAAAATCAAGAATAATACGAATCTGTGACTGCGACGGCCAGCCGGAGCACCTCGTCCAGCGGCCCTAAATAATGCGGGCCAGCGATGGGTGATTTGTGTCGGCCGGCGGGTCGCGCCGCCGAGCGGCGACCGCCCGCAGAGGGCGGCGCTGCCGGCTGCACCCACGCGGCCGGGAACGGCGTTCGGATGGGGCCGTGCCGGGCCAGCCCGACTGAAATAATTAGCGCGAGGCTGCATACAGCCGCACCTGATGGAGAACCCGTGTCGCCGCGCCAAACTCGCGCCGCTGATTGGGTTGCGCGGTCGACGCCATCCGCCGCCGCTGCCGCCGCCGCCGCCGCCGCCGCCCGCACCCCTCCACCGCGCCCTTGATCACTGTCTGGTAACGGACGCGTACACTTTTCAGTCGCTATTTAGTAACTAATGCACTAATGCCTGTCTCTGCCGGCACTCCCACACCTATTCAGTGCAAAGTGCGCCGCCAGAGAGTCGAATGGACTTCGCACAACACCGGCTGCTCTTCCAGGTTGCGTGGGCGCGCAACGTGTCCCGGAATTGTTCAGCGCCGATTATTTGAGTCTGATTAGTACTGTTCTGCTGCTTAAACTTCCATTTTCATCGTATCATTAATATCAAATGAAACAACAAATTTACTTTTACCATTCACAGTATATATCCAGAACGCGTTTCGAAAGTTTAAACGTCCATCATCGGCTGCAGATATCTGTATTAATATACACTACTGGCCATTAATATTGCTACACCACGATGATGACGTGCTACAGGCGCGAAATTTAACTGACACGAAGAAGATACTGTGATAATCAAATGGTTAGCTTTTCAGAGCATTCACCTACAACGTACTGACATGAGGAAAGTTTCCAACCGATTCCTCATACTCAAACAGCAGTTGACCGGCGTTGCCTGGTAAACGTTATTGTGATGCCTCGTGTAAGGAGGAGAAATGCGTATCATCACGTTTCCGACTTTGATAAAGGTCGAACTGTAGCCAATCTCGATTGCGGTGTATCGTATCGCGACATTGCTGCTCGCGTTGGTCGAGATCCAATGACTGTTAGCAGAATGTAGTATCAGTGGGTTCATGAGGCTAACACGGAACGCTGTGCTGGATCCCAAAGGCCTCGTAGCAATAGCAGCTGAGATGACAGGCATCTTATCCGCATGGCTGTAATGGATCGTTTAGCCACGTCTCGATCCCTGAGTCAACAGATGCGGACGTTTGAAAGACAAAAACCATCTGCACGAACAGTTCGACGACATTTGCAGCAGCATGGACTATCAAATCGGAGACCATGGCTGCGGTTACCCTTGACGCTGCATCACAGACAAGAGCGCCTGCGATTGTGTACTCAAAGACGAACCTGGGTGTACGAATGTCAAAACGTCATTTTTTCGGATGAATCCAGGTTCTGTCTACATCATCATAATGGTAGCACCCGTGTTTGGCGACATCGCGGTGAACGCACATTGGAAGCGTGTATTTCTCATTACCATACTGGCGTATCACCCGGCGTGATGGTATGGGGTACGTGATGGCTGGGTGTTGTGTGATGTCCTTAGGTTAGTTAGGTTTAAGTAGTTCTAAGTTCTAGGGGACTGATGACCATAGATGTTAAGTCCCATAGTGCTCAGAGCCATTTGAACCATTTTTTTTGATGATATGGGGTGCCATTGGTTACACGTCTCGGTCACCTCGTGTTTGCATTGACGGCACTTTGAACGGTGAACGTTACATTTCAGATGTGTTACGACCGTGCCTCTACCCTTCATTCGATCCCTGCAAAACCCTACATTTCAGTAGGTTAATGCACGACCGTATGTTGCAGGTCCTGTACGGGTCTTTCTGGATGATGAAAATGTTCGAGTGCTGCCCTGGCCAGCTCATTCTCCAGATCTCTCAACAATTGAAGCGTCTGGTTACTGGTGGCCGAGCAACTGGCTCGTCACAATACGCCAGTCACTACTCTTGATGAACTGTGGTATCGTGTTGAAGCTGCATGGGCAGCTGTACCTGTACACGCCAGCCAAGCTCTGTTTGACTCAATGCCCAGGCGTATCAAGGCCGTTATTACGGCCAGAGGTAGTTGTTCTGGGTACTGATTTTTCAGGATCTATGCACCAAAATTGCGTGAAGATGTAATCACATGTCAGTTCTAGTATAATATATTTGTCCAATGAATACCCGTTTATCATCTGCATTTCTTCTTGGTGTAGCAATTTTCATGGCCAGTAGTGTACCACATGCGTGTGTGACAAGTTGGGGTAGCCTGTTGCACTATCTAGTGGCGAAATACAAAACACTATTTCAGAACGTGGCTCTTCAATAAAGACTGAAAGTGAAGGTAAATTTGAAAGTAAGGTAACTAAAATAGAATATCTCTAGTGGTCCCAGGCTCCTTGCTCTGTTGTGATGTATTGTAAAGTAGCCTTTGAACGCTGGAAACATTCTATTCTAGAAATTTTACTTTAATATCTGCATTTACATTCAATCTTTATTGCAGGCCGCTGTGGTCGAGCGGTTCTAGGCTCTTCAGTCCGGAACCGCGCTGCCACTACGGCCGCAGGTTCGAATCCTGCCTCGCGCATGGATGTGTGTGATGTCTTTAGGTTAGTTAGGTTTAAGTAGTTCTAAGTTCTAGGGGACTGATGACCTCAGAAGTTAAGTCCCATAGTGCTCAGAGTCATTTGAACCATTTTGAATCTTTATTGAAACACTCACCAAAGAGCCGTATTCAGTGTTGAATCCTGCCTACTCGTCGAACTTGGAGTGTCTAAGAAACCTGCTTTCTCGGATCGCTAGAGAGCAATTCAAGCAAATTGCATTCAAGAGTTTTATTACGAAATGAACAACGACAATACTTAACTCTGGCCATAACATAGAGGTGTCGCAAGCAAAGGACGACTTGCATATAAGAAATCTCTTCAGTGTATACAATTCCTAATGCGCTCGTCTTGAAATGCCTAATGTTGATGCTTCTAGAACTGGGCCCGCGACCAATTGGAGCGGCCCTTATATCGTCTTCGCATAGAGGTCGCTGCCGTCGCGTTGTCGTCCTGGAGAGGGGTCAAATGGTTCAAATGGCTCTGAGCACTATGGGACTTAACTTCTAAGATCATCAGTCCCCTAGAACTTAAAACTACTTAAACCTAACTAACCTAAGGACATCACACATATCCATGCACGAGGCAGGATTCGAACCTGCGACCGTAGCGGCCACGCGGTTCCAGACTGTAGCGCCTTTAACCGCTTGGCCACACCGGCCGGCCTGGAGAGGTGTCGGTCAGCGTGCAAACTGGCTGACGTCTTCTTCAGAGCCCTCTCTGCGCTATCGCTTCCGACTGGCGTGCCGGCGTTTCATTTTACGCCGTAACATTCTGAAATTGTGCCTCTTTTTTTATATGCACTGGACATTGGCGCAAGCTATCCCGAAGTCGCATCCGAACACGTACACATTAATGCATATAATCCACATCGTGATGGAGTTTAAATCTTCGAAACGCATTGTGGAAGTAAATAAACGGTGACTAGTAACAGTATACTTGTCGTTTCATTCGATATCAATAATACCACGGTAAAGCCTAACCAAAAATGTCAGAATTTAAAGTATCTTAACATAGAAACAAATCTGAAATGAGCCGGTCGGAGTGGCCGAGCGGTTCTAGGAGCTACAGTCTGGAACTGCGCGACCGCTACGGTCGCAGGTTCGAATCTTGCCTCGGGCATGGATGTGCGTGATGTCCTTAGGTTAGTTAGGTTTAAGAAGTTTTAAGTTCTAGGGGACTGATGACCTCAGCAGTTAAGTCCCATAAAGTTCAGAGCCATTTGAACAAATCTGAAACGAATTTTACTCATAACTGAAAGTACAGAACAAATTACCTTAAGGTACACTCAGCTTTCTTTTTTCTCACACAATATCCTGCGAACCATGGACGAAGGGCAATGGGCAGATTCAGTTTCCCTATATCTTGGGTAAGCGTGTCATACGGCACCCCACTGCCTATCCTAAACAAGTTTTCGCTGCTGCGAGATCATAAGCAGTCTGCAGTGGAACATAATGGTGCAGTTTCTTTATCGTAAGTAACAGATACATCTTTCCTATTAAATTTGTTTACATCACTTACAATCCTTGAGGCAAAATTACAGTTTAAAAGACATTATCTCACATGTTTTGGTGTAGGGCACCACCACCCCAAGGAAATTTCGTCAGTTGGGGAAACGAAAGACGAAAGCTAATGAAAAACGTGATATAGTCGTCTGAAGATAAATGCGTCGGTTCGAAACCGGTAACGGCGCAGTTTAAGTAAATAAATATCATTGTAAAAAGTGGCTGGTTGCTGTAATCTTCTATGTAAGAGTCAAACTATTTTATGAAATGTAGCGATCTTATATGTCCGGTAGTAGTGAAGGCGGATAGCCGACGTCTGTTTATTGCGAGAATTCTAGGAAGGTGTAGTTGCCTATAACGGAGACCTCGTATAAAACACTTAGAATACTGTGCCGTTCATTCTTTAGTATTGCTTGAGTGCTAGGTTTTCCCTCTAGGTAATATTAAATGTGGATATTGAGGCAATTCAGAAGCGTGTTGTTAGATTTGTTACAAGTAGATTCGATCAACACGCGACTATACCGCAAATGATCCGTCAACTGAAATGGGAATTCCTGGAGGGAACACGAAACACTGTTGAAAAAGTTACGGGAACCGGCATTTTCGAAAGTCTTCAAAACGGTTTTATTGCCACAATCGTACACATCGCTCAAAAACCGGTAATACAAGAGAAGAGTAACTGGGTGTCGTACAGACGTTTACAGACAGTCGTCTTTCTCTCGCTCCATTTCCGAGTGAAACAGAAGAGGAAATGACTAGTAGTTGGACGAGGTAACCTCCACCATGCTCCGAGTACTACTTGCGAAATATCAATGTAGATGTAGAATTCGCAGTATAATGAACACCCTCAGCACCATTTATTTGTACTTTGTTGTATCGCAAGAGGTATTTACGCCACAATCGACCTAATACCTGTTCATGATTGTTTACGTATTTCGCTTCATCAACAGATAGCAGTGTTCACGGAAAAATGCGTTCGGATTTCAAAAAATACGTGTCAAACTTTGCAAAACGACATAGAAAGGGCACGACATAAAAACAGATACAATGTACAAAAATATAAAAAAAAGGTGTCAGACAAATGAAAGTAGCATTTCTCGAGCTTATTATCTTACCAAAATGTATGAACCACTGCACATCACTATGGCACATTAGTTTCTTCACAGCGTTCATATACATAGTGTACCAATAATTAGCTAAAAATATAACTTGTTCTTCCATCACAAAATTAAGGTCATTCTTTCAATTTTATTGTTTCGGAGTTCCATTATGTAGTGCTGTCTTGTCACAGGTAGTGTTTCGAATTGGTAATATTCGTGACTGGCTAAATCTAATTGTTCAGTGAGGAATGACTTAACTCTTTTTATGCTGTAGACGTAAATTCGAATTTTTACCAACTGATCTTGATTTTTACAAATACGCTAAGTATTAGATACATCAGTGTTGCATTAAAGTTCATTAATAAGTTACTTCGTGTTGAGCATATGTTCTATAATAGTTTATTTTATGGATGCTGCCTAATGTGGTGTGACATACTTTGTTGCCTTAGTTTTCATTCCAGAGACAGGTTTGATACACTGCTGCAGCCTAAATCAATTCAACATGCTTAGTTTTGTCAAGTCTCGGCATCTTTCTCTAATTTTTTCCCCAGACTTACTTCCCTTGTCAAGTCGATGATATCACAGGATGTGTGCTATTGTACTAGCCCTTCTCTTAGTCGAGTTATGCCGTAAAGTTATTTTCTCTCAAGTTCATTCGGTACTACCTGATTAACTATTCGATAACCTAACCAATCTTCAGCATTCTTCTGTAGTCCCTGTTTTCAAAACTGCGTTTTACCACGAATCTCAAAGGTTCTGGGTTCGAGTCGCGACGGACACACAGTTTTAGTCTGCCACAAAGGCTTTTATCAGCACACACTCAGCTGCAGGATGCCAAGTTCATTCTGGGAACATCCCTCTGACTGTGGCTAACCCATATCTCCGTAATATCCGTTCTTCCGGATGTACTAGTCATGCAAGTTCCGCAGGAGAACTTCCGTGAAGTTTGGAAGGTAGGAGATGAGGCACTGACGAAAGTGAAGCTGTTAGGACGGGTCACGAGTCATGCATCGATACCTCAGTTGACAAAGAACTTGCCTGTGAATGGCAAAGGTCCCAGATTCGAGTCCTGGACCGTCAAACAGTATTAATCTGCCAGGAAACTTGACGTCAGCGCACGCTTCGATGAGGGATAAAAAATTGATTATGACCTGCAAATACAAGCTTATTTGTAATAAAAGAGGAAGAATACGTAGAATGAAAAGTGTGTTACCTTACAGATAAATATGTAACGCACGTAAATATTACAAGAGTGAAAGCAGTGTCAAAAATTAAAATAATCAGAAATTTATAATGCATTGCTACGAAACATCTTTTAATAAAAGACATTATCTTCCAGGTTTATCTTTTTGAGATACCTGAAAGAAGGTTCAAAATATCTGTAATTTAATTTACGTAGCGTAGGAAACAACAATAAGAGGTCGTGTAAATCTATCAAACTACGGTTTTTTTTGTGCTGGAGGAGACCTGGAGAGCATCCCAACAGTCGCAGTGTCCGGTGAAGAAACACAAGAACGACCTCAGTAACTGTCCTCTTGTACAGCGATGCAGTAGCAAGTCCGCTATTTACAACCCCCTCGGTGATAGAATTATCTGTAGCTAGCTGTGTATACCAAATTGCTTTACACAGAAATAAATAATGACTACTGTCATCAAAGCACTTAATAAAAATTTCTCACTACTGATAGAACGTTGTAGGCTCTCAGATTATTTTCCTGGCAATTCGTTTATGATGAAAAGCACAATACATGCACACTGTCAAAAAGTAGACCAATTAGAGAACCCTTACCCCTCTGGCCAGTCAACATCGCTTTCAAATTTACTTCGTAAAATGATAGGCCAGGACAGAAACACTTCTTTACAGTTATAGCTCAACTTCATTGTCCATGCTACTCACTGAAAACAGTCATCTTAGCAAACCCATCTCTTTACTGATCCAGTGTCGTAGCTTTCACTCTGTTATTTACTAAGATAATAATTTATAACGTGAATCACTCTGATTTATGAGGCATTTAACGTCACAGTCTGCACTATACACCGAAAACACAGTCTACAAAGCTACTATAACAATATAAGCACGTCATCTCTTAGCTTACACAAAACAAATATTGGTCCCTCTGCTAAACTCCAGACTGCTCTGTTACCGCTCACATAGCGAAATATCGATCCATTTCAAAGCTCGTCTGACTTACGGTATATCAAACTTTTAAATTTTTTATGAATACGCCCTTTTTCACATAAATGTATTTTGTTAAGCATTGACAATACATTAATGAATGTGTAATCATACTACAGCACAAAATAAAAATTATATTTCCGTCATGACAGTTACAGAACATAATTAGAAAGAAACACAAAATCTGCACTATTGCAATTCACGAAAAGAAAAAGGAAAAAATTGAAAAAAGATGTATGGGATTGTAGTATCTTCACATGTACACCGATTTTATCATGTGGTTGTCTCGAGAAACTCTCATAAGAAAATGTCACCAGCACAAGAGAAATATCTTTTTTTTTTTTTTTTTTTACTTACTTCACGTGATCTTGAATCCCAACATATCTTCGATATTGTAGTCACCAACAGAACTTTCACACAGAATTAATTACAAAAATCATTACGATGAGCAAGCAGAAGGATAAACCTCTCATGAGTATTAAATTCCAAAATTGGTGTAGCAACAATGCAAATCAAATATTCTAGGCTATGAAACAGAGAAAGAAAACAACAACTTCATTTACATTACACTAGCATACAGGAAAATAACGTAATTAAGATTGTACATATGGCCACAATTTTTACATTTTTTAGTCTTCACGTATAACTTTCTTCCTACGTATCTGTGTAGTCTCATATACCACCTTCCTCTTTCTGTCTGGTCCTGTTTGAATTATAAAACAAAAACAACAGTCAGTTTCTTGGCCTGTTCCTTATGACTAACCTACATAATTAATTATATATTGCAGCTTCTTACTAATCCTAATTTCATCTAAAATATAATTACTTTACTTTTACTGTTACTTTTCCAGAATTAGTCCTCCATTTGAAGATTTCAGAAATATTTAAAAAAGGAAATGTTAACACATTACATACTTATCGACTCATCATCTGGCCTCAGTTACCTTGCAAACTTTATATAAAATTTTTTACATTTATACCTTCAAAACAAAATGCAGTACCTCTTTTCGTTCCTCCTCCTTGATTCCAAGTCTGGTAGGCAATCTACATCCCACTCATCATATTTAGTTATTCTTCATTCTATGTTCAACTTACACTCCTGGAAATTGAAATAAGAACACCGTGAATTCATTGTCCCAGGAAGGGGAAACTTTATTGACACATTCCTGGGGTCAGATACATCACATGATCACACTGACAGAACCACAGGCACATAGACACAGGCAACAGAGCATGCACAATGTCGGCACTAGTACAGTGTATATCCACCTTTCGCAGCAATGCAGGCTGCTATTCTCCCATGGAGACGATCGTAGAGATGCTGGATGTAGTCCTGTGGAACGGCTTGCCATGCCATTTCCACCTGGCGCCTCAGTTGGACCAGCGTTCGTGCTGGACGTGCAGACCGCGTGAGACGACGCTTCATCCAGTCCCAAACATGCTCAATGGGGGACAGATCCGGAGATCTTGCTGGCCAGGGTAGTTGACTTACACCTTCTAGAGCACATTGGGTGGCACAGGATACATGCGGACGTGCATTGTCCTGTTGGAACAGCAAGTTCCCTTGCCGGTCTAGGAATGGTAGAACGATGGGTTCGATGACGGTTTGGATGTACCGTGCACTATTCAGTGTCCCCTCGACGATCACCAGTGGTGTACGGCCAGTGTAGGAGATCGCTCCCCACACCATGATGCCGGGTGTTGGCCCTGTGTGCCTCGGTCGTATGCAGTCCTGATTGTGGCGCTCACCTGCACGGCGCCAAACACGCATACGACCATCATTGGCACCAAGGCAGAAGCGACTCTCATCGCTGAAGACGACACGTCTCCATTCGTCCCTCCATTCACGCCTGTCGCGACACCACTGGAGGCGGGCTGCACGATGTTGGGGCGTGAGCGGAAGACGGCCTAACGGTGTGCGGGACCGTAGCCCAGCTTCATGGAGACGGTTGCGAATGGTCCTCGCCGATACCCCAGGAGCAACAGTGTCCCTAATTTGCTGGGAAGTGGCGGTGCGGCCCCCTACGGCACTGCGTAGGATCCTACGGTCTTGGCCTGCATCCGTGCGTCGCTGCGGTCCGGTCCCAGGTCGACGGGCACGTGCACCTTCCGCCGACCACTGGCGACAACATCGATGTACTGTGGAGACCTCACGCCCCACGTGTTGAGCAATTCGGCGGTACGTCCACCCGGCCTCCCGGATGCCCACTACATGCCCTCGCTCAAGGTCCGTCAACTGCACATACGGTTCACGTCCACGCTGTCGCGGCATGCTACCAGTGTTAAAGACTGCGATAGAGCTCGGTATGCCACGGCAAACTGGCTGACACTGACGGCGGCGGTGCACAAATGCTGCGCAGCTAGCGCCATTCGACGGCCAACACCGCGGTTCCTGGTGTGTCCGCTGTGCCGTGCGTGTGATCATTGCTTGTACAGCCCTCTCGCAGTGTCCGGAGCAAGTATGGTGGGTCTGACACACCGGCGTCAATGTGTTCCTTTTTCCATTTCCAGGAGTGTATATGGGTTTAGGTCACGCACAGTTTAAGGGCAAATTTAGGATAGAGTAGAAAGTACGAATTCTCGTGAGGTACACCAGTAATCTCAAAAGAACCATTGTACACATACAAAACTCTGATTTCCTAACACTAATTTCTTTGAAATTCTATGTGTCTTTACCGAAATACTAACTGTCCCACCATAGTGTCAGTGTATTTTATTTTATTGTCACATCGTTTCTTCTTCTCCAGCAGTTTCTTTTCTCCCATCTCTAACGTTGTTTTCATTTTCTCATCCCAGCTTAACTCCATTCTTTGTGAGAAAGATATTTTCTCTTCGACAAAACTTGAAGGTCACTCATCTTTTATAATTTGGCAAGGATAAACCATGCTACATGATTAACTACGTCGTTCATGACGCCCTCAGTGTTTGCTACAGCATTTCGACATGAACTATGAGTGACACAGTTTACCAGTTTCCATCTAATTACATGCTACTCGATTCTCTACTGGATGATTAGTTGAAATACATATCATTTTACTGTCTGATTGGCAGGACTGATCTTTCGTTTTTATATGTGAATTGCGATCCAGTTAAGTACATAATGGGTTTAGGTTTTCCAAACTTTCTAGATTATTCAGAACTGCTTTATCAGTTACCTTCTGGAAATGTTAAAACTTTGTAGGTTTGGAAAATACCTCCAACACTACAAAAATGTAGGCAAAACCTCCTGCAGTGTTTGATGAAAGGAGCAAAATTCAAGAGCTAATAATTCCATTAAATCATTTAACCTATAATTCTGTGTGAAAAGTCCATTGACTTTAACTCTTCCATATTTATTACACATTTCTTATGGACATTCACCTTCTTTACCGTGTTATCAAAAACTATGTGTTATGTCAATTTCTGCACACATTTTTTTGTATCTGCAACTCCAAAACTCAAATGAATAGAATGACACAATTTCAGAGACTTTACTGGCATCATACAGATAAGATTTTATGTACATAGACTGAAGCGGGGAGTGAAAATTTGTACAAAAGCCAGAAATTCAATGCAGGTTTCCTGCTTAATAGGTAGGTGCGTTAGCCATTAAGCCACCTTGGTAGGGACGTTTCCCCAACTGCATGGATTACCTTGACATGCGTCCTTCCTCGATCCAAATTCTTAGACTTAACGAGGCTCTCCATGTTCTGTAATAAGACATATATACTAAAATCGTATCTGTATGAGACCAGTAAAGTCCATAAAATTGTGCCATTTCATTTGCACCTGTGTTTCATGCTAGATCCTCCATTTACGTCGATGCTGAGGTGCTGCCCCTGAATATGTAGAGCCTCGTTAAATCTGCTCATGTGTAAGGGGGAATTTCTACTTTAAATTCGGCAGTGAGAATTTGGATTGAGGAGGTAGACATGCCAGGGTAATCCGTGCAGTTGTGTGAACAACTGTGCCAAAGTAGCTTAGTGGCTAACGCACCTGCCTTGTAAGCAGGAGAGACGGGTTCAGCTCCCACCCTCGGTACAATTTTCACTTACTGCTTCAGTCCCATACATAAAATTAAATAAATGTAATCAGTTCTTTGATCTGTGCATTCCTTTTGCTGACACACTAACCTGTCACCTGAATTTCCATTGGTATGCATAAGAATATCCCATAATAGATTTTGTAATATTCTATCAATCTCTTATCACTATTTCCTCTACTCAAGTTCTCTTTTATCATGTTCTACACTTCACCCTGATTCTTATGATTTCTAAGGTTTATACACATAATGTCAATTTTCTTCTCTCCCTGAACTTCTTTGACATAAAACAATTTTATTTGCTCCTTGTCACTGTGATGTCCTGCTGTATCATGTTCTCCTATTATCAGCCCAGATAATTCATGTGGTACTTTCTTCTCTGCACGCTTAACATGTTTGATTTCAAATTGAAATTGCTGTAAAAACAACACCCACCTCATTAACTGTCCACGTATGAGTCTAATTTTCTTTCTGATACATATGGACTCCATGGTCATTTCACCATAGGTAAATTCTGAATTTCTAGATTCTCCAAACTATCACAAATATTTCTTGCTAAGTCACACATAATATGGATCCGCTAGCGAAGTTATTATTGTATGATCTACTTTCTTTTCATCCTCAAAAGTCTGCAACAGTTCCGCCACATTACTGTAGTCCACCCATTGTTGAATGTCTCCTGCAACAAAATGGTCAGCTGAAGACAGAGTAATGTAGAATTCTCTCCTATCTTAAATCCTCCCATAATTTGTCAAAAGCTTCTTGTCTTTTGTCTGGCCAGGCGAAAACTACTTAAGGACTTAATAACTCGTTCTTAAAAACTTTTCCAGACTCCAACTTTCTATAAAAAATACACAAACCTAAAAGGGATTTCGAATGATTTCAATTTTTGTTGTATAAACCACCTTTACTGCTTTTTCTTCTTCTCAGGATCAGCTTTATACCAGCTGTGGAGACAGTTTCACCCAGACATTTTATCTCATTTTTAACAAACTCAGACTTTTTGAGTGTAAATGTAACATCTGTTTTTCTTAAAATTGAAGATTATGTGGTAATTGGAAGACATATATATTTTTAGCTCAACTCTGGCTGTAAACATGGTCTTGTGCTGGAATACATACTGACACACCAATATCGAAACCAAAATGGAAAACAATATTCCTGTAACACTTCGTGTTTATTAAAAATAATGCGTAATTTCTATCTTATTTGGGAAGCAGCACCTTCCAATAGCCAGCTGTCAGATCAAGAGACGTGACGTGATTCAATTTGTAGTACTTTTCCAATATTTCTTCTGGGTGTTCATTTTCTTTCTTCACCATCATGTGAAACATCATAGCAACTATGACGACTCTTACATTACAACTTTATTTACCTACAAAAATCAAAGGGTTGTCGGATTCATTCTTACTTCTCTCTATAACTCCATATTCCACAATCCTCTCAATTTATTTGTACACTGTCTCTCTTTGTGCAAGCAGGACAACTTTAGGATTCACTGAGAAACACTTATGTTCCTTTACATGCCTTTCACAATCTAAATACTTAACTTTATCCACCATGTCAGAAAATATTTCGCTACTTACCTAAAATCCTTCTTTCATTTCTTCTTCCTGGTGTCTGCTTGATCTGTAAACCTTAGACAATTGATTCGTAACCCCTTCCACAATGCTAATCTCATCTTTATCACAGTAATATTCCAATTTCATCCCTAAAACCTAGAAATAATTTCCAATTGGCATTACATTTACATGGAAATGTCTCAATAAGTGACCATTATCCACTACAAATAATCAAAATTTACAATCACATTTGTCTTTTTTCACTCAATATTTACAAAAATATCCTTACAATTAACCTCTGGCTTAACTAAATCATACCTAGAATGACATTAACATTAACCCAGCGACGACAAAAATTATGTACCAAACGTATGCCCCTACATTCAGATTCTGAAAGTATCTAACACTTAATGATTTTACTCAGTTTGCCAGTAACACCCAGTACTCTATTTCAGGTACTGGTAAGTCCCTTACATCATTACATTCCTTCACATAACTCCACAAAAAATGTGAAAATTCAGCAATTTCACTACTGGTATTTCCACCGTATATGCTAGTTTTCACAAGAAGTTATCCAGTTCTAGTCTCATCAAACCCATCTACTTTCATTTATATTTCTTGCTCAGTGTCACTTTGGGTCCAATTGGTACTACCCATTCCTGGATAAATACCTCTTTCTGAGTCTGTTAGAATTGCATGTAAACCTATTTCTCTCTCCTTCCAATTTGTCACAGCTCTTCTATACCAATGATGAAAACGTTACCTTTCTTCTTCACAGCTATTTCATTTTCAGAGACTTTGTGGTAGTTGTCCTCTTAACCATTTTCAAAATTTTTCTTCTTCTTCCTAAATTTTACCTCCAAACTGTAAAAAATGCAATCGTTATGTTCTGCCTTCATCGTCTTTATCAAAGTTGTTGTAATTAATACCTTTAATTACTGTTATCACTTTTACTTTTCAATCTACCTTTTTCCTACATTACTGTTATCCTTTTTACTTTACGATCTATCTTTCCCTTTTGCCCATACCTTGCTGCTCCTCATATTCTCTAACACTATCATACATTTGAGAAAACATTTCCGTGTATGACTCACATGATTCCACATTACTTCTACAACTAAATTCAGGCACATCATCTTCAGGCATTAGCTCCTGACTTCTGCATACTCTACCACCAGAAGTAACATCACTACTACAATAAACTAGGTTTCCTATTTCATCATGGAAACTTTTAGCATTGACTGAGCTGAAAATTTGATCATCCTGAGCACTGGCCTTTACTCTTCCAGCTGTCTGTTTACAACTTGGGCCTCTTACTTCTGTAATGCCCGCCAATATTATCTCTAAAATTTGTTTTATATATTCCTTCTCTACCTCTCATGTTTATTTGATTCACTCTATTTGTAAGATCCCAGTTCTCTTGACACCATTTAGAATTACTATTTTAATGGAGTGAACAGTATGTTGGCCACCCACCTATATCCAGCTCCCTATTTAGGAAATCTTTAATATAATAATCATGTCCTATTAACCCAAATCTCTTGCTGGAAGACAATTTTCCTAGTAGCAACTCTGTATCATCCCTTTCACCATATAGGCTGCCCAAATATTTTTAGTTTACTTGTTGTCCATTCACAGTAATCTTCCATAGCCTTTTCAATTCTCTTATCATACCATACCCCTAACATCCCCCTCTCCTCCCCTCGCCCAGAAAATGGTGGGAAGTTCAAATATAATCAGGACAATACAACAGACCACATCTACCTCCACTAACCTAAGAAAATGTCGGGAAAATAGGCCACTTGGGCTGGCTCCACTAACCTAAGTCATCCGACCGCCATCTATTCCTGGGAATTGGTAGGAAAGGGACTCAGACTGTGCTGGATAGGTTGGGCATAAGTCTTTATTTTCCATGCAGTCTTTATTTAAACAATTTGAGGCAGTACCGCCATCCAACGTGTCCACCATGAGGTCTGGAGTCCAACTGACCTACTGCACAGTACTGTTCCCAGAGGGCACTGTCATCCAATGGCAGTCTGGGATAGGGAAATTGCTGGGAAAAGGACTCAGCCTGTGCTGGGCTGCTAGATAGGATCGACATTAGTCTTTATTAGCATGCAGTGTTTATTTAAACAATTTGAGGCAGCACAACCATCTAGTGTGTCCACCATGAGGCCTGGAGTCCAACTGATGTAGTACACAGTACACTAGAGGGCGCTGTCATCCCTCCCATGACGTAATCCAAGATGGCGGTCTGGGGGAGAACGGCAGGAGAAGGACTCAGCCAGCGTTGGGCTGCTGGATAGAGGAAGGAATGTAGTTTATTTATTTTTGGAACATTTTATTTAGGGATGAATTTCACATAGTTTATTTATTATACCAATACGAAACACTCACTCTGACATACTTGGGGTCCCAATATACAGTTTACAGACCTGCAAAACTACTCATAAACTCCAGAATGAGATTTTCACTCTGCAGCAGAGTGCGCGCTGATATGAAGCTTCCTGGAAGATTAAAACTGTGTGCCAGACTGGGACTCGAACCCGAGACCATTTGCCTTTCGCGGGCAAGTGCTCTAACGACTGAGCTACCCAAGCACGACTCACGCCCCGTCCTCACAGCTTTACTTCTGCCAGTACCACGTCTCCTACCTTCCAAATATTAAAGAAGCTCTCCTGCGAAACTTTCAGAACTAGCACTCCTGAAAGAAAGGAGTGCTAGTTCTGCAAGTTTCGCAGGAGAGCTTCTGTAAAGTTTGGAAGGCAGGAGAAGAGGTACTGACAGAAGTAAAGCTATGAGGACGGGGGGTGAGTCGTGCTTGGGTAGCTCAGTCGGTAGAGCACTTGCCCGCGAAAGGCAATAAAGGTCCCGAGTTCGAGTCCCAGGCCGGCATACAGTTTTAATCTGCCAGGAAGTTACTCATAAACTGTCGAAATAATGCAGTACACTGATGTAAAAACACGCAAACAACTTGTAAATTACCGAAATAATATAGTACACAGCATGCAGACTTGCACACTACTCGTAAATCACCGAAATAATGCAGTACACTGATGTACAGACACTCAAACAACTTCTAAATTACCGAAATTATGCACTACACAGCATACAGATCTGCAAACTGCTTGTAAATCACCGAAACAATTCAGTACACTCATGTGCAGGCACGAAAACGTAAATTGCCAAAAGATAATGCATGTGTAATGCTATGCAAACATGCTCATAATGCTTAAACAGCCAAAAATAATGCAGTGCACAAACACTCATCGCACATAAAAAATGCTTTCTAACTAATATCAACCATGAACTGCTCCAACGCACTCAAGCGTTGACACTGCTACAAGCCACCGCTGGATGCAAGCCAGTACCAGAGCGTGAGTCATCACTGTGACGTCAATTCTGCTTATAGCAAGCAGGTGAAAGTCGTGCCTACAGTTAGAGTTCTTCGAGTGTTATACTAATGTCACATGTCTATGTAAATGAGAGCCAAGTGAACCTCTGAGCCGCAAGCCCATGTTTACCGCTTCTGGCGTGAAACCTGTCTAACTATGGATACTGACATCACAGGTCACGCTATAGAAATCTGTTCCAATGCTTCCCAGAATAGCACAGCATGCAATGTTCCTAGCGATCCTAACTGGACATGCAAACTGCATCTAGCCATGCACTTGTTTACCAGCCAAGCATGGCTGATGCTTTGCCACGAAATCCTCGTGTGGTGACTCACCATCTAAAAGGTTCTCAATGTTATACGGACGTCACATGGCTATGTAAAATAAGAGACATATCGACCTCTCGGAAATTGTAAAGTGTTGCAGAAGTAGTGAACGGTCGCTTTTTGTAGAGGTTTTCGTGATGTCTTAGTTTGTCTGCATGGAAATTCTCGTCCTAACAGAACCTCTTTACGAAAATAGCCTAGAATAACACCAATTGCCTTCTTCCTTGCAGTCCTATCGTGGCACCCCATCCATCACGTGTTACCCTTCCTGCTTTCAATAAACATCTCTGAAATACAAACATTCTCACCGTCATGTAGAGGCTCATATGCCCCAGCACAAAGGATGTCTTTCGAATGAATGGAGCATTCTTATTGGCTCTTAATGAATTTATCTGCCAAATTACTGATGCTGCTGGTGTGGAAGCACTGTCCGCCTTTTTTTTCTGCAGATGAGACTTTCAGTGGCAAAACATTATTTTGTACAGATCGCCATATTGCACTTACAGTTAAAACTTGATAAAGTGATCTACAGAACGTCACATACGTCCCATGCATTTACCATGCTGCTGTACAGCACCAATGGAGGAAACTACCACCATAAGCGTGGCCCATGACCGCAGCTGCAGAAGAGTGTGTCAACCATAGAGAGAGGCCAGCTGGCTGTGGACGACTGCACAACCCGGGAGAACACTACCAATACTCCCAGCACAAACACTCGTTGTATTGAATCTTCTCAAATTTCCACGGAGTATACATGTAATCACGGTCCTGAAGGCAACTCAATGCAAAACTATTCACTCTCCCAGGGCAAGCCATGAGCTAAATCGTCATAAGCCATAACATTTCTAGGACTCTCTGAACTGCTGTACAAAGGATGGCATGCTTGCTTGCTGCTACACTTTCTATGGCCATATCCAGACCCAGAAGTATACTGGGAACCAGACATATATTTATCAGTGTAGCTGCAATTAAATATTAGGATTGCTGCCGCAGTCTGACACAGACCAATGTACTGGATATGTCACCTCTTTACAGCAGTGGGTCTGGAACGAATCTCAGTATCTATAGCTCAAATAATTTTCAATGTAAAAATTTTTTTTCATTCCCCATAAGCCTATTGATGTGCTGAATCTATATATCCCTCAAAACGGGACACGCAGTAGCAACCACCAGACACTCGCACATATAGTGCGAAGACTATTACACACAGGCTGGGTTGGTTCCCCTTGGCACAAGAGGATCACTGCTTCTGGCCCCGACCTATATGCTTGCTTGCTTGCTTTTTACACACATGTTACCATTTCCATCGAATGGTCAAAATATAGTCCTGTCGCACTAACTCAGCATAGCCTTTTTCTGCACGGGTTGCAGAAGGTGGTAGATATAGCTTTCTCTGACGTTTACTCAGTTCGACTTAAATTGTAAAGATCACATGCATAAAGCTGTGGAAATGGCGGTACTGGCAAGATGCATAGGTACTACCTAAAACGACGTTGTAACCTTACTGTAGCAGATAGATTTGAGAAAGGTGACACTTTTCGAGATATGAGAGTGCCAGAAATATGATTCACTAGACCGCAATGGGACGACAGTGCCCTCAGGTGGCAGTACTGTGCACTAGGTCAATTGGACTCCAGACCTCATGGTGGACACACTGGATGGTGGTACTGCCACAAATTGCTTAAAGACTGCCTGCAAAATGAAGACTTACATCCATCCTATCCAGCACAGGCTGAGTGCTTTTGCCACCAATTCCTAGGAAGAGCTGGTGGTCAGATGACTTTGGTTATTGGATGTAGCCAAAGTGACTTATTTTCCCGCTATTTTCTTAGGTTAGGGGAGGTAGTCATGCTGTGTTGCATTGTCGTGATGGAATTTGAACTTCCTGCCATTTTCTGGGGGATTGGAGTGGAGAGGGGAGGGGAGGGGGAGGGGAGCGGGTTAGGTTAGTGGAGGTAGCACAATTGACCTATCTTTCCGCCAAAATTTAAACTTCCAACCGTGATGTCATTGCGATGTTACTGTATCTATCGCCGCCAACTTGGATCCGCCATCTTGACTAAATTTCGCAACAATGGAGAGTGGGGTCGTACCATCTTTGTCCAACCGCTCCCAGGCTGTTTCCTAAATCGTTTGTATAGATAAAGAAAAGTAGAGGGCTTACAATATTACTTCAGGGAACGCCAGAAATCACTTCTGTTTTACTCGAAGACTTTCTGTCAATTACTACTAACTGTGACCTCTCTGACACCAAAACCACGAAACCAGTCACATAACGGAAACGATAATCTACAAGCACGCAATTTGACTACGAGCCGTTTGTGAGGTACAGTGTCAAAAGCCTCCTGAAAATCTAGAAATATAGTATCAATTCGAAATCTCTTGTTAATAGTACTCAAAACTTCGTGAGACTAAAGAGGCAGCTGTGTTTCACAAGAACGATATTTCCTAATCCGTGTTGACTGTGTATCAATGGACTGTTCTCGTCGAGGCAATTCAGAATATGCGAACATCTTGCTGCATATCAACGTTAATGATATGGGCCTGTAATTTAGAGCATCACCCTTTCTTGACTATTGGTGTGACCTGTGCAACTTTTCAGTCCATCTTTCGTCGAGCGAGTGGTTGTATTTGATTGTTACGTATTTAGCTATTGCATCAGCATACTCTGAAAGGACCTTAACTGGTATACAATCTGGAATGGAAGACTTTCTTTTATATAGTAATCTAATTTCCTTCACTGTTCCGGTGATATCTGCTTTTAAGTTACTCATGGTTGCGGCTGTTCTTGATTCCGATTCTGGAATATTTACTTCTTCTTTGGTGAAGGAATTTGGGAAGGTTGTGTTTAGTAACTCTGCTTTGGCAGCACTGTCATCGATAGTAAGTTTATTGCTATCGCACAGAGAAGGCATTGACTCTTTCTTGCCGGTAGCATATTTTAAATATGATCAGGATCGATTTGGATTTTCTGCTAGGTTTAGAGACAAAGTTTTGCTGTGGAAACTATTATAAGCGTCTCGCGTTGAAGTCTGCTCTGAATTTCGTGCTTCTGTGAAACATCGGCAGTCTTGCACATTTTGCGTTCGTTTAAAATTGGTATGGGTTTTTTCGTTGTTTCTACAACAGTATTCTGACTCGTTTTGAATACCAGGGTGGATCAGCTCCGTCGTTTGATAGTTTATTTGGTGTAAATCTCTCTATTTCTTTGAATTCAAGTCATATCTGGTCTATATTTACATTGTTAATTTGGAAGGATTGGAGACTGTCTCTCAGGAAGGCACGAAGTGAATTTTTATCTGCCTTTTTGAATAGATATACTTTTCTTTTATTTTTGCAAAATGTTAGAGTTACATTGTGGCACTGTAACTGCAACGTATCAGTTGCAATACATCTGCATAACAATTATTTTTGAAAGACGAATACATACCATCTGAAGCAAAGGTTAAACATAACTCTGACAAGTACGTCAAAAATCGCCAGGAAAACCAAGAGGTTAAACAAAATAGGAGCATAGACCAGAAACAACAACCTAACACTTGCAAAACTTACAGTGGAGTGATAGGAACGGCGTCCTGTGCCTGCTAGGCACGTCAGTTAGTCTTTACCGTTACCTATACGTTCGTTCATAATAAAAGTTAATGTTAAAAATTACATATGAAATAAATATCTATCTATAAATTTTAAATTCTATGCATCTCAATTTGTTAGGCAAAAAGCAATATAAAGAAGAAAATTTCTTCCCTATACACAGATTAAGGTTTTTTACATAAAATGGACGACAGAAGAAAACTATACACAATGTGGTTAATACAAAATAACAGGCTTATAAAATAAATGGGATTCAATAGGATCATTACTCTTTACAATGAGCCTGGGAAGTGTGGATAGTAGTTATTTCTTTAAACAATATTCTTTGAGGTTGAAGTGATTCAAGTTATATGTTCTTTATTGCGTTATGTAGGGTCAGGGAGCAAGAACTTTTCTTTTTTTTTTTTTTTTTGGGGGGGGGGGGAGGGGATACGTAAATGACTATATCTTCGGAAAACGTCGACGCCACACTACAGTTTGTTAACTAACGAATAACTAAAGCTGTTGGATAGGTAAATAAACCCATCCTCAACCCAATCCCATGATTACGTAGAAATCTGATAAGGAAAAGCAGTCGCAAGGAAAGGAAATTTTTGGAAACAATATTGTACTCTTCGCCAGATCATACGAACCCATGCAGTGCAAGTAGATTAGAAAGTATACCTTTCCAGGGCACTAAACGCTGGAGTGCGGAAGCAAGAAGAGGCAGGCGAGAGGGTCGATCGTGAGAGTGAGGTTTGCGAATTATAAAGCAGTGTTGCAGAAATGAAAATTATCGCGGAAGTTTTATTTTAACAAAATGATGAACACAGTGAAATGATGTGGTGCAATCGATGGTAACTTTGCGTGATAACAGTTGATACCAAACAGAAATTGTGAATAATAAGTGATAACTGAAAAGGAATAATTGTAAGTTTATGGTTTCATTTCGCCATTTACCAATGAATAAATCAAAAAAAGTAAGTTCGACGCGCTCGAGCTGAGCTCACCATCACCCTGAAGTTAACACAGAGCAGGTTATATGTACACTTTGTGATCATAAATATCCGGACACCTGGCTGAAAATGACTTACAAGCTCGTGGCGCCCTCCATAGATAATGCTGGAATTCAGTATGGCCCTTAGCTTTCATGACAGCCTCCACTCTCGCAGGCATACGTTCTGTCAGGTGCTGGAGGGTTTCTTGTGGAATGGCAGCCCATTCTTCACGGAGTGCTGCACTGAGGAGAGGTATCGATGTCGGTCGGTAAGGGCCTGGCACAAATTTGGCGTTATAAAACATCCCAAAGGCGTTACATAGGATTCAGATCAGGACTGTGTGCCGATCAGTCCATTACAGAGATGTTATTGTCGTGTAACCACTCGGCCACAGTCCGTGAATTACGAACAGGAGCTCGATCGTGTTGAAAGATGCAATCGCCATCCCCCAATTTCTCTTCAACAATGGGAAGCAAGAAGGTGCTTAAAACATCAAAATAGGCCTGTGCTGCGATAGTGTCACGCAAAACATCAAGGGGTGCAAGGGCCCTTCATGAAAAACATGACCACGCTATAACACTACCGCCTCCGAATTTTACCCTTGGCACTACACACGCTGGCAGATGAAGTTCACCGGTCATTCGTAGTACCCACACCCTGAAATCGGATCGCCACATTGTGTGTCGTGATTCGTTATTCCACACAACGTTTCTCAACTGTTCAATCGTCCAATGTTTACGCTCCTTACACCAAGCGAGGCGTCGTTTCGCATTTTCCGGCGTGATGTGTGGCTTAGGAGCAGCCGCTCGACCATGAAATCCAAGTTTTCTCAACTCCCGCCTAACTTTCATACTACTTACAGTGTATCCTGATGCAGTTTGGAATTCCTGCGTGATAGTCTGGATGGATGTCTGCCTATTACACATTACGAATCTCATCAACTGTCGGCAGGATAGTTTTGATGACATACCGGTAGTGTATGTGTAGGAGAACAACGTTAACTCAGGAATTTCAGTTTCGCGGATTTAAATTTTCATGTAGCTCATTCTCTCATGAAACTCGCATAGTACTCAGTGTTACATCTTATGAACATTATAAGCATCTTTTGCGCAAATAAATGTTCAAAAATTAACACTTAAGAGTTCATAAACTGTAAGAATACAGGAGCAGGCACCTTATACTTGACTTCCTGTGTCAGAATTAAACAGCCAGAAGAGTACAGATGGTTTACAACGAATGGCCAGGCTATGCCACATTCCAGCCTTTTTCCTTTCGGAATTGCGATGTCGCGAACGTGTGATCATCTTTTGTGGAATTTCGTCCCATTTTCTAATTACGATCATTACGTAGATTTCGAAAATGGATTCAGCTCCATTCAGTTGCCTTCTGTTGAAATGTGCTCTTCTATCGCGTAGGAAATACAGTGTGCAATAATCAACGTTTGATTCTCGTTTTCTGTTGCTAGAAAGGGTGTACAGTCCTGGTGTAATATGGATATGATATTTATTTGTTGTGGCACCTTTCGGCTTATCACAGCTTTACATCAGGTTCAGTTCCATATTTCCATTGTCTCCTCACATAGGAGTAAACTAACTTTGCTGGCCGCCATGTTACGGATGGTGCTGAATGCGGTTCGTCCCACGTGTATCGTGTGCTTTTTTCCTAGAATACAGAAGGTTTCCGTCACCACGTCGAACATCCGCTGTTAGAACTTAGTTGTGCAACTTACACGATCAAATCTTAGTTAGAGATTACGGATACCGTACTTAACGTTGTGATAAACTGCTGGTTGAAGAGGCACGCGGGAGTGAGTTCATTACCACTTCCAGAAAACGTTTCCGGGACATGCCCGCGTATGTCCCACAGTGGACAATTATTGACGTGTTGGCGTGTGACTACGCGAACGTGGTGATTGCCAATGCCCGGCTGCGCGTACGGGTAACATGGGTCCGTGCGCTGTCCAGCATAATGAGCGCGGGGTGTCCGTTATGTAGCTGTTCACATCCAACACGCTGTACGTCAGACTGGTATCCGATGGCTGGACTAACTGGTGGATTAGTGGTTACTAAACGAGTGCTACTCGCAGCGGAGGCAGTTCCTACATGAGAAGCGATTATTCATCAGTTAGTACTCATCCTGTATACGGATAACTCGAAGAGATAATAAGTAAGAGTCAATAACATATTGACAATGAAGATGAGGAACATTAAGGGTTGACGAGAACTGTTTACAATTCGGGGTCACAGAAATTTTACCCTACTTCTATACACTCATAGGGAGAAACTATGACACATAGACACACACACTACTGGCCATTAAAATTGCTACACCACGAAGATGACGTCCTACAGACGCGAAATTTAACCGACAGGAAGAAGGAGCTGTGATGTGCAAACGATTAGCTTTTCAGAGCATTCACACATGGTTGGCGCCGGTGGCGACACCTACAACGTGCTGACATGAGGAAAGTTTCCAACCGATTTCTCATACACAAACAGAAGTTGACCGGTGTTGCCTGGTGAAACGGTGATGTGATGCCTCGTGTAAGGAGCAGAAATGCGTACCATCACGTTTCCGACTTTGATAAAGGTCGGATTGTAGCCTATCGGGATTGCGGTTTATCGTATCGTGACACTGCTGCTCGTGTTGGTCGAGATCCAATGATTGTTAGCATAATATGGAATCGGTGGGATCATGAGGGTAATACGATAGGCCGTTCTGGATCCCAACGGCCTCGTATCACTAGCAGTCGAGATGACAGGCATCTTATCCGCATGGCTGTAACGGATTGTACAGCCACGTCTCGATCCCCGAGTCAACAGATGGGTACGTTTGCAAGGCAACAAGCATCTGGACGAACAGTTCGACGAAGTTTGCAGCAGCATGGACTATCAGCTCGGAGACCACGGCTGCGGCTACCCTTGACGCTGAATCACAGACAGGAGAGCCTGCGATGGTGTACTCAACGACGAAGCTGGGTGCACGAATGGCGAAACGTCATTTTTTCGGATGAATCCAGGTTCTGTGTACAGCATCATGATGGTCGCATCGGTTTTCGTTGACATCGCGGTGAACGCACGTTGGAAGCGTGTATTCGTCATCGCCATACAGGCGTATCACCTGGCGTAATGGTATGGGGTGCCACTGGTTACACGTCTCGGTGACCTCTTGTTCGCATTGATGGCACTTTGAACAGTAGACGTTACATTTCAGATGTGTTAACACCCGTTGCTTTATCCTTCATTCGATCCCTGCGAAACCCTACATTTCAACAGGATAATGCACGACCGCATGTTGCAGGCCCTCTACCTGCCTTTCTGGATACAGAAAACGTTCGACTGCTGTCCTGGCCAGCACATTGAATTGAAAACGTCTGGTCAATGGTGGCCGAGCAATTGCTCGTCATCATACGCCAGTCACTACTCTTGATGAACTGTGGTATCGTGTTGAAGCTGCATGGTCAGCTGTATCTGTACACGTCATCCAAGCTCCGTTTGACTCAATACCCAGGCGTATCAAGGCCGTTATTACGGCCAGAGGTGCTTGTTCTGGATACTGATTTCTCAGGATCTGTGCACCCAAATTGCGTGAAAATGTAATCACATGTCAGTTCTAGTATAATATATTTGCCCAATGAATACCCGTTTATCATCTGCATTTCTTCTTGGTGTAGCAATTTTAATGGCCAGTAGTGCATCTTTTATTTGAAATGCAGGTAACGTATTCAAGTTTTTATGTGCACACATAAAATTGGTAAATTTCTACAGTGCTCTTTTACTGTGCATGAGACAGCACACTACATTCAACTCAGTGATGTCTCCGACGGTCTCAAACACAGCATGGGGATTCTGGGACCCCCAGACACCAGCACTGTTTCCGTTAACAACAACGTTCAAATTAATTGCCTCTTGTGAGAAAGGAACACGTTTCAGATAGTCACCATCTTCCTCAGACTCAGCCAGCATGACAGCAGCAAAGTGATGACGAGCGCTCTACTGCGTTGGTTGGAAGGACTGTACGATCTGGACTTTGTACGCACAGAAATGGACCATTTATGTGGAATGCGGTGGACTGACTTCCTTGGAATCTGTAGCTCACGTGATGCTCTATGGACTGACTGCTTAGGACTTCTCATGTATGTGTCCCGCACAGTCTGAGCTGTCTACGCTTTAGGTCTACTCCTGCCTGTTCTAGGGAAACTCCGCATACCTCATCTTGATGCTCTTACCATATGGTGACTGTCTATTCAAAATGGTTCGAATGGCTATAAGCACTATGGGACTTAACATCTGAGGTCATCAGTCCCCTAGACTTAGAACTACTTAAACCTAAGTGACCTAAGGACATCACACACACCATGCCCAAGGCAGGATTCGAACCTGCGACCATAGCAGCAGCGCGGTTCTGGACTGAAGCTCCTAGAACCGCACGGTCATAAAAAAATGGTTCAAATGGCGCTGAGCACTATGCGACTTAACCTCTGAGGTCATCAGTCACCTAGAACTTAGAACTAATTAAACCTAACTAACCTAAGGACATCACACACATCGATGCCCGAGGCAGGATTCGAACCTGCAACCGTAGCGGTCGATCGGCTATAGACTGTAGCGCTTAGAACAGCACGGCCCGTCCGGCCGGTGGCTCGGTCACAGCGGCCGGTGTGACTGTCTATGTATGCCATCTCGAATTTTCTCTGGACTGTCTTTGATGACTGTGTATCGTGATATCAGAGGGGACATTGAGCTTTTTTCTAGACTGGGTACATACTAACTGCACAGGGTGTCTGATTCCACTGTTGTTACTTCATTGGAACCTTGTAACAAACAAAGTAATAGTAACCATGTATGTACACAAAAACTTGAGTATGTCACATGCAATTCAGGATAAAAAGTATTTTGCCTATGTCCCTTATTTATGCGTTATGAATGTCTGTAATCAGGGAAGCACTTCTGATACACCCGGTATGTCATTAATCAATCATTCTTTAGTTGCTAATGATGAACAAACATCTCGTCGTGAGGTCGTAAACTGTCTAATTAATATTGTAATCTGTGTAACCGCCCTTAAAAGCCTCTGAAAATTACAGAGAATAATGCAGTTAGCATGTAGCTAAACAGGCCGCTACGGGATAATTTCCCTTGACTGTAAGCACAACACATTAATCAGTAAATGATGTTACACAGAAGCTCAAAGAACTTCAGTACAGAGGTTAAATAATGAAGTCGTTCAGGAACAAAATCTACGCATGCCAGTACAAAGATTGAAGTCCTCAATACTACATTCTGCGCCAAATATTGCATAAAAACATGAACGTATATGTTGGAAAAACTAAGTGCCAGTATCACCGGCGAAGCACATTTTTTCACCTTTCAAAATCTGGAAATTACAAGTACAGAAAACATTTATTACTGATACGTGGGAGACGCTGTATCTGACAGAAGTATTTCAATATCCGTTTAATAGATACGTACTGAATTGATATAGGGAACGCTGGCAGCAGGCCCCGACAAGATAGCGTCGGCTACATGTGCTTCATTATTTTGCACGAAAACTAATTTAATACCTGAAGAATGGATCAATGAGAAACCACACTACTGAATTAACTGTGCTAACCTCAAAAGAATCAAACAATAGATATGCACTGCAGGGCTTTATAACACATATGAACATAAATTGAAATTCATACTGTCACAAAATTACAAGTTTACTGAAATGTAAATGCCATGTGACTCCCGTCGAGAAGACCATTCGCCGGGTGCAAGTTTTTCGATTTGACGCCACTTCGGCGGTTTGCACGTCGATGGGGATGAAATGATGATGATTAGGACAACACAACACCCAGTTCCTGAGCGGTGAAAATCTCCGACCCAGCCTGGAACCAAACCCTGGCCCTTAGGATTGACATTGTGTCGCGCTGATCACTCAGCTACCAGGAGCGGACTGCAAGTTTACTGTATACTGAGATGACAAAAGTCTTGGGATAGCGATGTGCACATATAATAGAGATAGCGATAGTATCGCGTACACAAGATATAAAAGGGCACTGCATTAGCGGAGCTGCCACTTGTACTCAGGTAATTCATGTGAAAAGGTTTCCGATGTGATTATGGCACCCGACGGAAATTAACAGACCTTGAACACGGAATGGTAGTTGGAGTCAGACGCATGGGACATCCCATTTCGGAAGTCGTTAGGAAATTCAATATTCCGAGATCCACAGTGTCGAGAGCGTGCCGAGAATACCAACGCAGAGGCCGGCGGCCTTCACTTAACGACCGAGAACAGCGTCGTTTGCGTAGAGTTGTCAGTGCTAACAGACAAGCAACACTGTGTTAAATAACTACAGAAATCAATGTCATACGAACGACGAACGTATCCATTAGAACAGTGCGGCGAAATTTGGCGTTAATGGGCTGTGGCAGTGGACGACAGACACGAGTGCCTTTGCTAACAGCGCGACAACGCCTGCAGCGCCTCTCCTGGGCTTTTGACCGTATCGATTGGATTGTAGACGACTGTAAAACTACGCCCTGTTCACATGAGTCCAGATTTCAGTTGGTAAGATCTTATGGTTGGTGTGGCGCAGACGCCACGAAGCCAGGCTCCTAATTTGTCAACAAGGCACTCTGCAAGCTTGTGGTAGCGCTGTAACAATGTGGGCTGTGTTTGCGTGCAGTGAACTGGGTCCTCTGGTACAACTGAGCCTGCCAATGACTGGAAATGGTTATGTTCAGCTACTTGGAGACGGCTTGCAGCCACTCAACGATGGGATTTCTATGAACGACAATATACCATGTCCCTGGGCCCGAATTGTTTTTCATTTGTTTGAAAACATTATCGACAATTCGAATGAGTGATTTGACCACCGAGATTGGTTGACATGAGTCCCATCAAATATTTATGGGCCGCAATCAAGAGGTCAGTTCGTGTACAAAATCCTGCACCAGCAACACTTTCGCAACTATGGAAGGTTATATGGTTCAGTATTTCTGCAGGGGACTTCCAAAGACTTGTTGATTGCATGCCACGTGCAGTTCCTGCATTACGTGAGGCAAAAGGAATCCCGGAGCGAAATTAGTAGGTATCGTATTATTTTTGTCAGATTACCGAAGTTAAGCGCTGTCGGGCGTAGCCGGCACTTGGCTGGGTGACCATCCGGGCCGCCGGGTGCTGTTGCCATTTTTCGGGGTGCACTCAGCCTCTCGATGCCATTTGAGGAGCTACTCGACCGAATAGTAGCGGCTCCGGTCAAAAATAACCATCATAACGACCGGGAGAGCGGTGTGCTGACCACACGCCCCTCCTATCCGCATCCTCATCTGAAGATGACACGGCGGTCGGATGGTCCCGATGGGCCACTTGTGGCCTGAAGACGGAGTGCTATTATTTTTGTCGTTTCAGTGTATACGTATTCCAACAGTGCAATAAATAAACTGTAGGTCTATATACGATAATACAATGCATGCTTAAAGCATTTGAGTGAACAGTTGTGATAAGGTCGTATAAACAGCTTCCAGATTACGAAAAACAATCGGTTCCTGAATCTTTGTTTCATCACGCGATTGAATTTAAGACCGAGCTCACAGCTCATAACCAGACTAGCACACGAAATGATAGTAGCTGAAATGTGCAAATACTAAAATCTGCCAACACTTCTCGTATTAATACTTATTGCAAATAACTGTGAGGATCTCGCCAAATCTACAACTGAAAAATCAGCTGCCATCAGCTTACAGCTCATAGGTTCAGAACAGAGGGCTGTGGGCGAGCCGTTCTAGGCGCTTCAGTCCGGAACCGCGCGCCTGCTACGGTCGCAGGTTCGAATCCTGCCTTGGGCATGGATATGTGTAATGTTCTTACGTTAGTTAGGTATAAGTAGTTCTAAGGCTAGGGGACTGATGACCTCAGATGTCAAGTGCCATAGTGCTCAGAGCCATTTAACCATTTGAACCAGAACAGAAGTGCAGTCCGTTCAAATTTAGCCCGCCTTGTCGCCCACTCTAGTACTATTGCGTCTGAACCAAGCACAACTCCCCAAAGCTGAAACGTTCAGTTACGGTTATGGAGCTATTATAAGGGGAGTTTTAGGACGTCGAAGACTTGAAGTCTACGTCCTCCATTAGTTTCTCCAAACAGTAGTTTCTGCCACAAGTGTTTTTGTAAAAAACTCCACTTTTAGTTACTGGCGGGTGTATTTATCGCCAGCTGTCCTGTCAAAGCACAAAAAAGGTGTATATGCTCCTCTTTAAGAGGAGCTGACATAAAATGGGGAATCAGCTGCCTCAATCCTCCTTCCTCAGGAAAATAATTTTGGCATACGAAAATATTCGCGCTTTTTTAACACAAAACATTCTACATCGTTCTACCCAGTGTCTGTTGTGATGCTTCCATACTCAGCACCTCCATTTCATTGCCACCGTCTATGTATGTCTCTCTCCCAAAGTCTCCCTTTCTCCCACTGGCACTTTCTCCTGCCTGCCCCGCGCACTGTCACTATCTTTATCCAGTTCTTTCACTCCACCTTACCACTTTATCCTTGTGTACCACTTTTACTGTGTCTCTGCCCCACTATCATTGTCTTTGTTCCATTCCTTCATCTCCCATTGCCACTGTACTTTCTTACTCACAGTCTGCTGTCTTTCTGTTCAATCACCCTTCTATCCTTTCCACACATGTCCTTGGCGAAGATTTGCTCGGGGTTTTCGGCCCGGGACGAGGAAACTTTAACATGTGTATATATGGAATGGGGAAAAATGGCAGGGCAAATTTTTCCATGTTAAAGTTTCGGGCTCGCTGGGGGGGAGGGAGGGGGAGGTTAGGGGGTTCTACTCATCTTTAGTTTTCATTTGTTCCCATTGCTACTACCTCTGTCCATCACGCTTTCTCTTTTGCTGTCACTGTCTCTCACTGACCATTACTATCTCCTCTCTCTTTGGTTCATACTACTGATGTGTTTATCCATCTCCTCTTTCACTGTCACTTTCTATTTTTCACCGTCACCGTCTCCCCTCTTTCCCTTCCCTAAGCAGTGTCTGCTCTCTTTTCCAGCGTCACTGCCTCTCTGCTATGCTCTTTCAGCACAACAAAGCGCCAATACATTCACATGGCAAACTTTTTGGTGACGATGGCGGAATGAGGATGGAGGAAACTTCTCACTTTCCTGCTAGGGTCTTTTAAACAGGAGCGCATTCGCCTTTTAGCACTCCAACAGGGGCGTTACTCAGCTGATTCACTTCTTCACTTTCGGAGTTATTCTTGGTGACTTGCCCTGTATAAAGCGAATTCTGTATGTCGGTGAAATTTTGATTGTTTATATACTTCGACACATTTATGAGCTGTTACACACATAAACAACAAACAACTACATATAAAATCAATTAACACATAATCGTCTCCTAATCAGTGCAAGTTCACTTTACAGTACTTTACAAAAAAGATGTACAACATTCTTAGGCTTCACCTATAGTGTACCAAAAAACACTTTTGATTTGCAAGTACAAATAATTTCGTATGACAAAATAATTTTTGTAGGATGCTTGCGCCTCCAGGTGGTACCATATAATAATTTACAGGTCTACACAGCTCGTATGGTCGTTAAGTGCCCATTATACGTTGCTGACAGTGAATGACATGTGATTACGCTAACTGCTGTTGGAGACATTTTTAATATGCAGTTTTAGTGGTTCTGTGTCTCCCCTTCTTTACATACATACGTTAGCCGTAATGGTACAGTTCTTTTTGAAAATCCGTACTAATAATGAACCGGTAATGGGGCTCTACAAGTGGAGCTAAGTCTCATGCTTAAAAAATAAGATTAAAAAATTCAACCATGTAAACTTTAATCAAATGTAAAATTTATTTAGTTGCAACAATTTCGGTTTTAAACCAATCGACAGTCGGTGGCATGTATTTCACTAATCTTAATGGTTGCTTAATATGATTCACTTTATTTATTAAATATGCGTAAGTTTTACAAGAATTAAGTGACACCGTCTACAGCCGTGGGACCAAGCCCGCAATTGGCTGTGGCTCAGCAAGTTGAACAAGTTGATTCAAATGGCTCTGAGCACTATGGGACTTAACATCTAATGTCATCAGTCCCCTAGACGAACTACTTAAACCTAACTAACCTAAGGACATCGCACACATCTATGCCCGAGGCAGGATTCGAACCTGCGACTGTAGCAGCAGCGTGGCTTCGGACTGAAGCTCCTACAACCGCTCGGTCACAGCGGCCGTCCAGTTGTTCATTCTACTACAATAAGTCTACTTGCAGCTGCAGCTTATAAACCTGACCAGTTGTAGAGTTCTCCAGCAAGAAATAAATTAAAATTGTTTCCAATCACACCATTCCTACCATAGTCTTCGGACAGATTCCGTTTTTTAATAGGCGAATACCGGGACTGTAAATTGCCACTCAAATGTTCCAAATCGGGAAACCGTCTGCCATTTTTCGAACTACTTGGATACTTAGTTGAAACGTACAATGTTCTGCGACAGCTCAGCTGACTTTTCTGAGTAGAGAACGTAAGATGTTCTAACAAAGCAAAATACGAGCATACGGAATGTCACATCAGCTATGCGATTAGATTGAAGAGTTCCTGGCTAACAGAACACGGCGTGTCATAATGAACGGAAAGATATCTCCAGAACAACTTCAGGCATACCCCAAGGGAGTGTTATAGAACCAATAAGTTTCACAACATATATACAATAAATAGCCGAGTGGGTAACGTGGGAAGTTTCATGGTAAATTTCCTAGTTGATGCTGTTATATGCAGAGAAGTCGCAACGCCAGAAAATTTTAGAGAAATGCAGAACACTTGTATAGGGTCGACTCTTAGTGCAGGGAGCAGCGATTTACTCCCAACAGAACAAATGAAATCTCTTACACATGAATAAGCAGACAGACCAATTACTGTGTGATTACGTTATTGCAGAACAATCACTGGAGGCAGTTAGTTCCACAAAAGTCTAGGAGTATGGGCTCAGAGCGATTTAATGTGGAACGACCAACAAACGAATCGCAGATAAGACATGCCAGACCGACATTCGCTGGGAGAGTCCTCTTGTAGCCCACCCACAAAGGAGGTTGGCTTGACTAATACTTGGATCCTGCTCATCAGTTTGGGATCCATTCCATGTAGGACTCACACAGGGAATAGAGAAGAACGAAAGAAGAGCATCACATTTCACTATAGGTTCATTTAGTAAGTTCGAGGAGCGTTCATTTCTAGAAGACTCAACCACTTTATTGCTTCCTCCTATGTATACCTCGCGAAAAGACCATGAAGATAAAATTGGAGACATTTGAGCTCACACGGAAGCTTACCAGCAATTGTTCTTCCATTGAACTATTCGTGACTGGAACAGGAAAAGGTTGAAATGGCTGTGGTGCACAAAGTACGCTCTGTCACAAAGCTTAATGTGTCTTGAAGAGTGCAGCTGTAGATGAAGATGCACATGTAGAGAATCTCGGAACAATTTTCTCTGTTGTCTCGACAAAACAATACTCACATACGTTTCTCTTCTGTTTACACAAAAGCTACGTTCGCATTTGCTTTGTGTGCGAATGTGTGTGTGTATGTGTGTGTGTGTGTGTGTGTGAGAGAGAGAGAGAGAGAGAGAGAGAGCGTGCGCGCGCGCGCAGCTTCACCCCATGCTCTGTCCGCAGGACGTGCACACGACGTACTTACTCCGCTCGAAAACTGTGTGTCCATTTGCTAGCGAGGAGGGTGAGCGGTGTTCTGCGGGTTGCGTGCCAAAGGCGTCGCATCACTTTGCGCGCCGAACTGCACCGAGGCGGAAAATCAGACAGTGCGGACGGACTCTCTCGCAATCCCTATTATGTAATTAATAAAGCTTTGGGGCCGGTCCGTCGCAGCAAGGCCCGACCGGGGAGGTGCAGAGGGCCCGACGCCCGTGCGTGCCGCCTGAGTGCGTGCGTGCCTGCGTGTGCGTGCGAGAGCGTGTGCACAGTGGCTTAATGTAATTGCGCGCGGCGCTGCGGACAATTACCTGATTAGGCGCGAGGTGGCGGCGGCGGCGGGCACCCAGTCATCTCATCTGGGGTTAGCGGCGCCCCGGACCCTGAATAAACGGTCCTCGAGCCGTCGACGTTAGGAAACGTTGCGGTCCCAGTCGGCCGTTAATTCTCAGTAATGGCGTATGCAGCAAGCGGAAAGCATGCCCACTTGTGCGGCCTGCATCCTACAGAAGGCGGGACAATCGACGTGAGGCTTTTTGTCGGTACTACGAATAGAAACATGGATCATATATCTACAGAGGAAGGAAGGAATATCAAGGTTCTAATCTCCAGTCGACGACATTGTCATCTAAAATGGAGGACTAACTCGGACTGGGTTTCAAAGAAACTATCCCTTCATTTACGGAAACGACGTGACACCTCCTTCTAGATGGTCCAACGGTTATTCGATCTGCCACTCTCTCGTGTATGAAGCCAGTGTCTTATCACTGTCCCACCACACTTGATCAGTTGACAGAAGAAAAATACACTGCTGTTCACTGAAACTGCGACACCATAAAGGCTTGTACTATATGCTTGGCTGTTTTATCTCCTTCTCCTTCCACATATGAGCCACTATGGGTAACAGTTTTTTCAAGTGTTCGTCCTTTCATTTCTCCCACATCTCTCTCTTTCTTCTGTCCAATTTGCTCCAGTCTTCTTCTTGCGTTTTTCATGGAAGCCTGTGGAATCTTGCAATTTCTTTCTGAATGGCTGTCGCTCCTTAATATCTCGTGGAGTGATTCGGAATCGTCTAAGAACCTTGTAGCATCTTTGCACCATTGTGTTACCCATCTTTACTTTAACGGGATAAGAGATCACTTCTTTGAATGTGGCCATAGAAAGATATTATTTTCCTACTCATAATTCTAATTTTTTCAGTATGTCTATAATTTGCCCTGTTATAACGTTTCCTGTATAGTGATTGCCCTTTAACTGGTCATACAATTGTACTTAGTAATTTTCATTCTGTGATTTTCAGTGCTTCCATGAAACAACGTCGCAGCCGACGGGCAACCAGGGATTCTGGAACCCAGCCCCCCTCCCCCATCACCTAAGCTGTGTACTACTGTGATAGTTTCTAATTATGAATAAGTGCTGTGTGCTGTTGTGATAGTTTCTAATTATGAATAAGTTTGTAACAAGAAAAGAGAGGAAAACCAGATTTTGATTCCTCCACTAGCTTTATGGTAAGTTAAGAATATGTTTGCACTACCATAATAGTCTCGTTACTTACATAAAGCAGTTTATTGTTTGCACTGCAGTTGTTATTGGGAAGATGGCAGAACTTTGGGGTTTGCAATATTTCTGTGTTTCGGAAGGCAGCAAAGCGGTTAATATCATAACAAATAACATTAAAATCAGTGCACAAAAATGTACTTGGATTTAGCTGTGTCTCCCAAAAACTGTGTTGATCAGGAAAAATATCGCCTAGATGGCGATGGCTGCATTTCTTTAAAAAAATTTGTTCAATATTCTATCATTAGTAGCCGAAGTGGCAAAATATAACCCAATCTGGTCATCTGGGTGGTATCAATTATGGAAACCAGTTCCGATAGAGAATAATTGGGATTGAGGGGGGGGGGGGGGAGGAAGACGGTGAAGACTTGTGAAGAGTGGAAGGGATATGTAATTACAGTACATTCCATAGTTCTTCGTTTCTAAAAGATGTTTTCAGCGGACTGCTTGAATTCGTCCTAGCCGATAGCACCCTTCATTCCACCCTCCCCCTTTTCTCCAGAATCTATATACGCTTTTGCAATACCTTAATAACAGAAGCCAGTAGTATCATTCAAAATTAAATCTTAAAATATGTACTCACTCATACACTATCAAATGACTAAACATGCACATGTAAGAGAAAAACATGCTCCGTCACAATTCAATCTTTTGTTGTGATGCATTCTATTGTGTTTTAAAACAATGTACAACAACCAGTTGTTCCAAATTCCCCACCGACTTCGGATAGCTCTGCCTGTTGAGCCACTGAGCTGGAATTCCCTAGATTGGGGAAGCGAGGTGGTCTGAATCCATCCACTTGGCAAATGGTTTTCAGTGGATTCCCATTTTCAGTTCAGGCAAATGCCGAGGTTGGTCCCTTACTGTAGGCCACAGACAATTTGCTTCCAAAAACGTTTCCTTCTTGACAGATTACAAGTCCCTTAAAGATGCAGTCCCTCTGCTTAAATGATAAGAATTGCATCGAAAGCAGGCCGAGCGTCTCTTCGGAGACTCCCGGCACTAAAAGCTCATGCGTTTGTCTGCTGGGATGTTCTTTAATTCAGAAAATGATTTCTCTTACTTGGCAACAAGTGTCAGATGCGTAGAGAAATGAGGATATTTGGGAAGGAGAAAGGTTGAATAATTCCAAATCGTTTGCATTTTCACCACCAAAAATTATTCTAGCTTCTCTGTCGAACAGAGATCTCTATATTCCAAAAGCACTGTCGGTAATAATGACGATATCCCAAAAGATTAGCCCCCTTGCATTCTTGATCACTTCCTCAGCTCCAATCCAGACTGAAAGAGAAAGAGTGTAAAATGACCCTGGATGGTAAAGGGTGATTGGTACATGACTGCTTCTTAGTGGTTTGCAAATACTCAGCACTACTAAGTGTCGAGATTATGTCTTCGCTTCATAAAATCTCCGACATGAATTTCGAACAAAATTGTTTTTTTTTAATTTTTACAAAGAAGATTTGTAAGTCTGTTTTCTTCTTTCAGCTCTTTCTTTCATCATTTCTATCTGCCTAGCGGCTGTTTGCATTGAGTCTGAAAAAACAGCTAGATCGTCTACAATCGCTAGACAGGTCCATTCGCATGTTGTCTCCTTTTTAACGTAACTCCTCATTGATATGGTTTCTCTTAATGATACTTTCAATTTTCTTATGATTTTTTCTAGACCAAAACATTATTTTATTTTTAGTTTATTTTATTTGCTGCCATTTGCACATGACCTGCCACTTACTGACTAACGTGGCTCGTGTTTCCGCAACGTTAGATTGTACATACACGGATATGAAGCTTATCTGATTCCTTAGTACTTTAACGAAGATTTAGTAAAGTTACAGTTTTAAATACATGCAGACATAAAACTAATTATGAAACGAAAATACTTTAAACCAACAATTTGAATATTAAGAAAATAGAAAGCACCCTAGGAGGTTAGGAAGGAGATGGGATGTTAGGAAAGAGCACCTACTACGTTTCCTTCTCTCCCTTTTCCTACTACCGAATTCCAGTCACTCATGACTATTAAATTTTCTTCTCCCTCATTTCTTACCCCCAATCCATATTCACCTACTACGTTTCCTTCTCTCCCTTTTCCTACTACCGAATTCCAGTCACTCATGACTATTAAATTTTCTTCTCCCTTCACTATCTGAATAATTTCTTTTATTTCATCATACATTTCTTCAATTTCTTCGTCATCTACAGAGCTAGTTGGCATATAATCTTGTACTACTGTAGTATGCATGGGCTTCGTGTCTATCTTGGCCACAGTAATGCGTTCACTATGCTGTTTGTAGTAGCTTACCCGCATTCCTATTTTTTTATTCATTATTAAACATACTCCTGCATTACCCCTATTTGACTTTGTATTTATAACCCTGTATTCGCCTGACCAAAAGTCTTGTTCCTCCTGCCACCGAATTTAACTAATTCCCACTATATCTAACTTTAACCTATCCATTTCCCTTTTTAAATTTTCTAACCTACCTGCCCGATTAATGGATCTGACATTCCACGATCCGATCCGTAGAACGCCAGTTTTCTTTCTCCTGATAACGACCTCCTCTTGAGTAGTCCCTGCCCGGAGATCCGAATGAGGGACTATTTTACCTCCGGAATATTTTACCCAAGAGGACACCATCATCATTGTTTGTTGTTGTTGTGGTCTTCAGTCCTGAGACTGGTTTGATGCAGCTCTCCATGCTACTCTATCCTGCGCAAGCTTCTTCATCTCCTAGTACCTACTACAACCTACATCCTTCTGAATCTGCTTAGTGTATTGATCTCTTGGTCTCCCTCTACGATTTTTACCCTCCACGCTGCCCTCCAACGCTAAATTTGTGATCCCTTGATGCCTCAAAACATGTCCTACCAACCGATTCCTTCTTCTAGTCAAGTTGTGCCACAAACTTCTCTTCTCCCCAATCCTATTCAGCACCTCCTCATTAGTTACGTGATCTACCCACCTTACCTTCAACATTCTTCTGTAGCACCACATTTCGAAAGCTTCTATTCTCTTCTTGTCCAAACTGGTTATCGTCCATGTTTCACTTCCATACATGGCTACACTCCATACAAATACTTTCAGTAACGACTTCCTGACACTTAAATCAATACTCGATGATAACAAATTTCTCTTCTTCAGAAACGATTTCCTTTCCATTGCCAGTCTACATTTTATATCCTCTCTACTTCGACCATCATCAGTTATTTTACTCCCAAAATAGCAAAACTCCTTTACTACTTTAAGTATCTTATTTCCTAATCTAATCCCCTCAGCATCACCCGATTTAATTTGACTACATTCCATTATCCTCGTTTTGCTTTTGTTGATGTTCACCTTATAATCTCCTTTCAAGACACTGTCCATTCCGTTCAACTGCTCTTCCAAGTCCTTTGCTGTCTCTGACAGAATTACAATGTCATCGGCGAACCTCAAAGTTTTTATTTCTTCTCCATGAATTTTAATACCTACTCCGAATTTTTCTTTTGTTTCCTTTACTGCTTGCTCAATATACAGATTGAATAACATCGGGGAGAGGCTACAACCCTGTCTCACTCCCTTCCCAACCACTGCTTCCCTGTCATGCCCCTCGACTCTTATAACTGCCATCTGGTTTCTGTACAAATTGTAAATAGCCTTTCGCTCCCTGTATTTGACCCCTGCCACCTGCAGAATTCGAAAGAGAGTATTCCAGTTAACGCTGTCAAAAGCTTTCTCTAAGTCTACAACTGCTAGAAACGTAGGTTTGCCTTTTCTTAATCTTTCTTCTAAGATAAGTGGTAAGGTTAGTATTGCCTCACGTGTTCCAACATTTCTACGGAATCCAAACTGATCTTCCCCGACGTCCGCTTCTACCAGTTTTTCCATTCGTCTGTAAAGAATTCGCGTTAGTATTTTGCAGCTGTTACTTATTAAACTGATAGTTCGGTAATTTTCACATCTGTCAACACCTGCTTTCTTTGGGATTGGAATTATTATATTAACCATACAGTAAAGCTGCATTCCCTCGGGAAAAATTACGGCTGTAGTTTCCTCTTGCTTTCAACCGTTCTCAGTACCAGCACAGCAAGGCCGTTTAGGTTAGTGTTACAAGGCCAGATCAGTCAATCATCCAGACTGTTGCCCCTGCAACTACTGAAAAGGCTGCTGCCCCTCTTCAGGAACCACACGTTTGTCTGGCCTCTCAACAGATACCCCTCCGTTGTGGTTGCACCTAGGGTACGGCTATCTGTATCGTTGAGGCACGCATACGTAACGAATTAATAAAATATAGGGAGCAAGTATTGTATCAACGGCTTCATACTGTGTTTATCACTATCATGAACGAAGGTAGGATACCAAGAGAATGGAAAGAAAAGTACTGCAATTCCAGTGTATAAAAACGTAGATAAATAAATTTTAGTTAATTACTAGTTAATTGCCCTGCTAGACACCACGTTAGAACTGTCTATAACAGTAATTAGAATGTAGAATGATATAACAATAGCAGAAGAACAGCAAGGATTCACGGAAACCCGAAGCACAAAGATGTATTTCGCCTGAAGACAGATAGTGGAGAAATTATAGAGTTCAGTAATCCAGTGTAACTGTGCTTTGTTGAAATGCCAAAAGCCGTTGATAGGATCAGAAAAAAGGATGTAATTCATACCATAATGGACAAGAAATTCCAGGTAGGTACAGTGAAAATATAGAAGATTTATATACACATAACAAAAATAGAAATAAAACATACCAAGGATTCGCAGATGGAATTATATATGGAAAGGAATTAGACAAGGTGACTCATAAATCCGACTCCTGTTCAACGTAATAATGGCCCACATCATTGATGCCATAAGAGAGAAACCGGGCTATAAAATCGGAAATAAAGTGGTAAATATTCTATGTTATGCTGTCGATGCTGTACTGGTAGCACATAATAAGGATAATTTACAAGTGTTACTTTACCTGTAAAGCAGCTAATGTCAAAAAACACCTATGATGTTAATTAGATGTCGATGGTGTGTCAACTGAACTAGTAATGAGCTGTAATTATCTAACGACTATTATCACCAGATATAAAGAATTAACCATCGAAGTGAAAAAACAAGTGACAAGGACAGTATGGGAAGCCAGATGCCTAAAAATTACTATGTGGAGAAAAAAATTTGACAGCTGAAGGGAAAATAAAAATAAATAAAATAATGGTGCGTCATATCGTGGCACATGTAGGAAAACTAGAAACGAAAAAGGTAAAACAAAAGCTAACGGCAATGGAAATGAAGATACTAAGACAGGTCCAAACAGTAACAGTGAGGGACAAAACAACAAATGGTTCGATAAGGGAACAACATGGAATACAAGATATATATAAATGGGAAACATTAGAAAAAGAAATTGGCAGGACCATGTGGAATGGATGGACCCCACAACACTAATTAAAGTTTCTAAACATTGACGACAGCATGGGAAACGTCTACCCAGACGACCATCCAAGAGGTGGGACAACAGCTGTATTAGTATATCAACGAAATGCAGACAAACAGGGGCAACCCTTGCTAGATGAAGAAGAAGTAGACGAATAATAATAAGAAGAAGATGAGCGCAGTGGTATGATCTTATTATAGTCATTGGTGTGCTTGGATACGTAAACAATTAGTATTTCACTGCAGCCGTGTGAAGTACATAGCAAGAACTTTATCTAAATTCCCTTACAAGGAAAAAATATGCAGCATTTTCGATTCAAAAATCGCTTTGCCATGTACGTCCAGATGGTTCAAATGGCTCTAAGCACTATGGGACTTAACATCTGAGGTCATCAGTCCCATAGAGTTAGAACTACTTAAACCTAACTAACCTAAGGGCATCACACACATTCATGCCCGAGGCAGAATTCGAACCTGCGACCGTAGCAGCAGCGTGGTTCCGGACTGAAGTGCATGTACGTTGCTTATGAGAATATTTTGTTGTGCCTCATGAAAGAAGCACATGTCGTAATTCGACAGAAGCGTGGCCATGGCTGATAGGGACTGCGAATTATCGTTCCACTGCATTGGCTGGGGTCACCTCGGCTGTGATGCAAATCTAGAACCAATGAGTTCAAGACAGGAAATTCTAAGCCATATAGGATCTCAGTGGACCCGCGCAAGTAACGTTCCAGAGGAGAGACCGTTGTCAGATTGCGTGCATCGCATACGGCCCAGCACATTGCTTGATGTTATGCGATTCCATTAAACCTGTTACTGCTTGAACACCATTGATTAACACCCCACATCTAACAGTTAAAATACCGCTTATTGTTGATTCCTTGCAGATTCCTCTGTCGGTCCCCACAAAGACAAAACAGGAAAACACTTCGCAGCCAGTAGGTCAAACGGGTTACAAAAACACTACTCTTCAAGTTTCCATAGGCACAGCTGTAATTTACTGATTTGAATTAGATTAATCAAAGTCTAATCTTTTCGATAAAATTATACTCCAGTTAGCTAATTATGCTAAGATCTGATACACACGCCGGCCAGAGTGGCCGAGCGGTTCTAGGCGCTACAGCCTGGAACCGCACGACCGCTACGGTCGCAGGTTCGAATCCTGCCTCGGGCATGGATGTGTGTGATGTCATTAGGTTGGTTAGGTTTAACTAGTTCTAAGTTCTAGGGGGCTGATGACCTCAGAAGTTAAGTCCCATAGTGCTCAGAACCATTTGAACCATCTGATGCACGCCCCTTTTCACCACCACGTGTAAACACTCCACTTGCTACAAAAGCTGGAAGAAATTCTCAGCACTCCACACCCGTGCACGTGAAACGTATTTAGAAGTTTTCAATACCGGAAGGAGTACGTTGTGCATCACGGCAGATCGCTAACGTTCAGTCTCAGAAATTAATATTACTATCTAAGCAGTACATGTGCTTCGAAGAGTAAGAACTCCTGTATCCAAGAGTGCAACCGACCGACTTCGTGATTAAGCGGTCGGAAAGCTACTCCCAACCTTATTGTCATATTCACGCCTTTCAGCCAGTCATTTCCATTGCTCCTATCCCACCGCAGCTAACAGAAACCGTCCTGTAAATACATGTCATAAGTTTATTTTGACGAGGCGCTCGAGAAAAAACAAGCATAACTGTAATTTGAGACAGCGTTGTAAGTTCTGAGTATAAAAAATTTTAGACGGATTATGAGCTCATGGCCTCAGCTAAGAGGACGATATAACGGTGCGGTCGGGAGTGATGTGTTGCAACACATAACTATCTCGTTTTACTCCCTATAGTCTTGGCAACCTTGTTATAGATTCTACATGATGTATAGTGTCTGTAGTCTGTTGTTTTACGTATGTTTATAATAGCGTGTGTGTGCGTGCTTTTCTGTGTGTGTGTGTGTGTGTGTGTGTGTGTGCCTGTGTGTGTGTGTGTGTGTGTGTGTGTGTGTGTGTGTGCGTGTGTGCCTATGAGAGAGAAAGATATATATATATATATATATATATATATATATATATATATATATATATATATATATATATCTTTATTTGTTAAAGTCATAATACACCGAGTGATTTCCATTTAATACTGATTTCCATTTTTACTGGATAAATAACTATTAAATAATGTACGAGAGTCCAAAATTTAGCGTTAATTCATCTTAATTGAGTGCTTAGAAATTCTCAAACAAATATCGAAAAATCTGTTATGAATGCCGACAATGGTGCTAATTTGTTCTCGATATGGGCGCTAATCGTAATGAACATCTCACTCATTTACAGGAGCCTGTTTATTCATCTCTTACATTTTCCTCACGTTATATCTTGTTTTGTGTGTATCACGATATTTATGCTTATTGTACTATATGCGAGTCTGCTCTAACCGTGTTTGATAATCGGTACAAGCTCTGTAGCAACCTCTTTGCTTGGCCGCTGCGACAAATTTAGCCTCTGCGAGTCTGTTTTGCTTTCGATCAATAGGATTAGTCCACGGGTGTTGGACCGTATTGTACTACCCGACTGATTGGAATCCGCCATTAAATTTCTTTCAGAGTCTCGGTTCTAGTTTGGTGTGACGAAGTCTAAGAGGCCATGTGCTTTATTCTGATTTAAGGCGAAGGCTACCTTTGCTGGAGGAGTATCATGGTGCTCTGCACAAATAACAATGCGTGAGAAATCAGGTTAGATCATTACAACTTATTTGCTATGATGAAAGTTAGCTTTAGTGATGGTGTTGTAGCATTGTTTAATAAATATTTCGCCTGATCGTGACCCGTACGTGTGCACAGCAAAGCAGGACCTCATAGATTGCTAATACGTACCTATGTAGAAGCTGATACACATTTTGTTTCATAATATTGTAATATTGATCCGTACCAGAGCGTGTGCGCAGTGAAACAGGAGCTTATAAACTGCTGATACATAACTGTTAGGAAGCTGGTTATTGCATTTCCTGCATTTGCTTTGCCCTTGATTCATTATTATGTTGCACAGGCGTTCCGAAATAGAATTTCTTGTTTTGTAAGAGATTTTCAGCAAATGAGGTTAGTTGGCGATGATGCAGTTACCCTGAGATTGCCTGCTGCTGACACTACGTACTTACAAATCATGCATTGACTACATATTTTCACAGTTTATCAAGAAACGTAGGTAAAAGGCGACGATATTCGTCGTTGCACAAATGGAACCTATAAGTTGCGACACATGGCGATGGTTTAACATGTGTTTCTCATTGCATGCACGTGACCAGTATTCCATTGTTATTTCTGTGTAACGTTCCCCCTTTCTCATTGCACTTTTAGGGAGCTTTTCACGTTCTAGTACTAGTCAAAACTTCAGATCGCGTTATCAGGGGGTCACATTCACTGTCTGCGGCCAGATTTCAGGGTGCAAAGCATGTTCATTACCGTCATTACAGTTGTTAGAGGAACCGTAGCTTACACAGAATAAACAAAATTGTGTTTACGTTTCACGGAAAAGACTCATGCTACGTCTCTAATATCGCAAAATTAAATGCTAGGCTGATGCATAAGATTGTAGTATTTTTGTTCTGCATTTCGATATTCCGGCTTCTGTGGGTTTATATATCGATTGTCATTTTTATATGATTTGACTGTTTGCTATATGAGTATCTGTGAAACGTCCCCTTTTGAAAAATTATACATGACTGTGTTTAAACTGACACACAATATTTTTAGCGCAACGCAATCTGACTTTCAAAAATCCCTACAAAAGAATGGCCCTGACTAACATTAACCTATACCTTTTACAAATCACTTACCTCACAAAAATCTTCGTTACTCAAGCTACAGCAATACAGCGAGCGCCACTACTGCCAGCTAAATAAAAGATTCAAACTACCGAAGGCACTAACTACTGACATGCATAGTTAGCAAATGAAAGATTTTGATAGAGAACAAACAATGTATTTACCTTACTAGTGTTCAAAAGTCATAATATATATATACAGCAGTTCATGACAACCAGTCTTACAAATTTCGAAACTCCGCCATCTCTCTCCCCACATCCACCACTGCTGGCGGCTCACCTCCAACTGCGCAACACTACGCGCTGTTCACATCCAGCTGCCGCTGCCCAACACTACAAAGGCAGACAACAATGCAAACTAGCCACAGACTGCACACAGCATAGCCAGTGATTTTCATACAGAGCGCTACGTAACGTTGCCAATAAGAAAACATAAACAGTCTACTTACATCTGTATTGTGATTTTGTCGTTTGAGATAGTGAGCAGAGGTGTGGACGCTAGGAAATGGAGTACCAGGTGTAGAAATTGGGACGTTTCGACCATATTCGGCTGTCAGAGTTCAATAGACGGTCGACAGCAGCAGGAGCTGGTAGATACATCTGCGCCTTGTATGGAGGTAACGCCATAGGACACAGCACGGCAGTAAAGTGGATTTCTTGTTTTAAGGAGGATCACGCTAACATTAGTGGCTGTTCATATTCAGGAAGACCTTCGGGGTTTGATGAAGATCGTTTAAAGGCATTAATCCACAGTGATCTTCGTCAGTGTACTCCAGGAGTGGCAAACGTGATTAACTGTGCTCCTTCCACCATCATGCGAAATTTGCAACCAACGGGGAACGTTCAAAATTCGGATGTATCAGTACCGCATGCAGTAAGTCAAAATCACAAAAATCAGCGGGTGGCCATGCGTGCATCTCTGCTTGCTCGTCATCAGTTGATTAGTGAACAACGCAGATCATTCCTACCGAGTACCGTTACAGGTGACAAGAAAAGACATCTTTATGCCGACATATGAAAAGAATGGAATGGATGACCCCAAATAAAGTAGTAATCCCCCGTACAAAGACCTGCGCTCGTTCACAAAAGGTAATGTTACGCATCCGGTGGAATAGCGACGGTGTGGTGTACGACCAATTGCTTGGCTGAGGTGTAACCATCACTGCTGGCGTTTATTGTAACGTCTTGCAGATGCAGCCTAACAACAACGACCAGGAAGACTGCGTGAAGGGAGCTACTCCATGATAATGCCAGCCCACATTCTGCTAGACTGCCAAAAACACTACACAGGAATTGGTTTGGGAAGTCATTCTGTACTCCTCTTATTCATCTGATCTAACGTCCTAAGTTTTTCACATTTTCCTCTCTCTGTCGAACAACCTTCAAGAAATGATAATTAAATCAAGACCCTAAGCTGTCGACAGACATTGATATACATCAATGGGGACAGTTGAAAACGTGTGCCCCGACCAGGACTCGAACCCCGGATCTTCTGCTTACATGACAGACGCTCTATCCAGCTGAGCCACCGAGGGGACAGAGGGCAGTGTGACTGCAGGGATTTATCCCTTGCACGCTCCCCGTGAGACCTTCATTCTCAACTTAATGTCCACACACAACATTCGTAGTGCCCCTGCCCATTACACTCATTACTCGCGGCAGACAATATTACCGAGTCCCGTAAGAGTTCGCGTAATGCCTGTGCATCCAGCACAGAAGAAGGTCTACATCTACATCTACATACATACTCCACAATCCACCATACGGTGCGTGGCGGAGAGTACCTCGTACCACAACTAGCATCTTCTCTCCCTGTTCCACTCCCAAACAGAACGAGGGAAAAATGACTGCCTATATGCCTCCGTACGAGCCCCAATCTTTCTTATCTTATCTTTGTGGTCTTTCCACGAAATGCAAGTTGGCGGCAGTAAAATTGTACTGCAGTCAGCCTCAAATGCAGGTTCTCTAAATTTCGTCAGTAGAGATTCACGAAAAGAACGCCTCCTTTCCTCTATAGACTCCCACCCGAGTTCCTGAAGCATTTCCGTAACACTCGCGTGATGATCAAACCTACCAGTAACAAATCTAGCAGCCCGCCTCTGAATTGCTTCTATGTCCTCTCTCAATCCGACCTGATAGGGATCCCAAACACTCGAGCAGTACTCAAGAATAGGTCGTATTAGTGTTTTATAAGCGGTCTCCATTATAGATGAACCACATCTTCCCAAAATTCTACCAATGAACTGAAGACGACTATCCGCCTTCCCCACAACTGCCCTTATATGCTTGTCCCACTTCATATCGCTCTGCAATGTTACGCCCAAATATTTAATTTAATCGACGTGACTGTGTCAAGCGCTACACTACTAATGGAGTATTCAGACATTACAGGATTCTTTTTCCTATTCATCTGCATTAATTTACATTTATCTATATTTAGAGTTAGCTGCCATTCTTTACACCAATCACAAATCCTGTCCAAGTCGATTGCCGGTTAGCCTTAACTATAAGAAGATGGTATCTGCTCTTTCGGACATATCCGAAAGAACAGATACCATCTTCATGTACCTTCAAGAAACTTCCTTTCTAAATTAAAATGCACTCCAGACATGACTTGACGAGTTTTTCGCCTTAAAACCACATTATTTCTACAGTCGTGGAATCGAAAAGCTACCCCAGCGTTATCAGACTGCCATAAATAGTAAACAATAATGCATTACTGATGACTAAAGACTTTGTTATGTCTGCTATGTTTATCACACTTATGGAAAAAAGCCACGAATTTATGCTCCAACACATTATGTTCGTTTCCATGATATGGCTCTCACCTACTTTTAGCTGCTGGTGCAATAAGATGGTAAAATTGGGAAATATCGGAAAAACAGAAAATAATACACTCCTGGAAATGGAAAAAAGAACACATTGACACCGGTGTGTCAGACCCACCATACTTGCTCCGGACACTGCGAGAGGGCTGTACAAGCAATGATCACACGCACGGCACAGCGGACACACCAGGAACCGCGGTGTTGGCCGTCGAATGGCGCTAGCTGCGCAGCATTTGTGCACCGCCGCCGTCATTGTCAGCCAGTTTGCCGTGGCATACGGAGCTCCATCGCACTCTTTAACACTGGTAGCATGCCGTGACAGGGTGGACGTGAACCGTATGTGCAGTTGACGGACTTTGAGCGAGGGCGTATAGTGGGCATGCGGGAGGCCGGGTGGACGTACCGCCGAATTGCTCAACACGTGGGGCGTGAGGTCTCCACAGTACATCGATGTTGTCGCCAGTGGTCGGCGGAAGGTGCACGTGCCCGTCGACCTGGGACCGGACCGCAGCGACGCACGGATTCACGCCAAGACCGTAGGATCCTACGCAGTGCCGTAGGGGACCGCACCGCCACTTCCCAGCAAATTAGGGACACTGTTGCTCCTGGGGTATCGGCGAGGACCATTCGCAACCGTCTCCATGAAGCTGGGCTACGGTCCCGCACACCGTTAGGCCGTCTTCCGCTCACGCCCCAACATCGTGCAGCCCGCCTCCAGTGGTGTCGCGACAGGCGTGAATGGAGGGACGAATGGAGACGTGTCGTCTTCAGCGATGAGAGTCGCTTCTGCCTTGGTGCCAATGATGGTCGTATGCGTGTTTGGCGCCGTGCAGGTGAGCTCCACAATCAGGACTACATACGACTGAGGCACACAGGGCCAACACCCGCCATCATAGTGTGGGGAGCGATCTCCTACACTGGCCGTACACCACTGGTGATCGTCGAGGGGACACTGAATAGTGCACGGTACATCCAAACCGTCATAGAACCCATCGTTCTACCATTCCTAGACCGGCAAGGGAACTTGCTGTTCCAACAGGACAATGCACGTCCGCATGTATCCCGTGTCACCCAACGTGCTCTAGAAGGTGTAAGTCAACTACCCTGGCCAGCAAGATCTCCGGATCTGTCCCCCATTGAGCATGTTTGGGACTGGATGAAGCGTCGTCTCACGCGGTCTGCACGTCCAGCACGAACGCTGGTCCAACTGAGGCGCCAGGTGGAAATGGCATGGCAAGCCGTTCCACAGGACTACATCCAGCATCTCTACGATCGTCTCCATGGGAGAATAGCAGCCTGCATTGCTGCGAAAGGTGGATATACACTGTACTAGTGCCGACATTGTGCATGCTCTGTTGCCTGTGTCTATGTGCCTGTGGTTCTGTCAGTGTGATCATGTGATGTATCTGACCCCAGGAATGTGTCAATAAAGTTTCCCGTTCCTGGGACAATGAATTCACGGTGTTCTTATTTCAATTTCCAGGAGTGTAATATAGCTGATTTCGTTACAAAAACTTGCTGCATGAGTCGAGTGCCCGTGCTGAACCTGTGAAGCGGTGCTGAGAAGTGTCGCGCTACCTAACTATTCCAGACAGTGTAGGGGGTTGGGTACGGTGAGACAGCGGACATGTAGCGGGGGCTGATCCAGGTGTCGAACCGGAGAGCTCGCAGCGCCGGCTCATCGGGCGGGGCACGGAGCGCGGTGCGCGGCAGTGAGGGGCTTTGCGGTCGGCGCTGCGAGCCATACACGCTTTCCGCATCCGGAGCAGCCGCCAGGAGGAGGCGAGCGGGGGCGGCGGGGGCGGCGAGGCGGGGGCGGCCGCCTCCAAGGCAGCCCCGGCGCCGGTAATTTGTCGGCAGGGCAGGCGCCTGAATTATTCAGCCGCTCTTGACCCTCGCTTAGGGTCCCGCGATTACTGCCCGCTGTGGGCTTATGCCAGCCGGGCGGGTCGAGGATCTACCTGCCGTCCAAACTCGCCGCTGCTAGCGGGTACTTTCCCTGCCGCTCAGAGCACTTCCAAGTCTGCATTCGAGTCTTTAACGTCCTGTCGACATCTATAGGTACATCTCACATACGAACGTGATCGGAGCCTGAAATTTATCCTATATGAGACAAGACACTGAAGATATCGTTTTACATACAACTGGATTAAAAAGTGTGAGAACGGTTAATGCCGTAAGAACTTGACACTAACATCATAAAGCTTCATAAAAACTGAGGTGACAAAAATCGTGGGATACCTCCTAATTTCGTGTCGGATCTCCTTTTGCCCGGCGTAGAGAAGAAACTGGGTGTGGGATGTGCTCACCAAGTCGTTGGAAGTTCCCTGCAGAAATATTGAGCCATGCTACCTGTTTAGCCGACCATAACTACAAAAGTGTTTCCGATGTAGTATTTTGTGCACTAACTGACATCTCGATTATGACCCATAAATGTTCAATGAGATTCTTGTCGCGTGATCTAGGTGGAAAAATCATTCCCTCGAATTGTTCAGGATGTTCTCCAAACCGTTTTGGGATTCTTGTCGGGCGATCTATGTGGCCAAATCATCCACTTGAATTGTTCAGAATGTTCTCCAAACCATTTGCGAACAGTTGTGGTCTTGGCACTTAGCGCATTGTCATCCACAAAAATTCCATTGTTGTTTGGGAACGTGAAATCCATGAATGTCTACAAATTTCTCTTATGAGTCCTGCCCATTCGTCTCTTATAGGGTCCCTAAAGGATGCTGCCTACTCGGATAGCTACACAACAATTCAAGCAAGTCACATTAATAGTTTTTATTACAATAAAGAAGATTAATAATACTTAACTTTGGATTTACAACGAGTTGTTGCAAATGATGGGCGACTTGCAAGCAGTCAGTGTCCTTTGCTATATACAATGTTCATGCAAGTTAGTCACTCAGTTTGTGACTCTAAGCACTATGGGACTTAACAACTGAGGTCATCAGTCCCCTAGACTCAGAACTACTTAAACCTAACTAATCTAAGGACATCACACGCATCCACGCCCAAGGCAGGATTCGAACCTGCAACCGTAGCAACATCGCGGTTCCGGAATGAAGCGCCTAGACCCGCTCGGCCATAGTGGCCGGCCACAGTTTGTGGATCACAAATAACGTCTATCGTAGTGCTCTCTTCTAAGCCGTGGTTTCTAGCAGTGTCCGTCTTCTACTCTCCGCTTCTAACGTCCAGTCGAGGCAGGCAGGAGCCGCGCTTATATTTCCTTCTTGGAGAGGCCGCTCCTGTCGTGATGCGGTCCTAGTCAGCGGGCTATTGGCTGGCGTCGTCTCACAGCCTTCTCTGCTCTTGCGTTCTTCGTCTACGTGTTACGCCAGAATAGTCTCCAAGTAGCCGAACATAACAGAGGACCCAGTCCATTCCGTGTAAACACAGCTGACACCTTTACGGAGCAACCACCAGCTTGCACAGTGCCTTATTGACTTACTGGGACAATGGTCTGTACCACGCTAGAACCCCATCACCAGCACTTCCCAACTGAAATGGGACTCATCTGACCAGGCCATAGCTTTTCAGTCGCCTGGGGGTCCAAATGATATGATTACGAGCCCGGGAGATGCACTGCAGACACTGTCGTGCTGTTTGTTACTGTTAGCGAAGGCATCGCGTCGGTCGTCTGCTGCCATAGCCCATTAACGTCAAATTTTGGCGCACTATCTAACGAATGCGCTCGTCGTTCCTCCCTCATTGCTTTCTGTGTTTATTTCGCGCAGTGTTGCTGATCTGTTAGCGCTGACAACTCTACGCAAACGCCGCTCTCGGCGGTTAAGTGAAGCCCGTCTGCTACTGCGCCGTCCGTGGTGAGGGGTAGTGCCTCAGATTTGGTGTTCTCGCCACACTCTTGACACTGTGGATATCAGAGAATATTGAATTTCCTAACGATTTCCGAAACTGAATGGCCATGCGTCTAGTTCAGGCTTCCATGCCCATTGTGCGGCCAGAATCACGTCGGAAACGTCTTCACGTATATCACCTGAATACAAATGACAACTCAGCCAATGTGCTGCCCTTTATATCTTGTTTACGTGATGCGACCGCCATTTGTATATGTGCATATCCGTAACCCATGCGTTTTGTCAGCTCAGCGTATCTCTAGCTTTACTCTCTGTTTTAAGATAGGATGCTTTGGTACCTACCTGGTAAGCATATTGTTGCTGTTGTGGTATTCAGCAAGAATACTTCGTGCAGTAGTCCGATGTAGACTAACCCGTAAGTTCCTTTTCATCTTTGAACAACTACTGTAACGTACATCCATTTGGACCTGTTTACTGCTTTCGAGCCTTGTTTTCCTCCTGCAGTTTTTACTCACCACACCTACTACCATTATCAAATTAATGGTTCTTGGTTGTTCGATCTACCCATGTAATCTTCAGTATTTTTCTGCACCACCACTTTTCGAGAGCTTCAGTACTCTTCTTCCCTGAAACGCTCTCAGTTGAAGTTTCACTTCTGTACAAGGCAACACTCCAATCAAATAGCTTCAGAAAAGGCTTCAACCATTTAAATTTATATTCGATGACGAGACATATCTTTTTCACAATCCCTTTCCTTGTTATTACCATTCATCACTTTATGTCCTCATTGCTTCTCCAATCATAAGTTATTTTACTGCCCAAATATCCCAAATTTTACATTCTAATTCCCTCAGCACCACCTGGTGTAACACTTCTACATTCTCTTTCACTTATTTCACGTTTGTTGATATTCATTTTACAACATCTTTTTAAGACACTATCAATTCCTTTCAACTGATCTTCCAAGCCCTTTCCGCCTCTGACAGAATTACAGTGTCATGGGAACCCACAAACATTATAATGTCTTCTCCTCGAAATTTGTTTCTTTTTCCTAATTTTTCTTTGGCTTTCTTTACCGCTTGCTCACTGCAGTAGTTAATAATTTCAGTCGCCACTCTTACGAGTGGTTTAATTAGGCCAGCCACGAATGCGTCTCTTGCACCAACCTCTTCATTTCGCAGTAACATTTGAGCGCTAAATCTTTAATTATTTGTTGGATGTATTCCAACTTCAGTCTTCCATTACAGTTTTTTTTCGCTGTACACCTCCCTCTACTATTAAGGAAGATATTCCTTGATGTCTTAATACATTTTCTATCATCCTATCCCTATATCTTGGCAGTTAACGTATATTCCTCCCTTCCACGTTTCTACGGAGAACCTCTTCATTTCTTACCTTATCGGTCCATCTGAATTTCAGTCTTCTTCTATACCAATAAATCACAAATGATTCAGTTCTTCTCTTTCGATGTTCCCAGACAACGCTGTGCTTAAAAAGTGCATTCTCAGAAATTTCTTCATCTGTTTTTTATACTATTAGACTTTATTTAGCCAGGAATTCCCTATCTGCCTCTGCTAGTCTGCTTTTTCTTCATCTTTGTCTGGTCCGTCATGTATGCGTGACTGAAGTCATTCAGGACAATATAGACTCTGCAGTTTCGTTAATGCATTTATCCCACTGCGAGACAAGACGGCCAATGCTCCATTTTTGGAGTGCTCAGGAAAGAGTTTTTGGCCGTCGGTTTGCTTCAGACGAAGAGGTGCATGCTAGGTACACACATGGCTCCGTAGGCAAGCAAAAACCGGTTTTTCATGAAGGAATTGACAGTCTGGTCTCGCAGTAGTTACACTGCATTAACAGTTATGACGATTACATTTGAGTGCCCCTTATACATTAACAGAAAATTCAAACGCAACTCATCATTCCTCACTACTTCAATATCCCACTTTTTCGTAATGTGTCTGTAGGGCGACTCTCTGAAACTTCTCTCTCCCCTTCATTATTACTAAATTGTGATCATAGCCTACAGGGCGGTTCACTAACTATGTTAGGGCCTTTCAGGGATGGTGGAAAAGGGTAAATGTATCAAGCTGACATAAGAGATCTTGATCTAGAAACGACGAAGTGGAAAGTTACAAGCGAAAATCGGATTGCCTCCAAAAATGGAATACATGTAACAGTACTGTCGTTGCTAAGACTATAGGGTAGACAACTTTCAGAGGTGGTAGTATGGATCAAAACAAGACAACTGTGTTAAAATGGACTCTAAAATGCACACCTCAAGAGTTATGGGTGCTGTTTCAGTAGAAGAGATTGGAAGTCTCTTGGATGCTTTAACTCGTGTTTCTAAGTGTCTTGTTGGTATGTAAGAAATATGTAAAACCTATTTTGACATCAAAGTATGTAAATCCCGGTGAAAAGGTACAGATCGATGTCGAAATTTAATTTTGAACGGAATTATGTAGAGCTCACGCTAGATAACTCGAAATCCAGACTAGCCTGCACATCTAAAAATTCGGCTGTGAGAAAGTAATACCTCTTCAATGACATTTACATATGCTGTCTGACTGCAAAACAGATGACTCAGATTAAAATGTTGGCCCTCAATATAGCTAATCTTTATCTTTTGTCTTGCAAACAGGCACTGTACCAGAACTGTTATTGTAACTACACAGCAAATGATCATAAAAATTAACTAATCTGACTTTCCGATAAAACTGCTTGAAAATTCACAAGAGAGCGCTGTACTGAAATCTTCTACTGGTATTAAGCCGTTGAACTGATATGATATTATTTACAAAAAAGTACACTTCGACAATCCATGTGACTTACAGTGGACTCGAACTTTGATGGTAATTAAATTTCGTCGTGCACTTGTGCTCATCTGCTCTGCAACTTGCTGCTATTACAAGTAATGAAGTGGCTGTCGAAATTAAAGGTTGGTAATGCATTGAAACACAAGACAAATTTATAAACATTACCATTAATTTCAGGAGATCCAAAGTTAATATCTAGAACACAATTATGAAAAAAACATTTTATTAAATTATGTTGTCACACTTATTCAAGCAGAACATTATTATTCTTTAGTGAACTTTTCCATGTTGAATTAGGTGAATGTAATTTCACCTATAAATCACGAGGAGCTATAACTAGAGAATTTCCAGGGTTACCTACCACAATGAATTTGGCATTCAGATACATTAATGAATTGATGTATTTTTTCAAGGATGATGCATTTAATGAACATAATGAATTTACAAAAAAGTGGTAATAGCTGGTACAGTTGATTTACCTTTATTTGTTATTACATGTACAACATTAGTAATTAAGGTAATAAATATATTGAAAACACATTATAAAAATTAGAAAATTTAACTTTACCACAAATCTAATTTTTTCTACATAAATGGAAGCAATAGAAACCAAATTGCTCAAATTTAGTAACACTGAGAAGTCAATTGCTAATTTTAGTACACAGAAATACACAAAAGATGATTATAGAACGATATGTAGACAATGTGTAAATGAATATCATGTACAAGTGTACAAGGAAAATCGATTTTCTTGTGCATGTGGAAAAAATATTTCTAAATTCGAGGCCTATTCGGTAAGTAATGTCCTATCGTTCGCAAAATGGAAACCACTGTGAAAGTCAAACATTTTTGGTTTTGCAACAGTTAGCTACAACTTCCAGCTGCTTCTCCACATAGTCACCACTCCGATTTAGACATTTGTCACAGTGTTGTACCAACTTTCCAATACCCTCATTATAGAAGGCAGCACCTGTGATTCCTCCCAATTCTCTACGCTGGTCTACAGGTTGTTGTCTGTTCCAGAACATTGTCTTCATAGCCAGCGATTCATGCGAGCAGAGATGAAATTCGGGAAAGTCAATCACGGAGTGTATTGCGGGTAATCAAACACTTCCCACCAAAAACGCTGCAGGAGCATCTTCATTGCCCCTGCAGAGTGCGGCCAAGAATCGTCATGCAGAAGGAAACGCATGACAGCTATGTTATGTGGGCTGCATGAAATAAAGTGAAATCTAACACCAAGCCTTCATACTTGACGTGAGACAATATTGTTCTAAACATCTTTACATGCTCACTTTGTGCTCAAAACTGAAATGAGTGATGTGACGCGATCGACAGGCATATTAGAGGAAACGCCCTACGCACCTGTACAAAGCCTCTTTGGATTTTCACTGTGGTTTCCATTTCACACCCTATCGGACCTTACTTTCCGGACAGCCCTCATATTATTATAAAAATAATTTACAACCAATTCCTAGTGAAGAACATTCCAAAGTATTATTATCGATTAATAATGAAAAAGAATCAAATGATCCATCATCAAAAAAAGGAAAAAAAAAGAATGTAATGGTCGTCGAGAAATTAAAGATTTAAAGCAGAGATCCTTCGCATAAAGATAAACATGATGGTCAATATGAAAAAATAATATCAGGATATAACAAAAATAAGAAAGGAAAACCATCCTTCGCTTAATTTTTAAAGACCTATTAAATAAGAATTCTTTCGAGTCGATTTCTGAAATATTATGTTTTTACAAACCCATTAAATTTGTATTTTTGATAAATGGAGCGATTTACAGTCATCCAGTTTGGTGATTGTTGTAAAAGAAATATTTAAGTGGTTATAGTAAATTACATAAATCTGATCGAATGAGATTTATTAACAGACACCACCTACCACACGGTGGAAGGCTTTGGAAACAATTACTTTATCGTAAAACTGAAAATGATGATGAAATTTTCGAAACCAAGTTAGACCAAACACTGAAAAAAATATTTCCATTTTCCACAAACGTCTTTTAGAAACAAAAAAAACAGTAAATCAGTTAATGATTATTTAGTAGATAAAGCATTTGCTGAAAGATTACAAACTGTAAATTTTGAAAATAATATAAATTCAATTGAACCTAATCTTTTCTTAACTGTGGCAAAATCCTAAATTATGAAAATTGTAGAAGAGAATCTTAAAATACATCATGGATTGTAAGTAACTTTTATACTTCTTTGCGAATAAGAAATGCAAGCAAGTGAAAATATTATGGAATTTCAATTCCAGACAGTGAAATATAGGATCACAAATGAAAGAGAGTTAATTAAATTTAAGAATGGTAAAGCAAATATTTTAATAGGAAAGGGTAATTTTAAAGTACAAGGATCAGGATTACTACGAGGAGTGTACAGAGATGTTCATTGAGAGGAACATCTTACAATAAATTACCAGATCAAATAAAAAGTAAAAATCTTATGTTAATATAAGAAATAAAGATCAAAGATGTTTCCTGTAGTCCATGAAATCTGCATAATACCTGTACATAAAAAAGCAGAGTGAGTTAATAACTACAAAAATGTTGTCAAGGATCATGATCAGAAACTTGACAATTTTGAATTTAGAGTCGCAGGTCGAAGTAGTCTCTGCCGCAGTTGCAGTCGCTCGCTGCTACAGTGTAGTTGTAATCTGTCGCTGGTACAGCGCATTTTGTAGTTAGTAGTTCTTAAAGTCATAGTGCGGAACAAATTGCCAAATTTTATTATATGGAACAGAATTATAATGGTGGACAGCTGCAGAACTAAATGATAACGTGGAATGAGATGATGAACAAATGAATAATTGTTAATATAATGAAAAATCAATAGTGTAACTAAGTCAACAATCTATTGTAAGGTACATTTTATTATTTTTATTGGCATGCGCGTAGTTAAGTCACTTGTCTGAGATGTTAGTATGAATTTGTTTTAGTCTTTTCTCTTGTGATTCGTCAGCACCAGCTGACCCTGATTTGTAATATATTCAATTTTTCCGTGTAATGGATTGTAGATCTTTATCAATAACGTAAAAAATTTTCAAAATATAACTGGTTTTACCAGTCAACTATAAAAGTATAATTTCCCCTTAAGTCACTGCCAGTCCCGATCCAGTCATTTATCTTAATTAAAATATTCCAGAATTTTTGTCAGACCATAGTCATGTGTTCTTTAGTAATCAGACGGCCAGCTGTGCAGCTGTGTCACTAAGTAAAGTCAGTTTTTCTCATAATTTAGATCTCAGACAAATATTATCCAGTATTAGTAGATAGGCCAACATTGCACTAAGCTGTGCCATTGACGAGCAGGTGTATAGACAGAGTTGTACGGCGACACCATCACGAGGTAAGAGTCTTTCAGTTTATTTCTCACAGACAGATTCAGATTGATTTCACAGAGCCATGGCGTAGCGCTGCTGACGTCAAAATTTATCAGTTTTTCATGAGTTAAGATTTATCATACGTCAGAATTTGATTGTCTAAATTTAAGTATTTTTGTTTTTTTTTTATTTATACGGGAAGGTTACAAGTCTGTCGGTGGAAGTTTGGTTCACCCTGTACAACAGGGACAAACATTTTAAAGTAATTTTTTTTAGGGAAACACAGTGCTGATACTACGTAGTGACAGGTTTCTGGAGGAAAGGATAAGACAGCGTTGTGCTTAACGCACACATATGCTAATTAATCACAAACCAAACAAGTGACGTTCATAACTTGTAACTTGCTAGTCACATGTTAATGTTACAAAACAGTAGTTCGCCGGCCGGAGTGGCCGTGCGGTTCTAGGCGCTACAGTCTGGAGCTGAACGACCGCTACGGTCGCAGGTTCTAATCCTGCCTCGGGCATGGATGTGCGTGATGTCCTTAGGTTAGTTAGGTTTAAGTAGTTCTAAGTTCTAGGCGACTGATGACTTCAAAAGTTAAGTCGCATAGTGCTCAGAGCCATTTGAACACATTTGAAGACAGTAGTTCGATGCTACGTCTGGTAAACGTTAGTCGATTGCGCCAAAAACTGTTAGGATTAAATCACGCTTTCCTTACACATTTATTCAGCTGTCTTTGCTGCACGGAGGAAGAAAGCGTCAATGAAAAGAGACGGCTAACTTGGCGGGTGTGACAATCAAGTTGTCGCTGTGCTGGCGCGAAGAATTAGAGCTATAATCCTCGCACTTGGCCGGATAAAAAAAAGGAAGGCAGACGCTAGATTGGATTGGTTTAGATTGCGGCGGAAGCGAAGCGAGTCGGTGATAAGGTTAGCTCTACACGGCTCTCTCCGCCGCGTCGCTGATCGGGCGTTGGGGGTGGGAGGGGGGGGGGGGTGACGGAGGCGGGGCGGAGTTGGGAGGCCAGCATGCCGCACAAATGATCCCCCGACGAGCGGCTCGTTAGTGGGGGATTAGTGACGGACGTGATGAGGATGACGAAGACGCGCCGGCGGTGGTGGCGGTGTCTGCGAGCAGAGCCCGCCGCAGCGGCGCAAAGTGGTTCACAATAGATGCTACCGAGACCTGCAGTGCGAGTACACGGGTGCGTAGATGAGGGCTCACTAAGCCACGCGGCACATTGACTAATGAGGGACAGCGAATTGCTTTAAATCCCTAACAAATCTGTCCCTTCTTAGAGGTTTGGTCTTACGCATTTGTTATACAGGGTGTTCCGAAACTATTCGTTCAAATTAATAAAGGAGGTAGAGAACATCAAAACAAACTGTTTAAAAAAGAATGCCTTGATTTCAAAACTCCATATTCGTTGTTGAAACAAACGAAAAATATGGAATGGATTGATAAATACTCACAAAATCTTAAGGTTTTAGCTGTGCTATTACAAATCCTCTAGGTGTGCACCAGCAGCTACCTAGTGCATACCTAAATTCGTCATAAACTGTACACGATGTATCTGCTTTTACAGAAGTTATGGCGCCTGTAATTCTTCACTTCTTCTGGGTTACGAAGTAAAGGGGAAATGAACTGAGATTCCTTCACATATCCCCATGAGAAAAAAATCGCGTGGGGTCATGAATGGCGATCTTGGAGGGAGGGGGGGGGGAGGGGGGGCAAGAATGCGGGCGGTATGTCGGGGTCCCGTGCGCCCTGTTCAGCGAAGAGGCAGTGTGTCATTGAGAAAATGATGTACGTCGTTGTGCCAGTCTGTACAGTTTATAGACGAAACTACGCTTTAACACACTCCAGACAGATGTATGACGCGTTGCAGGTTCTCTGCTTGGGCGGCGAGTGAAGATTTCCGAGACTCCACAGTGTCATGAGAAGTGCGAGGTCGACCTCGATTCTTATCATTGTGCAAGCTTTCTGTCTGGCCGGCCGGAGTGTCCGAGCGGTTCTAGGCGCTACAGTCTGGAACCGCGCGACCGCTACCGTCGCAGGTTCGAATCCTGCCTCGGGCATGGATGTGTGTGATGTCCTTAGGTTTGTTCGGTTTAAGCAGTTTTAAGTTCTAGGGGACTTACGACCTCAGAAGTTGAGTCCCATAGTGCTCAAAGCCATTTGAACCATTTTAACCATGCTTCCTGTCTCTTCAAATTGGTAATACTAACGACGAATGTTTTTGGGTCCAGGTGGATCAATGCCAAACTGCCAACGAAAATCACGCTGGAGCTATATCACTGACTGTCTCTTTGCAAACTGCAGCACACAAAACGCCATTTGCTGAGTGGACTCCACTTTTCTTCTTACTGACTGCAAACTAAAAAGACTTACTCACTGACATCCACCGGCGATTTTCTGAAATTCTAGGTCACACCCATTAAAAAAAACAACACATTTTCTTCCCGGTATGTCCGATGTTTCGTAATAATTACCTTCCAAAATCAGTTCATTCATTTTGAAACAGCCTGTATTTAGTTATGGCGTATATGGTCCCTGACGGCAATTTCTGATGCTAGGGAAAATTTACACAGAAGGTAGTGTAACGTGCTAATTACGGCAGTGGAATTCACAGGAACTGTTCAAAAGCGCGACCATTGGCCTGTATGTACTCTGTAAATCGTCGGATCATTGATTGTCGCATCCGCTAGAAGATTCTCGTCACGTTTGCAGTGGTACCAGCAGAGACGTCAGTTCTAGCAATGAGGTCTTCTACTGGTTCTACAAAGGTTTCATAAATCATCTGTTCCGTATGCCCCCAGAAAAAGAAACCCAGAAACGTGACGTCTGGTGACTTTTGTGATCAGGCCAAACGATCACCACGACCGATCTATCGATTCCCGATGGTGGCCCTTCATCAACATCTAAATGGTTGCTCTGCACTTCACAATGGTTGCACTGCCTATCAGAGGGCTCATAGTATCACATTCAAGCTACACTCCTGGAAATTGAAACAAGAACACCGTGAATTCATTGTCCCAGGAACGGGAAACTTTATTGACACATTCCTGGGGTCAGATACATCACATGATCACACTGACAGAACCACAGGCACATAGACACAGGCAACAGAGCATGCACAATGTCGGCACTAGTACAGTGTATATCCACCTTTCGCAGCAATGCAGGCTGCTATTCTCCCATGGAGACGATCGTAGAGATGCTGGATGTAGTCCTGTGGAACGGCTTGCCATGCCATTTCCACCTGGCGCCTCAGTTGGACCAGCGTTCGTGCTGGACGTGCAGACTGCGTGAGACGACGCTTCATCCAGTCCCAAACATGCTCAATTGGGGACAGATCCGGAGATCTTGCTGGCCAGGGTAGTTGACTTACACCTTCTAGAGCACGTTGGGTGCCACGGGATACATGCGGACGTGCATTGTCCTGTTGGAAGAGCAAGTTCCCTTGCCGGTCTAGGAATGGTAGAACGCTGGGTTCGATGACGGTTTGGATGTACCGTGCACTACTCAGTGTCCCCTCGACGATCACCAGTGGTGTACGGCCAGTGTAGGAGATCGCTCCCCACACCATGATGCTGGGTGTTGGCCCTGTGTGCCTCGGTCGTATGCAGTCCTGATTGTGGCGCTCACCTGCACGGCGCCAAACACGCATACGACCATCATTGGCACCAAGGCAGAAGCGACTCTCATCGCTGAAGACGACACGTCTCCATTCGTCCCTCCATTCACGCCTGTCGCGACACCACTGGAGGCGGGCTGCACGATGTTGGGGCGTGAGCGGAAGACGGCCTCGTTAGGACCGTAGCCCAGCTTCATGGAGACGGTTGCGAATGGTCCTCGCCGATACCCCAGGAGCAACAGTGTCCCTAATTTGCTGGGAAGTGGCGGTGCGGTCCCCTACGGCACTGCGTAGGATCCTACGGTCTTGGCGTGCATCCGTGCGTCGCTGCGGTCCGGTCCCAGGTCGACGGGCACGTGCACCTTCCGCCGACCACTGGCGACAACATCGATGTACTGTGGAGACCTCACGCCCCACGTGTTGAGCAATTCGGCGGTACGTCCACCCGGCCTCCCGCATGCCCACTATACGCCCTCGCTCAAAGTCCGTCAACTGCACATACGGTTCACGTCCACGCTGTCGCGGCATGCTACCAGTGTTAAAGACTGCGATGGAGCTCCGTATGCCACGGCAAACTGGCTGACACTGACGGCGACGGTGCACAAATGCTGCGCAGCTAGCGCCATTCGACGGCCAACACCGCGGTTCCTGGTGTGTCCGCTGTGCCGTGCGTGTGATCATTGCTTGTACAGCCCTCTCGCAGTGTCCGGAGCAAGTATGGTGGGTCTGACACACCGGTGTCAATGTGTTCTTTTTTCCATTTCCAGGAGTGTATTTCTCTATCCTTCTACTCTCGAACGGCGCTGAAAAACGAGCACTTAAAGCTCGAATTTCTCTCATTTTATCGTGACTACCATTTCACACTACGTAGGTGGGCGGAAACATAATATTTTCGCAATCGGAGGAGAAAATTGGTGATTGATGTTTTACGAAAAGATGCTGCCGCAACGAAAACTGGCTTTGTTTTAATGATTGCCAACACAATTAACGTATTTCGTCTGTAGCACTCGCATCCCTATTTAGCGATAATACAAAATGAGCTGCCCTTCTTTGGACTTTTTCGATATCCTCCCTCAGTCCCATTTGATGCGGATCCCACACCGCACAGTGGCACTCCATAAGAGGACGGACAGCCGTGGTGTGCGCAGTCTCTTTAGTAGACCTGTTGCTCTTTCTAAATGTTCTGCCAATAAAGCGCTGTCTTTAGTTTGCATTACCCACAATATTGGCTACGTGATCTTTCTAATCAAGTTGTTCGTAATCCCTAAGAATAAAGTTGAATTTACAACCTTTAGATTTGTTGTGATTTATCGTTAACCGAATTTTAGCTGATTCGTTTGATATTCATGTGGATGTTTTCAAAATGTTCGTTATTTAGAGTCAATTACCACTTTTCACACCACACAGATTTCTTGTCTAAATAATTTTGCAGTTGGTTTCGGTCATCTGATGACTTTATAAAGCGGTGAATGACGGCATCATCTGCAAACTATCTAAGGGGTCTGCTTAGATTGTCTACCATATCATTTACGTAGATCAGGGACAGAAGATGACCTATAATACTTCCTTGTGGAACGCTACGTATTCCTTCTGTTTCACTCCATGACTTTCCGTCGGTTACCACGAACTGTCACCTTTCTGAGAGGAAGTCACGAATCCAGTCCCATAACCAAGGTGACACTTCACAGATACGCAGTTTGATTACAAGAGGCTTGTGAATAACGGTGTCAAAAGTCTTTTGCGAATTTAAAAAAAAAATATGGAATCAATTTAACATCCCCAGTCAATAGTACTCATTACCCCATCAGAATAAAGACTCACAAGAGCAATATTTTCTAAATCGTTGCTATTTGTCAATAGATCCTTTTCTTGGAGGTAGTCTAATTAGACAGAGAGGAATTAGGGTCCGCAGCTCGTGGTCGTGTGGTAGCGTTCTCGCTTCCCGCGCCCGAGTTCCCGGGTTCGATTCCCGGCGGGGTCAGGGATTTTCTCTGCCTCGTGATGACTGGGTGTTGTGTGATGTCCTTAGGTTAGTTAGGTTTAAGAAGTTCTAGGGGACTGATGGCCATAGCTGTTTAGTCCCATAGTGCTCAGAGCCATTTGAACCATTTTTTTCTTGGAGGTAACTGGATGTTCGAAAACAATATAAATTCCATAACCCTACCGCAAACCCACGTTAATGATGTGGGTCTATAACTCAGCGGAACACTCTTATTTCCTTTCTTGGATACTGGAGTGACTTGTGCTACTTTCTGGTCTTTGGGTACGGAACTTTCGAAGAGCGGGCTATTGTATGTGATTGCTAAGCAAGGAGCAGCTGTATCAGCATACTCTGAAAGTAAGCTCACTGGTATACAATCTGGACCCGGAGGCCTTGGCTTTATTAAGTAATTTAAATTCGTCCGCTAAGCCAAGGACATCTGCTAAGATACTCAAGTTGACAGTTGTTCTAGACTCGAACTCTGGTATATTTACGCCGTCTTCTTCGCTGAAGGAGTGTCGGAAAAACGTGTTTAGTAGCTCTGGTTTAGTAGCACTGCAGTCACTGACACTACCTTCTTTATCGCGCGGTGAAGGTATTGATGATTCCTCTCAGTGATGTTGTAATGGGCTGGCGTTCCGTCTGGCTGGAAGTACATTCTTTGTCTGACATTCATAGGTACATCCTCCAGCAGTTCTGGCAACACATATTCTGGTTCAAATGGCTCTGAGCACTATGGGACTTAACTTCTTAGGTCATCAGTCCCCTAGAACTTAGAACTACTTAAACCTAACTAACCTAAGGACATCACACACATCCATGCCCGAGGCAGGATTCGAACCTGCGACCGTGGTGGCAGCGCGGTTCCAAACTGAAGCGCCTAGAACCGCTCGGCCACACCAGCCGGCCACATATTCTGTACACACAGAAGTTCTGAATGTCACTACACGTTCCCAGTCAGTGACACTGATGCAACACATTACGTCAGCACCGCTAACAAGCTGACTTCAGGAACAGTATGTTTCTTATCAAAACATATTTATTACGATACTGTCTACATCCTGTATTAATTTGAAAAAAATAATTTCGTACCACCCTGCATACAAGCTGCTACAAAATCACGATCTTTGTTTACGTTGTAGTTTATTCTACGTCTACATCTACAGGGTGAAGATGGTAATACAGTCGACCGTAGATGCGCCCAGAACGGATAAATATGTCAAGGCTCGAAGCTACCGCTGATAAGATAAAAAGTTCTCTGGCGTACGTAAATATTTTTAACGTCTTTTACTGCCAAATAATGGAACTAAGCCGTGGCGCCATTAAGTTAATAGACTGTTCTGTCAGCCACCACTAGCTCAAGGGTAGTATCGACTATCTCTCTTGCCAGTATCTATGAGGAAGAGTTGTTATCTGTGGGTTGTGTCCTCAGAAGCTCTTTGCTTGCCGATATATATACGGGTTCGTTCGCCCGAGGGAGCAAAAAGTACGTATAGCAGAATCTACTTTCAACACATTTAGGATAGCAGTACATGTCTCGAAGATCTCAGCAACTCAAAACCTATTTTACATTTTCTGTAATATGAATGCAAAGAAGTAAATATTTTATCTTCCTGTTGCAGTTTATAGCTGTTTCCCTGAAGGCAGAACGTTCTCAATGAATGGTACTCACGTAAACAAAGAGTAAGTGGGCCAATTGGAATTTTGCGTGAAAACGTAATAATTTGTGACTTCTGGATGGCAAATAATTAAAGGGCACTTGAAATAGCTTTCGGTTATTACTTGGTACAAAAAAACTAGAATTCAGTAGCAAGGTTACATATGTCCTTCAAGGGACTATGTGTTAACACGATCCCACATATTGTTAAAAACAGAACAAGCAGGAAACCCACATAATCTCAAATCTCTGTGGTAGTATTAAATAAGTAGGAAAGTAAAGTGAACCATGACATACATCCACGGACGACTTAATGAAAGACTGATATCAAACATTGTACATGGTACACAGTCACGATTGGATCAAACCGAATTATATTAGGTTACAGCCGGCCGTTGTGGCCGAGCGGTTCTAGGCACTTCATTCCGGAACCGCGCTGCTGCTACGGTCGCTGGTTCAAACCCTGCCTCGGGCATGGGTGTGTATGTTGTCCTTAGGTTAGTTAGGTTCAAGTAGTTCTAAGTCTAGAGGACTGATGACCTCAGATGTTAAGTCCCATAGTGCACAGATCCATTTTTTAGGTAACAAAGAAAACACAGCTGTAGAGCTGAAAATCAAGTAATAGAATATTATACGCATAAGCACGCTACCACACAACGCTCTCACCATATATTACTGATTGTGCAGCTTATAAACTTGTGTCTCGGCAGTACAAAGGACAAATACGGAGTAACTTAAAGAAAATAACGGCACTGATTACACGCGGCGTCCACACGAAGAGAGGTACTTAACTTGTCCCAGTGGTCATCGGGAGAGAAGTGTTGCTTCGTTAGCCTGTAAGCATTGCCAATAAAACTCTAAACTTAACCTTCCAATCAGCTGTTTGGTCAATAGCGCTCTGCCTCAATGTACAGCGCACAGATATGGTCTTCCAATGCACCTAAAGATGTGTCTTCCCTCGCAGACTAACGGTACATGGAGAGTCTTTGCCACAGAACACCAAACTACCAAAAGTGCAGAATCTATGTTACGATACGGATACACAGACGTGGCACTGAACGTAGAATTCTGGAAAATATGACGAGTAAATCTGTCTTCTTGTTTTTCGAAATATGAGTACTAGATGATAATGTTTTTCGTTTACGCTTTATGGGTGGGTGTGGTGGTAAAGTGTATTTATTTGTAAAAGCCATATTGCATTTCAATCTTATGAATGTTTTCAAGTGGAAATTATGTTACTGATTACGAACATCTTGTCAGCATTGCAGGCTTTGAATTTCATTGTAAAATATGTTGCTCATATTCTGCATAATTTTGGCTTTCATCCGTAATACTGGATGGAGTAAGTGATTCCATACTCGTTTTTCTTTCGTATGAAACAGATGGTATTCTGTTACTGCTTACGAATAGATGTATGAACTGTTCGATTCAAATGCGTTGTAAGAATATTGCTCTTAACCTATGTTACTCCTGTTCCCATCCGTTTTTCGTACTATAGCATTTAATGGAGGCCACCGAAATATTCACTGACTTCTGCTAAAATGTACTGTTTGTAGGGCCGGTTGCCAGTTAATAACGTGTGAAAACGTTTGCGTAAGTACTGTCGCGTTTTTATCATTTTCAATGAAGAGTGCTCTAGTCACCAAGACTGCAAAACATACTCATCTACATCTACATCTACATCCCTATTCTGCAAGCCACTGAGAAATGCATGGCACTCAGTGGCAAGAAGCAACACCATTCAAAGCAGAATTACATACTCATTCTGTGGTTACCTGCAAGAAAGTTGAATAGCAACATTGCCGAAACCTTCTAACAGTGATTTCTCCATCAAACACGAGAATGTACAGAGAACGGATTCAAACAAAAGTAAAGTAGCATAAAAGCAATGTACTTGACATACATTTAAGTAGTAAGCAGTAACAAAGACACAAAAGTCCACAGAAACTATGTGACGGAACCACCTTTTGTTTTATATGAAATAAAACCGAGTATGGAGTCATTTACCCCGCTCAGATATTATGGATGCAAGAAAAGAATACGAGCAACATGTTTACTGTTGTACAGTTTCCGTATGTTTTCTGCTACTGTAAATAATTCATCTTCGCTGTACTGGGACAAAGATGCATGGAAGCGCTGCACGAGTGGTGGATAGGGTCCTTGATTCATGTCGCCAGTCGTTCTTAATAGAGGCACAGTAGCGAGCAGTTGAGTTTCAGAGATGACGATCTGATGTTTGTGAAACTGGGGGAAATTATCTGGAATACTTTATTATGGAGGTGAAGACTTGTTTATAGATCAATTTTGTTAATTGTATTGTTGGACAAGATTATTGGAGGAATATTTCAAGATAATCCCTGCACGCGCAAGAATGAAATTTTTGTTACACCTATCAATTGAGGGAAATCTTTGTCCTCTAGGTAACTAATAACATTCATGATTTGTATTAATTTGATCATTTTGTTTTCATTGTCTCACAAATTACGTAGTTGTTTGAACTGTCTGTAATTTTTGTAGTGAGAGAATTTCGTTACTGTTAGAGTCTTCATATTTTGTACAGCCTTTTTTGACAATAATCAGAGTTTAATTTTTCAAAATTAAAACCCTCCTCCATCATCCTTAATAAAGTTTTGAATATTTCGTCGCATGTACGCTGCACCTTACGTGATACGCAGCCGCAGATTGTTTCTGGTTAGAAAAATTTTGAGTGGATTATTTTTCTTGAGCTGCTGAAGGAAAGGACCGAAAATTGAGTTTAACGTCCAGTCGACATCGATCTCATCAGAGACGGAGCACAAGCTTGTGTCAAGGATGGGGAAGGAAATCGGCAGCGCCTTTTCAAAGGAATCATCCAGGAATTTGGCTGGAGGCGATGTAAGAATATCACGGAAAAATCTAAATCTGCATGGCGAGACGCGGGTTTGAACCGTCGTCCTCATAAATGTCTTAACTGATGCATTTGCCTGATTTCAGTTTGCTTGCGAGAACTTCAGTACATCAGGCATAAAACAGCATGCTGACCATAAGGTAAGTTAGTTTTATTTCAGGGCAGATCCCACTTTGCTTTCTTGTGGTTTAACTATATGCAGTCAAAATTTCCACGTGTTGTGCTAAGTAAGTAGATCAATTTACAGTCAACAGTATAGATTATCTTAAGCAGCTGTTTTCTACCGTGTTGAGTAGTATTTTATTTTATGGATGATTCAAGTCAGGCATTGTACTTCATGTTAGGTAACTTTCGCAACGTACTCCAGTACTGGGTTTCAGTTAAATAGTTTTCACTGAGTACACAATTAGTTTCTTTTGGGATTTATGCCTTTTTAGTATTTAAAATTCAACATTTCACTAAGATTAAAATTTGTTTCACTTGGCAAGAAAGAGCCAATCAACAGTCTATTGCTTAGCAGTTGAATACGATATCTAAAGCACACGTTACGTGAAGAGAAAGTTTTTGAAAAAAGAATATTCAGTACCTCATATATATATATAAATTACGTAGTAAGCTTGCACAATGCAACTCATGGTGTGCATTACTCACGAGAAGTCGTCATCTGAAGCATAATGTGATGCAACCAGCTTCTGCTACCTACGAAACGAAAACAAACATAGAAGGCTAAAGATCTGCCAATAAGAAAGCGAGATGATGGATTGATTAGGACAGATAACCTTACAGCGCCCTAATTGGCCTGGCAGCGAACCAAGGTCGTGTTACTGGAAGTTCCTATGTGTGTTTCACCCCATTGGTCTTTGAGTCCTGCTGGCGATTTACAACTCGCATGGTGACACGTAATATGAAGGACTTTTTGTGACAGAGGCTGTTAAGCAACAGGCTGAGTAGAATGGCAATGACTTCACCGGAGTATTGTCAAAAAACATGACGTGTTTCAGACATTTGTAACGATATGCAGTCATTACGAACGCTGAAAATCGCCACTCTGAACAGCAGACGTTTCATTACGACGCCCTTCATACTTGGCATTTCTTGCTATTTTGTTCCGAAAGCTGATCTAATATAGTTAACAAGAGTCTCCGCACATAATTACTAACAGAGTTAGATTAGCCTTTCGTCGTTGGACGCGCATACACATTTCGGCCAATAATCCACACGGCTCACTTGGACTGCAAAAAACTGCCGGCAGCGGCAGCGCTAAAATAAGGAGCTTTATCCCTAAACACGAAAAACTGTTTAACGAGCCTGTGCAGGTCGTTAAGTGACCGCGCGTTGCGCTCCGGCGCACGTTTAATGAGTACGACTGGAAATTCACTTCTCCTGCTGCTCCCTTCTCACTCTTTCTGCCGCTGGAAAAAACTCCGCTAATTACGAATAACTAGCAGGTGGGTGAGGGCAGGCAGGGTACGGGAGAGACGTACATCATTAGCCGAAAATCCACAATTTTGGGAAAAGCTCCGCGTAAATCTCAGGACTGAGCCATTTTCACTATCTGCGAAATCAGCATGCGGCGGTACACTCCACCGTGCAGATGCTGTGAGAGGAGAACGATACACGCATTCGCGTGTGGGCTTGCGACTGGCCGTCATAACGACCTGTTCTTCCAAAGTTCCACACATACCGTTACCGCTGTATTTCTCCCGCTCTACCATAGTGTGTCCTGGAATTCATGAGACAACTTTTTGTGCTTACAACATGAAGATGGAAATGATTGACAGAGACATTAAAATGGTGGAGAAAGATAAAGAGAGAAAGAGAGAGTTTACCTGCCTGAAACACAATTTCCTTTTCTTTAGAAGACAACAGTCATAAACGGGGGGACGTTAAAGAAATTGACCGAAAACGTTAATTTTCAATTTATTTTTTTATTTATAAGTGGAACTCATGGACAATACGTTCTCCACGATACAATGATGAAATCAGATCCGAAGAACATGAAAAGTAATTAAACATGTGACGTGACCTTCCTGCCACTCCCACTTTTTGAAGCAACACAAATATTAGTTCGGTGAACAACATGGATTAGTTTCAAGTAAACTCGCTCGGGATGCATACAGAAAGCTGTGAAATATACCCTTCGGATTTAAAGATCATCTGTTACTCCATTCCGTACCTTAGAAAGCAGTTGCTTTGTTTATGGAGAAGCAATTCTTGTTTTGCATTGTGCTGCTGAGGGAGATGGCAGGGTTATCAGACAGAACCTGCCCAGTGTAAGTAACATGAAATGTACACTATGGGCTACATATTTCTACATGGTGTCATCAGGCGAACATCCCATTCGTCAGCCTTGCCACGTTAGTTGGTCTAAGTGTCTAGAGGGTCAGAGGAATAACAACTGCTATATTCTCACGTAGAAGCTTTCAAATTGTACCACGAATGTTTCGAAGAACACTTATAGGTTTCTGGCCGACCATGAAATCGTAAAACTGTATTCATGGCAAAAACGCAGAATCAAAATGAGTCTTTATATTCAATCTTATGCCACGATGCCATAAAGGCACATTTTCATCTGCTACAGTTGTCAGAGTTGCCCCTTATGATTCACTTCTTGCGTTTAACGATGGGAAAGTAGGGAGGGTGAAGCTATTACAGACGAATGGGTTTCACTCGAGACATCTTGAGAAAAATAGATTTACAAGTCCTTTCTGTAGCTGAAAAGTCAGTTGGAGGCTTGTTAAAGAAAAGAAGGCAGAAAAAAGAAACCAGAGGACAAGCCTTCAATGGAAGGAGGACTCTGAGTAGAACTCTGCGGCCTTCTCAGGATGTGACATAAGAAAAAAATGTTAAGTTGATCTTTAAACCGTATTTTCTGAAAATTATGCTTTCTTTAAGTTTATGTACCTGTGCCTTTTTCTCAGAATATATCAAGGATTGATTCATGAAATTTTGTACACTTGGTTCTATAAACCCAATAAATATTGCTTCAAGAGTAAATTTTGAAATTCTGGGTGTAAATTGCGATATGAGGTTAAGTGTTTGGAATTTTACATGAATTTTATATTGTACTTACAGAACTGTAAGTAAAAAATTCCTGTTCGATGTATTCAAAAACCTCGTGAGAGAAGCTTGATATATATAATAAGATTAAACAAAGAAAATTATGTAGAAATATCTCGAATAGTTAACTTAATTTACATCATTATGCATGGGCACCCATAAGGAGCTTCAAATATGTAGCATAAGATTTATTGCTCTTTCTTTTCATTGCGCCTTATGTAACTTTAGACTTTAATGTGGATGTTGTAAACTTATTTGGGAACAACGTCGTCCGCACTGTTCTGTCTGTCAAATAACCGTCATTGATGTACATTATTTGCCACTGAGACGTGATGGAGTTCATAAATGCAACAGACCAGACCCCGATTCGTGTTCATAAACACTAAACAATGTTTATTTGGAGGCCACAGCAGATGATGGACAGGGAAGCCGGAGTGTGAACGCCGATGGCTTGAAACCGGAGAGACTGCACCAGATTCCAAAGCACCTTCATATATCTTAAGGAGGAGCGAAAAGGTAGATAATGTGTTTTGCGTCAGCGCCCCACAACACTTCGAATTCTTTCGTCAATTATTCTGATCCTGTTTCATGATAACACGAGAATAAAGGAAGCGTAATTGAGGAAGGGAGGATGTGATCTTTACAACTCGACCATAGAACTTTGGAAATTTGTGGTAACTTCCCATGGGACCAAACTGCTGAGGTCATCGGTCCCTAGACTTACACACTACTTAGTCTAACTTAAACTAAGGACTACACACACACCCATGCCCGAGGTAGGACTCGAACCCCCGGCGGGGCAACCCGTGCAAACCGTGGCAAGGCGTCCCAGATAACGCCCGGCCATAGATTTTCTTATTCAGAAGTCTATAAAATATTTAAAAAATGACAGTGTACAAAATATTTAAAAAATTACAGAGATTATATAGGAAAGTGAATACTTACGACAGTTATGACTACATGATGTACGAATATCACTTCTCCTTGTTGCGAATCGAAAGACAGGTACAGAAAGAAGCATTACTATTTGATCGATCATTTAGATTATTACATCCGTAAATACAGGTTTTTGTGCCAAATTTCCTACCTTCAACGAACACACAATTGGTTTTGAAACAGTTTTCCTTCATTTGCGATTCTTTAACAGGTTTTTCAAATCTGCTAAGTAGCAGTCACTCATAGTGACCTATGTTTCGCTGCTTCTGTTTCCACTGAAACAGTTTATGATAATACAGTTTTATGATTTTAGTTGCATTTTTCTTGTCCAGAATCCAAAAGAATAGTTCTGCATACATCTGTGCGGTTTAGAATTCAGAGCCAATTTCTGTACGCCGAATCATACATCAGTAGCTTGGAATCAACAACCAAACTACTCGAGGAAACAGGACATCCACTAGTGTCTTCTTTGGAAACACGTCATTCCGCTACCCGAAATAGAGCTCTACCGAGACTGGAGATCCACATTCTCTTAAAACAGAAGAGGTGGTGGGATGAAATGTGGAGCGATTTCACATTTTTGGTGTCAGCTCAATAGTAGCTGGAAAACATTTGGATGACAGTTTCACTAGTGACATTGTGGTAGAAATGAAAAGAATCTATTTGAAATAGAAAAGTGTATTATAGACGAAAGAAAGAGATATAATCCTGGGAATTTGGAAAAGTATTTAGTAACATGCTATAACTTTCATGACGATCAATTTTTAGGAATGTGACATTATTGCCATTGACACTGGAAATTGCTTATGAAGTGTGTGTCTCCATAAAGAGTTCTGATTGGTATTGTTCGTTCTTCTAAAGTGGGTGGATGATATATTTGTAGAGCAAATTTAGCGTATTGAAGTGCATATTTCCTCGATTTACGTGCATATTTCTGGTGTTTTTAGAGCAAGTACTCACCCATATTTTATATACTTTCTTGCATGTCAGTCCTCCATCTCTTGGTCAGTTATCTCATGTTCTGATGTTAAGCATTTTGTCCCTATTACTCGTGACAATGTTCCATCTCTGCTTTCATTTTGAGCCTCTAACTTGTATAACAGATATTCATTACTTTCGACCAGAAGCATACTGCACGTCACATTGCTGTATTTAGTCTTCTACAACCACAGTAAGTCAATAATTTCAGAGTTTGCTGGGTGAAGTTTGAAAACAGCTTTCTGCAAAAATTGAATTTAATACACGGAAAGAACATGGTAAATCGAATCACTAAGATTAAACAACCCTTACCGAAGAACAACTTCTTGTTTAGCCTCTTGACAGCAAATGGAAATTTCTCTCATCAATGCCAGTGTCAACCTCTCTGTTGTCGATTTCGTTTCGAAGATGAGACGTTTGCATACGTCAGAACTGTGTATATAATAGCTCTCCTTTTACCTTCCTGTGGGTAGTTTTCCGTGTTTAATCTGACAGTAGCGCCCTCTCGTATCTGTATCGTACTATCTCATTGATGAGATATGTTAATATTTCTTCATTACAGGTATGCATTCATCTTAAAATATTATTTACCATCCATCTCGTTCACTTTTCTATCTTCTCCTGACATGTTACACGCGTTTTGTAAAACGTACAAATTTCAAACTAGACAAAATTCATGTGCTAATCAAAATTTCTACTAAAAAAAATACCGGCACACTTACCACAACTTGAAAAGTGGTCCACGCGTAACTCATCTAGCCCCTTAGTTCGACACGATCTGTAATAAAATGTTCATTATTAATAGTTCGCACAACGAGTATATTATCACCCCAGCCCGTTTCAGTGTTGACTTCTATCCGAGAAACGATGACTGACGCTGCAAGAACACGTGAGGCAATACTGACCGTACGACTTATCTTAGAAGAAAGATTGAGGAAAGGCAAACCTACGTTTCTAGCTTTTGACAATGTTGACTGGAATACTCTCTTTCAAATTCTGAAGGTGGCAGGGGTAAAACACAGGGAGCGAAAGGCTATTTACAATTTGTACAGAAACCAGATGGCAGTCATAAGAGTCGAGGGACATGAAAGGGAAGCAGTGGTTGGGAAGGGAGTGAGACAGGGTTTTAGCCTTTCCCCGATGCTATTCAATCTGTACATTGAGAAATCAGTAAAGGAAACAAAAGAAAAATTCGGAGTAGGTATTAAATTCCATGGAGAAGAAATAAAAAATTTGAGGTTCGCCGATGACATTGTAATTCTGTCAGAGACAGCAAAGAACTTGGAAGAGCAGTTGAATGGAATGGAGGATATAAGATGAACATCAACAAAAGCATAACGAGGATAATGGAATGTAGTCGAATTAAGTCGGGTGATGCTGAGGGAATTAGATTAGGGAATGAGACACTTAAAGTAGTAAAGGAGTTTTGCCATTTGGGGAGCAAAATAACTGACGCAAGTGTCAGGAAGTCGTTTCTGAAAGTATTCGAATGGAGTGTAGCCATGTATGAAAATGAAACATGGACGATAAATAGTTTAGACAAGAAGAGAATAGAAGCTTTCGAAATGTGGTGCTACAGAAGAATGCTGAAGATTAGATGGATAGATCACGTAGCTAATGAGGAGGTATTGAATAGAATTGGGGAGAAGAGAAGTTTGTGGCACAACGTGACTAGAAGAAGGGATCGGTTGGTAGGACATGTTCTGAGGCATCAAGGGGTCACCAATTTACTGCTGGAGGGCACCGTGGAAGGTAAAAATCGTAGAGGGAGACAAAGAGATGAATACACTAACCAGATTCAGAAGGATGTAGGCTGCAGGAGGTACTGGGAGATGAAGAAGCTTGCACAGGATAGAGTAGCATGGAGAGCTGCATCAAACCAGTCTCAGGACTGAAGACCACAACAACAACAACCAGGAAACCACGGGAAGCCTAACTAAAGAGAGCCGAAGATCCGACATGGTATTCTGGCCACGTCAGTGAGCAATCGAGAAGCGTCATGGAGCTGATCCGCCTCTGTTGTTCTCCTACGCAGCAATCACAGTTTTATTTCTTACATTTCGTTTAGCAGACGACAATCTATAGAAATAAGGAAGGCGTTTTGTAAGAATACTTATAATATTTTCCAAAGCTATCCACGTACTATCTATCTACAAAGACACTTATTCTCTTAGAGACTAACACTCTCGGTGTCTCTCAGTCGTTCTAATTCAGATGCAGTATCGAAAAATGATGACCAGTTTTGCGTCCATGAGATTAACAAGCTGCTGTCACTCATGGAAATTCACGAACAAGATTTCGACTTTCTGCTTGAAAGTCTATAGACGGGCGACATATTTTTACCTCTGCGCGTAATATGATTTGAAAAAACTGACAGCTTATTGACGGGAAGTCTGGCGGCAGCATGAGTCACAGGCGTGCAGTGCCTCTCGCACGGAATACGTAACGAGTGGAGCACCTGTCTCCTTCTGGCACATCACGATTCATACCGGTTTCCTCACGTTTGTGCTCTCGCAGGGTCCCAAAAAATTTCAAATAATAAGATTTCACTCCATTCTGCCTCTGTCATAATTTTTCCTTTTATATTTACCTATTCTGTGCAAGATGAAATCACAGATATACAGGGTGTTACAAAAAGGTACGGTCAAACTTTCAGGAAAAATTCCTCACAGACAAATAAAGAAAATATATATTGTGGACATGTGTCCGGAAACGCTTAATTTCCATGTTAGAGCTCATTTTAGTTTCGTCAGTATGTACTGTACTTCCTCGATTCACGTTATCATGATTTCATACGGGATACTCTACCTGTGCTGCTAGAACATGTGCCTTTACAAGTACGACACAACATGTGGTTCATGCACGATGGAGCTCCTGCACATTTCAGTCGAAGTGTTCGTACGCTTCTCAACAGATTCGGTGACCGATGGATTGGTAGGGGCGGACCAATTCCATGGCCTCCACGCTCTCCTAACCTCAACCCTCTTGACTTTCATTTATGGGGGCATTTGAAAGCTCTTGTCTACGCAACCCCGGCACCAAATGTAGAGACTCTTCGTGCTCGTATTGTGGACGGCTGTGATACAATACGCCATTCTCCAGGGCTGCGTCAGCGCATCAGGGATTCCATGCGACGGAGGGTGGATGCATGTATCCTCTCTAACGGAGGACATTTTGAACATTTCCTGTAACAAAGTGTTTGAAGTCACGCTGGTACGTTCTGTTGCTGTGTGTTTTGCATTCCATGATTAATGTGATTTGAAGAGAAGTAATAAAATGAGCTCTAACATGGAAAGTAAACGTTTCCGGACACATGTCCACATAACATATTTTCTTTCTTTGTGTGTGAGGAATGCTTCCTGAAAGTTTGGCCGTACCTTTTTGTAACACCCTCTATATGAGTGGCGATCAAAAAGATTCCATTCGAAGGCCGTACAGTCCAGTCTTGGTATGTTTCTCAGGCAAAATCGCCGTGAGCGTTGAGCCAATAATCCCACCAACGCACCAGGCTGGAGACACTTCTTTAGTAAAACACCGGGCCTGTTAAGTGAACAAGTCCATAACTGTCTCCTGCATGTCTTCATCCGACAGGGCCGGCCGCTGTGGCAGAGCGGTTCTAGGCGCTTCAGTCCGGAACCGCTCTGCTGCTACGGTCGCACGTTCGAATCCTGCCTCGGGCATGGATGTGTGTGATGTCCTTAGGTTAGTTAGGTTTAAGTAGTTCTAAGTCTAGGGGACTGATCACCTCAAATGTTAAGTCCCATACAGCTCAGAGCCATTTGAACCATCCAACAGGAATCGTTTAGTATTCAAGGCCTTTTCCAAGGGACCGAAGGTGTAATAACCGTATCGGGAGAGGTCAGGCATATAGGGGGGGTGCTCGGATGTCTTCCACTTGATGATGACGATGTTTGGTTCGTGGGGCGCTCAACTGCGTGGTTATAAGCTCCCGTACAGAGTCTCAATTTTTACACATTCCAATATAGCTACTGTCACGAATGATGATGACGATGATGATGATGATGATGAATTGATGAGAACAACATAAACACCCCGTCCCCGAGCAGAGAAAATCCCCAACCCGGTCGGGAATCGAACCCGGGACCCCGTGATCCAGAGGCAGTAACGCTATACTTTTTTTTTTTAATTAGTTGATCCCATTTTGTTCTGTATTGTTCGTTGAATTTGTTCGAGGCGGAAGTCCGATGACACCTGTTCAGGTTTATCGTTGATCCATTCACTCTGGCCGGCCGGTGTATCCAAGCGGTTCTAGGCGCTTCAGTCGGGAACTGTGCGACCGCTACGGTCGCAGGTTCGAATCCTGCCTCGGGCATGGATGTGTGTGATGTCCTTAGGTTAGTTAGGCTTAAGTAGTTCTATGTTCCAGGGGACTGATGACCTCAGATGTTAAGTCCCAGAGCCATTTGAACCATTTGAACCATTCACTCAGGTTTTTTTTATTACAGAGGGTAGCCAACTCCCTGACCGAACGCGCTGAGCTACCGTGCCGGCACAACTAGACCGCGAGCTGTGGACAGTCTTCCACTTATCGCAACTTCTGCGATACGACATTTGTGATATGGGGACTTCTGTTATCACGAAGCAGCTGCACCCCTTGTCGCGCACCATCCCACAACGGTTGTTTTCCAAGAGAGATGTGCCTCAAACACATGCTTCATTCCCCGATGGATCTCTACAGTCCTAGTCCGCAGCTCGTGGTCTTGCGGTAGCGTTCTCGCTTCCCACGCACGGGGTCCTGGGTTCGATTCAGGGATTTTTCCTGCCTGTAGATGACCTGGTGTTGTTGTGTCGCCTTCATCATCATCACGGTCGGAGGAGGGCAATGGCAAACCACCTCCGCTAGGACCTTGCCTAGTACAGCTATGCGGGTCTCCCGCATCGTCCCCTACGCTCCTAGGAGTATGGGACCTCTTCATCTACCGTCCTTCGACTGCCAAGAAAACAATAACAACTCGTTGGTCCTGTTTGGACACAATTGATAATAACTTCGCCATCGTTCACGTTTCCCAGTGTACAGCACGCACGTTGGAAAAACACGAATGCCGCACCAAACCCTTGCGTACATATCAGTGCTTATAAACGCGTATCTGAGTCGCGCTACGTTGCATATAAGCTGCAGCAACGCCCTCAAACAGAAGCATTCTGATTGCGTCTTATATTTGCTGATATCTTTATACGGGAAACTGTGAAGACGTATGTGTCTGTCAATGAATTCAATTCGTAACTCCTGGGAGTTTAAACAATGAGGAGGAGCGCGAACGTGTAACAAACCAGAGATACTGAAAGACACATTGTGACTAAAAGGTATTCTGCTGTCAACGTAACATTAGCGGGAAACTGAATATAAATACAGTGACCCAAGGACTAAAGTAGACTTTTATACATTTCAGTTAGCAGATCTATGATCGCAGTGCGAATTGTATCTTATCTAAATTGCCTTACGCACCTCTCGTCATTATGCCTAATAAAATAAAATAAAAGGAAGAAAGCTAACCAAGTTAAAGAAAAATATAATGAAACAAAAAAGACAGGCACACAGATATTCATGGGGCACATCTATAAGCAGAGTTGAGCATGACATTCATGGTACACAGGAATGACCATATACAGTGATCAGACAGCTAAAAAGAACTGATAAAGGTACTGCAGATATAAATATCATTCCTTGAAAAGAATGAATAGATCTCTATAAGTATTTATGGTATAATTCAGATGCAGAAAAACTAAGGGAAAACAAAGCGGATGAAAGGACGATTCTAATTGATTGCTCATAATTAAAACAGGCATTCAAGAAAACATAAGCATCTGCGTTAGATGGAATTAACTCGGAACTAATAATGTGCGGTAGAACCTTCCTAGAATTCAAAATGCGAATTATTGCAACCTTTAAAAAAGAGACAGAAATAACACAAATAGTTACGGGGAATCAGTCTTCTGAATGCTGCTTTAAGGCTACAGCAAACTAATTGATCAAAGGCTTCGAAATATCTTTGATTCGGTTTTATTAGAACAACTGCTAGACTTCCATATAGGAAATCCTTTGCCGACGATGTATTCACAGTGATACAATTTGTAAAAAAAGGCGAGAATTCAGTTTGTGAAACATATCTAGGATTTGCCGACTATGAACAAACATCCGACCGCATACGCAGAAAAAAACTCTGACCAATAATAGAGAAGATAGACTTCTCCACACATCTCATAAACGTATGCCAAGGCTTGTATAAAAAGAACAAAATAAGAGTAGATACTGACAAAGAGCTGACACCAGAAATGAGTTAAAGCAGGCAGTAACCCAAGGCTACAACACCTACACTTTTCGACTTCTATATCGACGACTTGGTCGGGTATCAGTGGACAGAATATCTCGAGGAATAGGAGGGGGGCGGTTAAACTTCTAATTATCATGCTTTTTGCTGACGGCAAGGAATCATACAGGAGAATGAAGACAAATAACAAATAACTATACATAGATTAAACTACACAAGCCTGATTTGCAACCTGAAGACATCAACAGCTCAAATAGAAACAATGGACTTTTGAGGAAAATATTTCATTAGGTCCAAGTTTCATCAGTAATGTAATAATGGGTGTCCTATTACCAGTATCTAGGATGTGAAATAATTTGTGAAAAAGTCAGAGACATCAATAATAAAATTAATACCTATTTTAATATATGTGACACTTTAAGAACAATACTGACGTGCAAGAGGAGAAAAGAAACCCAAATGAAATTTTATGAAGTCGAAATGTAATTCCTTATATCAATGAAAGGCTGCTCAAGGGACGACAAATAAGAAATGATTAAATAATTGAAGAACTGAGGGTACCGCCATTAACTGAAAAGGTAATCCAACTAAAGCACGATTGGAAATGGAAATTATTCGTATGTCGCCTCAGAGAGTCCAGAGAGTCCTTTCGACAAGCGGTGGAATAAGACCCTGATAGTAGAAGAAGTGCGAGAGGGCTTACGAAGGGATGGCAAGGCCGCAACAGGCCATAAACCTGATCCTGAATTGGCAGAAGAAGAAGAAAAATTTAACCTTCATATTGCTGTAAGAGGTTAACTGAAGTATTAGTTCACAATGGGATTACTTTATCCACATATTTCGATCTACCACATTCCTTTTAAGTATTAAATTAAATTTTTCCCGAGAGCTATGTTTTAGGTTCAACACATTTCGCGCAGGGAACGCAGGACTGATTGAATAACTGTGTTCGTATAAGGTAAAGATTAGTAGTAAATGTGTGTTACATGCTTCTTGTCGAAAGCAATGAAGACCAGTTCCATGGATTGCAGGCGCAAAATAAAATTAAGATGGACAATTCTACAGAGTGGTCAACACAAAATGCATAAGAGCGAAACTGGAATCGACAAAGCAATAGAGGGAGGATTCACGTACACTGAAAGTGTTCACAATATGTAGCCATCTCCCGGTGGTCCGGCCTCGCTCGTCCTTCTGCTAGTATCTAACTCACTCCCCTCTTCAGAAGTGCAGCCTGCCCTAAATCTTCATCATCTGAGAAAAGCTGCGAAAAACAGGCTGCATTACACGTGTCAACAGGGAGGAATTACATGTCTAATCTCCGTTCGGAGAGTTCATACTAACCATTAAATTGAAAGAAATTCTTCAGTAAAAAAGTCTGTGTTTAATTACCTGTTAAAACTTCTTTATTAAATATTTTACTTAAACTCCCGAGTGAAATTGAATGCAAGTGAACCTACTTTCTCTTTACTTATTCTTATCATGTACCTACCCCCATGAACCATGGACCTTGCCGTTGGTGGGGAGGCTTGCGTGCCTCAGCGATACAGATGGCCGTACCGTGGGTGCAACCACAACGGAGGGGTATCTGTTGAGAGGCCAGACATACGTGTGCTTCCTGAAGAGGGGCAGCAGCCTTTTCAGTAGTTGCAGGGGCAACAGTCTGGATGACTGACTGATCTGGCCTTGTAACAATAACCAAAACGGCCTTGCTGTGCTGGTACTGCGAACGGCTGAAAGCAAGGGGAAATTACAGCCGTAATTTTTCCTGAGGGCATGCAGCTTTACTGTATGATTAAATGATGATGGCGTCCTCTTGGGTAAAATATTCCGGAGGTAAAATAGTCCCCCATTCGGATCTCCGGGTGGGGACTACTCAAGAGGATGTCATTATCAGGAGAAAGAAAACTGGCGTTCTACGGATCGGAACGTGGAATGTCAGATATCTTAATCGGGCAGGTAGGTTAGAAAATTTAAAAAGGGAAATGGATAGGTTGAAGTTAGATATAGTGAGAATTTGTGTAGTTCGGTGGCAGGAGGATCAAGACTTTTGGTCAGGTGAATACAGGGTTATAAATACAAAATCAAGTAGGGGTAATTCAGGAGCAGGTTTAATAATGAATAAAAAATAGGAGTGCGGGTAAGCTACTACCAACAGCATATTGAATGCATTATTGTGGCAAAATAGACACGAAGCCCACGCCAACTACAGTAGTACAAGTTTATATGCCAACTAGCTCTGCAAATGATGAATAAATTGATGAAATGTTTGATGAGATAAAAGAAATTATTCAGGTAGTGAAGGGAGACAAAAATTTAATAGTCATGGGTGACTGGAATTCGAGTGTAGGAAAAGGGAGAGAAGGAAACATAGTGGGTGAATATCGATTGGGGGACAGAAATGAAAGAGAAAGCCGTCTGGTAGAAATTTACACAGAGCATAACTTAATCATAGTTAACACTTGGTTCAAGAATCATAAAAGGAGGTTGTATACATGGAAGAATCCTGGAGATACTAGAAGGTATCAGATAGATTATGTAATGGTAAGACAGAGATTGAGGAACCAGGTTTTAAATTGTAGGACATTTCCAGGGCCAGATGTGGACTCTGACCACCATCTATTGGTTATGAACTGTAGATTAAAACTGAAGAAACTGCAAAAAGGTGGGAATTTAAGGAGATGGGACCTGGATAAACTGAAAGAACCAGAGGTTGTACAGTGTTTCAGGGAGAGCATAAGGGAACAATTGACAAGAATGGGGGAAAGAAATACAGTAGAAGAAGAATGGGTATCTTTGAGGGATGAAGTAGTGAAGGCAACAGAGGATCAAGTAGGTAAAAAGATGAGGGCTACTAGAAATTCTTGGTAACAGAAGAAATATTGAATTTATTTGATGAAAGGAGAAAATATAAAAATGCAGTAAATGAAGCAGGCAAAAAGGAATACAAACTTCTCAAAAATGAGATCAACAGGAAGCGCAAAATGGCTAAGCAGGGATGGCTAGAGGACAAATGTAAGTATGTAGAGCCTTATCTCCCTAGGGGTAAGATAGATACTGCCTACAGGAAAATTAAAGAGACCTTTGGAGAAAAGAGAGCCACTTGTATGAATATCAAGAGCTCAGATGGAAACCCAGTTCTAAGCAAAGAAGGGAAAGCAGAAAGGTGGAAAGTAATAGGTCCATTTAATAGCTCTCCTTGTGCTACATTATTAGGAGTAAGACTAAATGTATCCACAGTCTTGCTCACGGGCATTCTTGATCTCCTTGTATATCTTCTCCTCCTGTACGGCATGGCTGTGTGCTCAGTGTGGCTGCCTCGAGTCGAATGAGCGTGCAGCTGCCTGTACTGCGGAAGTTGCTAGTGATAAGCGCCGCCAAACCGGGCGCGGCAGGAAGTCGACCGCTAAAAATCAAAGATGGCGGCCGGAAAACTTTTTTCGCAGTGGATCGCGCTTAGTTAGAACTATAGCGCGATCCTCCGAGCTCTAGCGGCGGCCGAGCGAAACTCGTTCAAGGTCACCCGCCAATATGGCGGCGCACACAGCCATATACAAGGGCGATGTACTTGAGAACAATATTATGGAAATGGAAGAGGATGTAGATGAAGATGAAATGGGAGATACGATACTGCGTGAAGAGTTTGACAGAGCACTGAAGGACCTGAGTCGAAACAAGACCCCGGGAGTAGGCAACATTCCATTAGAACTACTGACGGCCTTGGAAGAGCCAGTTCCGACAAAACTCTACCATCTGGTGAGCAAGATGTATGAGACAGGCGAAATACCCTCGGACTTCAAGAAGAATATAATAATTCCAATCCGAAAGAAAGCAGATGTTGACAGATGTAAAAATTATCGAACTATCAGTTTAATAAGTCACAGCTGCAAAATTCTAACGCGAATTCTTTACAGACAAATGGAAAAACTAGTAGAAGCCGACCTCGGGGAAGATCAGTTTGGATTCCTCAGAAATGTTGGAACACGTCAGGCAATATTGACTCTACGACTTATCTTAGAAAATAGATTAAGGAAAGGCAAACCTACATTTCTAGCATTTGTAGACTTAGAGAAAGCTTTTGACAATGTTGGCTGGAAGAAGAAGGGACTGGTTGGTAGGACATGTTCTGAGGCATCAAGGGATCACAAATTTAGTATTGGAGGGCAGCATGGAGGGTAAAAATCGTAGAGGGAGACCAAGAGATGAATACACTAAGCAGATTCAGAAGGATGTAGGTTGCAGTAAGTACGGGGAGATGAAGAAGCTTGCACAGGATAGAGTAGCATGGAGAGCTGCATCAAACCAGTCTCAGGAATGAAGACAACAACAACAACAATATCATGTCAACAGTGACCCACAATGTTTTAGCACAACGCAATCTGACTGCTCGAAAAAGAATAACCTGACTTCAAATAATTAATTCAAAAGAGTAGCCCTGACTAAAGAGAAATCCTAACAATAACCTATACATTTCATTATGCACTTACCTCACAAAAATCTTCATTATGCGAACTACTGCAATACAGCGAGCGTCAAAACTGCCAGCTAAATAAAAGATTGTAACTACTAAAGCCACTAACTACTAATAGCCATGTGGTTAGCAAAGGAAAGATTTTTTTGCAATACAAATAATGTATTTTTTTTTACCTTAATAATGTGACATCCAGTTCAGGCACAAACATTGAAATCTAGTACAAAGGTATATAATCATGAATAATATTCAATCTCCAAGTCGAACATGTACCACCTGCGATAACACTTCAGACCTCTACGCTCCATCAATGCTAATTTCCCACATCTAACATCCATCACTGCTGACCATTCACCTCCAACTGCCCAACGGTACTTCCATCACTGCTGGCGACTAACTTTCAACTCCCCAACACCACTGCCGATTAACTTCCAACAACGTGTCCAGCCAGTCACAGAGTCTCTTACAAAGAAAGCACAGTCAGAGATCCAACGCAAAGCGATACACAGCTCTGCCAACACAGAAACAGCCCACTTACACCGTCTGAGCACCCAAATGTTAGAATGATGTCAAGAACTAGGACACAGTTCTAGAAATAAAAGTGTGAAAATAATTACAGTTCGAATTGATTCTTTCACACTTACAAAACTTTCTATCAAGTAGTCAGTTTAAAAATTGAACTCACGACTTGTTATTTAGAGAATCGCACTTGTTATTAGTTAATAAGCAGTCTCCGAATAGACATGACGTTTAATGGTTTAATACTATGCAATTCATAACATTTTAGGAGTCTTAATGTTCAGGATCATGAATGAAAAGCACGACACACAGAATTTATACCTGTCGAAAGAAAGTAAAAATTCTCGCTTACAGAGAAACCTCGTAATGTCCGTAGAAGTCAACAACGTCTAGTAACATTCTTTTACGAATTAATTCGATTCTCCATAAACCAAATTTACCACAAAAATGTCAAGCGTTACGGACGACACTACGTCGTGGCACAAGAACTGTTCACGGATATCAAGAAACGAAAGCGCCAAATCATGTCCTGGTACCAAAGAAAGCGATAGATCTCCTTTGTGATAGCCCAAATAAAACGGGTGCAAATCTGCTTACCATTTCAGCCCATGCAACCTGCTAATCTCCCCCAAATTCTGAAATAAATTTACAAAAAGCTTCAAATTAGAATATTCCAAAACGACAAATAAACACAAAAAATCCCTTCTTTACTCGTCTGAAAGAGCGAAGTTAACATTACTGGAAGTGACAAATACTGGAAACTGGTTGCTTCACATTCGCCATATCCCCCAACATATGTGACCCACGGCAAAATTACACAAGAATATCCTCACGCTAACTAACTTTCAATCCTAAGCCATTTCAGTTATTTATACTTCACATACACGCCGCACTAGCCCCCATTAACACCGAAAATACAACAGATCAAAATAATGGCATCTAGAATACAAAACAACAGCGTCCATATACAACTGAAGATGGTACGTGAGTTGCAACTTCTTAACCAAAATGTTACTTACTTATGACGTATTTAGCAGAAGTCCCATCACTCACTTTTACACAAAAACGTCATAAACTGTCAGGAAGTCAGTTATCATGGAAAGTCCTAAATTCTGTGTTTTAAGCGTTTTTGTGTATTTCGGAAGTCAGCTGCTTGTGAATCTTCTGGATTGTATCACCTTTCCCACGAAACTTTTTGCTCCCGACGTTCGGTCCAGCGCTGCGCTGGACATCTCCAGAGGTGCTCCAGGCTCCATTCAGTCTTGCCGACTAACAGTTTTGAAGTCGGAGACTAACGTGATTATTGCGAAGTTGTTTAAAAGTGATCAGCAGAAAAATCCTTACCCATCGAACTGTCATTTGTCAAATACAGAACTAATTTCCATGTGCCACTAAGTTTTATGGATTTTTTTCTGTCAAAATTATTCCTCCTTTTATATGTTTCCAAGGTTTCTCTATACACCCGCGAATAACGATTTTATATGATTAATCTGTTCATCTCACAGTGATATAAGATTTGTCATAAGAATACAATTAAAATAAACAGCTCAAATTATACATACACACACAACATAAAATGTGTTTTTATGCGGACAGGACAGATGGTCGGCCGTAGCCTTGATGAAGGAGGAACCCGGGCATTTGTCTGAAATTATTTACGAAATCCACAGAAACGTAAATCAGAGCGGCCACAAAGAGCAAACTTCATCCTTTGGAATATGAGGTTAGTGTCTTAATAACTGCACTGTCTCATTCGGTTAGCCCTATCGTTAAGTGTTCTTTGATTTATGCATAATTTGCACCACATAACTTATATCGATGAATATAGTTTTGCACTGAATCATAGTACACTCTACGGACACCCGCTGATGGTTCCTCTTGCCTTTGTAGATAGAATTTTGATTTCTGATACTTCACTCCATAATCGTGTAACTGACGAAAATGTTGTACTACAGCTGATTTTTCTACTTTCGCAAGTCAGCAAAGACTTGCGTATTCCTTGAGGCGTTTATTCAGATTTTGCTTCTAATGCTAATGTACACTTGCAAGCTGCCCGTGTTGTATAACAGAATTTAGTGAACATGAAAATTTCATAGAAAATTGCCTTGATGAAAATGCCTTATATTCTTAATGAATTTTGACCCCTAAAAGTATTATTTTAATGCACTATGACTTCAATTCATGTATAACTTAGCGCAGACAAACTTAATTCACACAACAGTTAAATCGTGTCTCTGGATTGAGTAATTTCTCATAATACTTCCCATCAAAAGAAATATTTTGGCTTGTAAGAGTTTTATACGCCCCAGCTTATAGACAAAACATGTGCTGTGAGAATGCTTGGCTCACACTGTAATGTAGAAAAATTTTCTAAGAAACTGATAATTTCAAATTTTCGTAGAACATGGCATGGTAAGTACTGGCCCAAGGATCTCGACTGTGATGTATGTTCGGAAACCTGAAAGAAATCTACTAAACTAAATCCCATTCTGCATAATATACATAAGCACTCACGAGTGGGTAACAGTAAAAATGCAATCGTTCTTGTGATAATAGTAGCGTAAAATGGGCAATTTTACCTCCATTGTATTTCCGTGATTTTGCTATTCACTTTCAGTGTTCTACCTGTTGGATTTTACTTATTTTTAGCCCCCGACGCAAACTGAGCGGTGCTATAAGTTTAACGTACGTATCTATCTGTGAATCATAGCTCCCAAATGAAAGGTTCGACTTCAGTAATTTTTTATTGGAAGTTGGTTTAATCGGGACAGTTCTTAGCTATGTTTCATGGCAGTCAGCTGTTTCAGTCTCATCAGCTAAATCAAGTAAAAATATTATCCGCTAGCATGCTCTCTTGATACACGTTACATAATACATAAAAGCTATATACGTTTCGTAGTACCAGACTGTAGAGCTCAAAAAGATCTAAATTAAAGTACGCGGAACATACCTTTATCTACATCGACATCTACGTGGATACTCTGCAAATCACATTTAAGGGCCTGGCAGAGGGTTCATCGAATCACCTTCACAATTCTCTATTATTCCAATCTCGCGGAAAGAATGGACACCTACATCTTTCCGTACGAGCTCTGATTTCCCTTCTTTTATTGTGGTGATCGTTCCTCCGTATGTAGGCCGATGTCAACAAAATATTTACGCATTCGGAAGAGAAAGCTGGTGATTGGCATTTCGTGAGAAGATTCCGTCACAACGAAAACCGCCTATCTCTTAATGATGTCCAGCCTAAATCTTGTATCATTTCTGTGACTCTCTCTCCCATATTTCGCGATAATACAAAACGTGCTGTCTTTCTTTGAACTTTTTCGATGTACGATTTAACTGCTATCTGGTAAGGATCCCACACCACGCAGCAGTATTCTAAAAGAGGACGGACAAGTGTAGTGTAAGCAGTCTCCTTAGGAGGTCTGTTACATTTTCTAAGTGTCCTGCCAATAAAACGCAGTCTTTGGTTAGCCTTCCCCACAACATTTTCTATGTGTTCCTTCCAATTTAAGTTGTTCGTAATTGTAATACCTAGGTATTTAGTAGTATCTGCGGCTTTTAGATTAGACTGATTTAGCGTGTAACCGAAGTTTAACGAATTCCTTTTAGCACTCATGTTGATGACTTCGAACTTTTCGTTATTTAGGGTCAACTGCCACTTTTCGCACCATTCAGATATCTTAACTAAATGTTTTTGCATTTTTTAAATCTTCTGATGACTTTATTAGTCGATAAACAACAGCGTCATCTGCAAACAACCTAAGACGTCTGCTCAGATTGTCTCCCAAAATGTTTATATAGATAAGGAACAGCAAAGTGCCTATAACACTACCTTGAGGAACGCCAGAAATCATTTCTGTTTTACTCGATGACTTTCCGTCAATTACTACGAACTGTAACCTATCTGACAGGAAACCACAAATCCAGTCACGTAACTGAGACGATATTCCATAAACACGCAATTTCACTACGAGCCACTTGTGTGGTACTGCGTCGAAAGCCTTCCGAAAATCCAGATATACGGAATCGATCTGAAATCGACTTGTCAATAGCACTCAACACACATTTGTCTTATAAGGTTGATCAACGATGATGATTTTTGGCTTTAGAAGTTGTTCGTTTCAGCACATACAAAGCAGAAAAAGGGAGATGGTGATTCAACTGTAAAAGAAAAACATATGCTGTCGCAGACATTTTGTAGTTCTTTTTGAGGTCTACCGTGCAGTATTAAATCAAATGAGTTTTTGTCCTTATAGTTCAGGCAACCTGTTGCAAGAGAGCGCAATGGCAGCCCACTATCTTCCGACTTGACTTAAAGTTATCGACACTGCTTATTGCTTGTGTTACCTAAATTAGCTAAATGTATACTAAAATATAGTCAATGAATATGTGTACGAATTAAAAAAAGAAACACGTAAATTTCTAAGTGCACCACAGTTCGTTGTTTCGTCCCGGAAAGAATTGGCGTGAATGTGGGAATGGATTATCGATCGTACCGTGTCTACTAGCAAAATAAAGCTTAAAAAGCATGAAATAGAACTTAAACAGAAAATTTGAAAGGAAAACCGACACAAAAACCTCTAAAAATAAAAAGATAATATCTTATGATTATCCATTACGGATATTTTTTTGAATCGTGACTGTAAATTGAATGTAAATAAGTTATACAAAAGAGCAACCAGCCACTTTTTTTAATAATTATTTTTTATTCCATGAACCGGTTTTCGAACCTTCTGAGGTTCGTATTCAGATGGTTTCGGGAGGCTACATTTTTACTGCTAGCATAATGCTAGGTGCTGGCTTGCGACAGTTTAAAAAAAAAAAAAAAAAAAAAAAAAAAAAAAAAAAAAAAAAAAAACTATAAATGCCAAAGTGTGAAATTTAAATGCCAGTAAGCTACTTGGCAACGCAGGTAAATATCTAAACAACAGTATCACATCGTTAAGTCTACATCTTAATTCATTTGCTCCTAAAAATTCACAATACAGACACAACCTGCCCTCAAGTGACCGTTCGTTCGGCCGACAGTACTTGGTCACGCCACGCCCCGCACGCTGCATATCGCGCACTGCGGTTTAATGAAACATAAGTTAGTACGCTACCATCAGATCACTGCAGGACACAGGCCTCTTAAGGCAGATTAATGCATGGAACTAAGTTTGTACGTAATAATGTAAAAATATGACACAAAATAAATAGGTACCTCCATTCCTTAATAATGTTAGGCTACTTAAACCGGGATTAGTTTTCATGCGGGACACGCAGGACGGGTACGGATGTCGCCAAACAGAAGAGGCTTATACTCAGCAATAAAGAAATTGTGCTGTTCTAGAGAGGATATTTTTTGTTAACCTCTCCTTTTCTATTTACTTAGCGGTCCACCGGCAGGACTGCGCGTCGATTGATTTATATTACTACTTATATTAAATTTATTGCAATAAATATTTTTTTACTTTTTAATTTTTTTTGTGTCTGTTTTTTAAATTTTTAACTTACTTTTTACAGTTTAATTTCCTTTGTGCATGAAGGACAATGTCTTGGACATCAGCCAACCATATCATTTTGATATCTACGCCTGGGTAACCTTAAACGATTCTCCCCATACCCTGAAGCTAATGAATGCTCACACATATGTGTAATTCATATTTATGTCGAGGATTCTGAATTCGTCAAAGATAGACTACTCAAGATTATCAACCGATGGCTATGCTTCAGCGATAGATTCTCCGAGGCTACTGAGTACCCACGGCTGTATTTATTATTCACTTTGCAGTATCTGAATTTATAAAAGACATACAACATTTCGTGGGCAGCTGTTTGTTAAGGGATCATTATACACTGAAGAGCTAAAGAAACTGATACCTGCCTAATATCTTGTAGGGCCCCAGCGAGCACGTAGAAGTGCCGCAACACGGCGTGGCGCGGACTCGACTAATGTCTGAAGTAGTCCTGGAGCGAAATGATATCATGAATCCTGCAAGGCTGTACATAAATCCGTAAGAGTATTATGGAATGGAGGCCTCTTCTGAACAGCACGTTGCAAGGCACCCTATATATGCTCAATAACGTTTATGTCTGGGGAATCTGGTGGCCAGCGGAAGTGTTTCACCTGAGAAGAACGTTCCTGGAGCCATTCTGGACGTGTGGGGTGTCGCATTGTCGTGATGGAATTACCTAAGTTCGTTGAAATGCACAATGGACAAAGTGGATGTATGTGATCAGACAGGATGTTTACGTACGTGTCACCTGTCAGAGTCGTATCTAGACGTATCAGTGGTCCCATGTCACTCCAACTGCACACGCCCAGAGCCTCAAATAGAGCCTCAAACAGCTTTAACAGTCCCCTGCTGACATGCAGATTCCTTGGATTCATAAGGTTGTCAACATACCCTTCCGTTCGATACAGTGAAACGAGACTCGTCGGACTAGGCAACATGTTACCAGACATCATCAGTCCAATGTCGGTGTTGACGGGCTCAGGCGAGGCGTAAAGCTTTGTGTCGTGCAGTCATTAAGGGTACCAGACTGGAACTTCGGTTCAGAAAGCCCATATCGACAATGTTTCGTTGAATGGTTCGTATGCTGATGGCCCAGCATTGTAATTCCCAACAATTTGCGGAACGGGTGCGCTTCTGTCACGTCGAACGATTCTCTTCAGTCGTCGTTGGTCCCGGTCTTGTAGGATCTTCTTCCGGCAGCAGCGATGTCGGAGCTTTGATGTTTTACCGCATTACTGATATTCACGGTACACTCGTGAAATGGTCGTACGGGAAAATTCCCACTTCATCGCTATCTCGGAGATACTGTGTACCATCTTTCGTTCGCCGACTATAACATCACGTTCAAACTCACCTAAATCTTGATAACCTGCCATTGTAGCAGCAGTACCCAATCTAACAACTGCGCCAGACCGTTGCTGTCTTATATAAGCGTTGCTGACCGCAGTGCCGTTTTCTAATTGTTTACATACAGTATTTCTGTATTTGAATACGCATGCCTGTACCAGTTTCTTTGGCGCGTCAGTTCAAAAATGGTTCAAATGGCTTTGAGCACTATGGGACTCAACTGCTGTGGTCATAAGTCCCCTAGAACTTAGAACTACTTAAACCTAACTAACCTAAGGACAGCACACAACACCCAGCCATCACGAGGCAGAGAAAATCCCTGACCCCGCCGGGAATCGAACCCGGGAACCCGGGCGTGGGAAGCGAGAACGCTACCGCACGACCACGAGATGCGGGCGGCGCGTCAGTGTAGTACGATATGCTACCTTGTTCTTATAACCTCTTGTGTGGGATTGTACCTTGTAACGGTGTCCATGATGATGCCAATGAATAAATTAATTTCGTAACCATTAGATTTTAAAATGATCATAACCACTTCACAGCCGGTTTCACATCCATTCACTCTGAAATGTAAAAACGGTATTTATTTTCCGTGTAAACTGAATGTTAGCGTTGAATATAACCTGCTTTAAAAGGAAGTTGGGCCTTGTGCATATTAAATGAAAGAAACACCAGAGGATATTTCCTGCTCCCGACATTATTTGCCTTATGTCCTGTACGCCGATCGAGTAATTAGTAAATTCCTATTGTAGTCATGCGGCGCACGCTAGAAATTGGTTTCTAGCCTGTAACAAAGTAATGATAACATATACTTTGTTGGGCAGCTTACTTCGCTTGATACGCACTTCATCCAATTGGCACACACGGTGGCGAATATGATGTGGGTAGATGAGATCTGACTACGAGCGAAGGGTGTAGAAGGTCAAATAAAAGCAAAAGGCACAGAGGGAGCTTGCAGTACATTGCCACATTCCTCCTCAAAGATGACCGTTACAAAATATATATTCACAATTTAACGATGGGAAGGTAGGCAAACAAATGTAAGACATTTCCCATCTCTTGTAACCCACAAAATTAAATTAATGTACATGAAGCACCACCATTTATGTTACAAGAGCCACGTGGAAATTATTCCAAAGTACAACAACAACTTCATTTTCAAAGTATTCCTGAAACCGAAGTAAACAAAAAGAAAATTTGGTGAATACACGGTAGAGAGAGAATGAGATCTGCTCTACATTTATCGTAACTGCAAGTGCTACTTTCTTGTTCATAACGGACAAGAATACCTTTCTTTAACGTGGCTTACCAGGCACGCTTTTGCAGCAAATATTACCTTGTTGCCCATTACTCGTTCACAGACAAAATGCTGTGCGCAGTTCTCACTACAATTTCACGTACACAAACCAAGACTACACTCACACTTCACTCTTCCTCCTTCTCAATATATTTCACAGGAGTCTTACCACGCCACATCACACAAAAGAACCGAACACATCGGAAGCTACAACGGAATACGAATCTTTATGCATATTAAAAAACCACAAGCCATGCTGTCTACTCAGCTGCTTCCACTTCTCACTGGCTGAGCTAGCAATCGCCTCAAACCAGCGTTGTTAAGCCAAGTGTGACTACACGTATGTCGACTAGTGGGCACAGATACCACATCAAAGAGTGCTCTCGCGTGACAAACGCACAAAACATGAAAATTTGGTACCTGACAACTATGAAGGACAAGTTTCCGACTTTACCACACGTACACGGAGTTATATACCGCTTATACCGACAGAGGGGAACCTTTATCCCTTGCAGACCTGAGGACATGACATGTACACTTTGTTAGTGTGTAAACCAGTCTGACCTTTAGTTTCTGTAAAATCTTCACGATTTAAACAGTTACTTTTTTTAACAAAAGGGAGAGAAATTGTTCCTCCATCGTAGTGTGTTATGTTTGCCCTGTGTCCAACTCTTTTCTGGGCGTAAGAATCTATTTACTTATTTTCCTGAGTAGCTATGTTTCACAAAAACCTGTTGCAGATGTTTCAATTCGTCGTTAAAATTCTTTTGGCTTTGTTACTAAAGCTATTAATGAGATCCGTCTTCTGTTACCGATGATGGTTGTAGTTCTTACGTAGATATCTGCCCCATACGTGACTTCTAGGGAAAAAAGGAAAGTGTTCTAACCTTCCAGCGGTCTATTTCAAGGCCAAAACATACAAGAGGGACATTGTATTGTCATTTTCAGTTTCCATATTAAACTGGCTTTTTGGATTTACACTATTTCGATTAGCAAAAGAATTCTTTAAATGCCTTTTTTTCGTTCTAATAAAGCCATAAATTTATCATCCTGAAACTTATACCATCGGGATGGTTTCTTATTTGGTTTTTCTAGAGCTGATAGTCGTGAAGGCCAACTACCATGCCGCAGTGGTAACACCGGTTCCCGTCATATCGCCGAAGTTAAGCGACGTCGAAGTTGACTAGGACATGGCTGTGTGACCGTCCGGGTGTCTGTAGAGCGCTGTTGGACAGTGGGGTGCGCTCGGCCCTTGTGAGGCAAACTGAGGAGCTACTTGACTGAGAAGTAGCGGCTCCGGTCTCGTAAACTGACATACGGCCGGGAGTGCGGTGTGCTGACCACATGCCCCTCCATATCCCCATCGAGTGACGCCTGTGGGCTGAGTATGATAGGGCGGTCTGTCGGTACCATTGAGGCTCCAAGGTCGGTTAACCTAGTTTTGTTTAAACTATTATGACGTTTTCCATACAAAAACTGGCTATCGCAAGACCCAATGGGCTACCCATTGTGATACCGTCGATGTCATCAGAAAATTAATCGTCCAATTGGAACTGACTGGAACTAAGGCAACGTCAAAAGTGTGCAGCCAAGTATCCTAGCAGAAGATGCGCTAAAGAAGGTGGTAAAAAATCCAGCCCATATAGTATGTATTAGATTGATACAGAATTGACGTTTTTAACGAACAGGTGAACTATCAATCACGGAAAATACAGTTGTGCATGAGTTAAACCTTCCAGGCGAACTTCATGTGCTCAGTTCTACCGGTGCTTTCTGACTGTTTTGGAATCAGTACATTTGGATCCTCAGACTTCCATTTTTACACATGAGGCATGATAAACCAGTGAGAGTATTAGAACTGACGTAACTTGCGCCATTATGTATTGGAAAATCTCAACCAGTAATTTGAAGATCCGATGCATAATCTCAAGACTGGTATTTGGTGCACAGTGTCTTGTGTCCACAAGTAACACGATTCTATCCCCTATGTGTAAATCCGGCCCAGAATAGAAGATAGGAAAAACTGAGGAGAAAATAAAACCAGTCGAAATGCGAGCAAAAAAAGAAAAGAGTTATTTAAAAGCAAATTATGTTTACGGTCTTGGGAGGCAAACGTTACATTAACAGAAGTTGAGGTGGTGACTATGAAGTACGCTCTATTTAAAAACTATACTGGATATATGTTAGCGGTCAGATAATATGGAAAATGATGGGGAAAACAATACTGTATAGTAAATGCTCGATGCCATCAAATGGGTGCATCTCTTATTCGTAGGGTTCGTTGTCGAGCTCACTGTATAATGCTTAAATCAAATATGAACAACACATAAAGCCCATAGAAGAATTATATAGTAATTACAAATATGTTGCTGTATTACGTTTTCTCTTGTCATTCTCTTGTTTTGGTCTATAAACAACTTTTTCATCTAAATGTATGTTTACCAAGTCGTTGTCTTGTTACTAGGGTAACGGCACTCTATTTCGTAAATAAATACTAAATTAGGCAGGTAATGAAATTCGTACTCCATAAAAAATTAAGTTCTTCAATAGAATATTAGGAATGACACAGTCTTCGATAAGTCGCAGAATACGCAACTGGTGATATTGTATCATTCACGTATTTTTTATGTGCTCAGTGGATGTCACATTAATGTGGTGTCACCGCAAGGCACCACACTTGCTAGGTTGTAGGCTTCAAATCGGCCGCGGTCCGTCAGTGCATATCGGACCCGCGAGTCGACACTGTCGACGCTAGCAGACCGAGCGCCGCCACTCGGCTGGTCTTACGAGACAAGCCAGCGTACTGGCCAATTCTACAGCTGACTTTAATAGGAATGGTTGACTTATTATAGCTCCAGAGATCTCATTTGCAGAGACGCTAGTTAGCACAGCCTTCAGCTAAGTCAGTAGCTACGACCTAGCCAGGAGTCACATACCGTTTATGCGTTGACAATTGATCTGTATGTGTGAAGCAATCAGGATTGTAAAGAAGTATTCGCAGTTCAGTCCATAACTGCACTTGAAAATATTATTGTACAAAGTCAAGGTCGACATTCACCGCTGATACTGAAATAAAGCGAAGTATTTATTTGTATTCCTGTCTACTAACTTTCTAATCACCTAAGATGTTCCACATACATCACATCAAGTATAGTTCATTGACCCTCACGTCAGCCTACGTGATCAACGAGTGCAATTAATGGCCACACCTCGTGATCAGACTAAGAGTCAAATTGCGTGACTCAGCCGGGTCACCCTTTCTTCATGAGGCCCATAGTTCCGCCTCACACATAACAACTATAGTAGCCTTCTTGGCTGTGTATACAATTACTGCACAGGTTTGTGACAACCCTGTGGTACTTTCACAAAAAATTTAGGAATTTTTCAAGGAGTGACACTGTATGGTTGTTGTTGACGTCTGTGGGTAACATACTCTACTGGCCATTAAAATTGCTACACCACGAAGATGACGTGCAACAGAAGCGAATTTTAACCTACAGGTAGAAGATGCTGTGATACGCAAACGATTAGGTTTTCAGAGCATTCACACAAAGTTGGCGCCAGTGCCGACACCTACAGCATGCTGACATGAGGAAAGTTTCCAACCGACTTCTCATACACAAACAGCAGTTGACCGGCGTTGCCTGGTAAAACGTTGTTGTGATGCCTCGTGTAAGAAGGAGAAATGCTTACCATCACGTTTCCGACTTTGATAAAGGTCGGATTGTAGCCTAACGCGATTGTGGTTTATCTTATCGCGACATTGCTGCTCGCGTTGGTCGAGATCCAATGACTGTAAGCAGAATATGGAACCGTTGGGTTCAGGAGGGTAATACGGAACGCCGTGCTGGATCCCAACGGCCTCGTATCACTAGCAGTGAGATGACAGGCATCTTATCCGCATGGCTGTAACGGATCATGCAGCCACTTCTCGAGCCCTGAGTCAACAGATGGGGACGTTTGCAAGACAACAACCATCTGCACGAACAGTTCGACGTGGTTTGCTGCAGCATGGACTATCAGCTCGGAGACCACGTCTGCGGTTACCCTTGACGCTGCATCACTCACAGGTGCGCCTGCGATGGTGTACACAATGACGAACCTGGGTGCACGAATGGCAAAACGCCATATTTTCTGATATCCAGGATCTGTGTACAGCCTCATGATGGTCTCATCGGTGTTTGGCGACATCGCGGTGAACGTCATCGCCATACTGGCGTATCACCCGGCGTGATGGTATGGGGTGCCATTGGTTACACGTCTCGGTCACCTCTTGTTCGCACTGACGGCACTTTGAACAGTGGACGTTACATTTCAGATGTGTTACGACCAGTAGCTCTACCCATCATTCGATCCCTACATTGCAGCAGTATAATGCACGACCGCACGTTGCAGGTCCTGTACGGGTCTTTCTGAGTACAGCAAACGTTCGACTGCTGCCCTGGCCAGCACATTCTCCAGATCTCTCACCAATTGAAAATGTCTGGTCAATGGTGGCCGAGCTACTGGCTCGTCACAATACGCCAGTCTCTACTCTTGATGAACTGTGGTACCGTGTTGAAGCTTCATTGGCAGCTGTACCTATACAAGCCATCCAAGCTCTGTCTGACTCAATGCCCAGGCGTATTAAGGCCTTTATTACGGCGAGAGGTGGTTGTTCTGGGTACTGATTTCTCAGAATCTATGCACCCAAATTGCGTGAAAATGTATCACATGTCAGTTCTAGTATAATACATTTGTCCAATGAATACCCGTTTATCATCTGCATTTCTTCTTAGTATAGCAATTTTAATGGCCAGTAGTATTTTAATCTGTTTGCTGTCGCTAGGATCAACAGAGCGTGTGACGTCATACGGTAGCAGCCTGCCGACAGCATGGCACTGGCGACAATTCCCATGGCACTCACAGTGCCTGGGAGCCAGTGTATTTACAGAAGAGTCTGTGCCGCTGTCGCTGCCGCCGCCGCCGCCGCCGCTGGCGCAGCCGCCATTAGCATGTAAATACAGTGTTGACCGACGGCCCACCGCTATTGTTTCATTATGTCTTGGCTTTCCTTGCGACCATCATCAATTAGGCGCCAGTAAATAGGCAGACGCCAGCGCCAGCGCCCAGTCCGAGTAATTGCGACACACCGTGTTTATGGCTTCCGGCGGCTCTTTCTCGTCGTAAATATACGCTGATTACGAGACAATGCGCGTTCGGACAAAACACTCTCAAACGCGTCGCGCTGACGTACATGTGAGAACGTACTTATTCACGGTGACACGGCCAAGCGTTAGGATGAATGGTGGCGTTAGATGCAGTGCCAGCGTCATGCTAGTATACTCAATCCCACGATTTGACGCGATGAGTCACTCTTCGTTTGGTGCGCGCTAGGATATGCACCAAAGCTACGTGGCAAGAACTGAATGAGAATTAAGGTGTTATACATTTCTTGTTTCTATGTTTTTCTATTTCTCCCGTCCTTCAGAAATTCTGCCGATTCGTCAGTATCTAAAGATACTTCAGTTCTACATAACAGTGTACAAAGTAAAAAAAGTCGTTGCAGATTATTAGGACTTAAAACCATGAAATTTCCCATTATGGTCAACTATCGTACATAAACAAACCTGCATAGCTGAGCAAATAATTTTAGATACCTTAAAGTCTGTCCTAAAATCAGTAAAAATTTAATTTCTCGGTCACCAGCGGTAACAGGAAACTAGGTTTTCAGCACGGGCGGGCGGTTGCGAACATCATACCTCTAGACAGAACCTTGTCCGTAATTTCGGAGATTTCAGAACGCGCACAGGGGTCAATAAATTAAGTACCAATTCAGCAAGCGTCAGGCGACAAATCAGACTATAAAGGTGTACATAAAATCCGGTGATAAGTAACTTTTAAAATTACAGTAAATTCCAGGAATTTATTCCTCAGTTTTGTACTCACTTTTTTATGCTGCACCTTCCTTTTAAGCATTAGACTGTCGACAAATAGCGAGAGGATAAGCAATGCTCTGGAAATCTCACGGCTTCGACGTAGACTCAAAATCTTCTGACGTATGAGAGAAATAAGGTGCTCGGATCGTCTCCACAAGGACACAGAGATCGCTGACAGTGGGAAAATTATTTTTATAAACGTGTTTCCAAAGTTTTTGTTGGTGATCAGAAGAACTTTTTCGTCTGTATTTTGCGAAAACTAAAATCGTTCAAGTAGTGAGGACATTTTCTCGTATCCCCTAACTCGCGACACATAAAAAGTGCTGTGCTTGCCCTGTATCTGTATCAAAAGTCTTCCATAACAAGATTTTGGCCAACAGTCAACACTCAACGCAATCATTTGCATCACGGCACGCAATTTTTTTTAAAGAAATGAAGCCGATACAAATTTTACAAGAGTCGGTGTAGATTACCGTCCTCTTGGTTTAGACTTGAAGTTTTTAAATTCAAATGTGTTTTAGATTCAGGAATGTGATGATGCGACTTGAATTTGATTTTTGTATTAAAAATAATTCATCCAAAATCCCCATCTGATGGATACTCTCAGAGGATGCAGGCGTCTTTTAAAAATTATCTTAGTTTTATCTTCAGTATGAAGTGATACTGTTTACTGGTCTTCACTCACGAAAAATTCCTGTCCCGGAATAAAATTGTTAGGTTACTGTGAAGTCCAAAAGTGGGAAGGCAATGATCAATTTTAAACTTGTAATAGGTGCGAAAATAATTTTTAGCTCGTTCTCGAAAGAAGAAATATGCGTTTGATTTTGGAAGCGCCTGCGAGGGATGCAAAAGTTGTATGTTTTCTTCCCCTAAGGAATGAACAATTACTTCTTCGTGCTAACATGTTATAAACGTCGTAGCTTAGACCACACCAGCGAGTGTACTCCCACTGTGGAGAAGAAACGCTACCAGGAAAGTACATTCACGAAAATAAAATAAAATTCTGTCTGTAGTCAACGTCGCTACAGGAGTAGACATGTAATTAGCCTGGGAAAGACTGTGCCACCTATGCAAAACTGTTAGAATGTGAAATAGCTGGAAAGCTATGGATCAATCTGAAATACTAGCAGTCTTAGAGGGGTTACCGCAGTATTATATTTGAGCAAATCAGGTAGTGGAAGACATGTTATACAGGCAACGAAAGTCCCTGTCAAAAGTTACCAGGGACTGCCGTCGAGCCGCAACCAACTGAGAGCACCTTGAGTTTATACGGCCAAGAAGAGTTTCAGATTTGGGAATATTCCGCGACTAATCAGTACAGAGTTTATTCAGGACCATCGTCTGGACTTCATGAAAAGTATGATACTACAAACGGGACTACAGGCAGCAGCTGCCAATTAATTTAGGAGACAGTCTCTTAAAGTTTAATAATATAAAGTATGATGTGTTGTATGATAAGCGATCTTGAACAATAGCACTTCACTCCATGTAATCAATTATTTGCCTGCATGTATTAAAGTCTCTGTCCTCTTCTACGGTTCCCACTGATACACCGGGAGGCATTCCAACGTGTCATAACGTATGAAGACCTCTCTTTGGCAAAGTTCAGTTTGAAATGGAATTTTGTGGTACATCATATGAGGCATGCTACCATAGCAACGGATGCCTTTTCTTCTATTCACAAGTTAAGCTATTTGTTGTTAAAGTTGACCAGTCTAGAAGAATATTGCACATCAACGAAAATGGCTGACGCGACTGATGTAAGTTCCACTCCAAAGGATATTGTGTCATTAAATAAACGTATGTAAAGGAAAGTAGATGAATCAAATTTGAAGAATAATGTCAAGAAAAGTAGGAGGAACAGTAGAAAAACTGGTGTTTCTGCAGCTGATAAAGCTCTGCCTGAGTGAAATACGTCAAAAGTGGTACGGATAAAAACTTTATGTATTATTATAATGTAACAATTGACATTAAAATAATGTCTTTGGTCTGGCTGTTGATTTGGGCAAAACAACCTCTGGACAGTGATACTTTTGTAGAACTACCTTGTTTTGATACAATGTTTCACAAAAGTAGAGCATAAGTTTACTGTTTACAGGCAATGCTTTCTGCCTTTGGACCGTAATTTTGCATTAATCGGGAATAAAGAAGTGCAATGGGTGTCATGATTGCCTATGAATGGCTATATGTAATATGTGAAGCTTGTTTAAGTCCAACTTTTTTTTATGAAAGGAATGAGCCAGAATGAATTTGTTCTGTCAATGTTCTTGAAGGAATTATGAAGTCTAACACAAACTTGAAAAAGGGCTACTTACATGGTTTAACATCAATGCAAATTATCCAAATGCAATTAATCTTCGTCTTAGTCAAAGTGTAATTCCTCGTTACCGAAAAGAGAAAATCAACTTCAAGTTAACATCCCTATACCTGTTATGCGTTGTCCTTTGTAGTATAAAGAGCTTGTTACTCTATCGAGACTACATGACAGACTTGTTGGATATGTGTAAATACCTTGATGTACAATATAGGGAATTTTATGTGAACTTTCTTCCTGAGTGAACAATTCAATTTATTTTTCCTCCGTTTAATTTTTCTTTGCTGTTATTTCTTCTCACAAATAGGACTAGTTCTTTTTACCTTCGAGGTTAGTTAAAAAAACGTTATATTATTTCACTGTGTCAGATAATACATTCTGTTAATACTTCCCATTATTTTTGCCATTGCAATAGAAAATTAATATTTTTCATGAACAACCTTATTTCATAACATACTTTTACAGGACATGGACAGCTTTCTAGATACTATAAAATATGCTAAATATCTGTTGCTGTTCTATAATACATACTGTACTACTTGATCATACATAATAAAACATGTAAATAAATACTACCGAAGGAAAACATCAAATATTTTTACTTCGTTGAAGATTATGAAACTGTGATATACAACCTTATTTGAGGGAGATCCTCGTAAGTCCGAGCATCCGGTCACTTCTTCCTTCACATATCCTGTCCCTCGCCAGTTCTGCGTAGACCCTTCTCATTCCTCATTACTGCCCTTAATTTTCACCATCGTTCTGTTGCACCACAACTCAAACACTCCGATTTCTGAAGGTATATGAGTCACTTCCGTAGAATGATGTGCTCCACATGATGTACAGTCTCAGAAACTTCTTTCTGAAATTAAGGCATATCTTTGATGTTAGCAGCCTTGTTTTTATAAGGAACACTATGTTTGCAAGTGCTATCCTGCTTCTTCTATCCTTCTGGTTTCGTCCATCATGCTTTATCTTTCTGCCAAAGTAGCAAAATTCCTTCACTTCAAAAATTTGGAAGTCGTATGTGATAGCATCACTTAAGGGAATGGGACGTGGGGCTAATGGACATTGTGGGCTAGGGGAAAGGAATAACAGTGGAATACCACAAGAGAAGAGGGTAGTTCTAAATAATTTTTATAACTCTGAATACTTAATGGGGATAAGTAAAAGGTTGCGATTTGCGGCATAATGTTCAGATACACCTAAGGTTTACGTAACCATTTAACAGATTGAGTGTTGCGCCTTCTACAGCATGCAGGATATCAAAGCGAAACACTGACCCCACGACTTCCCTTGGAAGTTAGGTTAAGGAAAGGCAAACCCACGTTTGTAGCATTTGTTTACTTAAGGAAAGCTTTTGACAGTTTGACTGGAATATATTCTTTGAATTTCTGAAGGTAGTGGGGAGGGAAAACAGAGAGCTAAAAGCTATTTACTACTTGTACATAAATCAGACAGCAGTTACAAGAGTCAGGGACGTGGAATGGAACCAATAGTTGAGAAGAGAGTAAGACATGGTTGTAGCCTATTCCTGATGTTATTTCTTCTGTACATTGAGCGAGCAGTAGAGGAAACCAAAGTATAATTTGGAGAAGGCATTACAGTTCAGGAGAAGAAATAAAAACATTAAGGTTTGCCGAAGTCGTCATAATTCTGTCAGAGATAGCATAGGACTTGGAAGAGCAGTTGAGTGGGATGGACAGTGTCTTGAAAGGATTGTATCAGGTGAACATTAACAAAAGTAAAACAAGGGTAATGGGATGTAGTCGAATTAAATCATCGATGCTGAAGGAATTAGATCAGGAAACGGCACGTTAAAAGTAATACATGAGCTTCGATATTTGAGCAATAAAATAACTGATCATGGTCGAGGTAGAGGATATAAAATGCAGATTGCTAGTGGCAAGAATAGTGTTTCCGAAGAAGAGAAATTTTTCAACATCGAATATGGATTCAGCATTAGGAAATATTTTCTGAGAGTTTTTGTCTGGGGTGTGGCCTTGTATGGAGATGAAACGTGGACGATAAACGGTTCATACAGTAAAAAGTTTAAGCTTTTGAGATGTGGTGCTACAAAAGAATGTTGAAGGTTAGGTAAGTTGGTCAGTTAACTGACGAGGAGGTGGTGCTACAGAAGAATGTTGAAGGTTAGGTAAGTTGATCAGTTAACTGACGAAGAGGTATTGAAGAGAATTAGGGAGAAAAAGACGTTTGTGGCACAACTTGATTAAAAGAAGGGATCGGTTGATAGGACACGTTCTAAGGCATCAAGTGATCACCAGTTTACAGTTGGAAGAAAGTGTGAGGGGTAAAAACTGTACACAGAAATCAATAAATGAATAGAATAACAAGTCTGAAAAGGACGTACGTTTTAGTACATAGTCGGAGATGAAGAGACTTGCACAGAATAGATTAGCATGGAGAAGTGCACCATACTGTAGGCCACAACATAAACAACACTTCAGTTCCTATCATGTCCCACGCAGCATGTCCTCATTAATGTGTGAAATTGCTGCTCTGATGCGAGTTAGCATTTCTTGCATGCCTCGCACCGGCGTGTGATAGACGGCATTCTTCAAAAATCCCCGAGGAAAAGCCTCTCATGGAGTTACGTCTGGAGACGTTGGAGGCCAGAAAAATGGGTCCTTTTCTGCCAATACAGCGACCTGGAAACGATCACGGTCCAGTAAGAAGGGCACCATATTGATGCAGAACGATGTTAGATTGCAGTTATGCGACCTGTGGAAATGCAAACTGCTCCAGTATATCCAGATTGCAGTCGAAGTTACTGACGTCTCTGCAGAGGAAAAGGATGCCACCACATTGTCATGAAGGAGACCAAACTACACGTTTAGCCTTGAACTATCGCACACATTTTCCAGGCTAAAGTAGAGGTCCTCAGAGCCCAGACCTTCAGATCATGTCAATTTACCTTCCCAGACACATGGATTCAAGCTTCGTACAAGAACACACCTTTTCAGGTAGCCTCGGTTATCGTCGATGTAACTGAATTTCAACTGACAGTGTTTGGCACTGTGGGTTATCACGCTGAAGTGCATGCAGAAGCTACAATCTCTAGGCATGAAGCTTCAATCTCTTGTGCAGCACCCTGTGTGCCATGGTTGGAGGTTGCTGCAGTTGTCGAGATGCTTGATGGATTCAGTTGGTTGGGCACCAGATAAATACCTGTTGCACCCATTCGTCATCTACATCACTAGAGCTCAAACGCCCGTAACGGTCCACTTCATGACACAGCCGGATTCCTTGACCCTCATTGTCCTGTCGTGCACAAGGAACATCCTTAGCGCTCAGTAATCGACTGTATGTGCTCTGTGGATGTCTTTACCATGTTGTTGGGATACCGGAGGACGCCTATCAGCAAAAGAACCATGGTATCAGCGACTGGGGATATAGGGGCGTGTTCGGCACGCATGGTGGAAATAACTTGCTGGCAGCGGTGTGGGGAGTTGTAGGTCCGGTGTTCTCTAGGACGTGTGAGCGCTCTGGAGATGAACATGACTGGAAGGCAGCGGCCTGGTCTGTGGAGTGTTACTGGCGTCATCACGCCAATTCGAGTTTAACGGTCAGCTAATGTACCGCCGGGAGTAAGTAAGCCTTCTCGGGGAACCACTGCGCTCCATTACTGTGGACTATACCGGGTGATCAAAAAGTCAGTATAAATTTGAAAACTGAATAATTCACGGAATAATGTAGATAGAAAGGTACAAATTGACACACGTGCCTGGAATGACATGGGGTTTTATTGGAACCAAAAAAAATACAAAAGTTCAAAAAATGTCGGACAGATGGCGCTTCATCTGATAAGAATAGCACTAATTAACGTAACAAAGTAAGACAAAGCAAAGATGATGTTCTTTACAGGAAATGCTCAATATGTCCACTATCATTCCTCAACAATAGCTGTAGTCGAGGAATAATGTTGTGAGCAGCACTGTAAGCCTGTCTGGAATTACGGTGAGGCATTGGTGTCGGATGTTGTCTTTCAGCATCCCTAGAGACGTCGGTCGATCACGATACACTAGGGACTTCAGGTAACCCCAAAGCCAATAATCGCACGGACTAAGGTCTGGGAACCTGGGAGGCCAAACATGACGAAAGTGGCAGCTGAGCACACGATCATCAACAAACGACGCGCGCAAGAGATCTTTCACGCGGACATTTTGTAAACTTTTTTTTTTGTTCTAATGAAACCCCATGTCATTCCAAGCATGTGCGTCAATTTTTACCTCTCTATCTACATTATTCCGCTGTTTATTAAGTTTTCAAATTTATACTGACATTTTGATCACCTGGTACATTGAGGCCTTTTTATGACAGGCAGTAATCTTGTTCCTAACTGATGGTTGACTCACTACCTGAGTCTTTTCGGGTCTAGGTAGTATTTGTAGTCGTTCCGACGATTTTTCGTTGCGAGCGGCGGTGCTCGTTTGTATTTTCCTAACAAGCTGTGTTTAGCATAATTTAATTTTTGTTGCCTACTTTCGATATTGTAGGATATCGTGGTTTGGTTGTTGTGTACGCAAGCCTGCCATTCCTGTAGAATTTTTCTGTAGCTTTCATTTAAACAAATTGTCTGGCATATTAGCTATTCAGTGTTCAACAACCTTCTTTAATCAAATGGTGTTTGTGTTGTATGTGTGTGTGTGTGTTTTACATGACAGATTAATCATTATTCAATCTCTTATTTATTGAATTATGGAGTGAACCCTGGAAAGAGTTTCACTGTAATCTTTGGCTGCACTTGTGGCATTCACCAAGCCATTTTGTAACGTAAATACCTCATACGTTTATCGAAAAGGTATTTATTTTGGTATGACGGCTGGTCATCAGATTCTAGTAAATCCGCATTACTTGTTATTAGCCGTTTTCCAAACTAGCCGCCTATCAATAATTGTCTTGTGATGTGTTTGTCTTCAGTTTCTGCCTACCGGGTTTAGTTGATTCCTTCTGCATAATGTATTTTGTCGGCTACTGCACTTGTGTGCTTCCCTGTAACCCTGAGAGTAAGCAATTTCCGTACTTTAGTGTTCTATTTGTATATGGATCCGACAAGGGGAACTTCAATTTACAATTAATTTATCTTATGATTTAATGCAAATGGTTTCTTCTAAATACCGCTTAAGAAACTCTAAGCAACGCAGTCGAGAGCTTTAGCTAGAGTCTCACAACCTTCACGCCTGGAACCTATTGTTTTGATCGGCTGTTGTGTCGTAAAGTTGTTTATAAACCTGATAACCTGCCGTGTTCAGACGTAAGTCTAAGATCCCCCAAGTTAGTTTCTACCAAATTTCTTGTATCTCAACCAAATTTCAAGTAAATCGTGAAGCACTTTCACTACTTGTAAAGATTGTTTGCATGTTCGCCGACCGTTGATTCAGTTATCCCCTGTCTGTCTAAAGCGCTATTAAAGTGCTTGGTAGTGAAATTTTATTCAATTGAGATTGATCAGTGTTGCCGTTAACTGTTCTTTATGGCCGAAGCATCGTGTTACGTAGCGTAATTTACAAGCAGAATTTTAATACTTTTCAATATTTTGCCATCATCGTGTTAGGCATTTATCATTGGGCCATAAGCCGTTCGTGCAGTTGCTAAATGTAGTTATTAGTTTTATCAACTGATGTTCTTGACCTGTATTACCCGTTAACAAGTAACACCGTTTCTATTTTTTATCATCATCTTGCATTCGTGCATTTCACTCGTGTACCACGTACCACTGTGTGACGGTCGGTCGTGAAGGACCGGGCATGAGATACGGTTTCTGTCAGTCATTTCACGCAGTGCTACCTGCCAAGGGGTATCATTTTGTCAACATGCAAAAGCATAAAAAGTAGATGTGGGTCAATGCTATACCGCAAACCGCATGTTTGTACCTATTATCAGTTCTGAAATGTACGTATTCAAATTGGGGAAGATCATTTTGGAACGCCCTGTGCTTGGTACAAACGAGGAGACACTGATATACAAGGTGGGTCGCATAAGACGTAACAGCCCCCATTATTCCGGGGGCGATTGCACGTATCGACAAGCGGTGTTCGGCGAATGGGGCACATACGTTGGTACATGCACAATAATCACAACGTTTATATTGACCGAGATAATGAGACAAGTACATGTTTTTTAAATGGGACGCTATACTTTTTTTACCATCATTCGAACGCTCTGGAAAAGACGCGTATAGTTATGTAACGCATGTTGCCATTGAGATTCAAACCTCGCTTAAAAGACGCTGGGAAATATTGCACGACTGAAGATCGAGGCGGTCGGAAGCGGCTGCGGCTGTAAACACGCCTCGCGCGACACGAAGGCTGAGTTGCCGTGCTCTATGCAGCATGCACAGTCTGCGCTACGTAGGTACATCCTCATCCGCCCTCTTTTAAGCAAAGTTTGAATCACAGTAGCAACATGCGTTACATCACTATACGCGTCTTTTCCAGAGTGTTCGAATGATGGTAAAAAAATTACAGCGTCCCATTTAGAAAACATGCACTTGCCTCATTATCTCGGTCAATATAAACGTTGTGATTATTGTGCATGTACCAATGTATGTGCCACATAGTCCGCAATGATTCGCCGAAAACCGCATGCCGATACGTGCAATCGTCCCCGGAATAAAGAGGATATTACGTCTTACGCGACTCACCCTGTATATCAAATGGACTGCATCAACTGGACTGCACCATAGTTAGATAAAGACTTATGAATACAGTTCTTGAATGCAAATTAAATAGTGATGAATCAAACAAACAAACACCGTCCAAACGGGCCTTGGAGGCCCAACTGTGCCGATCGGCCGCCGCATCATCCTCAGCCCTTAGACGCCATCAGATGTGGATACGTAGGGGCATGTGATCAGCACACCACTCTCCGGGTCGTCGTCAGTTTTCGTGAGTGCATCCCCTTGCCAATAACACTAGGCAGCGGACGGTGACGCATCCAAGTGCTACACAAGTCCGACAGCGCTTAACTTCGGTGATCTGATGGGAACCGGTATTACGGCTGCGATAAGGCCGTTGGCAAATAGTGATGCAAAGCAGGATGAAATTCGAGAGGGCAATGAAAATGGTACATATAATGAAATATAACATTGAAAATTTAGGACAGAATAAGAAGTGGAAATTGTGTGAGGCAGACACCAATGGGCTACATAAGAGTGTAGCAAAGAAGTGGAATACAATAACGAAAAAAATTATGGAAGCATGACGGGACACCGCAGGAAAAAAGAAAACATGGATGTCTAAGAAATCATTCGAGCTGATTAAGAGAAGATGATAACACAAGAATCGTAAAAATGAGGCAGGGTGGCAGACCTACAGGTTGCTTAGGTACGAAATTAATAGGGAGTATTAAGAGGTTAAAAATGAGGGAATGAGGTAAACATGTTAACATTTTGAGAAAGATATAACTGTTCGAACTACCGTAGGTGCACAAATGAAGATTAAAGGAGTCTTTCGAAAAGTAAAGTGCGAAGGTGTTAAGTACGAGGTGCACATGGAAGATGTCTGTTAAATGAGAAGAAACACTAGCGACACAGCAAAAGTACATCGAAGACCAATGTGATCGAGAGGAGGAGGAAGTTGATTTGGAAGGCGTGGGTGATACAATATTGTGATCAGAGTTTGACACAGCATTGAATTTTTTTAGCTGAAGTAATTCAGAAGGAACTGATTGGAGACGTTTCAGGTTAATTAAATCAGTGGTAAGCTGAAAAAGTAGTTTTTTTTTTCAGTTTTTCAAAAATCTGTGAAATGAATTACTTACTAATAAAGGGGAGAGGGGTGTTAGGGAGTGGTAAGGGGTCGGGAATAGTTTTTAGCCAGGATATTACCACAAAGCTTTTATTCGCATATTCTTCTACAAAGCGGACAAATATTAAACTGTTTTGTAAATATATTTATACGATTCAGCACAAAAGCATTTACTGAATTCCACAACAAAAATCAATATCCGAGAATTTAACAACAATCTTCAGTTAACAGAACTGATTAACAGTCATTACTTCAAATATAATAAACATTAAACAGCTCCACAAGCAATCACGCTTGTTTCCCAGCAATAAATGAAGTATACTACTGGTCACTAATCTTGACATAATCAGTCGATTGTCGCCTTGGAATGATAGGAACAAATGGACAGGATAACAAATAACGAATTACTGTAACGGGCAGAAAGCAACAGCATTTAGACTGCTATAACGTCAATTTAAATACGAGTCAATCCTGGCCAGTTAAATCACGGGAGATGTGTAATCATACTCGGCTAAGATTACAAAGATTTAACATTAAAAAAAAAATGTTCAAATGTGTGTGAAATCTTATGGGACTTAACTGCTAAGGTCATCAGTCCCTAAGCTTACACACTACTTAACCTAAATTATACTAAGGACAAACACACACACCCATGTCTGAGGGAGGACTCGAACCTCCGCCGGGATCAGCCGCACAGTCCATGACTGCAGCGCCTTAGACCGCTTTTTTTTCATTTTGTTCGTTGTTCATCGTTGTGTTTTGTCGTTGCGGACGTCACATGACATCCGTTTAAGTTCGTTGTTGATCCTTTCACTCAGTTTTTTTTATTACAGAGGCGAACATGCTCTGTGACCGAACACGCTGAGCTACCGTGCCGGCACAGTTCAGCTAATCCCGCGCGGACTTGGGAAAATTACAGCAGAATATAAACAAGATACTTATGGTTAAGAACTGTACGCAAATCCTGCTTTGGCACTCCCGAAAACTTAAAGCAACAAACATTAATTTTGTTAAAATAGGATCATACAGATGAGGTGAAAATGAAAAGTAAAGATAGTGTCTTGTCGTTATCATGCTACTCAGAGGAATACCAGTCAGTGTTGTCACTCAGAACATATTACACCGGTGAACACAAACACAAAATGTCTACCATGGCAGCAGTCAAAGTGCAAGAACTACTTTTAACATAAGGTTCACACCAAAGTAATATTCCTCCATGATCGGCCTTGAGTAACGATTTCATAGCCGTCGGGGTCGTATGTCTGTGTAAATGCACTCAGGCTCACTTCCTTTCTAAGGTGCTTCTCGAAGTTAACATCGCTGCCAGTACTGAAGAAAACGCATCAGAAACAAAGGCCTGAAGTAAAAGCCCCCCGCTCGACCACTACAGTCAGCGATACGACCACGTAGCACACCTGACCCATGAGTGCAGACACCGTCTGCACTTCTTACAGCACACGACTGTACCGGCGAGCCCGGCAGCTCCGCGTAAATCTTCATACGCCGGTTTCCCCATCTGTGAAAGGAAGGTAAACACGAACTCGCGTGTCTAGCAAAGATACAGTCACACATATTAAAGATCCCACGCACCCGCGCGGGTCACTTACCACGTAGTTTCCACAAGAGCGTCACACTGCTAAAGAAGGCAGCTGCGGATAAAGGCGAAAACCTTCAGACGTGTAGTTTAACAAGTCAACCCACGTAAACAGCTGAGCAGACTAATGTACAGAACAAAAAGAAAAGTTGCAGGCATAGTGGTCAATCAGTTTGGTTTCAGAAAGGAAAAAGTGAATGTCGTACCCAGCGAAGGGCAGGGGTGGCCACCTGCCCCAGTACCTCGTAATATTTCACAGGCAGACGTACAAATTTAATGACTTCGAAGGAAATCACAATACGTAGTGGATTTTGACTAGTAGAAAATGATTTGAAGCCATATTTACTGTTAACCTACCGTGGCTGCTTCAAAACTATTAAAAGTTTACATTATTTATTTAGCGACGTGAATCACGAGAATATCCTAAGTAGTTTGACGCTGGCGAAAAACGGTTCCTTCAACAGAAGAACTCTACTGAAATTAAGTATTGATACAGAAACAAGGTTAAAAAAATGGTTCAAATGGCTCTGAACACTGGGACTTAACTTCGGAGGTCATCAGTCCCCTAGAACTTAGAACTACTTAAACCTAACTAACCTAAGGACAGCACACACATCCATGCTCGAGGAAGGATTCGAACCTGCTACAATAGCGGTCGCGCGGTTCCAGACTGTAGCGCCTAGAACCGCTCGGCAAACCCGGCTGGCCAGAAACGAGGAAATGTTCCTCAGAGTGCACGTCTAGAGAACACAACATTATAGAAGTAAAAGAAGGTCCATCGATAATCGCCGGCCGCGGTGATCTCGCGGTTAAGGCGCTCCGTCCGGAACCGCGCGACTGCTACGGTCGCAGGTTCGAATCCTGCCTCGGGCATGGATGTGTGTGATATCCTTAGGTTAGTTAGGTTTAAGTAGTTCTAAGTTCTAGGGGACTAATGACCACAGAAATTAAGTCCCATAGTGCTCAGAGCCATTTGAACCATTTGAGCCATCGATAATCTGGAGCGAGGTGTCAACTGCATACGCAGTGCCACCGATTAAGGCATAAGGGGCATTCAAAAAGAAACGAGTCGGGGGCATAATTACAGAAACCAGTACGTGTGTGTCAGAAGTATTGACCCTTGCTGTTGAGAGACTTCTGCCACTGTGACACAAGGCGGTGAATGGCTGTCTCATAAAATTCCCCGGTCTGCGATGTTAACCAGTTCCGTGCATACAGCTGGACGTCGTCGTCCACACGAGTGGCAGGAAAGGTTACTCTGAAGTTCTTCTTTGACCAAGATGGCCCCCTTCTGATTCACTTCCAGCATCACGGGACAACAGCGAATGTCCAGCATTACTCGCAAACCTTGACCACCCTTCGCCATCGATCAAATCAAAACGACCAGGGAATCTCAGCCGGGGGGGTCATTCTGTTCCACGACAGTGCAAAGCCTCATACGGCCAACACAGTCGCGGCACTTCTGCAGAAATTCAAATGGGAGATTCTCGGCCACCCTCCATACAGTCCGGACCTCTCTCCCTGTGATTACGCCATTTTTGGTCTCCTTAAAAAAGGCTAAGAGGGGCAAACGATTCACCTCGGACTACGACGTCAAGCTGTACGTGCGGAACTGGTTAACATCGCATCCCCGGGAATTTTATGAGACAGCCATTCACCGCCTTGTGTTACATTGGGACAACTGTCTCAACAGCAAGGATCAATACTTCTGACATACAGGTACTGGTCTCTGTAATTTTGCCTCCGCTTCGTTTTTTTTTGAACGCCTCTAATAGAAAATTACGTCGACGGATATAATAAGAAATGAAGACGTACTAAAAACAATAGATGTGAAACGAATCCATGCCAGCCTTTTATTCGATGTATCGGAAGTAATTGGGACCATGCAGAAGTACTGGAGCTTGGCGCTAGAAGAAGCGATGGAAAGAAAAAGAATAGGGGCATTGGTGGTAATAATTAGAGATGTACACGTTTGAATGCATATGCTAAACCCAACTTAGATCAGCAGCTGCTCCATCTGTTCTATTACCATAACTCCTTCGCATCTGCTTTATCATGTCGTTCATGAAATAATTGAAGCGAAAAGATATTCCTTCGTTATTATAGTCATTAAATTAATTAGTGTACAAGTTATATCTTCATAGAGTATTTTTAAAGCAGATCAAACATTTTACTTTCTCTTTTTCTCAGTCGCCAGGCACAAGCCCTTTCTCTCATTTGCCGAAATTATGTCAGTCAAAATAACATCCCTCTAATACCAACTTATTTCTTATAGAACGAAATAAAATTCGTAATTGTCTTCGCTATATTCTTACTTTCTTGAAGCATAAAACCGAAAGTAGCGGGCTTGTAACTGACACAGATATCTTTTGCGTCTAATACAACGTTGCTGTTGTTGTTTTTGTAGTGGTGGTCTTCGGTCTGAAGACTCACTTGATGCAGCACTCTAAGCTAGTCCATTCTATGCAAGCTTCTTCATCTCTGTATAACTGCTGCAACCTAAATCAGTTTCAGTCAGGTTAGTGTACTCAGTCTTTCGTCTCCTTCTACAATTTCTTACCCCGTCCGCCGCCCCCCAAACACGCAAACACACGTCTTTCCATTAATAATCTCCCTATTCCTTGATGCCCCAGGATGTGTCCTATCAATTGATCTCTTCTTTTAATCAAAACACATATGCCACAAGTTCATTTTTAGTTCATGTTTATTAAATTGCCATTCATCAGTTATTCGATCTGCCGATATAATCTTAAACAATTCTTCTGCAGCACCACATTTCAAAAGCCTCTATTCTTTTCATCTTCGCGCTGTGTTTCACTCGCGTTTTGCTCCCATACTAGACTAGACTTTCAGGAAACCGTTCTTAATATTTAAATTTATATTCGAATTTGGTATATCTGTCTTTTTCAAAAACGCTTTTCTTCTTGTTAACTCTGTAATGTATGTCTTGTCTACATTGGCCGTCATCAATTATCTCACTGCACAAATAGCTAAACGCGTTTATTACTTTTAGTTCTCAGTTCCTAATCTAATAATGGCAGCATCACATTATTTAACTGGACTTAGTTTCGTTGATGTTCACATTGTAACTCCTTTTGTAGAATTTATCCGCTCGATTCAACTGATCTTCCGATTCCTGAGAACATGACAGATCCGTAGACCAACCTTAAAGTTTTTATCTCTCTGAACTGTAATTCCCTTTCCTAATGTCTGCCTTGTTTTCTTTTCTTCTTGCTCAGTCTACAGATTAAATGACACTGGCATAAACTACAGTCCTGATTGACTGGTTTTTTTTTTTTTTTTTTTTTTTTTTTTTTTTTTTTTTTTTTTTTTTACTGCGTCTATTTCATGACTATGGCCTGTTATAATTGCAGTCTGGTTTCTGCACAAGTTGCAAATAAACTTTCTTTCCCCGTATTTTGCCCTTGCCACCACCAAATTTTCAAAGAATGTGTTGCAATCATCATTGTTAGAAGCTTACATATGTTGAAGATTCTATAATATTCAGGCGCCAGTGTCTGCACCATTGGGCTAGGAATTATTAAATCCTACCTTAAATCTGAGGATATTTCGCCTATCTCATGTATCATTCGCATGAGGAGGAATAGTTTTGCCACGGGTGAGTCTCTAAAGGATCTCAATCATTCTGAGGGAATGTCGTCTGCTCCACTTGTTTGTTTGGATTTCGATCTGTCAGCGCTCTGTCAAAGTCTTCTTACAGTATCTTATCTTCCATATGATCTTCATCTACTTCCTATTCGATTTCTATAACACTTTCAAGTATTTTTCTCATGTATAGCTCCTCTAGGTATTCCTTCGACGTTTCAGGCTTCCTTTTTTGCTAGTTAAAGTTTGCCATCTGAGCTCTAAATACTCACTTACGTGTCTTCTCTTTCCTCCAAAGATTCTTTCATCTAATCATGCAGTTTTGCATTTTCCTGTAGCTCTTCTTGTTTTGTCATTTTGCACTATCTGCTTATCTCATTTTTGATGTACGTATTCCCTATTTCCTGCTTCATTTGCTGAATTTTTATAGTTTCTCCTTGCGTCAGTTTGTTACAATACCTCATGCTTTAACTAAGGATTGCTACTGGGCCTTGCATTTTGTCTATTTTATCATCTACTGCTATCACAATTTCATCTCTCAAATCTATCCATTAGTCTCTTGTGTACTGCATTTCCTTCGTTCAGTCAACCGTTGCCTTAATGTTACGTTGACAACGTCCGCAGCTCGTGGTCGTGCGGTAGCGTTCTCGCTTCCCAAGCCCGGGTTCCCGGGTTCGATTCCCGGCGGGGTCAGGGATTTTCTCTGCCTCGTGACGACTGGGTGTTGTGTGGTGTACTTAGGTTAGTTAGGTTGAAGTAGTTCTAAGTTCTAGGGGACTGATGACCGTAGCTGTTAAGTCCCATAGTGCTCAGAGCCATTTGAACCATTTTTTTTACGTTGACAACAATCAACAACTTCCATCATACCACTCAGAAACATACATTATACCCTGAGATACTGCTGCAACTTACTGGTACGGCGGCAAAACAATAGAAGAAAAATTAACAATAATAACTTGATTGTGCTGCTTTAGCAACGTCAGCTGCGACGAATTCCAGAAATGAGGTGGTGCTCGTTTTAACAAAACTCATTGCAGTGCAGTCAGTGATAATGTTTTCTTTTACTGTAGTAGTAACTATGTGTCATAAATCGCAGACCAGTTCAGCACTACACTTGATTGTCATCCTAAAGCACCAAGAAATTACGGACGCTACCATATTTTTTTTTTCACTTTCAGCGTTTCGGAATTAAACAGTCGCATTAGCACTAATTATAAAACAATAATTCCACTGGTACAAAATTCTCTGTATCCAATGTTCCCTGGAGTTTTGCGTGACCACGTTATTAAATTGTTAGCTTATATTCTAGACAATAACTATGCAACTGAAGATACTTTACAGGAAAGTTCGTTTCAGAGTAGTTTTGCTAGTTGCCCATAATTAAGCCAACTGAATTATCCAACCTAGAAATATACCTCTATTGCGGAACTGAATACTCGCGATCTTCGCCACTTTTCAGTCAGTTCCGCAAATATTTATTAGGTTGTACTAAGAGAACGTATGATAAAGCAAGCCGGAGTACACGGACTGCATGTGAGAACTTGGCTATAGGGTTAAGTGTACGGTATCAGATGATTGTACAGGACCACACTATAACTCCTTAGAAACAAACAAAGTGGGACACGTGGGCTATGCAAGTCGGACGTACACGTGTGGACGCTATGCCTGCTGCAAGCAGGGGCCAGGTTGCTACCAGTAGTTCGAGGCGCCGCCGCCAGAGGGGTGTCCGGGTCGGTCGAGGCGAAGACTGAAGAGGGCGAGCACGTGACTGTCTCTCGGATACGTCAACACGGCACACAAACACTGTACAACCCGACAGATTCGGAGAGTGAAGTGCCTCACTTTAAGAAAGCGGCACTTGGATGTTCGAAAGGGCTCCGTATCAGCTGCACAATTCTTGTAAAACAAATCAAACAGAAAGTTCAGCCTAATCTTCCCTCTTATGATCACTAATACGAATTCTGTAGTCGACTCTGCAAGGAAATAAACATCTTTAAGAAATTTTAAATTACATTTCAACGACATTAAATCATTAATAACCATTTCACAATAATTCTGAAACTACAGACGCAAAAACCACGCTGATAAAGGTCTGTGATTACAAAATATTGCACGAATCAGATTTTGATCACTGAACTGGGAGCTCTCTTGTACATCTGAGTGAATTACCTGATTATAAATTGCAATTACAATGCTAAGTGATTATAAATATTAGACCATTTTTACAGCAACAAATTTACAAATCTAGTATGCCAACATTTCAATTACATGAATGGTTTCAAATTGTAGAATTCACAGTCTTGGTCTCACTTTATTTAATTTAAACAGAAAACAAATATCAACCTTACAGACATCATCAGATCTACATGAGTAGATAAATAGTAAAGGCATTTCAGAATTTGTCCTCAAATTATTCATACACGAGGAAAAAAGTAAGATTAATATCTTACGAGGAGACGAGTTAGAGAACGTGTAGGCCATCAACTGACTTGATAAACAATACTGTATATGTGACACTTAGAGGATGGATAAGATGTTGACGCTGGTGGCTGCAGCCGTAACAGACTTAAAAAGGAAACAATTGCAAACACTAAGAGTAATTAATGTAAGGAAGTGTAGTCGAAAGAAGGTTTCATACATTAGTCAATTACATATAACAGTCTCTGTAGAAGGCTGATATAACAATGTAGTGGAATGTTTAACTTCTGAACTTAAATGAAAGTAAATTAATAAAGATGAAAATAAAAGATTAATTGAAAGTAGTAGTAGTAGCACACAAGACGCCCGATATCGCAACGTGCAATTGAAATATATGCAAAACAAAACAAAGGTGTTATGAAGAGATGGCTGCCTAAGGCGATTTAAGTAGCTGTCTCAGTGTTCGAGGAGTCCATCAGTCTTCAGGTATAAGTGTAGTAAGGCATATCGGCTGTGTGAGGCCGACGTCGTCGCCGGCAAACCACTAATACAACAAAGGAGGTTCACAGAAGGAACCTAACTGTGTCTAAATACCACCACGATGTAATTCGTCATAATAAGTCTTTAAAAATATCAAAATAGCCCCTGCGATGAAATTCACGTTCTTCGCAATCATTACCCAGATTAGAATAGTTTCAAGTCCTTTCATTGCATTAAGTTTCTGTTCGTAACGTACTATCTTTAAATAAGATTGGAAATCGGTAATAGAATGATGAGTGGCAACAAATTATTCACTATAATATACGAAGGACGTTTCATAATTAATGCACCCTCTTTTTTTCACTTACACGTTTATTAGTTTTTCTCAATATCTCTTTACAGTCCCTCAGTATAGTCTCCTTTCTTCTCTACGACTGAATCCCAACGTCTCGGAAGCTCTGTAATTCCATCCAGGGCACCATTTCTGTCCATGTGTCGATGACTGCGCTTCCAGAGAATGACAACAACGTCCTCATGTCCGAGCTACAGGGAAGATGCGGCAACACTTATCATTAGTTGTCGTGTAGTTTTTGGGCTACGGCATTGTCGTGGAGACTGAGTGGTCCAGCCTCGAACAACTGAGGTCAGATTTTGTCCATTTTTCTGTGCAGATTTTGGGTGAAGTGGGGATAATACACTGTTGTGACGCTTGTTCTACATGGGACCCTATCTGCCATGATGATTTCTTGGCGATCATAAGAAAAAATTATCATTTGCTTGAACTTTCAGTGAGCGCGTCGAATCTTTTTTGGACGTGAAGGATCTAAAGCTCTTAGTGGTCGCGTGGTTTGAAGTGCCATGTCACAAACTGCGCGGCCCCTCCCGCCGAGCCGGCCGAAATGGCCGTGCGGTTAAAGGCGCTGCAGTCTGGAACCGCAAGACCGCTACGGTCGCAGGTTCGAATCCTGCCTCGGGCATGGATGTTTGTGATGTCCTTAGGTTAGTTAGGTCTAACTAGTTCTAAGTTCTAGGGGACTAATGACCTCAGCAGTCGAGTCCCATAGTGCTCAGAGCCATTTGAACCATTTTGAACCTCCCGCCGAAGGTTCGAGTCCTCCCTCGGGCATTGGTATGTTTGTTGTTCTTAGCATCAGTTAGTTGAAGTAGTGTGTAAGTCTAGGGACCGATGACTTTAGAAGTTTGGTCTCTTAGGAATTCACACACATTTGAACATTTGATCTCCACTCATTGGACTGTGAGTTCAACTCCGCTTCAAGTCTCTAATCCACTTTTATCAATAGCGACAGTTCAACACAAGAATCCTTCACTTTCACGGTCGAATCGTGTTTGAGCAAGGTTGCAATATCCAGGCTTTTCTGCTTCTCTGCAGCAGTCAAAGAGCGTGGCACCCATCTCGCAGAAATTTCTCTCTTCTTCAAATCATTTGTCAAAATACGGATCGCCAATTTTATGTTAGAGAACACAACGAAGAAACAAAACCACGTGCTTCTTCCTCAAGCTCCCGACGACATCTAGCGTAATATTCATTGTTGTTGCAACAAACAGTCCACAGTAATACCAAACTGTACATTATTTATATGATGTCCCTAATACAGTCTTATTATATTTGCACTTATATTCCTATCACTCACTGCATGATAAATTTTCTGCTCGTTGCGCTGATGAATAGCTTGTGAGAACTACCACACTTCTGTTTATACACTCCTAAGCATGAATGTTTTTCATAATTATAACTTACTGGTCTCCTTCAAAGCTATCTTATTTGTTACGCATGGCTTAGCACTAACTAAAGACGCCAAAGGCGTTGGCTCCATGCGTAATTCGACATGTGACTACACACTGGTCTCCTTCTCGACCAGTCACCCGATGTATTTCAAGCGTGATTTTATCTATGGTGTGGCATTATAATACTGATGTGCCACCGAAAATTTTTTCTCAATACGTTTATTGTAAATATGGTCTACTTGTTTTATTCGGTAAGTCTTTAGATATCATCCGTTAATTGGATATATTGTATGTGCTCTAACCTGTGTAAATTTATTCTGAGTTAATGGCTCTAAGGAAAGTTAGGGAAAGCAGTAACCTTGGCAGAGGGTAATGACTTGTGTAGGACAATTGTCTCTGGTCGCGAGTGTGACGTCAGAACGCGGCACGCAGGAGACTTATGTCGCTGTGAGACGTGAGAGAGAGAATGCACGCCAAGTTGCGTGCAGTGTCGGGCCTAAGTGAGGCGCAATTGTTCCTAGCGAGGTGCCAAGAGCATGGCGACTGTGGGTAGATATAAAAAGCCCCCAATGATATCAAGATCGTGCCCTATGACTGGTCATTGCGAATCAAGTTGTGCCCGCAATATTTTATATGGAGCTATGGGAGTACTGTAGATGACAACGTTGCCACGACTTAATAACCGCGTAGAATTGTAAGTTTGTTTTATTTTCGTTCTCACTCGAAACATACTGAGGCATTACCCAGTGACATTCACAGTCAATTTTATTTCAGTAATATGTGATACACGTAAATACTGTAGGTACATGATATTGTCATTTTCCTCAGTCATTGTCACCTGCTTATGGTCCCATTCCGTTCCAGTCATTGTATACCCGAGTGTCGTTGTTTGAATAGCTTAAAGGAAAGTAATAAAAGACTATTGTTGCCAGTTTTGTTTGTTTGCTAAAAATATAATTAATGAAGTCTCAATAAGTTAACAATGTCGTTCAGTAATATTCAGAGACAATATCATTCTTGCTAATTGAGCGACGATGAAGTATGTGAAGCACCTTAGAATTAAAGTAGTTCTGGCAATTTCAGTTCAAAGAAAAGAATAAATTAAGTTAGTGTATTTCATATCTGGTGGCTATCGTAATAATGCTGATGTGGACTGCCGTGGTTCGTGTTTGGGCGTTTTCTGTCTATTTAAAGCCAACATTTGCTTATTCGTTCCAGTTTGCAATTCCATGAAAGTACGTAGCTTGTCATATTCAAGAATTTAGTGCAGGTAAATAAAAGTTAATCTGAGATTACGTAAATTACTGACGTAACAAAAGAACTGCCTTCAGCCAATCATTTACTTTTCAATAACGAGTTGAAATACCTTTTTCTAACGTAATATATATGACTATTAACGTTGTAAGACAAATACCTTCTTTATCCATTATTATTCAGTAACGTGTTGTTTCTTTTTCGGTTACTTCACATCTTTCCTGAGACCATTTCGCTTTAGCTTCCAGGTAGTCCTTATTTATTTTATTCCTAAGTGACTTACGTTGCTGTATTCCTGCCTTTTCGCAAGTATTTTGGTACTTCATTCTTTTCTCAGACAACTGAAGTGTTTCTTCAGTTAACCAACGTTTCTTCGCACTTGTCTTCCTGCCAATAAATACGATCAGCGTAAATGTATCTTCATACACTTTCTGAGATACATATACATACACTTGGCATCCTTATTTTTGTTTGGGACATTGTGTCCTAGAAATAAATTAAAAACAGCTTTAATAGTGAGATTTCGACAAAGTTTTGTCGGAAGATTTTCCTTGGTTATATGACAAATGCCGAAACTACTACATCCATCAGAAAAATTTTATTTTGAGAGCCCACTGCTCCGTGACCCATTTTCGGCTTCCATTAGGTTTGACGTCTGAGTGAAAATAACCGAGATCAAACCTTCCAAGCTGCCCAAAGACGGCAAACTGCAAGAAGAAAAATCACCTGAGAAGGAAAACAGACCAGTCATTTATTATTCGGATCTCCAGGGATGTGGAACGAACAAAGGTGCACATTAACCGAAACTGATACACTCCTGACAATTTAAGCGGTTCCGGTTATATAAAATAGCTGTTTTATCGCCTACCGGTAGCTTATTACTACTCTCCTGAATACACTGGAATTTTGAAAGAAAATAGTTGCCTGCTTCTTTAAAAACAGAGGCCTGTTAGCAAAACATTATTACAAATAGAGAGCTGAACAATGAACAGTGTTACTTGCCATGAAGTCAGAAAGTAGTTTAAACCCTTCGGTTCACATAATCAGTTGTAGAAGTGGCTTACGACGTAAGCTTCTAATTTTCGTTGAACTTGGAACTGATTGTCAGTTTCTTGTTGTGTGTTAGATGCACGAGTGATGAAGACCTTTGAACCAGGAAGAAAAGCTCTGTACCTTAGACAAAGAGGTTACATGTAAATGAAACTTAAAATATTTTGAAGAAAAATAGAGTCCTCAAACCGGTTGGAAACCAAGAAACGGGTTTTCCGTCAGAGGCCTGTTCACACATTGAAGACTGGTACTGGGTCCTAAAGATGAGTTGCAGGTCAGTTGTCACCTGGCCCGGTTTCACAACTCCAAGCTTGGAAAGTACCAATCCCTGAGAATACCATTTGGTCGAAGTGACACCTGTCAGCAGTAGTTCCGTCACACAGAATGTGAATGACGTTTTTTGCTGAGTTGCGGATGCTGCCTTCTGAAGTGTAATACGTTTATGGCTGTCGGGCTAAGTTCTCTTATGATGCGATACGCTCAGTCGAAAGAATCGGTTATTCTTAAATGGTTTACCTTAAGTGTTTTGCAGACGCAATCTTTTGGAAAATAACCCCAATATGGAAAAGGTACTCCACCAGGACAAGAACTGGGCCCCTCACATATGCTGTTCGTCATGTACCACACTCCTGACAGGCTTGTTTGAAGGGTCGCACCGCTTGTGTTTCCCCACGATCTGCAAGCAATCAACGGAGCTCAAAGAACAGTTATTTTTGTGTGAAAGTAATAGAAGGAATCACCTCGAAAGCAAGAAAACTGAAAGACAGCAAACTGATGTGTTTTCCGGTCCAACATTTAAAAAGAGATGTGAACAAAATTAGCTACACTTTTTTCTCAAGGGGATCGAAATAATATATTTTGTCACTTAAATTTCTTCTAGCAACAGGCTGAGCTTTTAGCTTAGAGATTAAACGGTTGGAATCTTCATCTTCGCGACATGAAAATGACTGTTTATCGTGACCGCCATGCTTTTGTTCTGCATATTTCTGCAAACAAGATGACATTTTCTTTATAAAGATATCGAGTCCGCTGTGAAGATTCTTGGCAGTAATTCCAATGTAAATGAGTGGCGATTTTCATAGACTGTAGCAAACTTAGTATGGAAGCAGTAGGGGAGAGTTCTGTACCTTGAGAATAACGTACCAAGGAACACATGATATTTCCTGGACAGTGTTTCAACATAGTGATAGATTTTAGAATTACATGAAGGAATGCGTGCTAGTCACCAAAATGACAGATTTCCCTCACTTTATACAGTTCTTGTTGCTGTAAAATATGAGGTTGTGTTTCGTACAGCATTTGTGAATATTTCGAGTTCTACATATTTAAATGCTATATAATATATTAAACCGATAAGGAAGATACTGTTAATTCTTCAGTTGCAGAGTTTTATGGTGAGCAAATCTCTGAATATTTTTAAAACTATTTATATAACGCTTGGACAGTTACTTCAAAGTTCGTGAACCATCTTGTATCTTGAAACGGAAGAATGTGTAGAACTCGAAATATACGCAAATGCTGCGCGGGCACAACCTCGTGTCTCGCAGCAACATAAACAGTAATCTGGTTATAGCTCTTTCTAGTGCGCATACCTTCATGCGATTCTTTAATCTGCTAGGAGATTGAACCAAGCCGGCTCGGTAGCTCAGCGTTTTCGGTCAGAGGATTAGCTGCTCTCCGTCATAAAAAAAACTGAGTGAATGTGTCGACAATAAACTTGAACGGGTGTCAAGAGACGTCGGCCCGAACAAAATGCAAAGAACAATATATAACCAAATAAGATTTTAAAAAGGGGTAGCGTCTTTCGTTAATGCTCAAAGTAGTCTCGGGCCCAGGTTCGAACCCCGGCACTGCTTAAATTTTGATTAAAAATCATCAGTAACTGTGGCCGAAGACTTCCGGCATAATAATTCACCTTCATTCTGCCAACGGCCTTGTCAAAGAGGCCGGAAGAACGGACAGAGCTTCAGCGCACTCTCTGCCCTTAAAGGCGGAAGAATCACCAATGGTCAACTGCATAAGGATGCAGAAGGCACTGCATTAAAAGATACATAATGTGGATCCACAGGACATGTGGCTTGTGATAGAAATGTGACATTGTGATCTACGTTGAGAAAAGATTCCAGACCAATCCCTACATTCGGATTTTCGGGAGAGGACTGCCAAAGGGGAGGTGGTCATGAGAAAAAGACTGAGTAATCAACGAAAGGAAAATGTTATGCGAGTTGGGAAATGGAATGTCAGGAGTTTGAACGTGATAAGGAAGCTAGAAAATCTGAGAACGAAATGCTAAGATCATCTAGATATCTAGATACAGTGATGGCCAGTGAAGTGAAAGGGAAAGATGACAAGGATTTCTGGTCAGATGAGTACAGGTTAATATCAAAAACAGCTGAAATTGGTATATCGGGAGTAGGATTCGTTATGGTTGGTTAATTTGAAGGAAGGGCCCAAACAGCGATTTCATTGGTCGCATCGGATTAGGGAAGGATGGGAAAGGAAGTCAGCCGTGCTGTTCGAAAGGAACCATCCCGGCATTTGCCTGGAGCGATTTAGGAAAATCACGGAAAACCTAAGTCTGGATGGCCGGACGCGGCTTTGAGCCGTCGTCATCCTGAATGCGAGTACAGTGTGCTAACCACTGCGCCACTCACTCGTCGATGCGTTATGAATAGAAAGGTAGGGCAGAAGTGGGTTACTATGAACTGTTAAGTAGTAGGGTTGTTATCAGAATCGACAGCAAACAAATACTGACAAGAATCACAAGAGGAGGAGGTATACTTGGAAAAGGCCTGGTGATACGGGAAGATTTCAGCGTGATTACATCATGGTCAGGCATAGACTCCGAAATCACACACTGGATTGTAAGCCATACACAAGAGCAGGTATAGACTCATATGACAATTTAGTAGTGATGTAGACTAGGTTGAAGCTTAAGAGAATAGTCAGTAAGAATGAATGCGCAAAGGATATCGATTACTAAGGTATGAAGAGAAAGGCTTGAAGTTCTCCAAGGCTATAGACAATGCAGTGAGGAATAACTCAGTAGGCAGTTCAGTTGAAGAAGAGTGGACGTGTGTAAATAGGGCAGTCACAGAAGTTCGAAAGAAAAACATAAATACAAATAATATAACTACGAAGAAATCATGGGTAAGAGAAGAAATTCTGCAGCTGATTTGGGAAAGAAGGAAATGTAAAAATGCTCAGGGAAATTCACGAATACAGAAATACAGGTGACTTAGGAATGAAATAAACACGAAGTACAGGGAAGCAAAGGCGAAATGGTTGCATGAAGAATGTGAAGAAATCGATAAACAAATGAGTATCGGAAGAACTGATTCAGCATATGGAAAAGCCAAAACACCTTCGGTCAAATTAAAAACAAGGATAGTAGCATCTCCAATGGAAATTCCATTGTTAAATACAGGGGTAGAAAGGGTACACTGGAGGCCTCTTTGAGGGGGAAGAATTGTCTGATGACGTGATATAAGAACAAACAGGAGTCGATATAGAAGAGATAGAGCCAGAAATTAAAAGAGAGTTCAGAGCCTTAAGATTACATAAGGCGGAAGGAATAGACAACATACCATCAGAATCTCTATAACCCTTGGGGGAAGTTCACGTTGGTGTGTAGAATATATGAGTATGGCAATCATTCTATACAGTGGGAAAATTGTTTCAGGATGACTTCTGTAAGTAAACACTGTTAATTTGCACATTTTTACGTTTAATGGATCCCGCGAAGTTTCCACGTCATAATAAACAAAATAATGGTCCGGCTACACAACGTTTCTCATGATGGAATTCCTCACAAATATTTTTGTGTAGCAATATGAGCAGCGATCAATTTTGCTACTTACACGAATCCCATTAATATCTGTAACAGAAGCTCAGTCGCTGTAAGAAATTATGTTTCTCTTACTTACCACCTGCTGTTCGATTACTTACGATTAACAAAACTACCAAAGACGTGTTTTGATCTACGGAAAATGTATGTGGCAAAAAGAGCAAAATGTAATATTTATATTGTGGAGACTACAAAAAATCAATAACTAAATGTTTTTATTGAAGTCCCTATCTCTCGAAGGGAAAAAAATAGAGAATGTTGAAGTATAAGAAAGCAGACAAATGGAAACTGTAATTTTTCAAAACGAAACCCTCAGTACTTTAATGAAGACAAAGGAGATAATACAAATAGTTACTAGCGAAAACATCTAAGAAGGAAAGAATCCAATTACGGAAAACGAAAAAATAAGCGATTAACTTTATTTCCTCCACTAACAGATCTATTATACCGAAACTAAAAATATTGTGTAATATCTCGTAAATCAGATCGCCGAGTGTGCGAGTCAGAATAATTCTTGAGCAGATGCACTCCTTCAAAGACGCTAAGCTCGTGAAATTTTAATCCTGGCACTCTTCATTTTTCCAAGGCTAATTTCACTGATGCACGATTTAATATGTGTCCAAGCTGAATAAAGCACGAAAATAATTGGTGAAAAAATAAAATGCATTGTCTTCATTTGCTGTTAAATACTTTAACACTCATTCTTTCTGTTCTTGACGGTTGAGAAATTAAGACCTGCAGTCTTCGGAATCAACTTTGAATGAATATAGATTTACAGCTTAAAACTTTAAAAATAATGATTTTATTTATTGATTTTCAATTGGACAAGCAACACGTGTGCGTACGATCACCACGTGTCACACGATATATCTCCAGTCACGTAACACAAAAAGGAAAATAATAATAAAAACATTGTTGGTATTCAATAAAAAGGAAGACTTTTGTGTCTAAAATTTCTACAGACAATATGAAATAGATTCAATATATTATAATCAACAACATCTGCATTTCACTGACTGATACAGTACTCTGTGTCATTGTAAATAAAACTTCATAAACAGTTACCGTTTGCTTTCTGCACTATACTCCGGATAGTTGATAAATCCAAATGCAAATTTGAGGTGAAGAGCACATTCACTAGGAATCTTGTGTCACTCGTCAAACAACGTGCACCTTGCACCATATTCTATGGTATAAGAGTTCTCCTCAAGCATACATCAGCAAATGCATCAACACTGAAATAGTTGTCTGGTTTACAGCTACTGTAATAACTTGTTAAATTTTTAATTAGGGTACAGCGTACAACAAATGAATTTAAATATGAAATACAGAATGACCTGTAGCTCATTAGTTATTCGATTGCTACATATTTCGTGTGCTAGATATCATATTTGCGACAACTAAACGTGATATGGATCTTTTCGGCAGGCTTACAAATAAAACACATTTCCTCTGTGAAAATGTCTTAACATTTGGTCGTTTACATGACTGGGATTTTAGTTTTATCGCAGTCTACAGTGAAATTTAATAAATGTACGCCATCCACTCACACGAATTATCTATTGATAAATTCACTAATGGAGTATAAGAAATTATCAAGAAAATTGGTTTAAACTTGTTTCAAAAATATTCTCATCGTCCACAAGGGAGAAATATGTTCATTATTGAACACTTGGCTCATTTATTTGCAAGAGTAAGGTAAACTAGTGAATAGCAGAGACCGTTTCTGTCTTACGTTTTTGGAAGGAAGTATTATTTTCCAATTGTGACTTGTTTTTCACAACAAACACAAAAAGAACAAATATGGATTCTGAGGCTGTTGTTAGTACGCTTATTTTTAAACACTTCCCCCCCCCCCCCTCCCCCCTTAAGACTCTAGGACAGGCACTAGACATTGTTTTTACAGGAAGTTCTGCGAAATGAATGCTTTGTGTATTATTGTGCAATTATGCTAGAAAATATATCCATACGACATAAACAGGAAGAAAGCTAAGTGGCCAGCATTATGAAGTTACTTCTTTGTTTACATTTCGTTTTGTAAAAAGTAAAATTAATCAAGTCACGGTGCAGTACCATACAATTTGATAACCTGAAAATATTTTAGACTGGTGAAGGAAATCGACTGCGCCTAATATAAGATAAATAACTCAAAATGTTTGTGACATTAGCACACCACATAAAACAAATCTCCGTGATTTTTGCAGAAAACCTTGTAGAAAGGGTAACGATAATTATGATTTATCTCTTAGGGAATTACATGTCGCTTCACGTATCTTTAATGTTTTAATACATTTATTAACCGCTTGTGATCTGATAATAATGAGTTTAAATACAGCTCACGCGACTTCTTAATCCTTTAGATGATCAGTGGTTTTTATTTGCTTGGATTCCTTTCACTTTCTGCGTACAAGTCAATGTTCACACAAAAGAATTAATTTGAAATGCTGCGATAACTCTGCAGTACATAAATGCGAAAACCTTGTTATTTCAGAAAATCTCTCTGAATGAGGAAGGGATAAGTTTCTTTCGTTGAACCCTCGCTAGTTTGACTAACACTGGTAACTGAAAAGAGATTTCAGTTACGAAGTCCTCAAGTGCTTCATCTTGTTGATGTTGTGCTCCATCTCTTCCTGTCTTGTGCCACTCTCGCCATCTCTGCGTAACTGCTACACTAACTGTTCTCTACGATCTGTTTTACATAGTCCAGTATTTGTCTGTATTTCCTCTAATTTGCTTCATTCATGTCCAAGCTAAATGCCCCCGGATATCATAGCAGAGGACTCATTAAAATTCCCCTACTCACGATAAAGTTTTGATGTTGACTAATCAGATGGCCTATTATTTCAGGAACTTCATTTCCTACTCTACCTACTCACTCAAATTATTTCATTCTTCTGTTGCAGCCACATTTGAAATGTTCCTAGCGGATTTATTTCCTAATAATTTGAAAATTATTCCAGAATTTCATGTCACTATCCAACACTAATGGAACTTTATTTGCCGAAGCGAGGAAGCTTCACCTGCACGTACAAATTTCCGGAGTTATGAAGGTTGTTTCACCTCTAATATTTATTTGTGATACTCATTTCAATGTTTAAATTGTCGCTATTCTCCTGGCTACTAGATTTATTCCCTCTTGTCTTAGATTCGTTTATTCTTAAGCCACAGTCTGTTGTTTAAGTACACCATTCAGTCTGTTTGGCAATTCTGAAGAGTTCTCTGAACATCTAACCTGAAGGGTTACGTCGTTCGTGTATTTTAGCAATGGTACGTATTTTCCTCACTGTTATCCCTATCCTGTGCTGATACGTATTGCCCTACGTTGAAAAACAATAGCGTAGAACTGCACCTATTCATCGGCTTGGATTTTACAGTGTGCAAACTTTCGTAAGCAGTTGTTTAAGAACGGTTCTGAAACAGTTTACAGGAATTTGCTTTGCCGTTCTTTTTCAACGTTTTCTATATTTTTGGGTTCCTCTCTATTTTACTGTAAATTTTTACATGTGTTAGCTGTACGGAATATCCATTAAATTGTACTGAAAACAGTTATGAAACAGTATTGCAGAGTTATAGAAAGTTTTAAGAGAAATACTGGATGTTACAGTTTCAGCTTCTTCAAAAACGGTTTATTTATCACATAACACGAGGTTGCCCACTTACTGTGGATCAGGTTTTCTATGCTGAACTAGGATTACATAACTAACACAAAGGCGATAGCTTTTACTAATGACTTAATCGTATCGACCAAAGCAAACACTTTCGTTGTTGCTGAGAAGCACTGCAACAGGGGAATGAAAAAATTCTTTGCTTGGGCCCAGAACTACCAAGGCCGATTTCATGACCAAAATTCGAAAGTAATTCTAATAAGTAAAGAGAAAAAGACAAAGCAACAATTTATGCACTTCTGAACAGTAACGTTTTGCAACAAGCTGAATGATTAAAATAGCTGGGTTAAATTATTAATTCTAAATTTATCTCTAATGAACACATATAATATGTGCATGAAAGTTGCGCATAACAAATTCATTCTTTATCTACATAGCCAACTCTCAGCTGGGGACTTGGTTAAGGAGGCATGAAAATAACTTATAAAGTCGCTGTACTACCAACACTGGCATATGTAGCTCCCATTTGGATTCAAGCAGTAATAAGAAAATATAACTGTATAAAGATTTGAAGAATTCAATTCTTGATCAATATTGAGATTGCTGTGGCTTACAGAACGACGTCTATACAAGCGTAGTGTATTTTATATATTAGGTCTACAACTTTGCTTCAGCCGTTTTGCAATAGACGGCAGTAGCAGCAAGTGGGGTTCAGGTAGTTGGTCATAGGTGTAATACAATAAACTTAGGCATCTGTAAACATAATGCCATATAAGTAGGTCTTAAAATCCAGGGAGAAGAAATAAAAACTTTGAGGTTCGCCGATGACATTCTAATTCTGTCAGAGACAGCAAAGGACTTCGAAGAGCAGTTGAACGGAATGGACAGAATCTTGAAAGGAGGATATAAGATGAACATCAACAAAAGCAAAACGAGGATAATAGGATGTAGTCGAATTAAGTCGGGTGATGCTGAAGGAATTAGATTAGGAAATGAGACACTTAAAGTAGTAAAGGAATTTTGCTATTTGGGGAGCAAAATAACTGATGATGGTCGAAGTAGAGAGGATATAAAATGCAGACTGGCAATGGCAAGGAAAGCGTTTCTGAAGAAGAGAAATTTGTTAACATCGAGTATAGATTTAAGTGTCAGGAAGTCATTTCTGAAAGTATTTGTATGGTGTGTAGCCATGTATGGAAGTGAAACATGGACGATAAATAGTTTGGACAAGAAGAGAATAGACGTTTTTGGAATGTGGTGCTACAGAAGAATGCTGAAGATTAGATGGGTAGATCACATAACTAATGAGGAAGTATTGAATAGGATTGGGGAGAAGAGAAGTTTGTGGCACAATTTGACTAGAAGAAGGGATCGGTTGGTAGGACATGTGTTGAGGCATCAAGGGATCACCAATTTAGTATTGGAGGGCAGTGTGGAGGGTAAAAATCGTAGAGGGAGACCAAGAGATGAATACACTTAGCAAATTCAGAAGGATGTAAGTTGCAGTAGGTACTGGGAGATGAAGAAGCTTGCCCAGGATAGGGTAGCATAGAGAGCTGCATCAAACCAGTCTCAGGACTGAAGACCACAACAACAACAACAATGCCATAAAATATTAGTTGGTTTGTGACTGCATCATAAGGTTATTCTCGATTAAGTACGTCAACATACGTAGCCATTTCTCGCCATTTGCGGGAAGATTTAATTTTCTGCTTTAACATGAAGAAATCTGCGGGTGTGGCTCTTAAAATACTGGGTAAGACCAATGGTGAGGGAACTATTAGTGGAAGAACGCGCAGAGAATGTTTTCAACGCCTTAAGAACGGCGATTTTGATGTCGAAGACAGGCATGGCGGAGGAATACAGAACGTTTTCGTAGTTACTGAAACAGATGAAGTTAGTCACAGGACCTCATTATCGAAAGCAATCGATGCGTTCGATCCCAGCACTGAAACACAAACGGCCACAATACAGCGATAGACACGTAAAGGTAATTTTGCAGCAGGTAAGTGCTAGACCCCATGTCGCAAAACCCATACATGGAAACGTTGAAATGAGAAGTCTTATTCCTCCCACCGTATTCTCCATATGTTGCTCTCTCTGAGTGCCATCTTTTTCGATCGGTGGCATACAGTCTGCCTGACCAGCACTTCCGGTCATATGAACAAGTGCAAAACTGAATCGATTCATGGATCACCACAAAAGGCGCCCAGTTCTTCAGCCACGAGATTCGTATGCTATCCGAAAGATGGGAGAATCTAGTGGCGAGCAATGGACAATCCTATGAATCTTCATTATTTTGTTGTAAGCTTTTCACAAAACGCCCCGAACTTCGAGAAAGAACGGCGGAAGCCAAGTTGTAGACATAGTATTATACCTTACACAAATAATTATTAATCTCCAGCCGGTGGCTAAAGAATTTAACTTTTTTAATAAAAAGATCAGGTGGTACATTCTACAGACACTCCTTTAGATTACAGACAGTGACCCCATCCGGCAAGTACAGTTACTCTAGGAGATAAATTACAAATTCAAGGACTATCGAATAGAGGTTTATACCGATGGGAGTTATTATGACCATGGAACAGGTCCAACTGTGGCAATGGCACACCTGCCTACGAGTTAAAGTGCACACTAAAGAATGTGTGCATCATTAACCAATCAGAACAGCTGGCAATCTTCAAAGTCTTAGAGAATCTAATTTCATTATTTTTGTTAGAAAGACAGTCAGCATATTACAGGTCCTTATAACAGCAATTATATAATCATTAATCATAACACAGTTCAATATCCATCTGCATTTCATCACATTTGTCATATAAAAAATATTGTGGTTCGCAAGTCACTAAAAACATTTACAACTTAGATACAGATTTCTTTTAAAACGACCTTTCGACACAATTATGAAAGTCTGCATAAGGAACATGTGTCAATTGACTTGACGTATATTAAACCCTCCCCGCAGTGTGTCACTTACGTACTAAAGCTCAACACAGATCGATGGTGGTAATCTTGCATCAATAGCAATCACATATAATCCTCCTTGTTTCGTACAACCCTAGTGCCACCAGTGCATTGCGTATTTAAAAACTAGCAAATGGTGGCTACCTTCAGAAGTTAAAATTAAAATTGAACATGAGATAGCCTTACATTACTTAAAGGACACAACATCTGCAATCAATAGAAGCCAAAATTAGTACTAATTTAACAAAGGACGAATTAGAAAGTCTCTTGGCATCCAAAATAAAAGCCTCACCTCTACTGTAGACAAGTACACTAACGTATACGTTTCAACAAGTCATGAGCTCATGCTAGTAGGCAACACTAAAGCAACGCAATGCATCACACAAACATGACGGGAAAGTAATATCTAAAAGAACAGCTCCATAGTAAACTATCATGACGTCTTGAAACAATGTCATTCACACGGCGATCAACCACGCTGTCTGCCGAACAATGCCACTCAGAAATTAATCAGTGACAGTGACTGCAATACATCACTCAGACACTAATGACCCATACTTTACGTATGGATCACACTGCTGTGGCAGTACACTGCAGTAAAGAGGAAAACAAACTAAATAGCCTCTACCAGAACAGAAGGGATGGTGTACCATGAAAAGCAGATAATGACTTCACTCCAGCGATTACCGGCGTGGCGGCTGCCGGTCTTCTTCCAGCCACAGCTGCGCATCATGCTTACACGACTTGCATTCACACTTATGAGAACGTGACAGGCCCGTACCTGCACAGGCACCACACTCCATACATGGCAGTGTGAAGTGGCAGGCAGACAGCCTTCACGCGTTGCCTGTAGTTCGGAGCCGCCGATGTTGCTCAGCGGTCGCACATCTGCGACTCCAGTTGACAGAGTGGTTGCTCCCCAAATCCACTCGAGCTGACAGCGTGTTCACTTCCTTATCCCCGGACAGACTCGGCGAGATTCCACACCAGCCTACAGTCCTTAACCCCACACTAGGAACATCTGGTTTTAAACGATCGTTACTAACACCAGCCTTTTAGACGATTGTAGACTTGTGTTAGTAACACCCATGAATTCTGCGGGTGTGATTTCAAACCAAAACTCTTCCAGTGTACACCTGTTCATCAACTTTTCCTCGCAAAGAAACGTAATTGTTAACAATATGTATTGAAAGCATGTTTTAGTCATCCATCAGTCGTACATATAAGAGTGTATACCTGCATGTTTCGAAAAACTACTTCAACAAACAGAAATTACATCTGTCGTTTTCATCAAAAAATTAATTCAACTCTCATGCTTATTATTCTCTTTGTAAGTAGGCTGTTTAGGTTTTCTTATTGGTAACGCCACGTAGCGCTCTTTATGAAAATCACTGGCTGTGCTGTGTGCAGTCTGTGGCTAGTTTGCATTGTTGTCTGCCATTGTAGTGTTGGGCTGTTGGCTGTTAACAGCGCGTAGCGTTGCGCAGTTGGAGGTGAGCCGCTAGCAGTGGTGGATGTGGGGAGAGAAATGGCAGAATTTTGAAATTTGTAAAACTGGATGTCATGAACTGCTAAATATATTACGACTTTTGATGACTATTAAGGTAAATACATTGTTTGTTCTCTATTAAAATCTTTCATTTGCTAACTATGCCTATCAGTAGTTAGTGCCTTCCGTAGTTTGAATCTTTTATTTAGCTGGCAGTAGCGGCGCTCGCTGTATTGCAGTAGTTCGAGTAACCAAGATTTTTGTGAGGTAAGTGATTTGTGAGACGTATAGGTTAATGTTAGTCAGGGCCATTCTTTTGTAGGGATTTTTGAAAGTCAGATTGCGTTGCGCTAAAAATATTGTGTGTCAGTAATTTTTCTAAGGGGACGTTTCATATGTCGACCCTTAGCCGAGGATACATCACTGGAATCTTCTGATTTTTCTTGTAGTTTGTGTAATTAGTGTAGCTTTTGTTTATTGCTACCACGTAATTATAGAGAGAATTTCCTTTGTAGTTGTAGTTTTTCATTGTTGTACAGTAAAACAGCTGTGGCATGCATGTAGATTTGCAGCAAGTATTTCGCAGCTGCGCTTGCAATTAACGAGATATTATTTTCAGTGCTACGTTAATATGTTCTCTTATTTTTGCTCTTCAAATTGTGCTTCTCTGTGTTATCGTGTGAAATATTGTGACAATAATGGCGTGTGACAAACGTAATACTAGGCTCCAAAGTAAACTGAGAAATGACAGTGAAGACGAAAGCAGTGTGTTAGCGCCACCGAGTAATGAATTAACTAATGTTCAAGGTAGTAATATGGTAATTGTGCATAGGTAAATGGAGCGGGCTGCAAACAATGGTGTAGACAGTGAAGCAATTAGTGAACAGGGAAGCATTCTCGATCGATCGGTCGGCAACAGCTAGCCTCAGGAATCCGAAATGACAGGACACAATCTTGCAAATACTGTAGATTCAGGTTTTGCGTCCTCACCGTTTTCTCAAATAAGTCAAGACACATTTTCTGCTTTTCCAACTGCGAATATTGCCGGTTCAAATGCATTGCCGAATACCACTGAGGAACATGTTTCAGACACCAGTGCATTGTTATTACGAATAATGCAATATATGGGACAAAAGCTTCAAAAGTTAGACCTAATGGAACAAAATCATCAAAAGTTAGACACAATGGAACAAAATCTTCAAAAGTTAGACACAATGGAACAAAATCAGAGACAAACACAGCAAAAGCTTCAAAAGTTAGACAAAATGGAACAAAATCAGAGACAAACACAGCAAAAGCTTCAAAAGTTGACACCACACTTGATCAAACACGTGAAGATTTAACTACTGAGTTACATAACATTGAATCGAAATGTCAAAAATTCTGTAATGACGTAAAAACACAGATTTGTGAGCATTTTCAACCTATTTTGTCGCGGCATGAAAATGCATTACTGAATCACGAAGCAGCCATAAAAGAACTGCAAACTATTGTTCATGGAAATCATGAGACCTTGCAAGCTAAAATTGACTCAGTTGCATCTACCGATTCAGTTACGCAACTTGCAAAAACTCAGGAAAACTTAAAGGACACAGTAGATACTCTGAAAATTGGTTCAGAAAGACACATGGAGGAAATTAGTTCATTATCAGAGAAAGTAGTTGAACTTTCGGATCACTTAAATAATTTATCTACGAAGGTAGATGATAATCTGAATGACACAAAACCGGTTGTCTTTAATGACACAGAAGAGTGCGAACAAATTAGGAAATTCAAACAAAATCAGAATCAAATTAATACACAACACAAAAGAGAAATCCGGGAAGTATAAGATCAGCTGACACAGGTAATACAGGAATTACGTATTTCAGAAGACACTCGCGCTCCAACACGGGAAGAGGGACTTAGAAATACGGAAAAACCGCAAAATGATAACACAGCGCATTTCGGAAATTGGCAAAGTGCACCGAATTTCGAAATGGAACCGCCGAAACGACGCAACAATGACCGACATGCGACTCCCCGACACGATGATTTTGACTATATGCTGTTCATTCCTACACGCAAATTCAAAACATTTAAGAATTCTGGCAACGAAATTCATCCACAAGCATGGCTTCATCAACTCTCTCATTGTCCCCCCCCCCCCAACTGGTCATTAGAGCACAGATTAGAATTTATGTGTGGCTATTTAGAGAATGGACCAGCTGTAAGAATGCAATCGGTCATTCACGATTGCCACAGTGAAGGAGAATTTTGTCATGCCTTCCTCTCAGCATATTGGTCTCAAGCTACACAAGACCGAGTAAAACATTGCATCATAATGATGAAACATTTCGAACAATCTGAATTTTCCAGTCTTGCGAAATATTTTGAAGACATGTTGCACAAGAATCAGTACCTGTCAAACCCATACAGCCCCTCAGAACTCATCCGCATTTGCTTAATCAAATTACGTGAACATTTACGACATATTATTTTGGCAGGACGTTGCAAAGACGACATTAAAGCTTTTCAGGGACTCTTACAAGAATTAGAAATTGACACAGACAGTTGCGGGATGCGAAAACAGGAAACAAATCTCTACAGGTCACATCCGTCAAAATTCCGTGACGACAGAAACAATAACTGGACACGACAAGTCTATTCTTACAACGCAAATCGTGAACAAAACAGACACCACCCGTATGACAACCACTGGCAGAGTAATAGTTACAGAGAAAGTTCGCATTTCAGTAGTAATGAATATGACAGAGACAATCATAGAAACAGACAATATGGTAACCAGAACTATTATTATCAGACGCAACAGTTCAGCGCGCAGTTACGATTCAGGGAGAAATTCTCCACCACGTGACCGACAAGAAAGAAACTGTGGAATCTACCGACATGACGACAGACGATATAATCATAACGACAGACCTGAATTTTATCAGAACTGGCAGGGTTCAAACAGAGCAGGGCACTCTCGACAAGGTGAATTTGTAGAAGTTAGATCTTCTAATCCTAATAAGGACGCGCGCCAACAAAGAGACAGACAATGACTCGCACAGCAGGCAGCCGCGTGCGCCGGCTGGCTCAGAGAAAAATAACATAGACGCTAACCTTGAGAAAAATTCCAGTATTCTTTACGGACGTATACCGCATGATAATTGCATTCAAGTTCAAACTCTGAGTACTAGGAAGAGTAAAGGTTTACACCACATTTCACATGTAAAACCGTTTATTGAAAGATAATCTACTTTTTAACTTTGTCTTTGCCATAAAACTTTTCAATTCACATTTCTAGTATGAATTGTCAGACTTAGAAGCTGTTACCATGCAACAATGTTTGAAGTTAAATATCCAATCAAGAACCAAGAGAACTTATTTAGATAGATATTACGAATGCATCTTTATAGTGAGCAGACGACACAGTGTTATTGTGTGTGTACATTCTTGCTTGTTAGTTGCACGATTACGTAATGACTATAAGGCTTACATACTCAGGACATATACTGGTACTGCTAATGAGATTTTAATGCAACATTTTGGTTTACTTGAAGATACATTCTGGATTTAAAGTACTTTCTGTGAGATACCAGATGACACAGTGGTTAGTTTATGTGACAGCTACACGATTATATCACGACGTTACTAATGTGTGACAATTTACAATGTTGCTTTTGCGGTGTATCTGTTTTATGTCTGCACAGTTTTTCTGAATTATTCTGGAAAGTAAAACATGTTTTAGTAGTAATTTTTGTGGTATAGCTACAAGGAGACAGCCTTTTCCGTAGCACAACAATACTTTACAGCACAGTACTTCCTTCATCACAACAATAAGCGTAATAACTAAGATATCTATACGCAAAGCATTTCACTTTTGTTTATCATGAGGTAAGTACATTGACTTCTGCAGAACTTAGCTTTCGGAGGACGATAACTACGACACTTCCACAGAGATTATCTTACAACAAGACGCACAGTTTAGCGCTACAGTACACGTATTTGAGTGATTAATTTTGTACTTAAAACATTTATTTTTAAAGATATTTGAACTACAATGATACAAAGGTTTTCCGTGATACATTTCATTCCATTGCTGTAATCTGTAACACCTGAGGGTATAATTACATTAATTATCAGGGGGGTACACGCTTACTTTGTGTACCATGTGTTTGGCAAGCACAAGGAGCCCTAGCTAATATGGTATTTGCTTATACAACTTTACACATCGGTACCATATTTCTCTAACACAGAATTACACAGCTATCTGATTATTTAACAGAGAAACAAACTTTTTTTTTACTACGTCAGTGACAGATATTTACCCAATTACACAGTTGGATAACTTCACACTCATGAAATTGTATTTTGTCTGTACTGTGTGAACCCTTTATATTTTTCGGAACCATTGTGATACTATGAGAGCTCTAAATGATGTATCTGGTATGGGATTATGATTTGAAAGTACGTTTGAGGTAGATGACACTATTGAAATGAGCAAAGAATTTTTTTTAGGTTTTGAAATTATTGGAGGAAGCTACGACGATTTTGAGAATTGACTGAGATGTTATGATATTATTACGACGACGATGTGTATTATTCTGTTGAGGTGTGTTTATGATCAATAAGAAGATGATACCGTATATGAGGAGCTTGATTATGCGATGTATTTCTTATGATGAAATATTGAAGTGTCGACGAATATGTTTATGTATAATAAGGTAAGGAATAATGAGTAGTGGTTAGGGACTCTGCTTTGTGGAAAAGGATGTTGGAAACCAAGAATCGTATTTTAGAATTATGAAATGTATGTAAATTCGTGAATGTATTACAATGCCGACGAAAATTTTTTGGGAGACTGTTATATCAATAGGATTTTGTTTCTACAGATTTATAACGCAAATTCTTGATCTGTGAAATTTTTATATGAAACTGCCACTGTAGCAGAAACAGCTGTCGTAAATATTTCAGTAAGAAAGGTAAGTGACCTTGACGTTATGCGTTTTGGGCGCCCAGTTGAGAGGTAGTGGTCTGACAAAATAAAGCCATTAGGCGGAGAAAAAAAAGAGGCCATTATCCTCGCTATTGACATTCCTTTGTAGAAAGCATCGCAAATACGACATGCTCATTACTTGGAAAGATACTTACATCTGCACACCTGATTATGACAAGCATCTTTCCACGAGAATTGAGAGAATTTCTACCAACTTATGAAATGCCACACGACTATTGAATGATATTTTTATGCTTTGTACATAGTTGCTTATTTCATCTGATATCTGTTTTCCAGCTGTGTTGCAGCATTGGTTTTATAAAATAAAATTAAATGCATTTGCTAATGTGAAAACTTTCTGTCAACAGATGTATTAAATAATAATTTTATTATCCACATTCTTCGAAAAAGGAGCACTTGGAAGGGAAAGAACAATAAGAAGGGATTAATAAGAGTAACTGTACACATGATTTTGTTTTCAAGTACTTGGTAATTTCTTTTGTAGAATAAATTGTGATGCATCACTCTAGTATTAAGATGTGACATAGGTATTAAACATGGCCATTTTAGTGTACTATTTTTTCTGCTTGAGCTTTGTCATGTTTAGATATAAGTTACTGCATTTGCTGCTGCTGTTTGCCAGGCATAGTGCTACTAAATTTCACTTTGTATTATTCTGTGAAGCTAGTTTTACTACTGATTTATTTTTCTTGTTGCTGCACAGTGGCTCATATTAGTTGTAATGTTGCATTTGCTTGGTAATTTAGATTTACTGTAGCTTGCTTTGCCAATTTCCATTTTTTTGTCATTGCTGTTTGTGTTAATTGTTTTGTGCTGCTGCATTGCCTCGTCCCTTAGTTTAGCATCTGAGCTCAGTAGATTTAAGTTAGCTTAAGATGGGGTAGGCTATATGTGAGAACGAGTTGTGATGAATTGGAAGAAATGCATTGAGAAGCTATAAGAACATGGTTTCGCCAAAAAAGTATTTTTGAAAGAGGATGTGAACAGAATACAGAAAGCATGCTTGGATAGGATTTTTTTGCTGGAAACAAATGTAGAAATAAGACGAAATATCTATGGAATGAAGTTTTGGGTTGGACTGCAGTACCAAATGTCACACTGAAAACGAACCCTGTCTTTCCTTTTGTATTATTCCGCCATGTGTTTATGTACCCCTGTGTATTTGTCTTTTTCCTGTCTTTAAGTGTTTAGCTAATAAGATTTATGTTGTAGAATTTTTCAAATAATATTTTATTTTCTTTGTAAAGATGTTTAGACATTATTTATTCTGTTCTATTTCAATGATCATGTGTGAAATCAATGTTTCGAAAACTATTCTCATTATTTTATATATTTACTTATGTCATAATTCCTGTATCACTGATGTACATGTTTATTTCTATTCTTTTGTAAAGCCTGTGTTACTACAATTGTTATCCATATTGTTATGTTCTTTAGTGATGTATTTTGTACCTTTGTTATTGTATTCTTATGTTATAAAATTGTGATTGACACCATTTCATCAAATTAAGTAACTTGTAAGTTACATTTCACTGCACATGTTTCTGTTGGTCATAGTATATGGACAATATGTGAGAAGTAGGACTGTTAGTGTTTATACGTGTGTTAATAATTCAGCAAGGGACTGGTTAACAGCATTGCTGGTTCTAAGGACACTTAAAAAAAAATTTTTTTGTGAGTGCACAAGTGGTAGTTTATGGACTTGCTATATTGTCCGCAAGACTCTTCGATGGTGATTGTGCACCTGCACAGTCGCAACAGATGGTTGCTGGCTGTCTCTACAAGGACTACAGTGGGTCTGCATCTTTGATGATCCACCAATACCATTATTTCTACAAGGACTGCAGTGGGTCTGCACCTCTGGAAGTCCGCCAATACCATAATCTCTACCAGGACTACAGTGGGTCTGCTCTGTGATGACCTACCTACCAGTATTCTTCAAAACTTCGAATGACTCTGCTGTGGGTTTGCTCTGTTGTGGCCCATTACCTGTCTGCATGTCAAGAGTCATCACTGTCTTTCCATTGGAAGGACAACACTAGTTCTTCAAGACTGCATGGAAATCCACTACTTCCATGTGCATTTTCTTTTACTGCGCAGACATTGAGAAAAACACTTCAATTTTACTGTGATGAACGAACAGGACTGTCTTTATGGACTGTGATAAAATTTTAGCTTTTGACCAACATTGTATCAATAAGTGTGCATTTGATTTATTTGTTATTGTAATTATGAAAAATTTTTTCAAATTGGTATTGGCCACTGCCCAAAACAATTTGTAAAATTTTTTGTTGGGAGCATGGGGGCTATGTAAGTAGGCTGTTTAGGTTTTCTTATTGGTAACGCCACGTAGCGCTCTGTATGAAAATCAATGGCTGTGCTGTGTGCAGTCTGTGGCTAGTTTGCATTGTTGTCTGCCATTGTAGTGTTGGGCTGTTGGCTGTTAACAGCGCGTAGCATTGCGCAGTTGGTGGTGAGCTGCCAGCAGTGGTGGATGTGGGGAGAGAAATGGCGGAATTTTGAAATTTGTAAGACTGGTTGTCATGAACTACTATATATATTATGGCTTTCGATGACTATTAAGGTAAATACATTGTTTGTTCTCTATTAAAATCTTTCATTTGCTAACTATGCCTATCAATAGTTAGTGCCTTCCGTAGTTTGACTCTTTTATTTAGCTGGCAGTAGTGGCGCCCGCTGTATTGCAAGAGTTCGAGTAACCAAGATTTTTGTGAGGTAAGTGATATGTGAAACGTATACGTTAATGTTAGTCAGGGCCATTCTTTTGTAGGGATTTTTGAAAGTCAGATTGCGTTGCGCTAAAAATATTGTGTGTCAGTTTAAGCACAGTCATGTATAAATTGTTCTAAGGGGACATTTCATCTTTAATTTAGCATCACATTACTCCTATAAAAGAGATCCATTACTAGGATGCTTGCAGTACACATGACTATTTATTATATGCTACCATGAGCCTTATTAGTTGCATGTTCAATCTCTTTAGTTTTGGTTTTTCAAAGCTAAACTGATAAAGTAATAAACTGAAAAAACTTATCTTAAAACTGTGCCTATTTACAATTCGAAGAATAATTAAGACAAGTAGAAATAGCAAAAAAGGAATACGAAAGGAGGAAACGTGAATGAAAAGAATTCCTTATACCAGGCAGTACACACTTTTTTAGTGTGCTCACCGCAAATTGCAGTTGAGCATTTGCTGCAACATTGGGCAGTAATTCTTTTCTTTTTATAGTGGCAAAAGCAGCATGTTTTCCGAGACATCTGAGTAATGCTGCCAGGTGATTTCTCAGAAAGGTTTTGGTCTACTTGAGCCCGTTCTCTGTAGCTTGAGACCATTCGCTATAGCTAGCCTCAATTCCTTGGGAATATTGCTAATAGTCAGCCTGTGTCTCAAGCAATCTTGCACAGGCAGAGAATGCAAGGCTGTGACAAACTCAAAAGGAGACATTGGTTTTTTGGGAATACTTGATTTTGTTCACTTCTTATCAAATCTGATGCACATATTACGTTCGAATCCACCAGTGTGATATTGACCACATTGTAATTAAAACGTAAAGGTCATCAATTTGTTTTCCCACTGCAACTTATTGCTCTGTACATCTGATCCAAGGTGTCTACCTCGCCTTTGGTTGCATTGTACGTCTTAATTATCTCTGGGTTTTTAGATGGTTTGTTGATTGACTTTTCTGGGTGCATCGTAGAAACAAGTACAGCCAGCTTATCTGGTTCTGTTTGTAGAATGCAGCTGTGATTTGATCTTGATACAAGAGAAACGAACTTCATGTTTCGCATTTTTTGTAATTCCGATTCAAAAAGTTGTGGGGTGATTCCCCTTTATTGTTTCATTGTTCCCAACATAGTTAGCTTTTTATCGAGCAGTGTGGCAGCGAGAGAGACGCTATCAAACCCATAATCCACCGTTATGTTACGATTCCTCAGCTGAACAGTACCAGTCAGGTTCTCAACACAATGATCTGAGGCCGGCATTCCACTTGGGACAGAACCTTTTCCACTGTAGGGTTCTGCATCAGTCGTATATGATCAGAACTGTTTTCAGCCAATATTTCCCTGGTTTATGTGGAATAAACATTTTGAATCCACAACTCCCTCTGAAAGGTACAAGCTGGTCATCGATACTTACATATGAGGTGCGTTTGTAATTTTCTCGGCAGTGTTTCAAAAATTCTTCATATCTTTCGGTGACTGGTGCGAGTTTTGTTTGTTCAACTCTCTCTGCACGATTAGACTTATATTCGAATCGTAGACATTCCGCAATAAAACTAAAGTGAACAACTGACATAGCAGCGCAGAATGATGTGCCAAAATATTTATTATTAAATGACATATAACCATTCAAATGATTACTCTTTAGAACAGAGAATCAGTAACCCAAACGAAGCTAGAAACTCTTCGAAGGTCGTATTTTTCAAACTGCACAATTTTTCATTTCTGTAGTTCACCCTGGCTCTCTCTATTTGTTCATTCGTATGAAGGACAACTTTGTCCATGATGGAACGTGAACAGAAAGAGCAAAACATTTCTTTGGGTCATAAGTGTAGTTGGTAATGGGTGTTGGGCCAAGCTTTATGTGAACAATGTTTCTGGGAGCAGTCCTATCCAAACGAGTCGTCGTCCATTTGCACCCGTTTTTCCCAAACAGCTATTCTTCGTCACAAGTGACGATTAGATCCGATGAGACGGAATGGGATTCCTCTGGTACTAATTGTGCTTAAACCTGAACTTCTTGGCCGATATCAGCTAGAACAAAGTCCTGATCCGAAGAGGTTGAGGTTGGGGTTCTTCCATCTGCTCCTTAGACTTAGTGTTTTTAGCTTTCTTTTTTTCTTTTTAAGAGCATTTTATTTTCTCTGCAGAGGGCGAAGCGTAGAATACAAAAATAGCATTTACTACTGCCTGTCCTGAACTGATGATTTCGTCTTCATCGCACAGATCGATCATCATCTTCAGTTTCATGTGAAACATCAGTATCACTATTGCCCTCTTCCTGATCACTGAGTTCTGCCAGTATTTGAGCGATTCTATCAACACCGTCACGATCAATTCGTCGGTCAAGAATTTCGTCCTCCTTTTCCAATGTTTTTTGGCTGTAAATTTTAAAAAAAATATCAGCGTTTGTATTCGTATTGTAGTGGGAAATCGATATGGTGTTTGTGGAAATGCAAAGCTTCAGGGATTTTTTTGTTTTTGGGAATGGAGGAGGGGGTGGGGGGATATTGTTATATTGTTTTACGTGGAATCTATAGTATATTTTAATTTTTCTTGAATAAATTCTCGGAAACATGTTGACAAACAGTACCAGTAGATGCAAAGTGATTTGGCAGAGACGGAACTAAGGCATACGAAGAGGAAAATATAATACTTTTTCCGAGTAATAAAGCCCAGTTACTACGCTGAACATGTACACAAAAGGATGGAAAAACTGGTATAATGCAAACAATATTGGCGAGATCGAGTAGAATGGTGAAGCAGCGCTTACGTGTACTTGTTGCTAACACTAGACAAAATGACAAGTACAAAATTACATCAGGTAGTAACCTACGCCTATATGTCGCGTAGACTGTCACGTACCGTTCGTCTGGGACTCTCAAGGGAGAGGCAACAACCATCGGGCACTACTGACAGACAGAGACTGAGTGGGGGAAGGATGATATGGGAGTGCCCTATACCTTTCCAAAACTGTGAACGTAGCCGACATTTTGACCGGTGTTACTCAGTGGAAGTTAAGCTTCCCAAACACGATCAAACAATTTCTCAAATTGTACTATCTTTGCTAAACATTAGACGATGTAAGGTGCTGTTTGACACGTTTGTCAAACAAAGACCGAGTTTGACGTGTTTCTCAGAAATTTTGATTGACAGAAAGCTTTTCTAGCTGGCGGACGTCGCTTGTGTCGATGACGCACCGTATAAGTTTAGTGAAAAATTGTTTTAGTGCAATTTATTTGACTGTATCGTGAGTTTCCACAACTATGGAAACTACGATCAAGGAATAAACAAAATATCACGGACAGTAACTGAAATGGTAGAGCCGGCCGGTGTGGCCGTGCGGTTAAAGGCGCTTCAGTCTGGAACCGCGTGACCGCTACGGTCGCAGGTTCGAATCCTGCCTCGGGCATGGATGTGTGTGATGTCCTTAGGTTAGTTAGGTTTAAGTAGTTCTAAGTTGTAGGGGACATATGACGACAGATGTTGAGTCCCATAGTGCTCAGAGCCATTTAAAATGGTAGAGGTATCACATCTCTGCGAGCCATACATACTGTACGATAGTGGTACCACGATAAATCAAAGGGGCCGTCAGCACCAGCCACAGAGGACCAAGAAATTCTGAAGATGACTTGTATATAAGCCGAAACCGGCCAATAAAGAATTATTAATGCTATCTCGACTGTTCATTTTAACGTAGATTTACTCCGAGTTGTTTCACGACACTCTAATGAACATTCTTCTCGGCACAGGATATATATTTTAATATACAATTATATATGTAATACATAAAGAGGAAACAGTGTTATCAAAAAGCTCTTGACTGGCTTACTTCAAATTTTCATATAATACTCTCCAGAACTTTCAGACTATTTAATTCATAACTATATATGTAACTTAAGTACGAAAAAAAAGTACTCCGTCTTCAGGCCACGGGTGGCCTACCAGGACCATCCGACCGCCGTGTCGTCCTCAGGGGAGGATGCGGATAGGAGGGGCGTGGGGTCAGCACACCGCTCTCCCGGCCGTTATGGTGGTATTCTTGACCGAAGCCGCTACTATTCTGTCGAGTAGCTCCTCAATTGGCATCACGAGTCTTAGTGCACCCCGAAAAATGGCAACTGCACATGGCGGCTGGATGGTCACCCATCCAAGTGTCGGCCACGCCCAACAGCGCGTAACTTCGGTGACCTTACGGGAACCGTTGTATCCACTGCGGCAAGGCCGTTGCTAAGTACGGAAAACGTAACCTAAAAGTCTCGAAAAGTTCTTGGCGGATTTACTACATATTTTGACAGAATACTAAAGTAATTTTTATGTTTACAATATATAAATATATATGCAATATACAAAGGGGAAAATTGTTATCAAAAACCTCGAAAAGTTCTTGACCAATTTACTTCATCATTTTACAAGAAACTCTAATGAGCAGTCGGGCAGACATAGGCACATACTTTTAATGTGTACAATGTCTAAATATTTGTACATGTATAATATATTATAATAGGAGAACGTTGTTATCAAATATGCAGAAAAGTTTTTGACCGATTTACTTCAAATTTTTACACAATAGTCTGATGAACATACAGACAGAATAGGCTACAAAAATTTTAACACATAACTGTATAAGTAATATATGAAAGGGAAACATTACCATAAATCTCAATAAGGTCTTGTCTCATTTGTCCTGCAAATTTTGAACGGTACTCTGATAAACAATCAGACGGAAATAGGACACATGTTTTAAGCTGTTTCGAAAAATCTCGAAAGTTGTTCACTAATTTAGTTCAGATTCTTACAGGCTACTCCAATCAACATTCGGATTGCTGGAGGCTTTATATTTTTAATATATACAATATATAAATATATTGTAAAACCTAAAGAGGAAACGTTGTTGCCAAAATTCTCGAAAAGTTGTTGAGTGATTTACTTTAAACTTTTGTACAATTCTCTAGCAGACATTCGGGCTGACATGGGCTAGAGAATATTTAAACAACAGTTTACAGTTTGTCTGTTAAAACTGTTTCTGAGAAAGAAAATCCTGTGCTGTGCTCTACTGTGAAAATGTGCGATTTTGTTTTCGTTCTCGCAGTCAGACAAACTGTTTCTCCCATACATACTCATTCTCAGCACATATATTTTTAAATTGTATATCCATAAATGTGTAATTTTTTTCTTTTTCCTCGCAATCGGTTTTGACAGAAAAGTTGTGTATGTGGCTCACCGGCTTATGAGTAGGATAGCATTATGGAATACTAATTTGCATTAACAGTAAATGAGGCTCGCCGGCCGGTGTGGCATTGAGGTTCTAGGCGCTTCAGTCTGGAACCGCGTGACCGCTACGGTCGCAGGTTCGAATCCTGCCTCGGGTATGGGTGTGTGTGATGTACTTAGTTTAGTTAGGTTTAAGTAGTTCTAAGTTCTAGGGGACTGATGACCTTGTAAGTTAAGTCTCATAGTGCTCAGAGCTTTCTTAACCCTTTTTTAAAATGAGGCTCAAGGTCAGAGCGAGGGAGGAGGGAAGAGGAGATGAACAGAGAGAGGGGGAGGAGGAGGAGATGGAGAAAGACGAGGACAACAAGATATAGAGAGATTGCAGAGGAGGTGATGGACAGAGAGAGGGGGGGGGGGGGGTGGGGGGGGGAGGAGAAGGGGATAGACCAAGGATGGTGAGGGGGAAATGGATAGAGAGAGGGGCGAGAAGGAGATTAGGGTGTGTATCAATTTCCATACACATATAGCAATTGCAAAGCATTACTGGATCCACTAGTAGATACCCGAGAACATAATTAGTCAATCGTAATCTTCATCAGTATTATGTCATTTTCTCCTATAGCAGTTCAAGTCTGTATGCTGCCTGTTTAAGTAATGTGATTTTACTCGAGTTCCTTTTTTACGACAGTTACAATTACATTACAGAAGCTTGGCTTATTGCAAACTCGACAGAATAATAACAATAATTTACAGCGAGACAGGCAATTTATAGTGAGTGATTGAATCTTAGTGCGAAAGCAGATTTCTAATTAAAACTTCTCCAGTCTTCGACATCTGATATGCTTCTTCTTCTTTCAGGTATTCAACTGTCTTCCTAGACTCCAGCACCCACAGAAAAGAGAGAGAGAGAGAGAGAGAGAGAGAGAGAGAGAGCAGTGAAGAAAACAAGGAAAAAAGGCCTAGTTCGTTGGAGGGAAAAACGCGTAATTTGTTTTGCGCCGTTTATTTTCATTTTTGTCACTTGGTACTCGCACGTTCCGCAGCAAACGAACCGGTAGTCTCCTGGCGCCGGCCACGGCCTGCTCTCGCAGGCAAAGCGGGCGCACTTTGTAAATCTAAAAAGCGGGCACGCCTTGTTTAAATGTACAGACAAGTGCGCGAGCCGGTATTTACTCGTACAGGACCTACGGTTTTACTTGTTATTCTTTTTGTTACCTCGTAGGCTAGCGTTGGCCAAACGAGCTCTACCCTTCCCCCAACCTTAACCTTTTTTTTTGGGAGGAACGAGAGTCTCTCTCTCTCTCTCTCTCTCTGCCCAAGCGGCTCAAGCGCCAGTATTCCTGCCTGGCGCACCTGTACTTGTCTGGTGGTCGAAAGGGGTGAGCACTGGACGGCTTCAGAACCATGACTGTGTGTGTGTGTGTGTGTGTGTGTGTGTGTGTGTGTGTGTGGGTGGGTTCAGTGGTGCGTGGAACACGGGCGGCCGCTTGCGTTGTTTGTGTACGCGCGGTGTTGCCGCCTGAAGTGTAGGAATTTAATCTAAATGTCATTTGAACAACATTAGGAGCAGGTAGGGCGTAATCCGCGCCTAAGCCGCGCCACTAGCTTTGCAGTGTTGACACAGCGGCGGCGGCGCGCGCTGGAGAGCGCCCGCCTGCCCGGCCCACCAGCGCAGCGCAGCGTTTTGTTTATTGTTTGCGAGCGCCGTGCAGAGCGGTGCTGCCCTGCGCCCAGGGCCACGCAGAATTTCACGTCCAACTACTCCCGAGCGCGGCGAGCCCGTGCTTATTTAGTTACGCGGAGGGCAGCACTTGCTCGCACAGCCCGTGACTTGGCGAGGCCGCAGGGTGGGAGGGGGGGGGGGGGGCAGTTTGCGTTTTGAGAAGGAGCAGCACTGCCCGCTAACAGTTAAACCTGAACAGGTGCGCGCGGTAGCACACGTTGGACGGACTGCCTGCTTGTAAGGTGTGAAGTAACAACTAGTTTCCAATGCATAACAGCACAATTTTCGTGTCCTCAGGCTGAGCATCTTCAATTTCACACATACACTACTGGCCATTAAAATTGCTACACCAAGAAGAGATGCAGATGATAAACGGGTATTCATTGGACAAATATATTATACTAGAAGTGACATGTGATCACATTTTCACGCAATTTGGGTGCATAGATCCTGAGAAATCAGTACCCAGAACAACCACCTCTGGCCGTAATAACGGCCTTCATATGACTGGCCATTGAGTCAAACAGAGCTTGGATGGCGTGTACAGGTACAGCTGCCCATGCAGCTTCAACTCGATACCACAGTTCATCAACAGTAGTGACCGGCGTATTGTGACGAGCCAGTTGCTCGGTCACCATTGACCAGACGTTTTCAATTGGTGAGAGATCTGGAGAATGTGCTGGCCAGGGCCGCAGTCGAACATTTGCTGTATCCAGAAAGGCCCGTACAGGACGTGCAACATGCGGTCGTGCATTATCCTGCTGAAATGTAGGGTTTCGCAGGAATCGAATGAAAGGTAGAGCCACGGGTCGTAACACATCTGAAATATAACGTCCACTGTTCAAAGTGCCGTCAATGCGAACAAGCGGTGACCGACACATGTAACCAGTCGCATCCCATACCATCACGCTGGGTGATACGTCGGTATGGCGATGACGAATACACGCTTCCAATGTCGTTCACCGCCGTGTCGCCAAATACGAATGCGACCATCATGATGCTGTAAACAGAACCTGGATTCATCCGAAAAAATTACGTTTTGCCATTCGTGCACGCAGGTTCGTCGTTGAGTTCACCATCGCAGGCGCTCCTGTCTGTGATGCAGCGTCAAGGGTAACCGCAGCCATGGTCTCCGAGCTAATATTCCATGCTGCTGCAAACGTCGGCAGATGGTTGTTGTCTTGCAAACGTCCCCATCTGCTGACTCAGGGATCGAGACGTGGCTGCAAGATCCGTTACAGCCATGCGGATAAGATGCCTGTCATCTCTACTGCTAGTGATACGAGGCCGTTGGGATCCAGCACGGAGTTCCGTATTACCCTCTGGAACCCACCGATTCCATATTCTGCTAACAGTCACAGCAGCAGTGTCGCGATACGATAAACCGCAATCGCGATAGGCTACAATCCGACCTTTATCAAAGTCGGAAACATGATGGCAAGCATTTCTTCTCCTTACGCGAGGCATCACAACAACGTTTCACCAGGCAACGCCGGTCAACTGCTGTTTGTGTATGAGAAATCGGTTGGAAACTTTCCTCATGTCAGCACGTTGTTGGTGTCGGCACCGGCGCCAACTTTGTGTGAATGCTCTGAATAGCTAATCATTTGCATATCACAGCATCTTCTTCCTGTTGGTTAAATTTCGCGTCTGTAGCACGTCATATTCGTGGTGTAGCAATTTTAATGCCCAGTGGTGTAATATCATTCTCTTTGGTTTGGTTTGGAACAAAAAGGTTTGTATGTTTGGAAGATGAGATGCTTTTATGTGCTTCTAGATCAAATACACACAAAAATAGCTCTACAATTGTCAATAACCATTTAGATTAATACGACGCTATTTTAACCCTTATGATACTTGTACGACTAACTTTTATTAGGAACTAATATGTACGTTCCAGCAGTGAAAATTAAACATTCTGCCTTGTCATCGTTTTATTCCACTTTTGAATGATTTGAATTTCCCCATAAGCAACTAAAAACTGACTTCGGCATTTTGTATTTAAGTTCACAACTTAATTTGATGCAAAAGACACACCACCATATCAAATAGATAATACGAGTTTAAACTCAACCTCCAAGACTAGCAGAAGCAACACTATAGAACATAATGCAGAAGACAAAACATACCTATTGAATATAAAGCAGGCAACTTCCTCAAGATGTCGCCAACGACACAAAAATAAACTTACCAGATCAATGATAGATTTATTTATCAAAAGTATTATACTTGAATTTATTTACGATTAATTACAGCGACGTCTGACTTCCTTTCGGAGCTCAAAAAAGAAGTCGTTTTTAGATTTTTTGTGGAATCCGCCCAACAATATTATCTTGCCTCAAAAAGAGCACGGGAAAAAGAGGAAGTATCGTAACCCCACTACGTTATTCGTTTCAATGCGTGCCCCCTTGTATAGTGGACATCGTCCTGCTAGTAATTTAACCTTTAGTGCTTGCTCAGAGTGCTATGGACACATTAAACACCACTCGTATTATTCGCTTAAATTTTCATATTTGTCTAAAACTCCTGTTAGCTTTCTATGATACAGTAGTGCAAATAATCAATACACTACGCCTCGGTTATCATTGTTGTTCAGTTGCCAACGACATACGCTTGAGTATTCATTACACCCCCGATTCAGTACTAATGTAAAAATATCAGACACATAAGAGAAGGACTTGCGCCCTGAGTGTCCCGTACAAACTCAGTTACACACATAGATAATAAATAATAATAATAAAAATAATAATAATAATACTTTCCTGTGACTGAACGACCTGCTGTAAGTCTTTCTGCTGGATGCCACTTCGGCGTGGTCCCTAACCGATGAAAGGGAACCTTCTCGAATAATGAGTAGTCTCAAACTCGTGTTGGTTCTGGTGACTCCTCACATTGAGGCAAGGCCCCAATATTCCCCTCACCGTACCGCTACTTCAGATGGTTCAAACGGCTCTGAGCACTATGGGACATAACATCTAAGGCCATCAGTCCCCTAGAACCTAGAACCACTTAAACCTAACTAACCTAAGGACATCACACACATCCATACCCGAGGCAGTATTCGAACCTACGACTGTAGCAGTGTCGCGGTTCCGGACTGAAGCGCCTAGAACCGCTCGGTCACCGCGGCCGGCTGTACCGCTACTCAGCCTATGGGGCGTAGAAAGTGGGTGATACGAGAATCAACAGAAGTGGAAGGCTTTTTACTCATTTGTGTATTTTTTCTTTAATACCTACTGTTCTTATGAAGTAACGTTGACTAGACGTCACCTACACAAAACACCAGAAGACTGGGTAAAAAGAATAAGGCCCATTTAGGGCGCGCTCTCCCGCCCGCGGTGGTCGGCGGGGTAGAATCGATCATAGGCGGGTGAAACTCAGACACCGCCTGATGGGTAAGTGGCCTCTGTTCCTAGCACTTCCTAAGTGGAGGTCTAACAAAGAATCCACGAAGATAGTTGGCAACTATATCCTACAATACTCATACGACTTACCTTTATCAGAAACTGCTACGTATATTCCAGCAAGGCAAATAATAACATTCTGCTTCGCGTTCGTTTCTTCCTCTTTTGAACGATTTGTATTTTCGATTTTTTTGGATTCCGTGGCATCCGTCCGTCCTCGAACGAACATGATGTTGCATTCGTGGTTCAGAGTCTGCAACGTCTGCTGTGGCTGAAAAGTGCCACTCCAGAGCGGCAGTCCCTACACCATTTTGGGCACTTGAACCATGAGTGTCTTAGAAGAGAAGCAGCTCTCCCTTTTCGTCTTGTACTCTTCCTTGGTCTTGTGTGCGTTCGTCCTTTGCAACCTTTACTCCTTTTCGTACAATTAGCCGCCACTTGACATAGTTGTCAGCAGTACTTTCCCAGTAACTTGGATTAACAATGGCCTTGGTCAGGATTCTCCTACGAACATCCTTGAAGCGAAGGTACGCTCTTCTCACTGGATTCACACCCTCCTGAAGCTCTCCATAGAGCAGTTTTTTCCGGTATTAGCCCAAGATCCATGTGCCTAGCATGTCCCAGCCAACTTAGACGTTGTTGGCTCAGGAGTTCATCAGACTTGGTTGTGCTTGCGACCTGTTTTCTTCGGTGTTGGGTGATGATGTTTGGTTTGTGGGGCACCAACTGCGCGGTCATCAGCGCCCATACAAAGTCCCAGTTTTTACACAGTCCAATTTTTTACACAAGCCAATCTAGCGACTCTCACGAAAGATGATGATGATGATGATGATGATGATGATGGTAATGAAATGATGAGGACAACGCAAACACCCAGTCCCCGAGCAGAGAAAATTCAAAACCTGGCCGGGAATCGAACCTGGGCCCCTTGATCCAGAGGCAGCAAAGCTAGCTACTAGTCCACCAGCTGCGGACTTGGTGTTGGGTACTCTATCTCTCCAAGAGATCTGAAAGGTGCTCTGGAGACAGCAGAGATGAAAACTGTTCACTCGAGTTTCGTTCTGAGCATGTCTCACAGCTATACAGAAAGGTACTGATAGCATAAGAGTTGTTGCATAGTTTTTATTCTGAGCATTCCGTTGTTCCATACCCTATATTTCAATCTAATCATTACAGATGGTGCTTTTATGATTCTGTTAGTAGCCTCAGTGTCCACAGGGAAGTCGTCACAAATTGTAGATCCCAAGCAAGTAAAGTCGTCAACTGCCAGGAGACAATTGCCATCAATGTTGATCGATGGAAGGTTACTTGTGGCCTGCGTCATGATCTTAGTCTTTTGGAAGCCGATCGTAACACCAAATTTTTCGCAACATCTCATTATCTGTTAATTATACACTGCAGCTCTACCAGAGCTACATCCTGTAAATACACAGAAGAGCCAAAGAAACTGGTACACCTGCCTAATATCATTTGGGGCCCCAGCGAGCACGCAGAAGTGCCGCAACACGACGTGGCATGGAATCGAGCAATGTCTGACGTACTGCTGGAGGGAATTCACACCATGAATCCTGCAGGGCTGCGCATAAATCTGTAAGAGTACCAGGGGTTCGAGATCTCTTCTGAACAGCACGTTGCAAGACATCCTGGATATGCACAATAATGTTCATGCCTGGAGAGTTTGGTGGCCAGCGGAAGTGTTTAAACTCAGAAGAATGTTCCTGGAGCCACTCTGTAGCAATTATGGACGTGTTGCGTGTGACACTGTCCTGCTGGAATTGCCCAAGTCCGTCAGAATGCACAATGGACATGAATGGATGCAGGTGATCAGACAGGATGCTTTCGTCGTGTTACGCGTCAGAGGCGTATATAGACGTATCACGGATCCCATATCACTCCAACCCTCACACGCCCCACCAGCTTCAACAGTCCCATGCTGACATACATGTCCATGGCTTCGTGAGGTTGTCTCCATACCCGTCCACGTCCATCCGCTCGATACAATTTGAGACGAGACTCGTCCGACCAGTAATATGATTTCCAGTCATCAACAGTCCAATGTCGGTTTTGACGGCCCCAGGCGCGGCGTAAACCTCTGCCTCATGCAGTCATCATGGGTACACGAGATGGCCTTCTGCTCCGAAACCCCATATCTATGATGTTTCTTTGTATGGTTCGCACGCTGACACTTGTTGATGGCCCAGCATTGAAATCCGCAGCAATTTGCGTAAGGGTTGCACTTCCGTCACACTGAACAATTCTCCTCAGTTATCGTTGGTCCCATTCCTGCAGGATGATTTTCTGGCCGCAGCGATGTCGGAGATTTGATGTTTTACCGGATTCCTAATATTCAAGGTAGGCTCGTGAAATGGACGTACTGGAAAAACCCCACTCCAACGCTACCTCGGAGATGCTACGTACCATCGTTCGTGCGCCGACTATAACACCACGTTCAAACTCATCTTGATGTTGTCTTATATAGGCGTTGCCGACCGCAGCGCCGTATTCTGACTGTTTACATATCTCAGTATTTGAATACACATGACTGTACCAGTTCCTTTGGCGCTTCAGTGTATGGCTCAGGAGTAGCAATTGTATTTACTTTGATCTTGACCTTGAGGCGGACAATGTTAAAAAAAACCATCAGACTTATTTCGTAAATATACTCCCTCTTCACAGTCTTCGAACGTGAATCTCAGCAGAAGGAAAAGGAAGAGTAGTAGCTAACATCCCCCCCCCCCCCCCCCCCGCTTTTCACCTCTATTAACAGGCAATGCTTCCGACGTTTTCCTGTTGAAGCGCATTGTTGCTTGCGTTTTCTCATGGCAAGAGACAGTTGTCTGTAGTAGTTTAGATGGGCATTCAGTCTTCTGCAGCAACCTGAATAGCATATTTCTCCTCACTAAATAAATGCTTTAACAAGGTCAACAAAAGCAATATAAAGAGGCTCGAACTCAGGAGCTATTGCCATTTGTGGGCAAGTGCTCTTCCAGCTGAGCTACCCAAGCACGACTCACTGCCTCTCTTCACAGCTTTACTTCCGCCAGTACCTCGTCTCCTACCTTCCGAGATCGAGTCTCGGTCCGGCACACGGTTTTAATCTGCCAGGAAGTTTCAAAAACAACTTTAATCTCGACCTCCAAGCCTAACAAAGCAGCATCAAAGGATACAATGCGGAAGATACAACATACCGGTAGAATACAGCATAGACAATTTCCTAATGACGCCGTCAAAGACGCAAGAATTAACTCACCGAATCAAACATAGCTTTTCTTGTCAACAGTATTACAGTTTCTTTTATTCATGGTTAATAATTGCAACGACTAATATCCTTTTTTCAATACTCGTATTTTTTCCCTTAGAGTGCAACAAAATGACATTTTGTAAATTCTTATGAAATCCCTCAAAACACATTTTCTTGCCTCAAAAAAAGCAATCCTACTCAGTCATACGCTTCATTGTGTGTCCTCTTGTGTTGTGGACCATCATCCTGCCCATAATTTACCCTTTAGTGATAGCTCGGGGTGCTATGTAAACTCCACAAATTAAAAACCGCTCTTATTATTAGTTTATATTTTCATATTTATCTAAAAATCCTATTAGTTTTTGTGTTACAGCTATGTAAATAACCAAATGACAATATACTACATTTCAATTATCACTGTTGTTCAGTTGCCAAAACATACGCGGGGGGTGTTCAGGACATGCCGACGCAGCCGTAATGTACAAAGACCGGACACGGGTGAGTAGCATTCGCGCTCCGTACAAACTTAATTATCTATGCAGATAATAATAATAGTAATAATTTCGTGTGGCTCAGAGGCCTGCCGCTGTGAGTGTTTCTATTTGACGTCACTTCGGCGACTATCTGTTTCCTAACCGGGGAAAGGGGAACTACAGTTTAACGAGGAATCCGACCCACGTGCTGTTTCTGGTGACGCCTCACATCGTTGAGAGGAGACACATGCATTAAAACGGAGACTGACAAATCCGTGGCCCGACTGGTATTCCATCCCGCAACATCTCTTGTCGAGACATGCGCATTACCGCTAAACCACCAGAACCCCCCACCCGTATCACAGCAGATAGTTCATCCAAAGGGTTTGTTGAGTGAGTTTGCGAGACGTGTATGGCGTTATCTTTTGAATGCATTGACTCAGAAGCTTCGATTATTTACATCGCCAAGGGACCGTAGATCTTAATATTTTACATCACAAATCAACAATTTTCGGATTTGTTCATTTACTTGGATTGTGAAATCTTGTCTCTAGCCAATTTTATGAATCTAGACCTGCGGGAAGTACCTATAGGTTTTGAAGAGTGAAAAAAGTTCAAATGGCTCTGGGTTTTATGGGACATAACATCTGAGGTCATCAGTACCCTAGAACTTAGAACTACTTAAACGTAACTAACCTAAGGACATCACACACATCCATGCCCGAGGCAGGGTTCGAACCTGCGACGGTAGCAGTCGCGCGATTCAGGTCTGAAACACCTAGAACCGCTCGGCCACAAGGGTCGGTTTGATGAGTGAATTTGCTAGTGTCGAAATATGTTACATAAATGGCCGTATCTTTTGACTGCATTGAATTAGAAGCTTAAGTTTTCCACAATGCCAACAGACCTCAGACCTTTGTAAGTGACATAAATTTAACTTTGTACCTCCACCAGTTCCTGAGAATAAGACATGTCAGCTGCGGACGCACGGACATACAGACAGACGGGCGCCAAAGTGATCGTTTTAGGGTTTCGTTTTTCCGATTAAGGTACGGAACCTTAACAAAAGGCAAAATAATACAAAGTATCAGTTCTTTTTAAATTTCACAGCTTTTCATTCACTTCGCATTTTATGATATATTAGATTAACCCACTGTTGTCTAACTCTGTTATTCTAACTGTTCCCAGGTGAAGTAAAAGCCTTAGATTAATTTTGTTTTCTCGTGTTTCTAGCACTGGAAGACGAATCTTGAGGCATAGAATTATACCTTGGACCAGGGCCTTGTGGCCGTGAAACAAACATCAGCAATCGTTTGCTTTCTGCCACTGCGTGGTAACAACTCAATGAACGATATTTGTACCTATGGAGAAAAAGAAAGACAAATGCAGAGATTACTTGAAGTAGTTGAAGCAGAAGAAATATATGATAAATCACATTCAGACTCATCAGGTGAGTGCGTAGAACTGGAACATAAAACTGATAAAGAGCCGAATGGTGACGATAATGAAATACGTTTTGCAAATAAGTTCTACTTGGGAAAAGGTTAATCAACGGAATGGATGAAGAACCCTCTACCAAGAATTGTACGGAAAGGCCTCAAAATACTATTATTCGTCTACCAGCTGTAAGAGTCAGCATTGCGGAATGGATCTAAGAGCGTTTTCTTTTGTTTTTTGATGAAGTTATGCTCGAAAAAGTACGTGTATATAAGAAGCATTTTGCCAGGAAATTAACCGCCAAAGAGAGAGATGTGTCTTACATAAGCCTTTTTTGTATTAATTATTTTGACAGATTTTTACCGCTCTGGACATAGGACATAAAGAACCTGTGGGATACAAATGGTTTTGGAACGGAGGTATTTCACTCGACGATAAGCTAATAACGGTTTCTGCTCCTGTTCATATGAAAATGGTTTCCTGGCATTCAAACAAGGAAACAGAGAAAGAAAGTAGCTTGCACCTATCTGGGAAATATTTGAACTGTTCCAAGCGAACTGTAACAAAAACTACGTGATATCTGACTATAATACAGTTGATGCACAGTTCGTAGGCGTGGGAGGAAAGTGTGGTTTTTTTCCAGTATATGCTTCCAACAAGAGAGCCATCGAAGAATGGTCGGAAAATTCTAACGCTGTATAATTCCAGGATTTGGTGCACCATTGCCATGGAGATATACGTCGGAAAGCAGTCAGATGGGCCATGAAAAGATTCAGACTCACCGCAAAATGTGATAAGAGTGCTGGACAAGACAGCTGAGGGGTTGGCCGTAATATAACGGCCGATAATTAGTTTACTGTTTGCAGCTTGCCTAAAGAATGCTGATGAAGGAACTTACCTTGACTGTAACTGTTTGTAAAAATGAAACTGACCTTCTTCCTGACCTTGTGAACGTGACGCACACAGTACCTTATGTGGATCTCAAAAAGACTTGACGATCTTCTTGTACGCGAAAAAAAGTACACAACTGTGATACTTCTTTCACCGACGCATTTTGGAACTCGTAAAACAATTTTGTTCGGTCACATTTGCACTTAGAATCATTGCAAATTTTGGGGAGAGAGAAACTAGTAAGTAGACATATTTTGCGTATTTTCATTCAGTAGTGTCATATGGAATAATGTTTTGGGGTAACTCGTCTTTAGGGAAGAAAGACGTCATTGCACAAAAACATATGTGGTGCTCACTCTTAATCATCTTGAAGACACCTCTTCAAGGAGTTAGGCATTCTGACTATTGCTTTACAGCATATTTATTTCCTCATGAAGTTTGTTGTAATTAATCCTCTACAGTTCAAAAGGAACAATTACGCACATAATTACATTACCAGAAGGAAAAATGGTATTCATTACTCCACGTTAAGGATGCCTTTAGCACAAAAATAGGAGCACATTGGTGCAAAAAAAAACTTTTTGATCACTTACCCAGTGATATAAAATTTCTGACAGACAGCAAAGTAAAATCTGAAACCAAACTGAAGCTGTTTCTCTCTGACTGCTCCTTCTATTTCGTAGAAGGATGTCTATTATTGTAGTGTGTGAAAGGTGGTGGGTAGGAATTACTAATTCACATTGCATATTAGGGTAAGTCAGGGTGAAATGGTGAATTACTTTAATTCTTTACTGGTTAAACAGATGTCTCTGTATGTCTGCATCCCAACAGTCTCTGATCATCTGTGGAGTGTGCACATGTTGAAAACCAGCACCATTCTAAAAACCGTAAGTTCTTTGTACAAAACTGTCTTCGATGCTAAATAATTTTTATATGTTGCATGCATTTGTAGATGTTAATTCAGGTAACGTACTCATCGGGGTATTTTTTGATATATTCTGCCTTCTTATACTGCTTATGTACTACAAAACCTAGAAATCGTTGCGTCTAGTGTTTTGAACTTTTTGCCGTGCTATTCACCGTTTCACCCATAGCAAATAGGAGAAATGGTGAACTCTGGCAGGGGTGATACGGTGAAGGACTTTTCTTATATGTAAAGTGTAAAGCTTTTATTTAGGTACATTCCAACCAGGGTTTTTGATAAATCATGAAATGTCAGCGTTTCCTATCCCATGCGAAAGTTATATTCGGTTTTTTCCGACGTCTCAATACAATCCTAACTTTAAAAATTAGTTTTTATATATTTTTTGCGAATACAGTTTGGTTTTTCAGTGATTAAAATAGTACACGTTCTAACTACCGCCACTGTTCCAGGCAAAGATGGTTACATTTTACAAAAGACGAAAAGTATCCAGCCGTGCTGATTGGGCAGAGGAGCAACTTAACGATGCTGTAAAAGCGGTTCAAAATGAAATGAGCCTGCTAAAGCCTCAAAGGAGTTTCACGTTCCATGGTCAACGCGGAAGACACGGTTAGCAAACGGGTGCTTTACGAAAAACCCTTTGGGTGGGCCTCCTGTACTAACACAAGAATGTGAGAAAAAGTTGATAAAACATATCATAAAATTACAAAACTTCGGATTTGCACCGACAAGGACAGAAGTACGTACCAAGGCATATAAACTAGCTGAGAAATACAACCAACATCACAAATTTAAACGAGAAAAGGAAATAGCTGGAATGGATTGGCTACATTTATTCCTAAAATGAAGTCCGGAACTCTCAATCCGCAAATCGGAAGGAGTTTGCCAAGCACGGTCAAGGGGTTTAAGAACGAAAAACGTTTCAGACTATTTTTCATTGCTGCAGAACATATTGGTAGAGCATAACCTCCTTGATAAGCCAGGAAATATATTCAACGTAGATGAGTCCGGACTTCAGCTGAATAATAGACCAGGTTACGTGTTGGCAGAAAAGGGGCCTAAGAGCGTTCCAGCGTCGGAAGTTCCATGCAGCTTTTCGCAGGTGGTGCTGTAGTATACAGAGAAGTTGCAGCATTAGAAAATTGCAGCGAAATGCAGGAAGATCTGCAGCGGATAGGCACTTGGTGGAGGGAGTGGCAACTGACCCTTAACATAGACAGATGTAATGTATTGCGAATACATAGAAAGAAGAATCCTTTATTGTATGATTATATGATAGCAGAACAAACACATGCTTGAGGGAACAGTCGTGCTTATTTTGGATGGACTTAGCTCTCATTGCAGCAGCGTGGATACATCAGAGTTTGCAGATGAAAAAAAAAATTTTTTTCTCTGTCTACCCAGCCACACCACACACTATCTGCAGCCGCTAGGCGGAGCATTTTTTGAAGCTCTGAAATCCTATTATTACAATGCTTGCAATTCGTACCTTAAAATGAATCCAAATACAAAAATTTCCAGCCTAGTGTTCGGAGGGCTGCTTACAAAGGCATGGGTACAAGGAGCTACGACAGAGAATCCAATATCGTGGTTCAGAAGCACAGGAATCGTCCCGTTTAATCCTGATCCGAATACTTGTTTTTAACATCAGGAAAACAACGAACGACATGAAAACAGACCTACTTCACCTCGACCAAGTTGTTCGCACTGACAGGAGATACCTAATCCCTCGGAAGAAGAACTGCAGACGTAAATAACTATCGGGGACTTGAACACATACAAGCTTCACCACAACTGGGTTGTTCGGAAAGGGCGGAAAATCCACAGGAAAACATGCATACGACAAAATGAGTCAGTAAAGAGTAGAACAAATGCTAAAAAGAGGACCAAAGGAGAAACCGTAACCAGAGGATAAGCTGTAACCAAAGAGACTACCAAAGGAATTATCAAAAAGAAGCAGCCTAAGAAACGAAAAGCGTCTGTCACTGACACCGAATCCGACTCGTCACTGGATATCCAACTGCAAGACGATGATGACGACGCGGATGATGAAGAGTGTTGTTGTGTAGGGTGCGGTGGACTGTACAGTTGCTCTAAAAAGGATGTGGACTGGATCAAATGTATTAGCAGCCAACGTTGGCTGCATGAAGACTGTTCAAAATATGAATCTATGTGTGACGGATGTGACAAAAAGCAGGGGAAATAAGTTCATCATTTCAACAAAACGGGCATTCGCCATTTACCCATATACATGGGTGAAATGGTGAAATTGATAAAAGTAAGTATTTTTTTAAACTTTTGTCGTGCCTTAAAGAGGATGTGGAACTGTTAATGTGTTACTTATGTATTTTGTGAAAGGAGAGTGTTTTCATTTTGTTTAAATAAACAATTTCTTGTCTTCTACGAGGCCCAAATTTTTTGTTCACCATATCACCCTGATTTACCCTATACACAGAAAAAAACTTATGAATGTTCAGCATGTAGCCATATGTATAAATTAATTTGTCACGTGGATGTAAAATGACTCATCTCACATCATTACGATTTATCGTCCAAAGTATCCATGGAACATGAACCTAACAAAATAACATTCGATGCAAAGCAGGAGTAAAAAAGAGGTCTGACATGATCGCAACTTAGAATTCCACAAACATATAGATTTCAGTACATTGGATGAAATATATCGCACCTACTCCACATCAGGAGAATCTAACGAAAAACTTTTCCATATCCTCAAGCAGAAAGTGGTCGATGTGAGAATAAAAGAAGATGAATGCCTTCAGCAGAATGAACTGGGCTTACAAACAGAAATGCGGACGATGAAAGAAACAGAAATGGCAAAGGTACAAAGTGTGCACGAAATAAAGGCGTTAAAACGATACTTTCCTGTACACAAACAAAACATGTGTAAATCATACGTTTACAATATGTAATGATTGTTTGAATAAAGAACAGATTTTGATTTGGTATGAGACATAAAAGTATTTAGATAATGTTGAAACTTGACAGAAATGGTATGTATGTATATACACATAGCATGGAAAGAAAGAAATATTGTTATTTGTATTACTACTTACATTGTTAAGGTTTAATATTAATATTGTATATAAAATGTATAAACTTCTGAAAGAGATAAAAAATTTAACACAATAATATTATAATATAGATTTTTTACACTATAACGTTATTTTGGTTTTTAACCTTGGGCATTTCTATCACTTCACGCCAGTATTAATGTTACAATACAGTGCTTCAATCCATAAGGTAAACTTTCTCTCCATGTAAGCTACAGTGGCTCTACAGGGACAAATTTAAATGCGCTGCAAATCCGTGTCGTTATGTCCTGTAGGTGTGTAACCTTGGTTCGCCACATCCGATCCCCAACAAAAACCGCACAGGAAGAAGTATAGTGGTGTGAGGTTGCAAGATACCCTCGCAGACGTAAGCATCCGTAAACCTTTCTCAGTCTAGCCACGAGTTCGTGGAAGTTGACGTAAGCGGAGTATAGTAGAATTGGTCGCTCCTGCTCATCAGTTACTGAAAAATTAAAGATAACATTCCCTGGGCTATCTTTCTGACTCGCGTGCATAGGACTTCCACCTTCTAGTTCTGTGCAGTGCTCTCGTTGATATTCAATCTTTCGCAGCAGATCTTGTACCGTATTAGAATCGTTCTGGACCGTAAACAGTATATATGTGAGGGGATCCGGTAAATCCTTGACTTCATAAAGACAAAAACGCTGTTATGAGTCTGAAAAAAATGTATAACCTAACATATTCCTCCTCCAGCTCAACACACTTATGGCATCTTTGTTCTAACTTCTTTAACCCATCTAAAACATAAAGATTTACATTGTGCTGCAAACCACTCATACACTGCCTTTCTGGCTTTCTCAGTATGCAGAAACAGTCTTCCCTTGAGATATTTGAGATAACAACACACACACTCATACCCGAGGGAGGACTCGAACCACCGCCAGGAGGGGCCGCGCAATGCGTAACACGGCCCCTCTAACCACGCGGCCACACCGCTTGGCCCATCCTTATCCCAAAAGACAGATGCGAGCAACTTGCCTGTTGATCTCGGTGCTTTGAACGTCTCTGGAAGTGGAGAATCGACGTCTCTCCAATTTTTGGACTGTATTTTGGTCTCTGGATCGTAAATGTATATCCATGTTTCACCTATGGTGACGATACGATACAAAAATGTCACGGAATACCGGCGAAATTGGATGAAAATGGACTGTGAAGCAACCTCTAGTTCTCCCTTTTGGACTGCATTGAGACGTTTTGGAACCCGTTTGGCTGACAGCTTTCTCATGTCCGAAATCTCATGAATAATACCACCAACACTTTCTCAGAACGTCCAGAATCTATGCTGTTTTTGGCAGTTATACTCCGATCATCCACGACTATGAAATGAACAGCATCCATGTTTTCTGAAACTGTGACTTAGCCATTCAGGACGCTCTTCGTCAACAGTGCTGAAATGCCCTGTTTTAAATGCAGCAACCCAGTTATTGATAGTGCAATACGAAGATGTACTGAATGTACTAGACATAACACATAAATTTCTTTGGTCGTGTTCCCTTTTTAAAGAAGGTACTTAATCACACCATGACTCTGTTAGATGTGGTCTCATGCCTTGTTCGGTCCCCCAAAGTCGAATCATTCTTAACGACAATCATTCTCAGGACCTTTTTGGTGTCAGACGTTCAACATGCTTTTAACTCTGGCAATAGATTCAGTCTCATGCCCTTCTGTACTGTTTCCTACTTTATACACCAAACTTTGACAATCACGGTGCGACAGCCGTGAATATAATCGGTTATCCAGAAACGCGTTCATTTGAATCACATTATTATTGTCACTGTTAGTTAAACCATTTCGTTTGGATTTACGTTTAATAAACTGAGTTAATTGAAATTTGTCTTTAATTTTGCAGCAGAACGCTTTCTTTTATCATTGTTTTGGTGAGTAGCAATTTACTCATATCAGATATACAGATCAGATATACAGAGCCACATCAATATATTCAATTGAACATTCAATATAGAAGCACCACCGCAGCTTACAGTATCATTAATGCTGTTAAATGTAGTTTCATGGATCGTGAATGATTCTTTGTTTTACTAGGTTATGGATCTGCAAACCTCCATAAGATTGTTGAGAATAGTTGACATGGTACCAGTTTGCCTGATTAATCTAGCTATTTTATTTTCTCACGGTTCTCATTATGTTTACATTCCTCAACACATTATCATAAATTGGTAAAAGCTTTGCTTCTCAAAATCTTTTTGTTGAAGCTGCTTAAAGCTTCTTCAAAATCTATAAATGACCAACGAAGAAGCAATTTTTTTGTTTGTCACGTTATATAATTTAAAATACGACTTGGAAATGGTTCATCATGGTTCATTCAATTTTAAAGCCAGCCTGTTCCACCATCAAATCATAATCGACCTTTTTGGTATATACGAAAAACTTATTATTCATCTTATATATTACAGAGAGGGCATAGTGGAATTCAGCTTTTTTCTTGATTGCTTCCTTTCTAGTGAATTAGAAGTATTAGAGCATTGTTCTAGTTTGTCGAAATTATCTTTCTCTATAGACAGTTTTTGTACTATTCCTTTGTATTAGTTTGTCTCTAACACTCAACTTTTCTATTGAACCGCGTTGCTTCTGGCATTGTTCCTATTTCTATACACTGAAGAGACAAAACATTATGACCAGCTCCATAATAGTGTGTTAGTTCCATCTTTGAAACGCAGTATAACAAAAATTCTGCATAGCATGGATTGCGGAAGCCTTTGGTAGGTTTTCCGAGATATACGGCAGCAGATGTCTACACACAGCTCACTCAGTACCCCAAGTAAGTTGCAATGATTTCAGAATACAGAGCAAGTGTCCAGTAGCATCCCATATCTGTTCCATCACGTTCAGATCACAAGAATTGGGTCAGCTAAATATGCCAGTTTTATCAACACCAGTATCATTGGCTTTTATTATGCCGCAGAAGTATGTGTGCTCTTGTCTGTTTCATATTCGCTGGCAGATTTGACGCTATTAAGCATTTTATTTATTTGATGACGAAATTAGTTAATTTCGTCGTTATTTCCATTAAGGAGAGGGAGCGAGTAATCAAAATAATATAATTAATCAGATCAAAGACTGCGAAATACCAGATGACGGAAAATTCATCTCATTAGATGACACTAATCTGTGACACTTAGTGAAACCATAAACATCATAAGAAATAATCTACAAATATTTGGCAACATTAGACAGCCGGGAATATATGAACTAATCAGTCCCCTAGAATTTCACCTACTAGCAACCAACGCAGTAAAGAAATTTTATTCCTTTACCGGTTTCAGCATCTATTTCCCTTCTGCAGACGGCTGTAAAGAAAAAATTACCACAATAACTACAACATACATAAGAATACTGATATCAAAGAACGAAGAGTTTAAAAATTTAAACATAAAAATGGTACACTGCGGCAAGTGAAAGAGAGATTAGCGAGAGGGCTTTCTGTGTACATGATAAATCCCTTACCTGGAAAATTTCCTTCCTTCGAACCTTCTCTGTGTTACAACAGAAGACGAGTCACTGATCTCATTTGTACTAACAAGGGAAACTCTCTATCATACCCCTCTTTAGATTTAGTGGTAAGATCGCCCAGTGGATAGCCGGTAAAGACTGACACAGATCATGCACGAAAACAGCAAGGAGGTGTACTGAAAGCTGAAAGAAAGCAGAATCGAAACAGTGAACGGTGCAAGCTCCAGATTTGTAACATCGAGTAAACTTCAATCGCCCATGAGTCGTGGTTATTTGTTCACGGAGTTGGACCGCGAAGGAGGATGTCCGGATTCAAATTTCCCTTATGCCCCAATAATATTTTTTCACAAAATTATTAACTGTCCGTCCTGTCATTGACGTGTCTGTTGGCTATATATAAATTTGTGTTTGTGTCGTGGTCTAACGTCCGTCTGCAGCAGCGACGTTTAAGGAAGGGAGTTCCAGATGTGCGTACCTCCCTATTTGTTCGACACATTTTAGGACTCTTGCGTTAGGTTTTGGAAGGTTTGACTCCTGAATTTCTTTGTTGTAACATAGTTAACACCCTTTTATTCGTTGTTTTCATTTCTGTGAGAAGTCTATGAGGCATCTAGCCTGCTCTCACTATTCATCACGTTTACTTGCGATGGAAATATATTGTTACCACATGACACATATTCTATAACCAGTATATAGTATGACAGTTGCCAGAACTTCAGGAGAGCAGACACGCCAATGATCGGACGAAAAGTTCATAATTTTTTGAAAAAAATTGATACACGAGGGAGATTAGAACAGTTCCACACCGTGCCCACACAACCCTGGCACCGTGATTTGCGTGATTCGCTCGATGTTGCAAATGTTGAGCTTGGACCGCTCAGTTTCTATTTTGCTTCTCTTTTCACAGTTTGGCACACCTCCCTGTTTTCATGCTTGGTCCGTGTTCAGTTTTTGATGTGCTGTCCACTGAACCATATCACCACTAAATATGATAGTGGTGTGATGGGGAGTTCCCCTTGTAAGATTGCAGTATATACGCGAGCTGCCTAATCGCTTCCACCGCCCTGAGTGGAATGCGTAAGTTCTGAATAATGTTCACCAATAAGCAGTCTTCTATAACTCTGTGCAACAATGAAAATGTAAATCGAATGAAAATAGCCAGTTCCTATTAATTCTCATGCACTGTTCGCAAATATCAAAAAGTCAATTCCAAATTAGCTATAGTTTTCATTTTAAACTGTTTTAATACGGGATAAAATTATAAACGGATTTTCATGTTAAGTTTAAAATCAAATCTTATAATGGTTTGTCAAAGTCATAACAACAAGTAACAATAGATTATATTATTGCCCCTGGTCTTACTTGTGTGCAATTTTTTGGGCATAAACATTTTGATTTTAATTTTACTGACACATTTTGCTATGTGTGTGGAGAAGTGACATTTGCTTCACAAAAAACAGCAAATAACACCCTTGATTAAAAAATCTTACAGTTGTTTTTTTTTGGTGCAAAATAGGTGATCAGGATAAACCCTGGGCTCCACATGTGATCTGCAACACTTGTGCCAGCAACTTCAGGAATCGGATGCATGGCCCTTTGCAGTTCCCATGATCTGGCGTGAACCAACTAACCATGCCAGTGACTGCTACTTTTGTATGGTTCCTCCTATCAAGAAGGGAATATCTAAGAAGAAGAAGCGGACAGTGATCTGTTCTAACATTCCATCTGCCATACGTCCAGTTCTACATGGGGAAGGATTGCCAATACCTGAACCACTGACAGAGTACGTGGTTACTTCTGATCGGGATTCTGAACGTCCTGAACCATGCACATCACAAGATCCAGAGTTTCTTCCAAATATATCATCAACTAATGATCCACAAAAGTTGTCCTAAAATGAGTTAAGTGATCTCATTAGAGATTTGGAGCTCTTTAAAGCTAAGGCTGAGATTTTAGCATCAAGATTGAAGCAGTGCAATTTTCTGGAAAGCAATGTAAATGTTTCATTCTACCGCAGAAGAGAGCAACAATTTACTCCTGTTTTTGACATGCAAGATAGTCTTGTAGCAGGTGTAGACATAAATGGTCTAATGAAGGCTCTCAGAATTAATTACAACCCTGATGAGTGGAGACTCTTCATTGATTCGTCGAAGTTGAGCATAAAAGCAGTGCTTTTACATATTGGTAATGAGCTTCCTTCTATTCCATTTGGGGATAGTGTACGTATGAAAGAGTGATACCAAAACATTAAAATTTTACTAGAAGTTATCAAGTATAATTACTCTCAATGTCAGATTTGTGGTGACTTGAGAGTGGCTGCACTGCTATTATGTATGCAGTTAGGGTGTACTAAATATTTCTGCTTTCTTGTGAATGGGACTGTCGAGCTCGAGCATCTCATTACAGTGAAGGTGAATGGCTAACCAGCAAATCTATTCAGCCAGGTATAAAGAACATTAAGTGTGAACCTCTAGTAGACCCTAAAAAGATTCTGCTCCCGCCCTTGCACATCAAGTTGGGTCTCCTCAAAAACTTTGTTAAGCGATTCAACAAAGATGGTGACGCGTTTAAGTACTTAAGGCAAAAATTCCTATACTTACGTGATGCCAAAGTAATGGAGGACATCTTTGTAAGCCCACTGATTCGAGAGAGCTTTTTGGAGACAATACATTTGATGGAATCATACATGGTGATGAGAAGCATGCATGGGAACGTTTTCAGATTGTCTGTTTACAGTTCTTAGGGAACAAACGAGCAATAAATTACAAGGAGATCGTTGATAACATGTTGTCATCTCATGGAAAACTTGGCTGCAACATGTCATTGAAAATACATTTCCTTCGCAGTCATCTTGACTTCTTCCCAAAAGATTGTGGTGCAATAAGTGATGAACGTGGGGAACAATTTCATCAAGATATTGCAACATTTGAGAAGACTGTAGTGCCTCAAGAATTTCGATGTGAATTCTAGAGACACTCGGCCTTCCACCGTCTCGAACACCCGATATCTTAGGTACGAGTGCGGGAGAGTGAGAACGTTTCTACCGATCCACTTTTTTCTATGCGCAGGTCGGAAGTTTGTTATTAGAAGACCGTAAGAAGGGCGAGTCACTGACGACGACAAGTGTTTGCCGCCAGCGCCACGAAAAACGCGAAGAAAACCCAAGGAATAATTATGGAGTATTCTTTGGTGTGTTAGTGTCTGTGTTGATTGTAAAAAAGAAGAATGAAGTATTGAATATAAATTTCTATGCACATTCATGTATTGGACTCGCTTGAAGCTAGAGACTTTTACCTTACTTCAAGCCTTGGACTCGGTGAAGTCAAGACGCATATTTATATTTTCATATGGTTTTCAAACCAACCCTTACGTCTCAATGTACTTAATTATTTCTAGAACTCGAGATATGAGTCAGACGGCCAATATATATATATATATATATATATATATATATATATATATATATATATATATATATATATGTGTGTGTGTGTGTGTGTGTGTGTGTCTAAGACGAGAATTTTGTTCCGCGTAGCAGTTCTAGTACATTGTTAATCAACGAGTACGTTGACACAAAAGTTCATATATGTGATCAATAGATGACAGAAATAAGAAGATACTATTTTCTTGTCGCCGAAAAACGTTAGAACGTGGCGACCTAAGTCATAGGACCCGAAGAAAACGGGAATTTTAAGACAAAAACGGAAAGAAGATACTAGGAGTTGTCACAGCAAGATACGAGAAATGTTTCCAGTAATCGTATTGAGTTCAATAAACCAATAGAAGTAAGTGCAACGCAGTGAAAGACGTGAGAAAGCAATAGCGGAGAAAACTTGAGAGCAGACCTCAACTTTTCGACCCAGAAGATCAGGTGTGTAGAGTAAGCAGTCTTCACACACGTACATCGCGCCGACGCCGACGCCGTAACCAGCCACCGACGCCGACTGCACCAGCTGCTGCTCACCGGTGCCGACTCCGCGTCCGCTCGCCGACGACGACGACGCTAAAATCAACATTCGACGTCGCCGGCGCCAGTGCGGTCCACCAGGGCTGATTACACATTCACTCACCAACGTAGCTAGAGCTCTACGAAAACCAATAATTATTTGGTAAAGTTGAGGGGACGATTGAATGACAAACTGTGAGTGTAGTTGTTGTACTCAGTGGTGAATTTTCTTTTAGATAATTGCTAGATCCAAGATCAATAAAATTATGGATCAAGAACAGCAACAAACTTCAGAGCCAGCCGTGGCAAAGACTGTTACAAAGGAAATGCCAGACTGGACTGAGGTATCAAATTTAATTAAAGCACTAAGTCTTAAATTAGATAACCAAAGAATAGAGTTGAATGCTCAAAATGCTTCCTTGAGAGATGAACTGAGTGCGAATTTAAGTGAAAAATTAGAAGCACAAAGTGCAGCTTTAAGTTAAAAGTTATATGCTCGGGATGAAGCTTTAAGGAGAGTAATAGGTTTAGTACTTTCTAGTTTAAATGCTCAGAGTGAAACCTTGAACAGTCAAACAGCAAATATAGTTTTATTAAAGACTGAATTAGGCTCTTTAAATAATAAGTTAGAAAATCTGAAGTTAGATTTAGAGAGTGAACTCACTAGTTCTTTGAATACTCTTGTAAATAAGCTGTTCACTGACTTTAATCAGATACAGAATGAAGCTTTAAATATTCAAATGACAATTATAGCTTTGTTGCCCGTCAAAATAGACGCTCAAAGCAAAGAATCTAGTAGTCGATGCGAAGGCATAGTTACTTTGGAGACTGAATGTGACGTCAAATATAAAAATAATAAAGTAGAATCCCAATTCAGTGAAAAATTAAAATTTTGTAAAAATGTATGTGATGTTAAATTTAATTCTGTAAGACAGGAAATGAATACTTTGAAAGTGAGCACAGGTCAGCCTAAGGAATTTATATCGATTATTCAGTCGAAAATTCCAAGTGTTATTATACTAGCTGTTACTATACGAGCTGTCAGTTCGTAAGTAAATAATGTAGAACAAAATTTCAAAGAAACAATAGTCAACTTTGACATTATAAATGTAAGTAGTCTGGCGGAACCTTTTGAGATAATTATAAATCGAGAAATTACAGGCGGTATAATCTCCGGAAACATTGCGACAGTTGCTTTTTCCAAACCTAATGATACCGACAAGATTATTGACGACTTGTGCGAAGAATTCAAACTTGTCCAGGACAGATTAGAACTTTACCTAATGTTGTGTTACCGAGGAAACTGGTGATTTTTTTGTTGTGGGGAGACTTTAACGAGAAGTATCGGTCCGCAAGTAATAGAGTGGGGTTAATGTCAGATCCATGGGAATCGGGTGGAGTCACATCTGTCCCCCAGGGACGTTAACGTTTTGTGTTAACGGGCAGAGTGACGACCGTCGGATCCCTAGTTGTTTTCGGTGTTTCTTCAAACTTCAAACTTAGTTTTCCTGCACCGAGTTCCCTTCAATTCTTCAACTATTCTGGAATCTGTTCTTGAATTCTTAAGCCATCCTGCAATTTTAGTTCGTAGGAAACCGGATATGACTACAAGATTGAGACTAATTTAAGAGAATCACGGATGAACAGTGATCTCTAAACGTGAAATGAAAAGAATAGAATTCTAGTGGAAAGATAATATCATGGTACTATTCAAGCAGAGTGACATCTAGACGACATGAATTGAACATATTATTTTATTTGTGTATAAAATATACTGTAAAGTGATTAGCTAAACAACTATTTGATTGTATTGTATCATTTTCTATTTTTATAGAATATTTTATACCTTTTGTGGGATGTAATGGAAATGGGAGGGTTTATATCTCTTTTGGAAGGGGTGGGTCTTCTAAGTACAAGCATGACTAACAGTAATCATACGCCCCAACTTTCAGACAATCCTCGCAGACAAGTGTAACTGATTCTTCACCATTGGCCATTCCATTAGTGTTGCTAAGATTTTATTCAGGGGCTTTATAGGTGAAGTGAGAATGTCCATTCTCTGGAGACGTTTAACATCATACCTCCTCCGGCTTCTCACTCAAGTACCGGCGAAGTAGGGATCCTGGGAAAGGGGGGTGGGAAAAGTTTTCCTGTCTTTGGGGCTATCTTCTTTCTCTTATTCGATCTTAGAAACCGTTTCCATTTTTTCCTTTCTTACTTCTCATCTGATTAGCGGTCTATGTTTCCCTCTTTCCATGTGCATATACTTTTATCGCTGAAGTCCTTATTTTCCATGGTTTCTAATAACCTTCAACTTATTTCATATAAGTAGGCCCAAAAATCAGGATACACAAACACACATCTACATACACACAAAGATACACTTAAACACAAACAGGAGGATTACGAATTAGAAACCTGAAGTGATGTCAGAACCGGCAAGGTATCTAGGGGAATAAAGATATATGTACATCTGAGTAGATGCACATATTACATTGTTGATATATGTCGGTTCTGCATCGTTATTTTTGGTCGCCTCAAATATATTTACCTGTGCCGTGTTAGTCCTTTGAGAAAAGGCATAGTATCTACTGGGAGGTGGTAAGTACAGGTAGATATAGCATCTACTATGTGTTGTCCCATGTTCGAGCTAAGGGAAGGGATATGTAGTGCCTCAAGAATTTCGGTGTAAATTCTAGAGACACTCGGCCTTCCACCAACTACAACACCCGATATTTTACGTACGAGTGCCGGAGAGTGAGAACGTTTCTACCGATCCACTTTTGTTCTATGTGCAGGACGGAAGTTTGATATTATAAGACAGTAAAAAGGACGAGTCACTGACGACGACAAGTGTTTGTCGCCAGCGCCACAGAAGACGTGATGAAAACCCAAGGAATAATTCTTTGGTGCGTCAGTGTCTGTGTTGATTGTAAAAAAGACTAACGAACAATTGAATATAGATTTCTATGCAGATTCATGTATTGGACTCGCTTGAGACTAAAGACTTTTATCGTACTTTATATCTTAACTCTGCATGAGACATGACGCATGTGATGTCCGTAAATTATTGGATTGTTACAACCTATGATAGTATTTGTGTTTATCGAGTCTGACGTTTATAGACACCAGTTGGCTTGCCAGAGTTTACATACTTATGTGAAAAAGAGTAAATGTTACTTTGTGTTGAGAGTGGAAAATATACCATGAATGAACTGAAGTTGTTCCACGAGTATGCAGATTATTTCAAGAATAGAGAAGTAGCTTAATAAATTTCTGTAACTCGCTATAGTCTGCGGAGAAGAAGCTTATGGGAGATCGACATAGCTGATTACCCACAGAAGAGAATCGGCTGCACGCAATACGTAAGTCAATTGCGATAGGTAAGTGACTTTTGCACCGCAGTACCACACTGTCTCGTGTCGTCAAACAACGTTAGAAGACATATGCCGGAAAGTGGGGCCTTACTATTTTAGCGGATAAGGGATGTTTCGGGTATATGTATAAACGTCAAGCCAAGCGAAACGGTCATATTCTGAAATTATCTCTGAGCAAAATATGTAATTGTATGTACTTTACTTTTGGACATTTAACATTTGCTACCCTTTATACACATTTTTGACCAGTTAATTTATATATGTTCTTTTGTGCTTTACACAGTTCGGGTAAAAAGTAGACTTGCAAAGTATTTTAATTCATGTAATATCATCTTCATTTTTTTCTCAATATTTTACTTTGTACTTCCAGAATGGCACTGAAATTTATCAATGCATAACACATAACATAATTCAAGGAATTGTTCACTTTAAATTTGTTATGGTCAATCTTGGAACACGAATGCATATTTAGTCAGTGAGTTATTTATACAAAAAGTAGATTACTTTTTTTATAGAAACTAAAGCTAAATATTTTTGAAGATGATGATTTTATATCATTTTATACTGAAATAAACATAACTAAAACAAAATCATGCAGTTTACATACTTTCATTTCAAATTTGTTGTTCAGTGTAGTTGTAAAATCCTTTAATATGAAATGCAAGTAGATACACTATTTAGTTTCTCTGATATTAATAACGGAAGTTTATCATTTTGGCACGCTACTTCCGAACGCAGCAGCCGATCACGGATAAGACAACAATTTAGGCGGTTTCCTCACGATACAAATACCGAATAAACCATCTGCCGCCACTACACCACAAAACAGTACGTCATCTTCGGACTGCTGCACTCTCAACAGCTCTAAGAAAAGCTTCTTGTAGCTGAATATGATGGCTGTAAACCCAGAAATTATACAAAATTCTCATAATTATCGCATTATTTACGTGCGTCAAAAACAGGTACATGTATGCAGCATATTGCTGTGGTGCTAAAACTTAAGGGTCTTGTGCAATTCAATAATAAATCCATTAACGCAAAAAGAGTTATTAAATACTTACATGTGGATCATAGTGAGTGTACAGAAATAGTATAAAGAAATCAAACGGGAAATGCGGATGTCATGCCAGAACTGCAGCTAATCAGCTAAAGTCATGCCTATCTTGTCGTTGCTCTCAAAAGTACGATAAAATAATAAAACAAAAATATAGGCACTTGTAATTCCGATAAGGTTCAAATGGCTCTGAGCACTATGGGACTTAACATCTATGGTCATCAGTCCCCTAGAACTTAGAACTACTTAAACCTAACTAACCTAAGGACATCACACAACACCCAGCCATCACGAGGCAGAGAAAATCCCTGACCCCGCCGGGAATCGAACCCGGGAACCCGGGCGTGGGAAGCGAGAACGCTACCGCGCGACCACGAGACGCGGGCGATTCCGATAAGGAATAAACGAAAATGTAAGAGCACATAACGACCGTAATAAATGACATACAAAAACCTAACGATAAATAAAGTAAGTTTATACACTATACTTGTGGCGCTATGGATGGGAAATTTAGGAAACTACTGCAATACAGTTTCAATAATTTGCAGTAAGTGGTTATATTCAGATGGTCACTAATTTACTGTTTAGAGCCAGCAAAGCATTGGCAGTATTTACACACTATTGCTTAGCCATATATTATTGCGTTTAGTTACTGTATTTAAACGGCTGTTCATATCTACAATTAGTCAACCTTTTACTGTTGGTTCATTTGTTATATGTTGTTAGTGTTTATAACCATTTTTACACTGCTTTATTTTGAAGTTGATCATCTACTGTTGTAAGTAATGAATCAAGTTTAGATTCTGAGCGGTTAACCACTTACTTTGCCAGGTAGTCAACGATTTACTATTACAGATGCAAAGTCATCTACAGCCGATAGGTGGTGATGCATTTGTGCTACAGGTGGTTAGCATATACAGACAATGACTTATAAACATCATAGTCTTATAGTTACAGGTTACAAATAGTGTTTAAGGTTAACAAACACTTTTAGTCATTCAGCGACAAGTAGTAAAACCTACTGTACTTATTTCATACAACTAATATGAATTTCAGTAGTTATACTTACTTCACGAAGCCTATTTAGGACTTTGTATACATTTATGAACTAGTTATTCCGCTGTTTCCTTTCTCCTATAGTTATTTTTGACCCTTCATTTTGACTGCTAACTAGGAATTGTTTCTCCAATTATCCAGTTATTGCTTCTCGCACTTTGGTGTATCTCGCACCCTTTTTGTGCGGCAATATTTCCTGCCTGAAGCCTCTACACCAGTTCAGCAATGTGTTCTAAAACACGGTGCCATACAGTTGGTATGAATACCGCTAGTTGCAGTCCTTTCACGAATCGTACTTGAGACTTGCGTATACACCAGTACTAGTTGTTTCACTAGAATGGTAGTATACAATTGTGCCCACGCTTCCTGTTCTCTATAGTTGCCTTCTGATACTTACTATTAGCTACTGATTGGGAAGTGTCTGTTCACTTACTCCAGTTACAGCTTCCAGCCCCATGATGCGCTTCGCACTTTGTTTTCCCCGACAGGTTCTTTGCTGACACGCTACTGACTTCACTCCAGCTACCTGGTTGATTAGTTCCTAAATTACCATGCATTGCACCACATGTCGTTTGTATCAACTCATTTTACTTATCATCAGGTTTTTATATATTACTTATTATGCTGGTTATTCGCACTTACATCTTTGTTTACGCCTTATGGCAACTATTGATGTGTAAGGTTTTGTTTTATTATTTTATTGTACTTTTAACACCCACCCTGAGACCAGCCTTAAGATATGCAAATCATTAGCTGATTAGCCTGAGTTGAGGAAAGACGTCTGCACTTGTTTAATTTTCTTATACTATATTTTTACAGGCATTATGACCTACATGTAAGCATTTACGAGCTCTTTTTGCGTCAATGGATTTATTATTGGATTACATATTGTTCGTGTATTTTTGAAGACCACAGCAATAAGCTGCATGCGTCTACTTATTTTTGGCGTGTGCAAATAATGCCGTAAATATAAGTATGTATCACATTTCTATCTTTAAAATTTTAATTTTTTCGTTCTTAAATTTCAATATTGTGTTCTGACTTGTACTTACTAGTGGTATATTTTTGTGTACAACACTTGAAGGAGGGCACTAAGTGCCTGAAACCGGCAAAGGAATAAAATTTCTTTTGTGAAACTGCTTGCTGATTATTTCAACAAATAGAAATACAGCTGCTAAAATCGATAAATTACTAGGAAACTGATTAGCTAATATATTTCTCGTTATCCAATTGTGCCAAATTTTAGTAGATTATTTCTTATGATGTTCATTGTTTCAGTAACTGTTACAGATTAGTAACATCTAATGATATGAACTTTCGGTTAACTGGTATTTTTCTGTCGTTAATCTGCTTAATTAGATTGTTTTGATAATACCTTCAGTCTCTTTGATGTAAATTATGACGAAATTAATTAATTTCGTCAAGAGAATCAAATTTACCATCGAATACGAAACAAAAAAGAGCATACACTTCTTAAATGTAAAGTAAGTAAATGATAGTAGTGTTCATAAAACGGACATATTGCGTAAACCAAATCTTCTGAATTCACCCTGACGAAACACATCCGGACTGCTATTGGGCAACTATTCTGCATTCACAAACCAATAGCCCATAATTTACGAGAATTTCCTGGAATGTGCGTATGTATCTGATGCCACATACCTCCGAAGGCTTAGTAAGAACTTGTGGAAAGCGTACCGCGTAAAATTTTTGCTAGGCTGGGTTCCAAATATGGACCGACACGCTATTAAGCAGGTGGTCGTAATGTTTTGGCTCCTCTGTGTATAAAAACAGGAAAAGCCCTGAAGACAATGTAGTTCAATAGAAATGCTTAATGTTGGAGGCAATACAACGGAATCGTAAAATAATTGTTTACGCAATGCCAGTTGAAAAATATGGTTTCGATAACCTAAAAGAATGCTATAACAGTTGTAATTCAATAGAAAGAAAGTGAACAAGAAAAAAACTACAGTCCACTGTGCACTCTCTCTGTAATATACTAGATAAACAATAAACTGATCATGACTTGCGTACTAAGAAAATGAATTTTAATTTCATGAAGGAAAAGGCTGGCAACTGAATTGGATGAACCACGCTGTACCATTTCCAAGATGTGTTTGAAATTACAAAATCCCACAAGCAGAACAGTAACACATAGATTTTGAGAAAGCTGCAAGCAGCTTCAACAAGCCTCCTTTGAGAAGCAAAGCATTGATCCAACCTATGATAATATACTGAGAAATTTAAACATAATTAGGAAAGTGAGAAAATGAAATTAATAGATGAAGCTGGGGAAAATGATACCATATCAACTATTCCTAACAATCGTATGGGAGTTTGCAGATCCATAACCTAGTAAAACAGAGAAGGAATTACGACACATGAATCTACACTTAACAGCTTTAGTTATAGTGTGAGCTGCGTTGGGATGTTGAAGATGCTTCTATATAGAATGTACAGTTGTATGCCTTGATGTGGCCGTCTAAATCTGCTATAAGTAAATTGCTACACGCCAAAACAGTGATAAAACAGATAGTCCTGCTACAAATTTAAAGACAGATTTCACTAACTCAGTTTATTACACGTAAATGCAAAAGAAATAGTTTAACGAACATTAGCAGTAATAATCTAATGCCTTGGTAAATTTTGACAAGGGACCTGGAAAGTGATTCAAATGAACGCCTATCTGAATATTATATTCACAATAGTCGCACCGTGATTGACGAAGTTTAGTGTACAAAGATAGAAAACACAACAGACCAGTATGCAGTTGTACGTGCGGCCGGAGTTGAAAGCATGTTGAACCTCTAGCTACAAAAAAGTCATCAGCATGAACACTGAAATTACTGTATATCGTTCAGAATGATTCGACTTTCCTAACAATTCAGTTTGCTTATTTTGAAATGTAAAGCAACTGACTGGATTACATTTTTTTAAACGTACGCATAAAGTACCTTGGTATAGCGAGGGTTAATCAGTGCTAGTCACTAGTACTAATTCATAAATCATTTACCGATTGACATTAATTTCTTCTGATTTTATTTGACTTATACATTCATGGTCTGCATCAGTTATGAGACAGTTCGGGAAAATCAGTCACGTAGCAATATCACAACTAATTGTGGTAACAATGTAGAAGAGTTCAACAGGGAAATATTGAAACAAGAAATTACCAGGTTGTTAGGACATAGATGTCGCCATGTAGAAACGACCTTCCAGCATGGCGTTGACAAATGTTTCAGTTCGTTACAATTTCAGGAATTCCAGCCAAGGCATGGGACACACCAGATTACTTTCGTGGAACGCTTTCATGTCTTCCCAGTCGCTTGTTCTGAAGAACAGATAATCAGATACGTGTGAATTGTTTGAAAAATGAAGCACATATAAGAAAAAGTATAGCCTCAGAATCGTATAATACTCTTCAATAATTCTGAAAAAAAATGTTTTTTGTAAACACTGGTCTGAAACAACGGCAGGTAATTAGAATTTATCTAATGTCACCGCTAAAATGCGATCCGAGTTAAGGAACAAGTAGCACTTTTTTTTCAATACCAGTGTGATAAAAATGCATATCTTGACGATCTGGTAAAAGATAGAGGACTATTTGACTTTTTATTAAAAGACTGCCAATCGCTGTATGAAAGACTTGCTGTAACGCTGCACCACGATTTTGAAGAAATATTCTTGACACTCAATTGCAAGCGAATAACAAATGATGAGCCCGGAATGCAGGAAGGTAACCAAAATGTTCGATGCAATCAAAATCCGGTAGCGCTGCAGTAACAACACTACAATAGTAATAATAATCACATGAGCTATGATGAATAACGTATCTGAAACCGACTGGAAGATCAACCCTAAGGCAGAAAGATAATAGGTATGTGGATGAAGAGCGCCGATGATGTAAAAAATATTATTGTCCACAGTAGGACGAACGAACACGCAAAAGAGTTTCTAGTATGCGAAAAAAAATTATTACTATTAAATATATCTCAATTCTATCAATTTAAATCTGTGTTTCATACTAGAATGTCGTGTTCCCAGTTTGGCACAGCTTTGCCACAGGACACACGAAAGCGGTCGAAGACGTCCGTCTTCTGGTCGGCTCCTGATCGTTGTCAGAAGGAGGCTAGTTTCTGATTACGCAAAGACTTCTATTATTTGGAAAAGAACAACCCGGATTTCTTTACGTAATCAGTACGAATTTTATAATTACCTAAGGGACCTTTAACAATGAATAGTAAAAACAAATTGCATTTGCAAATGAAATCATTCATAAATGGGGCAGCTATGAGTTGTATAGAAGACAAGGAGCGGCCTTCTGCACACGACCAGGATGCCGCAGTATTTTCTGCTGTAGTAAAGGCTGTTTGACATTTCTAAAAATAATATGGCTTGGAGGTTAAAAAAAGTATAAAGGAAAAGAATAGAATAAGAAGTCTGGTAAACACTAAATATATTCAAACAATTCTCACCAGCAAATTAGGGCTTATTTATAAAGAATACAACTTACATAATTACTTTTCTAACAGTATGGTGCGATCAGATTTCAGCCTGTACTGTGCTGTCTCCTTGGTTCGCGTTTTTGTCACAAATTCTTGCACTGTTCAACACCTCCGATAACAATAGCTGGCCGAGTTACAGTTTCGAACATGAATTACTTTAATTTTATTAATTAATAATGTTGTCTGCACACTAGCAAGACCACTCACGTTTTTAGCTTAAAGTCGACCTCCCTTACGTTTTCAAATAACAAGCAGAAGCACATTAAAATCTGAAGATCTACAAACGTTTTTTACTGTCATCTTTTATTTAGATCGAAGCGGAACGACAGTTCAGCTTCTGTTAAAATGTTTCTTTGACTGCGCAATCGATGTATTAGCGTCGGCGTTAGATGCACATCTTTACAGTTATGTAAATTATACAAAACAAATGTCTTTCAAAGGGTACTCAAAGCTTTCATAGGGCGGAAATACCAATAATATTACAAGTTCCTGAAAGATCGAATCGTGAAGAACGGGCACGGTCACATTATTACTCGAAAAACTAAGCTTACTTTGCAATAATATCCAGTTGGAAACAATAGTCAGATAAGGGATCAGAATGTATTGTTAATGCTTGCTTTGCAATATGACAAGAACCGTATGACAAGGCTTTATTGCAGGATCGTGAAGTAATTGCAAATAGCACTGTAGCTCCTGTTGTATCAGTTCAGATATGTGGATTAAATTCAGAATTTCTTCAGGATACTGGTAGTCAGCTGACCACGATAAGACGTAAACTATATCAGTAGTAATGTAGCATAATGAACTTTCCAGTATATCAAGAAATAGCATGAGAATTTTCATTGCAGTAGTAACTAAAATTAAACTCTAGTACGAGCAAATGTTTTCAATGTTTTCTATTGGTGGCAGAGAATTTGCACTGAGCATATTAATAATTACATCTTTATCCGTTGATTTCTTGATTGGCACTGCCTTATTGAACACCTGTGTAGGGTGGATATCGCAAGAAGCAGATTAACTATTCAACAGAGGAGGTAAGAGATGATAGTGTACTCGAAAGGGCGCGCCCTAAAAGATGATGACGGTACTGCGAGCATAAATTTCAAATCTTTTGATGTGCTTCGAAGTGAAGTTGAAGCATATGTCAAAGAAATCAATTACTGTATGTTAATAAGCAGGAGAAAGAAGGTAGGCTGCTACGATTTTACAGTGTGTAATATCTGTGGCAAAATTCAACAATTATCTGATTTAGTTGAAGTATAAAAGCAAGTATCATTTTAAATTTGCAGATTCGATAATAGATTGTTTCCTAAGAATCTGAGACTCAAATTACATCTTAAAGATATTTACAACTGAGTCTTATCCTACTTCGTCAGTAAAATGCGAAGGTGCACATCGAGCCGCTTCTTATTACCAAAATTATATTGCTCCCACGAGATGAGACAGAAAAGACCAAGAACTGGTACACAGATCGAACCTCTTGTTATTACCAAAATTATATTGCTACCTCGAGTTGAGACAAGAAACGAACAAGACCCGGTACAAAGATTCAAACGCATCTAGTGTTTAACAAGCTTCGAGCTAGCAAGCATTTCTTTGTAAATGGAACTTGACGAAGCTAGCCGAAAACACGTTGCCTTCCCATCTAAGGGCAGAAATTTGTCCAGAATAGTGTTTTATGGACTGAATGTGATATCTGCTGTTTTGTGCTCTCGTTGTAGGTGAAATCAGTTGCAAAAAGTAGTTATTTACGTTGATGACATTTTGATTCGAGCCAAGACTTCGGAAGAACATCTGGATGCCTTGAACGAGGTATGAGAAGCATTTGAAACACCGAACTTTATTTTCTTGGGATAGAAAGACAGATAGAACCGTGTAGCGTTTCAGAAACTAAATGCTGTTAGTACTTTCGCAATGCCTAAGCACCAAGAAGTTTTTGATTATTTTGAACCTACTACCAATTCATTGAAGGTGTCTCTCTGTCAGCCTGTTCATTATTAAAGTTTTTGAAGAATTACGAAATTTCGACTTGGAAGGGGGTACAGCAAAACCATTTCGACCCTATCAAATCAAAGTTATTTGAAGCTAAACTACTGCACCATCCCGATTTATCAAAGTGTATTCTCACGAGGACGGACAATAGCGAATACACCTTGTGTATTGAATTGTACTAAAAGCACAATAAAAATTGCCAAACAGAATACTGGACAACTGCATTTGCAAGACCGCCCTTAAATCTCTATGAAAGGAAGTACACAGCCACCGATCATAAAGCTTTAGCAATTCTCTGCGGATTTCAGAAGTTCCGCTTTTACATGGGTGGACGGAAAATTATTGTCATGACATCACAAGACGTTGTCTTTCTTAACAAACTGTTGGTTTGCGCATGCCGTCTGACATATCGACAAGGATTTGCACTACGAGAATCGCTGTATGTCAGGCCAAATCGGTGGTGTTCTGGACACACTGTCACGGCTTATTGTTGACGAAGAAGTAGCGGACGTTGAGCATTCATTGCAAGGAAACATACACAACAATTTCATTAAGGAAGTTTCAGGACAGAAGTTTGTCAACAAATTACTACGCAATATTTCGTCTGAACAAGACGCAAACGAAATATTGAAAGATGGAAAATTTTGTAAGACGACGCAGACGAATCCCACCTTGCTTCAGTAAAATTAGGCAATGTTATCGTAAACAACAGAAAATTTATATAGACGATCAAGTTTTGATTCAGACTATTAGAAGTTACGAGTATAGGAAAATCAAAGCTACAGAAGATTTTGTTAAATATGCTCAAGACAGCTACGCATATTTCGGTCCAAGTATATTCACTAAGGAAATGTAAGAATATTGTGAATTTAATTACATGGCGAAACGAGTTAGTGGAATACTGAAAACATGTGACTTGCATGAGAAGACGGAGGTTTCAGCTGAGCAGAATTAAGGGCATTTGCAAACTATAATACCTGACAAACCTAACGACGTACTGTACTTTCATTTGATCATTATGAATCGTTATGATGATCGTAAGTTATTGATGGCCGGCTGCCCTCAACTGGGCGACTTTTGCCAAGGTCTAAGGACAATCATAGTAGTTCTGAAATTATTTTCAAGATACGTTCATTTCTGTTCTTCACGTAAACCTAACATTTGCATAACGCTCAAGAAGTTAGGAGTGGTTTAATTTCTGAAAGCAGCCAGACCAGAATGCATCTTCAGTGATAACGAGTGACTGTTCCAATGTCTATTAAAAGTTAACCGTCGTTAAGTCGACGTTCAACAGTGAGCAACGGAAAATTCGACTACACCAACCTTGGTTAAAGTTAAACAAGGGAGTTAATCACTGTTAAAACTGACCGAGGTCGGAGCCTCTTTTATCTTGAATTGGTCGCGCTTAAAATAAATACTTACCGTATTAATACGGCAGGGCGTTTTGATGTTTTAAATGCCATGGAAGATGAAGAAATGTTATAACTTGACAACGAAAATAGTTACCACAACCATGTCGATGTACAGTCGTGCTCAAAAGTATCCGAACGACCTGAATTGCATTTCACCTGCTTCGCATGCAACCCACATAACGCAGCTGTCTAGCAGGTCCTCTAATCGCTCCTTGGTACAGTCGTTGGACTATCGAAAATGGTTCCAACAAGTCACCACTATAAAACACTGCTCTGTATCGCAATAACTCAAGATGTAAAGTAATACTACGATACTACAAATATCAGAAAACATCTTATCACAGGTAAGACTGTCCTTAAGGCTTGTAAGCTCACATTTATTACAATAAATGACATACCTGAAATGTTACCACTCTCATTATTACGTCAGATAGGTAATGCACGTAGTAAGTTCGTCGTATTCACGATTTCCTCTTCAAAGTAACATACGGTACTTATTATTGAACACAAAATGACATTAAAAATTTAAGTTATTCACGAGCAGCTAGTTGAGAATATGTATGAACTTCAAATGACACGACGAACCGTCTCGTTCTGCATATGGATTCAAACTCAGGTCATGCAGACTATGCAAAGATTTCGTGACTGACGGAAACTAACAGTCATTCCTGATTAGGCACACAGAGAGTGATATACCTCGATTTTAGACAGTATCAGTTAGCAAATATCAACTTTAAATAACATAACGCAAACATTTTTAACAGACGTGAAATCCTACCCAGCACCTATTGTCCTTGTTAACGAACTACGAGAGGTGTTAAATATTGCTTCTTAACAAGTAACGTATTTGAAATGCCGTGAGGTAAAGCTTTGTGTTGGACAGGGATTCGAACCCAGAACCTAATAAGATAGATGTCGAAGCACAATCGACTTCGACATATTGGATTTTCTCGGCAGTAGCTAGATGTTTTAACTGAAATGACGAGACGAAACATTAATTCTTTCCTTCCCAGGACTCCAACCCGGCACCTATCGCTGTTATATTCTTGAGACAACGAACGTTAAATATGGGCTTGTTGCACCAGCAGCGACATGTGTGCATATTTGAACTAGAAACAATATTACGAAGAGTTCAGTGCTGACTGGGAATAGAGCTCCAGGCATATCGTTGTTGACTACACACAAAGAGACGTCAGCTACCGAATTTTTCTCCACAAGCAGCTCGGAATCACATCTTGAACATACAGTGATCTCGCAAATAGTTCTGTGTCTCGCTGGGAGTCAAAAACGTCAAATATCGTTAGTGTTGGCAACGAATGAAAATACATTAAAAATCGAAATTATTATCCACCAGCAGATAGGTGTTCTCACGCTAGAGCTTGATAATACATAATTAAATCTTTAGTGTCGGGCCAGGATTCGAACCCATTCACGCGCAATATGTGGAGATGTTGAGGAATTTGGAGTTTTGAACAAACAACAAACTGGGTATAATCTTCCATCACGATTACAGTTCCCTACAAAATAGATACGAATAAAACACTTACCTTGTTACTTTGTGACAAAAGATTATTTCAGTACAAAAAAAGTCTTTGGAAATCACTTATTCCCACCTGTCACAAAAGTAAGATAACAAACACTTTGCACCTCGAAATCGGTTGCATCTATGTGCAGTCTTGTGACGTTTAAATAAATCGTCTTAACGCACTAAAACGTGGTTTGTGAATCGTTTACCGGTCGTACTCTGCAGCATTTCGCAGGCTGAAAGGCAAAAAGCTTACTGACAAATTTCACAGAAGGAAAAGAGGGACGAAATGTGTCCCACTGGAAGGTCATGTTTTATTTAAATTATTACAAAATCAGGTAAAACGAACAGTCAGGTTGTCAGCATAAGCACATTACTGTTGTCACTATGATTTTGCACTGCCTAGGGCCTGTAATGACAAAGGGCCCTTTTAGGTCAGGCGTATTGTATACAGAAGTGGAAGAGAGAGCACCACTAACTTCTAATCCATATGCATTGCATACACACAGAAATTAGTTACAGTGTACTTATGGAGCCCAATGAGTGAACTGCGTATTTCCCGGTGAGAAAGAGCACTGGCAAACAGTCTTCGCTACATTACGTTACTTAAACTGGTGTCAGCGATTAAGTGTAAGGTACATGAGTCGGATGCGGGTTTTGCAACTGTGAAATACTTTCCTACATTATAGAAGCGAATATTAAATTTGAACTAATATTGCGAAAATTTTGTACTTGGATAGCTTAGGATAAAAATCTTTCTGTTTATTGCAAAGGAAAACAATTGATTTTCTGAAACATAGTGTATCATACACAACTCGAAACAGGTCATGTCGACCAAACCATATGGAAGAACTGACAGCGACGTATATCTGAAGGCAGTAAGATCTCTTTGCCTTTTGGCACCACACACACACACACACACACACACACACACACACACACACACACACACACATTCCTTTTTTTTTATTTCTTTGTTGTGTTCGACTATCGGCGAGGCACGAAAACGTCTGTGAATGAATTTCTTAGTTTTGAACACACTTACGAAAGAAATATAAAAACAACTATGAGAGTTACTGATTTATGATGCTTAGTTTGCAGTCAGTTCTGAGTATTATTAGTAACTACGCTCCAGTCCGTAAACCTAGTTACAGAAGTCTGCATGTATAATGGGGGCTTTCCCTTGTAACGGACAGAGTTAACCGTGGTCAAACTCCCAGTTAGTTGAATGCATTTTGCTAATCAGCGTTTAACGTTGGTACACTGCAGAGACAACTCAATCGCGATTGAACTTTAACATTGATCATGGAACCCTCGAATATCTTGCTTTTTAATTGACATCGGCCCATAGGTTAGATTAAAATTATGGAAAGGCTCCGCAGAGAATCATAGCTTACAGCACAATTTAATTTCTAGTTACTGTCCTGCTTCGAATTCAGTAGGGCGATTTATTCGAGAAGTTGAAAGATTATTTCGTGCATCACACGAAAAATTGGAAGACTTCGAAACAATGATTAACAGTTTCAGTCATGTCAACACTGGTACGCCACCATGTACAGGTTTATTCAGGCAGAATATCCTTTTTTTTTAAACAGTTAAACCACGTGAATAAGAAGGCCAATGTTTGCGAGGAAAACATTACAAATTAGTGATATCCTTAGTGGGTAAAGTAAGTGACTAAATCCCTGTCAAATTTCGTATGAAATGTAAGATCACAGATGAAGTTAAGATAAATTCATATGTTGTCTCCTCCAGAACCAAAAAGATTGTACATGCTGTGCTGAACTTCAGCCAAATTTTATTGAGTATGGCATGTACAGAATGTGAAATTGTATCGCGAAAAGTGCAATTTGGGATCGCATGTTTAGAGTTTCATTTCAAAACACAATTCCAAGAATCTGTGACTATGTTTTTCTGTCTAGTGTTTTGCACGCAGGAATAATATTTGGTGTGTGTGCTTTGTTTTCATCTTACAAACAGTGCCTGACACGATGGAATTTACACAGCAGTCCATTTTAAATTAATAACATTTTTTGTTTGTCTAACAAGAGTTTTAGTGGGAAAGAGCGAGGCACTTGTCTTGTTTAAATAGTGGTCTTCCAGCTCCCCCTATGGCAACGTCAATAATGGGATTTGTCATGTCATCACACTCCCCTTGGTGATATAAAACTCTGGAGTTCTACCAGGTGCGTTTCGTGATTATTGCGAGTAAAACATGGGTTTTCTCGGATTTTTTTTCACTAATGAATACTTTTTGATAAATGATACCTTTATACTGATTTGAAGATGTTTTTCAGGTTGTAAAGCATAAGACCTCGATATTGCACACTTTCTTTTCCTAATAGTGATCATTCCCAACGTAACACATAAATCGTTTTCATAATTTAAGCTTGGTAGATGCAGTAAAGGTTGCTAGGCCGTATTACAAAGTTAAGACTACGACGAGAGTAGTGCTTTATTTCCGTGTGCTAGTATTCAGTACGACGATAACACTCATCCTACCTAGCGGAAACTGCGCTTGGATAAGCTTTCTGATTATTGTAGGCTTAATCTGCATAACCTGAATGTTTAAATTTGAGACGTGCAGCAGCTTAATCGATTAACAAAATAAAAACTAGTTCGTATATCGACTCTCAAATTCTAACCTTCCACACAAGATCACGAGGCCAGCACTTGTATTTTGAATTAGTCGTGGATGAACTATTCTTAGTATCCCTTATGCACTTCAGTGATAAGGATCGGTAAATAATTCAGAGTTATAAATAAGCTCACACTTTGGATAATTTTACTGATTTGACAGTTGCATTACCTAGGAATGCATTCCGCATAATAATTAATGGACTCAATAATAATGAAGTGAAGCCTAAGCAATGTAAATTGCAGACGTGGGCAGATGTGGAGTTCGTAGAATGGCCATTGTCTCTCTTAGAATTTCTAATAGTCAACGAGTAGAACATAACTGATTAAAGCGATGTCTGAACTATGCATGCAAGTGTAGCTGGAATCTAACTCGATCGACAAACAACGATACGTAAATCGCGAAAAAAAGACTCGAAATACAGTTATGATTTATATATACTTAATGATAGATAACTGGTTGGCGCTGTTACGTGACATGCTGTTAATAACTTGTATGGCACACACACATTACGCTTTTGGAAAATTTTAGATGAAAGGGTTATCACAATGTCTGTTAATAAGTTGATATAATAGATGACAATGTAAAGCTCTTATTAGTGAAAATCCAGATTCAGAGTATCGTAAGATGTTTGGCTGATTACGTCGGAGAACTTTAAGTACTCTGAGTGTTATCGTTATTTGTTGAAGAGGTGAAGGAACTGTGAGAAAGTTGATGTTATTACGAAAATGATTTTGATGCATGAACAATAGATCAAGGTAGAACTAGGAAAGATGTGGTGTGGTAGTGCAGAAGTTATGGAAAGATTTATTGCAGAAGCGATGAGTTATGGATATTAGTTGTAGACTTGTGATTTCACTGTTGTTAAAGGGGGTTACAGCGTTTTTTGACAAGTATGAGTTTTATTGCATAAATTATAAATAGTAGTTCGATAATGTGAGACTGAGGATGATAAGTACTGTTGCGTCTGATGCATCTCGTGCAGGTGAAAAAAAAAATTAAAGTCGTATGTCACTGTTTGCCGGCAAGCCTTTAAGAGCAGCTTAAGCCGCTTAATTGGAAGATTTTTCTGTCCTTCGCACATACTGACGCCTTTTCTTCGAGGACGGTGACAGTTGTGTGTTTCAAGGGTATCTGGTAAGTAGAGGTTACTGTAACAGGTATGGGTAGTGTGGGGTCATCTTTGTATTGCATGATGAGGCACGAGAGGGGGTGAAACCCGGATCTGACGCATGGCCTGCTCCCCTCAAATAGTACCGAGGGGACCGTCGATCTTAACGTTGCAGTACGGCGGACGGATAACCACCGAGAGTGTCACAGGCCCCAGCTTCATAACACTCTGTTGAGAGGTTTGAAATTTCATCCAGGACATTCGTGCACAGTCTGGCGTTCAAAAACTATACGCCCCTAACCCTCCTCCCCGTCACCGTAGCAACCATCAGACGCTGAGATGTTGTTCATCTTCGGTGATCTGACGAGAACCGTAGTATTCATCAAGGTAAGGACGCGCTCAACCAACTCAGGTATCGAAGAAACGAATTAATGCCGCAAATTATTGTTGTAGAGAATGAGGAAGTTACAGGTGATATAATGATGCCAATGAAATACACACATCAAAAAAAGTTTTGCGTCACCTCGGTTCCGAGAGTTCAGGAACCTCTACATAAAACCGGAATAGATATCAACATAAACATCATTTCCGCCCTTTTCATTAGACATGTAGTACCACCATACAGCGAGAGCTTCAGAGGTGGTGGTCCAGATTGCTGTGCACACCGGTACATCTAATACCCAGTAGCGTGTCCTCCTGCGCATGCCTGGATTCGTCGTGGCATACTATCCCCAATTTCATCAAGGCACTATTGGTCCAGATTGTCCCACTCCTCAATGGCACGGCGATTCGGAGTAGATCCCTCAAAACAGAAAGCCACCCCAAAACAGCAGGGAATCTCTACCTTGCTGCACTCGCTGGACAGTGTGTCCAAGGCGTTCAGCCTGACCGGGTTGCCTCCAAACACGTCTCCGACGGTTGTCTGGTTGAAGCCATATGCGACACTCATTGGTGAAGAGAACGTGATGCCAATCCTGAGCGGTCCATTCGGCACGTTGTAGGGCCCATCTGTACCGCGCTGAAGCTGTAGTGGTTGCAAAGATGGACCTCGCCATGGAAGTCGAGACTAAAGTTGTGCGAATCATGTAGCCTACTGCTCACAGTTTGAGTGGTTACACGACGTCCTGCGGCTGCGTGAAAAGCATTATTCAACATGGTGGCGTTGCTGTCAGGGTTCCTCCTAGCAATAATCCGTAGGTGGCGTCATCCAATGCAGTAGTAGTTGGGCGGCCTGAGCGAGGTTTTTCATTGACAGTTCCTGTATCTCTGTATCTCCTCCATGTCCGAACAACATCGGTTTGATTCACTCCGAGAAGCCTGGACACAACTCTTGTTGAGGGCCCGCATCTCGTGGTCGTGCGGTAGCGTTCTCGCTTCCCACGCCCGGGTTCCCGGGTTCGATTCCCGGCGGGGTCAGGGATTTTCTCTGCCTCGTGATGGCTGGGTGTTGTGTGCTGTCCTTAGGTTAGTTAGGTTTAAGTAGTTCTAAGTTCTAGGGGACTGATGACCATAGATGTTAAGTCCCATAGTCCTCAGAGCCATTTGAACCATTTGAACCACAACTCTTGTTGAGAGCCCTTCCTGGCACAGAGTAACAATGCGGACGCGGTCGAACAACGGTATTGACCGTCTAGGCATGGTGGAACTACAAACAACACGAGCCGTGTACCTCCTTCCTGGTGAAATGACTGGAATTGGTCGGCTGTCGGACCCCTCCGTGTAACAGGCGCTGCTCATGCATGGTTGTTTACGTCTTTGGGCGGGTTTAATGACATCTCTGAACAGTCAAAGAGACTGTGTCTGTGATACAATATCCATACTCAACGTCCATCTTCAGGAGTTCTGGGAACCGGGGTGATGCAAAACATTTTGACGTGTGTACATCCCAGTTATTTGTGGCGAGAAAAACACAAACCACTGTAGCGGCGGTTTACGTCGTCTTCAGACTTCCCTCGAGTTATGTGACCGCACATTGATCTGTTGATAGATATGCGAAACTTCCTGAGCGAGGGGTAGCACCGCAGGATCTAAAACCTACTTGAGGTGGAGGCTACTTTGCAAATTGTTCTCGGTTCATAGTACTAACACGTTTTATTGGATTGTGTATCCCAATGGGATTTTGTCTGCTATGCCGCTTACAGCGTAATCAGATATCATGCGCTGTGCGGGCTTCTAACACTGTAGGGTAACTTTAAGCGGAACTCGTACATTTCACTATTCAACATGCCAATTATGACTTTCTTATGGCCTCTGCATTAAGGTGTTTGTGATTTCTGAACAATACAACGGGGTCAGAAACCGTCTGAAAAGCTTGTAAGAGTGTTGCAGCGTAGATTGTGCAGAGAAATAGGGGAAAAAATCAATATTTGTGCCGTTTACGAGCTAATTAGCATAGAAGCTGGCCAATCAGGCCGTAGCGCGCTCAAATTCAAGCGGCCACCAGGTGAAATTAGTGTCCGTTCTTCTCAGCGCGTAGATGTTAGCATACCGGACTGCTCAATCTTTGGCTCGGTTGGCTCCTTACTATCGCCCCATGCCCAAATTTGTATTGCTCTCTTGCTTGGGTATAGGAAAGAAAACGAAGAACATGTTGGAGACACCGTCTCTGGCGGGCCGCTTGGATTTGCCTGCTCAACTGATTGGCTAACTTCAGTGTTAATTAACTCGGAAACAGTGTATGGCTCTGAGCACTATGGGCCTTAACATCTATGGTCATCAGTCCCCTAGAACTTAGAACTACTTAAACCTAACTAACCTAAGGACATCACACAACACCCAGTCATCACAAACGGTGTAATTTATCGATTTTTTTTCTTAACAGTTATTATTTCTCGGCACAGCCTACCTTGAACACCCTTAAAAGCTTTTCAGACGGTTTCTGACCACCCTGCATAAGCCGACCCTATGGCCTACGTGATTCAAAGTAGGTCGCAGCAGGCGGCGTCGAAGAGGCCGTAGCTGACATGTCCATGCCCGGGCCAGAGCTGGAGGCGAAACAATGGATCGCATGGATAAGATGGACCGTCCCGTGCTGCGAACACATTAAGGGATGAGGTGCCCGCTAGTAGCTGCGAACGATTCTCTTATGTAAAGTGAAGATGGAGAGGGGAGAAAGGAAAGGAAAGAGATGGACCTGACGACAGCAGCTACATCATGTCTTTATGCAGAATCGGCGGCGAGGAGTGAAAATTTGTGCCTAACCGGGACTCGAACCCGGAACCTTCCGCTTACTATGCGCCTGCGTTAACCACTGTACCATCCGGACACAGTGTTTATCGCAGATGCGCGGACCATCTCGGCACGATCAACTGCCTACCAACATTCCCATCTTGCGCCACCTATCCACAGTACCTGCCCATGTCCTCCATCCTCGATGATTTTAGATTTCCGGTAGAGGTCGAGTATAAATGTGCATCTGCACTGATGATTGTGGATTCATTGTCCATCGAGGCGACTGAGTTACATGAACACATTATATGAAGGTTATATGTATGAAAGAACTGACTAAACGCTTTAATGTAAATGGTTCTCTTCCATCAACTGAGTCTAACGACGCTTCACTGTTGCAGAATGAGCTGAAATACACCACTCGCCATTAAAATTGCTACACTAAGAAGAAATGCAGATGATAAATGGGTATTCACTGGACAAATATATTATAATAAAACTGACATGTGATTACATTTTCACGCAATTTGGGTGCACAGATCCTGAGAAATCAGTACTCAGAACAACCACATCTGGCCGTAATAACGGCCTTGATGCGCCTGGGCATTGAGTCAAACAGAGCTTGGATGGCGTGTACAGGTACAGCTGCCCATGCAGCTTCAAGACGATACCAGTTCTTCATGAGTAGTGACTGGCGTATTGTGACGATCCAGTTGCTCGAACACCATTGACCAGACGTTTTCAATTGGTGAGACATCTGGAGAATGTGCCGGCCAAGGCAGCAGCCGGATATTTTCTGTATCCAGAAAGGCCCGTATAGGAACTTCAACGTGCGGTCGTGCATTATCCTGCTGAAAAGTAGGGTTTCGCAGGGATCGAATGAAGGGTAGAGGACGGGTCGTAACACATATGAAATGTAACGTCCACTGTTCAAAGTGCCGTCAATGCGAACAAGAGGTGTCCGAGACGTGCAACCAATGGCACCCCATCCCATCACGCAAGGTGATACACCAGATGGCGATGACGAATATACGCTTCCAATGTGCGTTCACCGCGCTGTCACCAAACAGGAATGCTACCATCATGATGCTGTAAACAGAACCTGGATTCATCCGAAAAAATTACGTTTTGCCATTCGTGCACCCAGGCTCGTCGTTGAGTACATCATCGCAGGCGCTCCTGTCTATGATGCAGCGTCAAGGGTAACCGCAGCCATGGACTCCGAGCTGCTGGTCTATGCTGCTGCAAAAGTCGTCGAACTGTTCGTGCAGACGGTTGTCGTCTTGCAAATGTCCCCATCTGTTGACTCAGGTATCGAGACGTGGCTGCACGATCCGTTACAGCCATGCGGATAAGATGCCTGTCATCTCTACTGCTAGTGATACGAGGCCGTTGGGATCCAGCACGGCGTTCCATATTACCCTCCTGAACCCCCCGATTCCATATTCTGCTAACAGTCATTGGATCTCGACCAACGCGAGTAGCAATGTCGCAATACGATACACCGCAATCGCGATAGGCTATAATCCGACCTTTATCAAAGTCGGAAACGTGATGTCTCCTCCTTACACGAGGCATGACAACAACGTTTCACCAGGCATTGCCGGTCATCTGCTGATTGTGTACGAGAAATCGGTTGGAAACTTTCCTCATGTCAGCACGTTGTCGGTGTCGCCACCGGCGCAAACCTTGTGTGAATGCTCTGAAAAGCTAATCATTTGCATATCACAGCGTCTTCTTCCTGTCGGCTAAATTTCGCGTCTGTAGCACGTCGTCTTCGTGGTGTAGCAATTTTAATGGCCAGTAGTGTACATTGTTCACCATTAAAATTGCAACACCATGAATATAGACAGAATGCAATAAACGTAAAACTTCGTGATTGGGTACGGCAATGTCAAGAATTTCAGTGCAGTCGCAAAAAGTAACATTCTGCAGAGAGGAATAGAGTAAGCAGTAGGTCTCTCATTGACGTTGTTCTTTCGACAGCGCAGAATAGTACGACCACGTCGGACACCTTATGTTAGGATAGGGCCTTGTTCCCATCAAGACAGGTACACACGGACGTGCGGCGACGTCTGAACACCGCAGGGCGCAGACTGTCAGCAAGGCGAACACGACTGCGGCCTCCCTTAACGTAACAGAGGGGAGAGGCGTTCCGACAGGGGTGCCCCAAACGTCATCACTGGGCCCAGGAGTGACGCGACATCGTCTCTTCAGATCAGTCCCTGTTCTGCGTACACAGCATCATGATGGGCGTATCTGTGTACGTCAGCTCCGAGGAAACCCAGTACTACTGGGTTACATCCACCGTCGTCACACTGCCCAAGCACTTGGCGCGATGGTTTCGGGGTACCACTGGGTACACAACACAATCCATTCTGTTACGAAGAACCGGTAATACGGACAGCGGCCTTCATACTTCTGACGTGTTAAGGCTGGTGGCTACGTTCTATTTCCAAGATGTGTTTGACGTTACCGTAAAGTGGGGTGACTATGAACGTCTGAAAATTATTTTTGTAAATTAAACCAAAACCTCGGGAACGGCGCGATCACTACGGTCGCAGGATCGAATCCTGCCTCCGGCATGGATGTGTGTGATGTCATTAGGTTAGTTAGGTTTAAGTAGTTCTAAGTTCTAGGGGACTGATGACCTCAGATGTTAAGTCCCATAGGGCTCAGAGCCATTTGAACCATTTAAAACCAAAACCTCTAAAGATATTGACAAGAAACGTTTTGAGAAGTTTCGAGAGATGCCACTGAATATGACAAAGGAGCTTAAATATTTTTATCCCCCTCACTTTGTTCATTTTTTTTAAAAATGTTTCGCTGTTCACAGTCACCTAATAGGTCGGGGTCCCTTTGAACATGGAAACATTTGCCTGTTCTGTGGTAGTCACGCCATTTACTGTCCAACGCCACGCCTATCATACAAAAGAGTATGACATTTTGTTTATAAATGATGTCGTGAAACTGACTTATTTACAATATTTGAGTAGTATTTACGAGTTTCCTTTATTAACCTGAATCCTTTCATACGATTGTGGTATAATTCTGCTAATAATGCCAATGGTTGCTTATCTGCTTATGAAATAAGAAAATTATTTAAAACAGGCCTTTCAGAACAATCTGTATTACTTTAATCAATCTAATGGAATAAAAGGTGCCACATTTTAAAGATATACAGTGGTAAATGCTTTACAGCAGAGGAAGCCGCTAGCAAATAGTATTTATTCTAGGAGACGTCGTAGCTATCAAATTTAGCTCCAAAATGAAGTCCTTCCCTTCTGTCTACCGTAGGTAGAATCCTAGAAACGTTATCTTTCTTGGAACTTGACACTTCGGAAACATTACAAAAAGAACTTAATTTCCTCAGAAATGTTATTTCAGCATCAGTAATAAGGTGTCCAACGTAATATTTTACACTTCTTTGCAGGAAACCTCCGTAGGACGTATTTTCACTGAAGCGCACCAGTGTAACCTTCAGCATCTGAAACCTTGTCGACTTGTTACTCAGCTTCGTTCTCTTCAAGTACCATACGCTGTCATTTACTATTGCCTACTTCAATGTCATGATTTCCACTTAGGTTTTTAGGTAAGTCATCATCATTCAGCTCACCATCACTTGACTCTGAAATTTGTCTTTTCTTTCTTCTTTTTACTTCTTCGGAAAGATGGGACACCGGCAGATGTTTAGATGGTCGACCTCTCATCTTCCGACTTACAGCTGGCTCGTCTTCAATTGCGAAAGGTTGTGCCTGTTCTTAGAAATCGTCTACACAATTGTTTTAACCCGCCTGGACTTCGTACTTGTCTTCTTTAGTAGGACGTCGATTTCTTCCTCTGATTCTGCAACACCGTCAACACAGATCCATTCAGCTTCATTGAAAATTCCTTCAGATCAGTAGTGAATTGACATTCAGAAACATTCTTCAGCACTACATTCATATTCAGGGGGTGGATGCCACTAGCCCTGAATCCAATTGTCAAGTTGGCAGCAGATGAGCCATCAATGTTAGTTAGTGTGGATTTCAGTATCGCAGGAAACATATCTTTTGGTAGACTGCTCTCTATCCCACACTCCTGTCTCTGTTTTGTTTAAGTCTTTCTCCATTGAGCCTGTACAGGTCTAAAAAATGCCACATCAAGCGGTTATATTAAGTGACTGTAGTTATGCGGCAAAGAGGTAAGCTTAATATTATTGTCTTTATCAGCTTGGACAACCTCAACTGAAAAATGGCTTGAAGATAGTCCACAATAATAACCTTTGGACCAATCACCTATTTAGCATGAGGTAAATAATCAGTAGAAAACCAGTATTGAAACGTGCATCTGTCACACCTCCCACTTTTTGTGTTACTGTTACGGGGTCCTGAAGATTCACCACGGCACTCTCAGTTTCGTACATGACTTATATCAGTAACAAAACACCAGAAACCGTACCACAAAACATGACTGAAAATCTAGCTTTGGAAGGTGCGATGCTCCTCTCAGAATATTTGCAGCCACGTTTGATCAGAACATTCTTGCTCCCTGGATCTTCTGAGAAGTTAGTCTCATCAAAGTTTGAAATATTTTCTGGTGGTACACCATCTAGTGGGACGTTCAGGTTTTCAGTATATCTCTCAACAACGTCTTTACTGAGAAATGCTCTGCTTGAAGCAATAACACTACGCTGTCTCACAGATAATAATGTTTTCTGTCTGCGTAAAAATGACATAGAGTAATCTAAGCCAGGAAAGTTGGTATACCCTAAAACATTTTAGTGATCACCCTTAGAACAAACAAATCGAATAGATATCCCCAGACACCCACCTGAGTCAAGCAATCACACAGTTGCTTTTCAACGTCTGAAGTAACAACTCTTTGTCCTCCAAGTTTCTTCGGAAGTGAAATTTTCATTTTATTGGGCAGGGTCCCTTTAGGTATTTTGAATATTTGGGAGACTTTCTTTAGTGACAACTTCTTCTCTCAAATTAATAGTGAGACTTCGTCAATCTACTTTTGCATAGTGACCATAGTTCTGAGAACCAGTATGTGGTTTGTAGTTCCTTACCGTATCTGCAAACTAAAAAGAAAGCAAAGTTAATTTTGGGCTCATTTATGGATATTTCCTTCTATTGTGTACATACACAGAAATATACGTAACTGTTATCAGTAACACCAATCTGGTATAATTCCAAGTCAGATTAACAAAACACAACCAACGCACATAACAAACCATCAGCCATCAGGGACCAGCGGTTTTGTCAGTGTTAAACAACATGGAAGCCACGGTTCACAATTGGCCCTTGAAAGAGAATTGTCCATATTTTATTTTTCACATCGCCATAGAATAAATATAACATGTTCCTGTAACCGTCCAGTCAAGTGTTAACCTTGCCAAAAAAAGCTAGTTTCAAATTCTTAAAATTAAAATGCTAGGCAACCGCATCTGATACTAAGATATGACTCACATTTCCCGAAAATTAATTATTCTCTGGAGTTGATATACAACGTTATTTCGTATCGACTGCCACATCAACTGAAAATACCAATTATTGCCAGTTTGTAACACTTGTGGCCTTACCTCCGTATTTACACAGCAGAGCACAGCATTTTCTTTAAAAAGACGCCAAATTACTGGTCAAAGTCACTTCGCCGTTCAAAGTCACCCAACTTTACGGTATCTTTCACCAAGATAATACAAGACCTCATGTTGCGCTTGCAGTTCTAATACGAGCCACTACTCTTGATTAAGTCTGGCCTAAAAACGAAGCAGTATGGAATGACGGATCCACAACTACCATCGAAATTCACAAGGAAACAATTCAAGGTGTAAGTAAACGGTCTTTATGAAACTTGGCGGGTATGTAGACGAGTGAAAATAATGCACTATTTTTTTGCCCAATTGCGGTTTCAAGAGGCAAAACACTCACCAAAAACTAATTTGGCATATTAGGTTTCGGGGGGAATATCTTCGAAACCATGATATTTAAGGAATGTGTCTCATATGAAAGCTGAAATGTAAGTAACGTTCTTGAAAATTGTATGACGAGCTCCTTTAATAATTTTAAATCTTGAAAAATACCCCACCACCATCAATTAATTTTCAGAGATGGCGACCTTTGATACAGCATAAGTTAAAGAAAATGTCGCGCCACATCAAATCACATGTACTAAAGCTGATTTCTGAAATACCATTTTTGGAAAATATGCTGTACAAAATGTGCTGTCGGAGTATTTTCAACATGCCTAATTAAAATATGCTCATGTTCATTATCATTCTATTCATTTACTTTATTTACTTTTGTTTTATGTTTTAAGGCGTTATTTAACGTTTTTAATCCATACTTTTTTTTAGTTTACCATCTGACGTAAGTGCATTTTGTTAATTATCGTTATTATTATAATAATTATATTATTATATTATTATAATCCAAAGAACTGAAATCGTGGTAACCTATAAAGATATGCTTAGAACACCTTGCACATAAAATGAAACAAAATTCTTCACGTAATACATACGATGAATAACAAAATACACGTAAGACATACGATGAATAGCAAAATATAAAACAAAATTCATCAGGATTTACAAATAGTGACGGGTGATCCTCTGAATATCATAATCTGTATCAGGCGTATTTCAGTACACTGGAAAACGTTGACGAAGAGAATTTAGTACGTGCTGTTGACTGCAGCGTCATTGTTTTGTCTCCAAAGGGGAGATTGACATCTTAATCATTAAGCAGAGTTCGACCTAAAAATCTTCTCACAAAGTTCCTCCAACAGCGAAAGCCGTATACGTCCAATGGCTTTTCCTTCCCCGACGAGCCTTTGGGATTACCAGATTCACAAGTACCCTGTCCACAGGTACGACGCCCCAAACGGTTCTTTCACATTCTCTACCCCAAGAATCTAACTGTACTACCGATTTATCAGTCGCACTGGGAAAGGAAGTTTCCGTCTAACATCTTTTGATTTGGTCAGACTTTAGTTTCCAGATTTCGATGCAAGAACATTTGGAGTTTGGAAAAGAAATTTTCGAATTTTCTCTCCAAACTCCCCATTTTTTTTAAAATAATGAATAGGGCGCTGGTCAGTGCGAAAAAACTGTTCTGAGTATCATATCCAAGGACAAGGAACTTTTTCAGCTGGTGATCCCAAAAAGCTCGACGGGACACGTACAGCCGTTGGACGTTTAAGGCAGAACTTTCTGGGAAGATTTTCAGATCTACTTTTGCTGAATGTCTATGACGTCAGTCTCAACTTGAGAAAGAATAGAATCAAGCTGCTGTCATTAGTACGCAACCCATTCTCTTCGGCAAAGTTTTCTAATGTGCTGAAACATCCCTGGTGCAATTCAGAATATCTAGATCATCACCTGCCACGATATGATACCCTACTGTATTTTGTTTGACATTTTTTGTCCATTGTGCGTATTACGTTAAGAAAGATCGTTCAGTTTATGTGCAAGGCGTACAAAAACGTTATGTTTTAAGCATTTCTGAACAGATTATCATTAATCTGAAGATTTTTTTATCAAAATAATAGAGTTACTCATTATTTTCAGTGAACAAAATACACACGAGCGAAATCTTAGACTAAATACACACGAATGTAAAACATACGTGAATGTAAAACATAAAATAACGGTTAAAGGCTAAGTAAAATAGATAAGTAGAATAATAATGAATCTTTAGATATTCTAACTTTTTTGTTGAAAACACTCCGACAGCACATTCTGTATAACTTGTTTTCTAAATTTTTATTTCAAAACCAGCTTTATTACATATGGATGGATGCGGCGTGAAACATTCTTTGATTTATATTGTAACATAAGTCTGCATTTTTCAAAATTAATTAATGGTGGTGATATATTTTGCAAAATTTCAAGTTATTAGAAAAGGTGATTACATAGTCTTCAAGAACGTTAACTGCAATTCAACACTTGTGTGAAAGACATTGTTTAAAGATCACGGTTTCAAAGAAACTCTGTCTAAACTTAATTTGCCAAAGTACTTTCTGGAGTGTGTTTTACACCTTAAATGTGAAACTGGGCGAAAACGAAGGAATATGTATTCCTTTTCACTTACCCTTTTACATATCCTGTCCCCCCCGCCTCCAAAGTTTCAACAAGATAGTTTATTTACGCTTGGGAATGTTCCTATTCAACTATGTGTGAATTCCAGCTAAAGGACCAAACTGCTGTGGTCATCAGTCTGCAGACTTACACACTACTGAAACTAAGTTTACGCTTAGGACAACACACACTCCCATGCCCGAGGGAGGACTCGAACCTCCGGCGGAAGTAGCCATGCGATTCGTGCCATGGAGCCTCTAACCGCGCGGCCACTCCGCGCGGCTAGTAATGTTCCATTGACAGTTCGACTGTGTGCCCAACTTGGTAAAACCAGAGGTTTCTGCCTGATTATACATCATGAATACCTTCGTGACGGCTCCATTTACCGACGGTTGTGATCCCATTTCACTCACGCACCGCTTGTTCACGAGAGAAACTTGCCCTTGCTTTCACTGACTGAGTTTGGCGTGCTTATGCCAATATCAACTCACTGCAACTTCATTTACTTTCGCTGGCTCATGGCTCAACGCTCTTCATATTTTGCGTTCAATGGGGTCGTAGTCTCTGGGTGCTGCAACTTTCACACTATCGTTAGAGTGTAACGCTGGCCGACGAAATTCCGCATGAGCACTCGTTTCTATTAGACAGTACTACATCACACAGATGACTCTCGTTTTTGTCGGTGAGGGGCATCACCGGATGAACCAAAAGATCTGTGCGACAATCAAATGTTCAAATGTGTGTGAAATCTTATGGGACGTAATTGCTAAGGTCATCAGTCAGCCGGACAGGGAGACCGTGCGGTTCTAGGCGCTACAGTCTGGAACCGCGAGACCGCTACGGTCGCAGGTTCGAATCCTGCCTCGGGCATGGATGAGTGTGATTTCCTTAGGTTGGTTAGGTTTAAGTAGTTCTAAGTTCTAGGGGAGTGATGACCTCAGAAGTTAAGTCCCATCGTGCTCAGAGCCATTTAACCATTTCATCAGTCCGTAAGCTTACACACTACTTAACCGAAATCATCCTAAGGACAAACACACACACCCATGCCCGAGGGAGGACTCGAACCCCCGCCAGGACCAGCCGCACAGTCCATGACTGCAGCGCCCCAGACCGCTCGGCTAATCCCGCGCGGCTGTGTGACAATCAAGAGAAGGAATTACAGAGCAGTCTTCCTCTGTGAAACAGCTTTGGAAAAAGACATTTAGTATTTCGGCCTTTAGTCTGTCATCCCCTGTTTCAGTACAATTTTGGTCACAGAGTATCTGGACATTTTGTTTTGGTCCACCTACCGCTTTGACATAAGACCAAAATTTCTTATAATTTTCTGCCAAGTCAGCACATAGAACTTTACTTTCGAATTCGTTCAACAATTCTCGTGCCCACCGTTGCCAGCAGTCATGTACAGTGGCTACATTCTTTCCAAGTCTTTCTGCAGTGTCGCAAAAGGAACTTCGAGCTTCTCGACCATTACAAGACCCGTTCAAGCTCAGTGAGCTGCTGAAACTGGCATCACTGTCACCTTAAACATGTTCTTGACTAACTTCAACTCTCCACGTTCAATCTCAACCGAAACTAACAGCGTGTTTTTAAAGCAAACCTGATTTTCATTCTCACAGTGGCGCTACTGGCGCCACTCTTATACGATTGGCTCGAAATCTGAATAGATACACTACAGGCCATTAAAATTGCAACACCAAGAAGAAATGCAGATGATAAACGGGTATTCATTGGACAAATATATTGTACTACAACTGACATGTGATTACATTTTCAAGCAATTTGGGTGCATAGATCCTGAGAAATCAGTACCCAGAACAACCACCTCTGGCCGTAATAACGGCCTTGATACGCCTGGGCATTGAGTCAAACAGAGCTTGGATGGCGTGTACAGGTACAGCTGTCCATGCAGCTTCAACACGATACCACAGTCCATCAGGATTAGTGACTGACGTAATGTGACGAGCCAGTTGCTCGGCCAGACGTTTTCAATTGGTGAGAGATCTGGAATATGTGCTGGCCAGGGCAGCAGTTGAACATTTTCTGTGTCCAGAAAGGCCCGTACATGACCTGCAACATGTGGTCGTGCATTATCCTTCTGAAATGTAGGATTTCGCAAGGATCGAATGAAGGGTAGAGCCACGGGCCGTAACACATCTGAAATGTAGCGTCCACTGTTCAAAGTGCCGTCAATGCGAACAACGAGGCGACCAAGACGTGTAACCAATGGCACCCCATACCATCACGTCGGGAGATACGTTAGTATGGCGATGACGAATACACGCTTCCAATGTGCGTTCACCGCGCTGTCACCAAACACGGATACGACCATGATAATGCTGTAAACAGAACCTGGATTCATCCGAAAAAATTACGTTTTGCCATTCGTGCACCCAGGTTCGACGTTGAGTACACCATCGCAGGCGCTCATGTCTGTGATGCAGCGTCAAGCGTAACCGCAAACATGGTCTCCGACCTGATAGTCCCTGCTGCTGCAAACGTCGTCGAACTGTTCGTGCAGATGGTTGTTGTCTTGCAAACGTCCAGTCTGTTGACTCAGGGATCGAGACGTGGCTACACGATCTATTACAGCCATGCAAATAAGATGCCTGTCATCTCGACTGCCAGTGATACGAGGCCGTTGGGATCCAGCACGGCGTTCCGTATTGCCGTTCTGAACCCACCGATTCCCTATTCTGCTAACAGTCATTGGATCTCGACCAACGCGAGCAGCAATGTCGCGATACGATAAACCGCAATCGCGGTAGGCTACAATCCGGCCTTTATCAAAGTCGGAAACGTGATGGTACGCATTTCTCCTCCTTACACGAGGCATCACAACAACTTTTCCCCAGGCAACGCCGGTCAACTGCTGTTTGTGTATGAGAAATCGGTTGGAAACTTTCCTCATGTCAGCACGTTGCAGGTGTCGCCACCGGCGCCAACCTTGTGTGAATGCTCTGAAAAGCTAATCATTTGCATATCACAGCGTCTTCTTCCTGTCGGTTAAATTTCGCGTCTGTAGCACGTCATCTTCGTGGTGTAGCAATTTTAATGGCTAGTAGTGTATCATCACTGAGATGTAGAAAGATGCATACCCACTTTCGTGTATGTCGCACAACTCCTTCTTGGGGTTGCGATTTTTTGTCAGTGTATTTCACAGGAGTCCTGCAAGGTATTTTTTTGGGATGAGGTGTCGTATAAATGGACTAATTCTTTTATTGCCAGCATTCTTACATCAAGATTCCGTTACAAGTTGCTTAAGCACAAATTACTCTTAGGAGACCAAATTTAAAAAAATGAAAACTGCGTGAAAGGGGAATGAGAAAGAGCAAACGCACAGTGTAACATACGTGGCGGTCTCGAGATGATCAGAGGCAGACGAGCACAAGTAATCGTGCTATAGCAAGTGTCTCGTGCACTGCGCCTACTGTACGGGAGAGTCATTGTGTGAGGTGCCACATAGAGTACAGCTTCGGTGCCGGATGAGCGCAGTGGAGCGCGAAGCTTGCGGCGGTCTCGTGTAGGGCCTGGCCGTGGGAGAGGCAGGTGTGAGCACACAATGCGACGGCCTGAGCTACTTACCGCCGCTCTGAGCGAGGCAGGCCCCACCTGACCTTCACAGCGTCGGCCAGGCGTGCCGTTAAGTCCCGTGGTCGGGTACGTATTCACTCAGCTCTCTCCGTGCTGCGCTGAGTCTACAAATAACCCTGTCACCAAAGCAATTGCTGATGCGGTATCTGAGTGGAGACTACTGCCTGCACGATCCTCTGGACGTGCGAGCATAAGCTACCGACTCAACGGAGTGTTGTTACACTAGGTGCACACGTATGGAGCGAGGTGGCGCAGTGGTGGGCACACTGGACTCGGGCAGTGGAGGGGGGAGGGAGAGCGGAGGGAGTGGGGGAGGGAGGGAATGGGGGACTGCTATCCTAATCGCATCCAGATGTATGTTTCCTCTTATTTCCCTAAATAGTTTATTGTAAATTTGGGGATGGTTCCTTTGAACAGGGTGAGCCCAACTTTTTGGCCAATTCTTCTCCTGTTCGAGTTCGTCCTCCGCCTCTTAGCTTAATACCTTATAAGCACAGGCTTCTTTCGATATGAAGCCAGTTGATGAGATTCTTTAATGAGTAGCCGATCTTTTTTATATCTGAATGACGTTGTTCAAAAGGGTTTAAATGGCTCTGAGCACAATGGGACTTAACATCCAAGGTAATCAGTCCCCTAGAACTTAGAACTACTTAAACCTAAGTAACCCAAGGACATCACTCACATCCATGCTCGAGGCAGGATTCGAACCTGCGACAGTAGCAGTTGCGCGGTTCCAGATTGAAGCGCTTAGAACCGCTCGGCCACACCGGCCGGCTGACGTTGCAATTAAAGTAAATCAAGGAGAGCTCCTTCTTTTTCAAGATAACGCGAGTCCTATAATTAATATCGTTATAGGCACAGCAAAATGAAGTAACTGCTAACAATTTTTTCCCACGAAATTAATAAGTGATTCAGCTTAAATTGTCCATGTTATATGAAATATGTCGATGTCAGCACTTGAATTATGAATTTAAGAAATAATTTTTACTGCTCAGTCAGTTCTTACTAATATTTATTAGCACGACATGTTTCGGCAGCATTCTGCGATCATCAGGTGCTTTGCAGTTACATATACATTACCATGAAGCTTGATGAGATTCATTTGCTGCGTGTGCCAGTATTTCAGTGAGATACAGCAAGTCTCAAGTTGCACAATAATGACATACATTATGTGATCAAAAGTGTTCGGACACCTGGCTGAAAATGACTTACAAGTTCGTGGCGCCCTCCATCGGCAATGTTGGAATTCAGTATGGTGTTCGCCCACCCTCAGCCTTGATGACAGCTTCCACTCTCGCAGGAACACGTTTAATCAGGTGCTGGTAGGTTTCTTGGGGAATGACAACCCATTCTTCACTGAGTGTATCGATGTTGGCTGGTGAGGCCTGGCGCGAAGTCTCCATTCCAGAACACCCCAAAGGTGTTCTATAGGTTTCAGGTCAGGCCTCTGTTCAGGTCAGTCCATTCAGGGATGTTATTGTCGTGTAACGACTCCGCCACAGGCCGTGCATTATGAACAGGTGATCAATCGTGTTGAAAGATGCAATCGCCATCCGCGAATTGCTCTTCAACGGTGGGAAGCAAGAAGGTGCTTAAAACACCAATTTAGGTGCGTGCTGTGGTAGTGCCACGCAAAACAAAAAGAGGTGCAAGTCCCCTTCATGAAAAACACGACCACACCATAAAACCGCCGCCTTCGAATTTTACTTTTGCAATTACACACACTGGCAGATGACGTTCACCGGGCATTTACCATACCCACACCCTGCCATCGGATCGCCACATTGTGTACCGCGATTCGTCACTCCACCCAACGTTTTTTCCACTGCTGAATCGTCCAATGTTTATGCTCCTTACACCAAGCGGTGTGTCGTTTGGCATTCACAGGCGTGATGTGTGGCTTATGAGAAGCCACTCGACCATGAAATCCAAGTTTTCTCACCTCCCGCCCAACTGTCATAGCACTTGCAGTGGATCCTCATGTTGTTTGGAATTCCTGTGTGATGGTCTGAATAGATGTCTGCCTATTGCACATTAAGACCCTCTTCAGCTGTCGGCGGTCTCTGTCAGTCAATAGGCTAGTCGGCCTGTACGCTTTTGTGCTTTACGTGTACCTTCACGTTTCTACTTCACTGTCACATCTGAAACAGTGGACCTAGGAATGTTTAGGAGTATGGAAATGTCGCGTACAGACGTATGACACGAGTGACACCCAATCGCCTGACCACATTCGAAGTCCACGAGTTCTACAGAGCTCTCCGGTCTGCTCTCTCACGATGTCTAATGACTATTGATGTCGCTGATATGGGGTACCTGGCAATAGATGTCATCACAATGCACCTAATATGAAAAACGTATGCTTTTGGGAGTGTTCGGATACTCCTGATCACTTAGTGTACATTAACATACACTGCGGGGGAAGAAGAATTATCTTTTTACTGCAGGGTTGTCATTGCAGAAATGTAGAAAATTTGTTGGTTCATTTGAAAAGAAAAACTCTGTAGCGCGATGTGCAAGTTAAAACTTAAGGAAAGTTCGTGTCTTTATTCGCTTAGAAGATACAGCCTTGTGAAATCGCCGGCCGCGGTGGTCTCGCGGTTCTAGGCCCGCAGTCCGGAACAGTGCGACTGCTACGGTCGCAGGTTCGAATCCTGCCTCGGGCGTGGATGTGTGTGATGTCCTTAGGTTAGTTAGGTTTAAGTAGTTCTAAGTTCTAGGGGACTGATGACCATAGATGTTAAGTCCCATAGTGCTCAGAGCCATTTGAACCATTTGAACCTTGTGAAATCGCATGAATTACTTTAAGAAGTACAGCAACCCGACATTTTTTGTGTGTTTTTATTTATACCAATACACTTTTCGGGCTTTCGCTTATCTTCGGTTGTTGCAGTGCGTAGATGCTTAAATCTTCAGTTAGCACATCGTTAACAACATCGACTGCAGTTTGACTGCTGCAGCTGCACTGAGCTAAATAACAATTTGGTTTATCTACTACACTTGGAGAGTTGTTGTATTTACAACACATTACTTGTCAGACTGCACCTGGTAGACAAATTCTGTTTTAGATGAGCCCCATGGGTATGATACCCATGCCTTTGGTAGTAGACGATTCAGCCTCTGAGGTTTCCTACTTATAAACAACGCCGTATATACACCCGACAGAAGGTATGCATCACCAACAATTCCGTGTGCAATCTGACAAATTCCACGTGGGGAGCGCACCTCAGCTTTCTCTGCACATCAACTCTCCCTCTGTCTTCTTGCGCTGCAGAGTACGCCGCTGCAGTCTGGAGGAACCCTGCAAGGGCTATCTCAGGGAGATAGCAGCAAGGCGAGAAATAATTCCAGTGTGCATTCGGTTTGTTTGCCGGGAGGTCTCATCCGTAATGTGGAGGAGGTCCTGCCGGCGGCTATCGAGCGCACGCCGGTCGGGGGAGCCGCGTGGTCTAGGCGTCTTGTCACGGTTCAGGCGGCTCCCCCCGTCGGAGGTTCGAATTCTCTCTCTGGCATGGGTGTGAGTGTTGTCCTTAGTGTAGGTTAGTTTAAGTTAGATTAAGTAGTGCCTAAGCCTAGGGACCGATGACCTCAGCAGTTTGGTCCCATATGACCTTATCATAAATTTTCAATCTTTTCGAGCGCTCTGGGTGCAACCGGCTGCATGTAGTGGCACATGTCGGCAGGAATGACGTCTGCCACTTGGGTTCTGAAGCCACCCTCGGCTCCTTTCGGCTGCTGGCTGATTTGGTGAAGGCAACTAGCAGCGCATACGAGGTGCAGGCTAAACTGTCTATTTGTAGCATCGTACCGAGGGTTGATCGCGGTCCTCTGGTTTGGAGCAGAGTGTAAGGTGTAAACCAGAGGCTCAGACGGCTCTGCGACGGTATCGGATGCGAATTTCTCGACCTCCGCTATCGGGTGGAGAATTGTAGGGTTCCCCTCAATAGCTCAGGCGTGCACTACACGCAGGAAGCGGCTACTAGGGTAGTAGAGGACGTGTGGCGTGCACAGGGGGCTTTTTTAGGTTAGAGGACGCCTCCCTTGAGAGCAAACACGATTTGCCTGTTAAATCAGCCATAGAGACTTCCGAGAATCTTGGTCCCCGAAGATCAGATACAGAAATGATTAATACGATTTTAGTAAACTGCAGGAGCATCGAAGGAAAGGTCCCGAATTAGTATCTCTTATTGAACGTTATAATTCACTGGTAGTATTAGGAACAGAAAGCTGGTTGAAGCCAGACTTCAGTGACAAGTTCAGACTGGAATGTTTATCGTAAGGATAGATTAGTCGCCAATGGTGGCGGCGTGTTTATTGCAGTAAAAAATTCGATAAAGTCTAGCGAGGTTATAATGGATCCCGAATGTGAATTAATCTGGGTGAAATTGAGTATCAAAAAACGGTCAAAAATGGTGATCGGATGCTTTTATGCACCACCTGGATCAGGACCTGTAGTTGTAGAGCACTTCAGATAGAGCTTGCAGAACATCATTAGTAATTTTCCTGATCATGCCATTGTAATGAGGGGTGACTTTAACTTGTCAGTTATCGATTGGGACTGTTATGCCATCAAAACTGGTGCCAGAGACAGGGAATCGTGTGGAATTGTTGTGGATGACTTACTTTGAGCAGATACGTAGAGAACCAACTCGTGAGGGTAACGTCTTAGTCCTCCTGGCAATAATCAGTTAACGTATAGGAAGGTATCAGTGATCTCAAGGCTGTGACGACGGGTGCTACAAGGAATGTTAAGAAAGGTAGGAAGATACGTTTGCTCAGCAAGGGTGACAGGATACAAATTTCAGAATATCTCAGCAGTAAGCATCAAATATTCGGTGATGAGGACGAAGATGTGGAGAACAAATGGAAAAATTTCAAGTGCGTCGATCAATATGCCCTGGACAACTACGTTTCGAGTAAGGTCGTAAGGGGTGGAACAGTTCCACCACGGTTTAACAGCCGTCTTAGAAAAGCGCTACGTAAACAAAGAGCACTTCACCTCAGATTCAAGAGAAGTAAAAAGCTAGCTGACAAACAAAAGCTGAAAGAAGCGAAAATGAGCGTAAGGAGAGCAATGAGAGAAGCTTTCATTTATTTTCAAAGTAAGACGTTGTCAACCGACCTGATTAGAAACCGTAAGAGATTTTGGTCGTATGTAAAATCAGTAAGTGGTTCAGAATTAACTATTCGTTCTCTCAGCGACCACACCGACATCGAAATGGAAGATAACAGAGAGAAGGCCGAAATACTGAATTTGGTCTTCCGATGTTCTTTCACCACGGAAGATCGTAACACTATCCCTCCTTTCAATCGTCGTTCGAACGTCGAAATGGCAGAGAGTGAGATAACCGATGGCGGAATTGTAAAGCAGCTACAATCGCCTAATAGTGGAAAGGCTCCAGGACCAGATGAAATACTTATATGATTCTATAAAGATTATGCGAAAGAACTTGCTCCCCTTCTAGCAGTAATTTGTCGAAGATCGCTTCAGGAACGAAAGATACCTAACGACAGGAAAAAAGCGTAGGTCATTCCCGTTTTTAAGAAAGGCCGTAAGACAGATCCACACAATTATAGACTTATATCGTTGACGTCAATCTGTTGTAGAATCACGGAACATATTTTACGCTCAAGAATTGTGACGTCCTTGGAAAATGAGAAGCTCCTCTTTAAAAATCAACTTAGATTCCGCAAACAGAGATCCTGCGAAACTCAGCTCGCTCTGTTCCTCCATGAGATCCACAGCTCAGTGGACAACGGCGCTCAGGATGATACCGTGTTCCTTGATTTCAGTAAGGCATTTGACACCGTCCCGCATTGCTGTTAAATGAAAAAATACGACCTTATGGAGTATCGGAACAGACCTGCGATTGGATTCAAGACCTTTTTGCAGATAGAACTCAACACGTCACTCTTAACGGAACTAAATCAACAGATGTAAAGGTAAAATTCGAAGTACCACAGGGAAGTGTGATAGAACCGTTGCTGTTCACAATATATATAAATGTTCTAGCAGAAGGCTTCGGATGCTCTTTAAGACTATTCACAGATGATGCAGTTGTTTATATCAAAGCAGCAACGCGACAAGATAGTATGAATTTGCAAAACGACCTGCAGAGAATTGATGAATGGTGCAGACTCTGGCAGTTGACCCTTAACGTAAGTAAACATAACATATTGCGCGTACATAGGAAAAGAAATACACTACTGTACAGCTACACTACTGATGACAAACAGCTGGAGACTACGTCTACCGTAAAATATCTAGGCGTAACTATCCAGAGCGATCTTAAGTGGAATGACCATATAAAACAGATAGTGGGAAAAGCAGACACAAGACATAGATTCATCGGAAGAATCTTAAGGAAATGTAACTCATCCACGAAAGAAGTGCCTTATAAGGCAATTGTTCACCCGACTCTTGAGTATTGTTCATCTACCTGGGATCCCTGTCAGGTAGGACTGATAGAGGCGACAGAGAAGATTCAACGAAGCGCAGCGCGTTTCGTCACGGGATCCTTTAGCTGGCGAGAGAGCGTTACGGAAATGCTAAACGAACTGCACCATCAGACGTTACAAGAGAGTCGTCGTGCATCACGGAGAGATTTACTACTGAAATTTCGGTACAGCACTTTTCAGGAGGCGCCGGCCGCGGTGGTCTAGCGGTTCTAGGCTCGCAGTCCGGAACCGCGCCACTGCTACGGTCGCAGGTTCGAATCCTGCCTCGGGCATGGATGTGTGTGATGTCCTTATGTTGGTTACGTTTAAGTAGTTCTGAGTTGTAGGGGACTGATGACCACAGATGTTAAGTCCCATAGTGCTCAGAGCCATTTGGACCATTTGAACTTTTCAGGAGGAGTCAGACAACATATTACTTCCCCCCACATACATCTCGCGTATTGACCACGAGGAGAAAATTCGAGAAATTAGAGCCAATACGGAGGCTCACCGACAATCATTCTTCCCACGCACTATTCGCGAGTGGAACAGGGTTGGACGGATCAGATAGTGGTACCGAAAGTACCCTCCACCACACACCATTAGGTGGCTTGCGGAGTATGATGTAGATGTAGATCTGTCTGTCCATGAGTAGGCCGCATTGTCATAAGGTGATAAAGACCAACTATAGTCAATAAGGTATTTACAGTCACGGGAGTAGCCCCTCCAGATATAACAAGACAGTTAGCTGCAAAGGCTGAAAGGAAGAAGAGGAGGGAATCAAATCCAAGACATTCATCATTTGGAACTCATGCTTATCCATCACGAGTGAAATCCAGAGAAAGCTTCCTCCTTAGAACAGCACCGAGTCCAACACCAGCAGAAGTCCACCAAAGTGAATTGTGGAGGATAAAGGACAGCAAAAGAAAAGGTACCATCAGGTTGCCATCACCAGTATGGCACTAGGGTGACCGACAACAGCCTGAGGACAGGAATGGCAATATGCAACATGGACTTGAAGACGTTGGACCAGTTGTTGCTTTGCTGTAATGTGAGCGAGCACAATGACATGGAAGATTTGTTTGCAGCGAATAACAGTGCAGTTCTGACAGCTAAACATAGAACTCACCAAGTTTGAAATTATCACAGACATTGATATTATATTGTAGTTTTCAGGATTATGTTGTACTGTTTTGGAGTCTTATAAATAAATAAATAGGTAAATAGACAAATAAATCGTTAAATACAATTACTTTCTATTTCGTTTGTAGTTGTTCCTATTTTCCGTATTTATAAGCGTCATACATACCGTGTTTCTTTCTAAAATTGACAAAAACGTCACAGCATGTTAATTGAACGAATCTTATATCAAATACCATATATCAAATACCCTTATATCAAATACCCTATACATATAATAATATGATATCGTAGCGGCTATGATTACGAAAGGTAATAAATCAGTCAAGAAGTCTTGAAATATAATATAATTTCCTTGAGACCGAGAAGCTTATGTTCACAAACCAGCAAGGTTTTAGAAAGCATCGCTTGTGCGAAACTTGGCTGGCCATTTTCTCGCATTATATTCTCCGAAGTATGGATAAACGGTAACAGGCAGATTCCATATTTCTAGATTTCCGACAAGCATTTCACAGGGTGCTCTACTGCAGAATGTTAACGGAGACAAGAACATACGTAATAGGTCCCCAGATATGTGAGTCTTAAGTAACAGAACGCAATATGTTGTCCTCGACGACGGATGTTCATCACAGACAACGCTATTGTCAGGAGTGCCCCAGCGAAGTGCGATAGGACCGCTATCATTTTCTTCGTATAAACATAAATGATCTGACGGACATCGTGGTCTCATGCTGCTTGGCTATACAGGAAAGAGCTCAAGTTGAGTGATTTTAGGAGCGTACAAGATCACTTACACAAAATTTCTAGTTGGTGTCTCTAAAGGTAGAAAAATTTTAAGTTAATGCGGATGAGTAGGGATAACTAACCCGTAATGTTCGTATACAGGATTAGTAGTGACCTGCTTGACACAGTCTTTCCGTTTAAATATATGGGCGTAACGGTGCAGAGCGAAATGAAATGGGACGAGCATGCGAGGATTGTGGTAGGGAAGGAGGATGGTCGACTTCGGTTTGTTGGCAGAATATTGGGAAAATGTGGTTCATCTGTAAAGGAGACTGCATATTGGACGCTAGTGAGAAATATTCTTGAGTATTGCTTCTCTGTTTGGGATCCGCACCATGTCGGTTTAAGGGCAGACACCGAGGCAATTCAGAGGCGGGCTGCTAGATTTGTTATCAGTAGGTTTGAACAGCACCCAAGTGTTACGGATATGCTGTGGGAACTCAAATGCGAATCTACATCTACATCTACATCCATACTCCGCAAGCCACCTGATGGTGTGTGGCGGAGGGTACCTTGAGTACCTCTATCGGTTCTCCCTTCTATTCCAGTCTCGTATTGTTCGTAGAAAGACAGATTGTCGGTATGCCTCTGTGTGAGCTCTAATCTGTCTGATTTTATCCTCGTGGTCTCTTCGCCAGATATACGTAGAAGGGAGCATTATACTGCTTGACTCCTCGGTGAAGGCATGTTCTCGAAACTTCAACAAAAGCCCGTACCGAGCTATTGAGCGTCTCTCTTGCAGAGTCTTCCACTGGAGTTTATCTATGATCTCCGTGACGCTTTTGCGATTACTAAATGATCCTGTAACGAAGCACGTTGGTCTCCGCTGGTACTTCTCTATCTCTTCTATCAGCCCTATCTGGTACGGATCCCATACCAGTGAGCAGTATACAAGCAGTAGGCGAACAAGTGTACTGTAACCTACTTCCTTTGTTTTCGGACTGCATTTCCTTAGGATTCTTCCAATGAATCTCAGTCTGGCATCTGCTTTACCGACGATTAATTTTATATGTGTTGTGTTGGCAGAAGAGCCAACACCATGTTACTAGAGGAGGCCGAAATGCACGCGTTTTAGCTCACGCAGGCTGGCGTGAGGAGGGAAGAACTATACTGACGTGAGGTCTGGAACATGACAAGGAATTAGAATTCAGAAAGCGGACGTAATTAGTTTGATACTTAACTTTAATCCATTAATGATGAACGTCGCTCTTGATGGTACATGATTCACAATATTATCTGTTAAGAATACGTTCGTAGTAACTGAATATGGCGCCTCGCTAGGTCGTAGCAAATGACGTAGCTGAAGGCTATGCTAAACTGTCGTCTCTGCAAATGAGAGCGTATGTAGTCAGTGAACCATCGCTAGCAAAGTCGGCTGTACAACTGGGGCGAGTGCTAGGGAGTCTCTCTAGACTAGACCTGCCGTGTGGCGGCGCTCGGTCTGCAATCACTGATAGTGGCGACACGCGGGTCCGACGTATACTAACGGCTACCCTCTAGCAAGCCACAATATGGTCCATTTTAAATCACTCCTAATGCCTACTCCAGGATAATTTATGGAATTAACTGCTTCCAATTGCTGACCTGCTATATTGTAGCTACATGATAAAGGATCTTTCTTTCTATGTATTCGCAGCACATTACACTTGTCTACATTGAGATTCAATTGCCATTACCTGCACCATGCGTCAATTCGTTGCAGATCCTCCTGCATTTCCGTACAATTTTCCATTGTTACAACCTCTCTATACTACAGCATCATCCGCAAAAAGCCTCAGTGAACTTCCGATGTTATCCACAAGGTAATTTATATATATATATATTGTGAATAACAACGGTCCTACGACACTCCCCAGTGGCACATCTGAAACCACTTTTACTTCGGAATACTTATCTCCATTGAGAATGACATGCTGCGTTCTGTTATCTAGGAAGTCTTCAATCTAATTACACAATTGGTCTGATAATCCATATGCTCTTACTTTGTTCATTAAGCGACTGTGGGGAACTGTATCAAACGCCTTGCGGAAGTCAAGAAACACGGCATCTACCTGGCAACCCGTGTCTATAGTCATGATGGGATTGCAACATTCTTATAGAAGCACACAATCGAGAAAATATAGGTAACCGTCATTTGAAGGTGACGACAGAACGATTTTGCTGCCGCGAATATAAATTTCGATTAAGGACCACGAAGAGAGGAACATCAAAGTAAATAACAGTAGTGATAAGGATACACTCCATCACGCACCGTACGGTGGGTTGCGGGACATGGATGTAGAGGTAGATTTGTATCACGATCAAGAAAGAAGTTGATTCAGCTGCAAATCCTGCGTGGAATATGATGGGGATTCCATCTGGTTCTGGGGCCTTGTTCAGTCTGAGCTGTTTCGCAACGCCTTTTTCCCTAATTTCTTGACATTAATTTTTGTTATGGTGTGAGGATTACCTTGCCACAGTACTCCTAGATTTTCCTCTGCAGATGAACAGAATTTACACGGAAGTGTTTGTCAACAGTTGCAGCTTAGCTTACGATATCACATTCCAGCAACACAACCTCGGAATCGCGAAGCATGAATGCTCCAGCCGCGGGCGCCTAGTCATCTGCAAACTGTAGCAAGTCTCACTTGTGCAAACGGACGAATCCTGTGGCAAACTCGAGTTCGCCCAGCGGGAAAGCAAGCCAGCCATATTCCGCCACGCGCGCCACACCCGCACTTCCGCGCGGCACTGCCGAATCTCTTCCACCTGTTTGCAGCTCGCGTCGCACCAAGCAAAACCAACATCGCCTTTTTTTTTTACGAAAGTGTGTGTTTTCGTGCGTGTGTGGGGCGTGTGTGGGTGGGGAAGAGTGGGTTGGAGAGGGGGGGAGGGGGTTACGGGAACTCGCCGCCGGAGGGCGGTAGACGGCATATAAGCGGCGGCTAATCTTTGCATAATAAATGCGCGCACACGATTTTCGGACGCGCCGTTTGGTGGGCCCGGTAAGGGAGGCTCCGGCTGATTCGCATTTCGCTCCTCTGCGCCCGGCGGTGCTCGCCAAACACGGCACCGGCAGCGGCGGCAACAGCAGCAGCCTCCATCTTGCATTCCCTTTGAGAGGCGGCGTCAGGTAACTGCTCGGCAGGTGCGCTGGCGTCTGGCTGCCTACACATGTGGCCGACACGTGTTTGCCGAAGCCGCCGCCACCGCTGCAGCCGCGACGTAGCCCGCCGATCCGGGCGCTCTTTTCAAAGGGTTTTGCCGCCGCGTTAAGGGAATTCGCGTTTGCTCGGCTACCACCGAGCGGGGAGCCTGAGAGGTAGCTGGCCGTCAGGGGCTGCAAGCCAGAAGTAGATGTTTACTGACCCTCTGAAGCTTCCTCCCCCGCCTTCCCTAACACACACACAGAACGTAGACGTTCGTAGCCGGGCACACCAGTGAGCATTCGCAGAGCGTGGCGAAGCGGCTCAGACGCGCTAATTCGCAATCTACATGCAGCAAGGTGGATTTATATACACACACGCATGCGCGCGTACACACGCTCGCTAACGCGGTGGGGCGGCCGCGCGTTTCGTGCAAAGTCTTTGGCGACCTGTTTGCACAGCCGCGGCAGTGGAGGCGCTTCCGGACACACTCGTACTTCCTCGTCCGCCGCTCCCCCTTAGGATTCGAATTAGCGCTCCCGCCCCTCCCGTATCTGTGATTATTAAATCTCTCAGATCGCCGCGGCAAGCCCGGTGTGTTTGTCCAGCGACACACGCGCTCTCGTGTGTACGCGCGGTGCGGTGGAAAACACAGACGGACGCGGCAACGCGCGCCTTGCGGTGGTCGCAGAATGCCACGCTTCCTCTGGGGAGACCTCGGTGGACGCCCGCACGTTCCCCGCTGGAAGCAAGCTACGGCGTGTAACAAAGCTCTGCGCGCATCATTTAACGCCACTTGCTCCGGGCACAGCGTGGTGCGAGCCTCAATTAATGCGACCAGCCAGCATATGCTGTATAATAGAACCGCGCCTGCCCACTGTTTGTTTGTGCCGGGGCAAATGTCGCATATCGGCGAGAAAGACGGCTCAGGCCAATGGGAGCTCTGTTTCCATTGTATTGCATCCTGGCGCCATGCATACGTTTAGTAACGGCGTTAGCGCAAAGGAGCACAACGCGTATCAGCCCAACTGCCGTGCGGCCCTACGAGCGATAATATTACATCTCTGCCGCAGCAACCATTGCTTGGCATCCGTGAACCTGAAGCCAACTGATTCATGTCTACTGGGTGTTTTACAATTCATGTTATACACTTCTAGCCGCAGTAGCGGGAACTTAGTATATCAAGTTTTACATGGGAACTAATGCCCCGAAATGTCATCCAACGACTCTACAGAGCGTAACAGTTGTAGGCACTGGCGCCTGTAATTTATCTATATACACGGTGATATCGTGACAATCTACGACTTATCTTAGAAGCAAGATTAAGAAAAGGCAAACCTATGTTTCTAGCATTTGTAGACTTAGAGAAAGCTTTTGACAACGTTAACTAGAATACTCTCTTTCAAATTCTGAAGGTGGCAGGGGTAAAATACAGGGAGCGAAAGGCTATTTACAATTTGTACAGAAAGCAAATGGCATTTATAAGAGTCGACGGACATGAAAGGGAAGCTGTGGTGGGAAAGGGAGTGAGACAGGGTTGTAGCCTCTCCCCGATGCTATTCAATCTGTATATTGAGCAAGCAGTAAAGGAAACAAAAGAAAAATTCGGAGTAGGTATTAAAATCCATGGTGAAGAAATAAAAACTTTGAGGTTCGCCGATGTCTTTGTAATTCTGTCAGAGACAGCAAAGGACTTGGAAGAGGAGTTGAACGGAATGGATGGTGTCTTGAAAGGAGAGTATAAGATGAACATCAACGAAAGCAAAACAAGGATAATGGAATGTAGTCGAATTAAATCGGGTGATGCTGAGGCAATTAGATTAGGAAATGAGAGGCTTAAAGTAGTAAAGGAGTTTTGCTATTTGGGGAGAAAAATAACCGATGATGGTCGAAGTAGAGATGATATAAAATGTAGACTGCCAATGGCAAGGAAATCGTTTCTGAAGAAGAGAAATTTGTTAACATCGAGTATTTATTTAAGTGTCAGGAAGTCGTTTCTGAAAGTATTTGTATGGAGTGTAGCCATGTATGGAAGCGAAATGTGGACGATAAATAGCTTAGACAAGAAGAGAATAGAAGCTTTCGAAATGTGGTGCTACAGTTGAATGCTGAGGATTAGATGGGGAGATCACATAACTAATAAGGAGGTATTGAATAGAATTGGGGAGAAGAGGAGTTTGTGGCACAACTTGACTAGAAGAAGGGATAGGTTGGTAGGACATGTTCTGAGACATCAAGGGATCACTAATTTAGTATTGGAGGGCAGCGTGGAGGGTAAAAAAAGTAGAGGGAGACCAAGAGATGAATACAGTAAGCAGATCCAGAAGGATGTAGGCTGCAGTAGGTACTGGGAGATGAAGAAGCTTGCACAGGATAGAGTAGCATGGAGAGCTGCATCAAACCAGTCTCAGGACTGAAGACCACAACAACAACAACAACATCGTGACAATGTTACAGACTTTCAAGGATGATGGAGAAAGAGAAATGTGTCAGTTTAGGGTAACGGTCCCTGGGTAGGAAACGAACGAGTCGAAAGCTACAAGTGAAAATCATTCTTTAAATGCGAACATTTTAGGTTAGGCTTTCCCGTGAATGTTACTGACATTAAATGAAACAAGTTCACTGTTACCAGTCACCGTTTTATTTATCTCCACGACGCGTTTCAAAGGTTTAAACCTCCATCATCAGGTGGAGGTACATTAGTTAGTATGACATTTGCGTGTCTGTTGTGTTACGATTCACAGTTGAACACCAAACAGATGACAGTATAAATTTCCTAGACCTTATCATTAGAATAAAGAATAACAGACATCAGTTTGAAATTTATCGGAAGCCCACCATAGTACATACCACAATCCACAACTCCTCTTGTCACCCCGCAGCACACAAATTGGCAGCATTCCGGTACATGATCAATAGAGCTATCCAACTACCACTCTCTGAAGACAAAGCCGGCCGGAGTGGCCGAGTGGTTCTAGGCGCTTCAGTCTGGAACCGCGCGACCGCTACGGTCGCAGGTTAGAATCCTGCCTCGGGCATGGATGTGTGTGATGTCCTTAGGTTAGTTAGGTTTAAGGAGTTCTAAGTTCTAGGGGACTGATGACCTCAGAAGTTTAGTCCCATAGTGCTCAGAGCCATTTTTTTCTGAAGACAAATGTGATCAAGAAATTGAAATAATAAAACAAACAGCTATTGAAAATGGTTATAACAGCTCCATAGTAGACACCCTAAAACACCCAAAAATGGCAAAGCAATCACAACACAAAAAAACAAAGAGAAAATAACATCTTCCATACCCCTTTCTAGGTAACATTTCATATCAGATTGCCAATGTCTTCAAACGAAAAGGCATAAGCATATACTTTACAACAGACAACAAGACTGGACAGAAGTTACCCCACTTCATCACACAGGTGTGTACAGAATTGAATGTTTGGACTGTGACTGCTTCTACATAGCCCATGCAGGCAGATAATTTGAGATTAGTTTCCAGGAACACATGGCAGGACTAAAAAAAAAACAGAAAGTACCACACACCAGAAATAGCCACCCACCTGCATCAAACAAAACACCATGTTAACCGCACAAGTATGAGCATCCTACACATCCAACCAAAGGGCAGAAAACTAGACATACTTGAAACACTCCAAATATACAAACACCAAACAAAACAACCTGAATCCATCTTAAATGACAAAAATGACAATACTTACAATAGTATCGTTTCTGTTTTCAGCAACTGCCTGCATCATTAAAAATGCACACACACACACACACACACACACACACACACACACACACATACACACATACAAACACCTTAATATTTACCATAAATATTGACAGCCGCCAAGAGTAGAAGAGATTGACCTCATTTACAGATAATTCATCACACCAACAGCTGGTACCCCTTGTCAGCTTGAAACTATTTGTACATCAACTACTGGCACAAATTGTATATCCATCTGCATATTTTAAAGCATTAACCAATGTATTACCCCCACCTTTAGGCAGCTAATATATTTAACATGTAATCTTAAGACCCCTTGCCATGTAAGGTTTGCTCTCATACAATCACTCTTTCCACCCTCTCTCTCTCTCTCTCTCTCTCTCTCTCTCACACACACACACACACACACACACACACACACACACACACACACACACACACTCTCTCTCTCTCTCTTCCTCTCCTTCTGCCTCCAGCGTCTCTCATCTGTCTATTAATCCCAATCAAATATTGTTATTTATGTAATATTTTACCGCTGTAGCTAATATGATTATTGTACTTAAAGTCTGTAACATTTCACCTGATTCTTATTAACAAGTAGGAAGTTTAAGCCATTTTAACATTTCCCTTAACTGTGTAAACGAGTATGATTTTTAAGCTGTTTTAACTTGTCAAAATCGGATTTATATGCCACCTGAAGCGCACACACATGTATTGAACACCTCAAAACAAACTCCTCCAAATACTTCAAAAATTATTCTGTAATAATGTTGTTACGATGTATATTCCTTGTACTTTGAGATAATGTCTTCTCTTCTGCACCCAGCAGATTCCAGACGCCATATTCGTTTACAAATATGACAGTATACATGTGACGTGTTACGACAGAGAAAGGAACCTGTGACCTCTGGAGGTACTCTGTTTACTTATTTTATATTTACTGTTAGATATCAGTTTAATTTTTTGTCAGAAGGAACCCAAAACCATTTTCTGAAATAGTGTCTTGTTTCTCCACTAGACAGTGCCACAAGTTCTCCAAAAAATCATAACACAACACACACGCACACACACAAATGTCTTACTGACTAATGTAACTTCACCTGCTGATGGAGGTTTAAACCTTTGAAACGCGTCGTGGAGATAAATAAAACGGTGACTGGTAACAGTAAACTTGTTGTTTCATTTAATGAAAATCATTCTGACGCCTCTGACAGTGGAATACATGTACCTGTACTGTTGTTGCTAAGAACGTAGGGTACCCAACTTTCAGACGTGGTATTACAGATGAAGACAAGAAAAATGTCTAGTAAACATGGGCTGTAAAATGCGTACCTGAGGAGCTATGAATTCATCTTCGGTAGAGCAACACGTTTCCTCTACTGAACAAGTGTTCATCGCTCTTAAGGTAGGCATTTCAGAGCCTACGTTTGCTCGATATTTTTTCTTGTTTGGCTCATGCTACCACCTCTGAAGTTTGCCTACCCTACAATCTTAGGAATAACGATACCGACACATCAATTCCATTATCAAAACGCTTATAACTTTCGGGTCGTTCGTTTCCTGTACAGAGACCCATACGTCAAGTTGATATATTTATCCTTCTCCATCATCCTTGAAAGTTTGTAACATCATCATGGAATTACCCTGTATATATAGAGTAACAGCTATTGAACTATATGAAAAGCAGTGTTGGCCGCTGGACACGATGGGAATTAGTATACACATGCGCAAGCGCTTTGTTGTTGTCGACCATTGGCTATTTGGATGGGTTCGTCAGTGAACTAAACTGGCGCATTTGTGGGACTGAGAATCCAGATTTCGCAATCGTGAAGTCTCTTCTCCCTCAGAGGGTGACTGTGTGGTGTACAGTATCCAGTCAGGGAATAATCGGTGCAATATTCCTTGACAGCACGATGAACAGTACCCAAAGTGACCCCGATTTCGACAAGATGTGGTTCACACAAGACGGACGTCGACCCATCGAAGCGTCAGAGTGTTTGATGTCCTGGAGGAGCACATTCGGGACCGCATTCTATCTGTGGGGTATCCAGTGGCGACCGGCATGGGCCTTGATTGGCTGTAATACTCTCCAGATATCAACACATGTGACTCCTTTTTATCGGGCTATATTAAAGACAAGGTGCACAGCAATAACCCCAAAACCACTGGTGAGCTATAAATAACTGTTCAAGAGGTCATCGACGGCATCGATTTTCCGACAGTTCAGCGGGTCATGCAGAATTTCGCTATTCGATTGCGCCACATCATCGCGAATGATGGCAAAAATGGTTCAAATGGCTCTAAGCGCTATGGGACTTAACGTCTGAGGTCATCAGTCCCCTAGAACTTAGAACTACTTAAACCTAACTAACTTAAGGACATCATACATCATGCCCGAGGCAGGATTCGAACCTGCGACCGTAGCAGCAGCACGATTCCGGACTCAACATAAATTGTGAAATACCTTTCACATACAGTGCAGTTTGGAAAAAGTGAAACACCAAGATATGTGATACCAGTCAAATTTATTCCATCAAAATTCGGTACGGAGTAGCGCCACCAGTCAGAGCCGCTAGACTTCACGGCAAGGAATCAATGACCGCCTGATTATGTTGCTGGGGAATACCGTCAACGCAGTTAGTAGGAGCGTCCCCTGAACGTCAACTGTGGCTGCAGGAGGACCTGAACGAACAACTTTCCGACTGAACATATGGCAGAGATATTGGCTGGGCGACATGTGAGGCGGACGGGAAGGCCAGACAAGCAATGGCACCGGACGTTCTTCGAAGAAGGATGGCACAGTCCTCACCACACTAGGCCGGACGATGTCCTGCTGAAATATGACGTGTGGGACGGCCTGCAAGACAGCTAGTGCTGCGGGCTATAAGACTTTCCTGATGTAGCGGTAGCTGTTCAGATTTCCCTCAAGACGTAGGAGGCGATATCGCGTCTTATAGGCGATGGCGCACCAGACCATCACACTTGGCGTTTGTTCCCTACGTCGCTCAACAATACAACTGGTCCGAGCACGGGGCTCACAACCCGAACCACACGCCACTGCTAAGCACTAATGAAGGAATGGGTCCCTTACTTAGATTGCACATAATTAATTAAGGTCAATCCAACACATTTATTTCAAATGACATAAATAACTGAACAATTCACCGTAATTCAAAAGAAAGAGAAAATCAAAATTGAACCAAAACATCCCACTGACAAATATCCAAAAAACCTTACAATACTACTCAAAAGAATACACTGAAGTGGGGAGCAGTCATTCACCAGACAGAACACTTCAAAATGAGCTCAATAACACAGCTGCGTGGCCCCGAAAACAGCAAGACATTAAATACACTTCATTTCACGAATAACAAATACTCAATAACATTACGCCACTCCTGTTTGAACTGCAGTGTCCCAAAGAAACAGGCGCTTATTCTGAAAGAACAATTTTTTATATGTTTAAATTACAGCATCAAGGAATTCAAAAGATGTCCAATCGAACCCCCACCCCCCCTTTCAGTTGGGACACAAATCTTTCCCCTTTCTAGGCGTAGGCTGAGCCAGAAATACAGAATGCCACAAAAACACAGTATTGCTGTGAAATCTTACAGGACACGCGGTAGCAGTAACAGACAAGAGGTCGGCACCCACAAATAACACAGGCTATGAGTCAGGCTGGGAGCACATCCTACGAGAACTTTTTCACACTATGCTCACCACAAACAGTAGACATTCCGGCCGCTCATCTGCTTGCGGTGGCTGCCAGAAGGACGAAGCAACCAACAGGTCAACACCGTGCTTCTCACACAGGCACCTCAATTTGTACAAACGTCTAGGCCAACACCAACTCCGGACTCCCCTCACACTGCGAGGCTTGGCACAGTTAATACTAAATGCCTTCCAGGCAACCAGTAACCGCCGCAGGAGTTTTACGATTAGCAAACAGCCCCAGCGTAACAGACATCACACATGTGCTTAAGCGCGAGCCACAACTCCGCCAGTCTCGCCGGCCGCCCCAAACCGACTCCCTCTCGCCGTCGCGCGCGCCCCAGCCGAAAACGCAAAGATGCTCATGCCCGGGGACGCGCCAAAGGTAACAAGCCAATCGCTGATGATCGACTAGCGATTTGGCTCAACAACGTTGATGATGATGATTGTGAGGTAGTCAACATCGTGGTCATCGGCGACCGTACGAGATACAAATCTTTCCATTTCAACTCGCGTCAGTTCCCCAATGATGATGGGATGATGAGGACAGACCCCGGGCGGAGAAAATGCCCAGCGCTCCCGGGAATCGGACCCAGGACCACGTGATCCAAAGGCAGTGACGCTAACCACTAGACCACGAACTGCGGACTCCCAGCAATACAAGTCTGCCCGATTGCTTTGACCATAGCGGTGCCGAACGCGTGTGCGCCATCAGTGTAGGACAAGTTAAAGCGGCACTCGTCCAAAAACACTACATTTTGCCACTCAGCACTCCAGTGCCCATAGAAGTCTGCGGCGTTGGTGGGTTCTGGTCAATGGAAGCCGAAGCAATGGTATGCGTACCATCAGTCCAACCTGCTGAACGTGGCGTCGAACTGTCGACGCAGACATGGCCACAACCGCTGCAGTGCTCCAACGTCTCGTTCACATTTTAGATGAAGCTGTTCTGTCCATTATGGCCAAACGGACAAGATGGCGGTCATCTCGTGCTGTGATCATATTGTGTCGTCCGGTATACTGTCGGCGCTGTGATCGGCCGTCTTTTCTCCATTGCTACCACATACACATTGTAGAAGCAGCATGTCCTGCGACAGACCTGCCTCCTGGAGACATCACTTTGTCCTATTCAAACGCACTCACTTGCCAGTATTCTGTTCTGTGACGTCGGCGAGGCACAATGGCACTTGGTTACACGCTTTCTCTTCGAATGACGGCTCCGCACCGACTGAGCGTTGCGTTACACTAACCTGCCCGGTAACACAAGAGAGGGCTCCATTAGGCCCACGCGCAAGCCACCTTTCTGCCGTTTAAACCTCCCTCGAAGTATTGATACAAGGCTCACTTACTCGGGCATGTTAGTCTCAGTACAGCTTGCGATTGACCGAACAAGTGAAGCTCTTGCTACGTACAGACAATTCAGCTTGACTGTTCGCCATTCGGTAACCTATTACTGATTTAAATATGCAGGGTTTTGGTGGCATTGTCATTTATCTACCAGACAAATCTTGTAGGTTGAAAATTTTGGTGGCTGTCCTCTACATTTTCGCCTTACACAGTCGACGATTCGACTCCTTTTGGAATCTTTTTCAGGTTCGTCTGGTGCCTTTCGGATAGCTGCTCCGGGCGGCGGATAGCTGTCGAAGACCTTTGCCACGTTCTCTTATAAAAGGGAAATATTCGCCGGGTAGTTCAGAAAAAGAGGGGTTATTTGAGGATAATCTTTCACCTGCTTTGGCAAGCTCTCGTTATTGGACAGGTAGCACAATGGGCAGAAATATAGAGGAGAAAGATGTAACGAAACATTATTTTCTTGTCGCAGAGATGGCTTCCTGACAGTTGTTTGTTCCTCGCGCATAGTAGCTCGCTATTTATTTCTTTGATGGCGGGAAGCCGTGAAGAGGGATCCTACAGCCTTCATCTCTATTGAAATCACTTTCGTTTTCCGGTTCTCTGAATTGCCTTCTATAAAAGACGCATTCATTGGCTAACACTCGAACGTAGCTGAAATCTAACGCTTAGTTTATGTTTTCTGATGTTTCCCTACCGCAGATACTTCGTTTTAATCGCATATTGCGTTTGTGCCCTTTAATATGTTCTTTTAGTGATCTTTCAGTTTCGCCCAGATACACAGGCACGCGTAAATTCGTAGATTCCGCAGTGTGGAGGTAATATGGCACGTTCCGACTTCATACCATTGTGCCCAAGATTTCTGCTTATGTAGTCAGTAACCTCACAGAGTTAGAAAGCGTTTCCTTGTCCATCTCATTTCTATAATTAATACCATTTCATTCGACAGCCCTATCTGCAGGTGACAGTTATTCAATTACATGAAATGAAATCGTCATAACTTCCGAATGGTTTGGGGTAGGACGTTCAGACTCCACGGCTGCCCATGGGGCATGACGGGAATTAGTATTCGCATGCGCACACACCTTGTTGCTGTTGGACATTTGCAAGTGAAAATGTCACGTTTCAACGTGTCTGAACCGGCCGCTGCGGTCGAGCGGTTCTAGGCGCTTCAGTCCGGAACCACACGGCTGCTACGGCCGCAGGTTCGAATCTTGCTTCGGCATGGATGTGTGTGCTGTCCTTACGTTAGTTACGTTTACATAGTTCTATGTAAAGGGGACTGATGACCTCAGATGTTAAGTACCATAGTGCTTAGAGCCATTTGAACCAAAACCAACGTGCCTGAGCGTATATCGCTTGTGAAGGCGTATTTTGCGAGCAATAACAGCCCAACTGCTGCTCAAAGGAAACTTTCGACCAAGTTCAAGCTGAAGACAGTTGGTCGAAGTGTGTTGACAATCTAGAATTTCATTCGCAAGTTTGAAAGAACGGATAGTGATGGCAGGGTTATCAATGTCGGTCTTCCAAAAATGGTGAAAAAGCCTCAAAATATCGAGGAGACGCGCGCTGGGTTTCAAACCAGCCCCAGGAAATCGATCAGGAAATCGATCAGGCGAACTGTACAACAGATGGGAATGAACCGAAATGCACTGCGACAAATTATTTTCGAAGGCCTGTATCTCTTCCCGTACAAAATTCAAATAGCGGTTGTGTTTCGCCAACACTGTTGTCCACAGAATTGACGAACGGGACTTTGATGTAAATATGGTTTGGTTTAGCGACGAAGCCCACTTTTATTTGGATGGGTTCGTCAATAAGCAAAACTAGCTCATTTGGGAGACTGAGAATCCGCATTTCGGGGTCAATAGATCTCTTCACCCTCAGCTGGTGACGGTGTGGCGTGCCATGTCCAGTCACGGAATAATCGCTGCAGTATTCCTTGATGGCACGGTGACTGTCGAACGGTAGGTGATGGTTTTGGAAGATGATTTCATCCCCGTTATCCATACTGACGCTGATTTCAACAACATGTGGTTCATGCAAGACGGAGCTCGACCCCATGGAAGCAGGAGAATGTTTGATGTTCTGCACGATCACTTTGGGAACGGTATTCTGGCTCTGGGGTAGCCAGAGGCCACTGCCGTGGGCCTCGATTCACCTTCGTATTCTTCGTATCTGAGCGTATGCGACTCCTTCTTGTGGGGCCATATTAAAGACAAGGTGTACAGTAACAGCACCAAAAACACTGCTGAGAAGAAAACAGCCAATCAGCAAGTCATCGACAGCATCGATGTTCCGAAACTTCGGCGGGTCATGCAGAATTTCGCTATTCGTCTGCGCCACCTCATCGCCAAGGATGGCAGGCATATCGGACTTGCTATAATCTAATCGGAATATGTGTAGTGACGTTTACTTGTCGAATAAAGTGTGTGCATGCCGTAGTTTGTAACTAATTAGCCGGCCGCGGTGGTCTAGCGGTTCTAGGCGCTCAGTCCGGAACTGCGCGACTGCTACGGTCGCAGGTTCGAATCCTGCCTCGGGCATGGATGTGTGACGTCCTTAGGTTAGTTAGGTTTAAGTAGTTCTAAGTTCTAGGGGACTGATGACCACAGATGTTAAGTCCCATAGTGCTCAGAGCCATTTGAACCATTTTTTTTTTTGTAACTAATTGTCACCCTGTAGGTAAACCACAACAGCTATTGGCCCTCAGTGTCTGCTTTAAGAAATTCAGCTGCAATCTGTAATGGTCACTGATACAAATAGCGTGCGAAGACAGTGACCGTGTTGGGTGGAGAGGGGCTGGGGTCTTGGGGTGTTAGCTAATATCTGATTGCACTCAGGGGCAACGGTCTTAAAATGTTTGGAGACTGGTGACGAAGAAATGTAAAGTATAAAATACGTGAAAATATAATGAGAGTAGAATTCATTACATCTACATCTACATACATACTGCGCAATCCACCATACGGTGCGTGGCGGAGGGTACCTCGTACGACAACTAGCATCTTCTCTCCCTGTTCCACTCCCAAACAGAACGAGGGAAAAATGGCTGCCCATATGCCTCTGTGAGAGCCCTAATCTCTCTTATCTTATCTTTGTGGTCTTTGCGCGAAATATCAGTTGGCGACAGTAAAATTGTACTGCAGCCAGCCTCAAATGCTGGTTCTCTAAGTTTCCTCAGTAGCGATTCACGAAAAGAACACCTCCTTTCCTCCAGAGACTCCTACCCGTGTTCCTGAAGCATTTCTGTAACACTCGCGTGATGATCAAACCTACCAGTAACAAATCTAGCAGCCCGCCTCTGAATTGCTTCCATGTCCTCCCTCAATCCGACCTGCATAGGGATGCCAAACGCTCTAGCAATATTCAAAAATAGGTCGTATTAGTGTTTTATAAGCGGTCTCCTTTACAGATGAACCAAATCTTCCCAAAATTCTACCAATCAACCGAAGACGACTATACGCCTTCCCCACAACTGCCATTACATGCTTGTCCCACTTCATATCACTCTGCAATGTTACGCCCAAATATTTAATCGACGTGACTGTGTCAAGCGCTACACTACTAATGGAGTATTCAAACATTACGGGATTCTTTTTCCTATTCGTCTGCATCAATTTACATTTATCTACATTTAGAGTTAGCTGCCATTTTTTACACCAATCACAAAACCTGTCCAAGTCATCTTGTATCCTCCTACAGTCACTCAACGACGACACCTTCTCGTACACCACAGAATCATCAGCAAACAGCCGCACATTCATATCCAACCTATCCAAAGATCACTTACGTAGATGGAAAACAACAGCGGACCTACCACACTTCCCTAGGGCCCTGCAGATGATACCCTCACCTCCGATGAACACTCATCATCGAGGACAATAGTAATAGTCACATACAGGGTGTTACAAAAAGGTACGTCCAAATTTTCAGGAAACATTCCTCACACCACAAAGAAAGAAAATATTATGTGGACATGTGTCCGGAAACGCTTACTTTCCATGTTAGACCTCATTGTATTACTCCTCTTCAAATCACACTAATCATGGAATGGAAACACACAGCAACAGAACGTACCAGCGTGGCTTCAAACACTTTGTTACAGGAAATGTTCAAAACGTCCTCCGTTAGCGAGGATACACGCATCCACCCTCCGTCGCATGGAATTCCTGATGCGCTGATGCAGGCCTGGAGAATGGCGTATTGTATCACAGCCGTCCACAATACGAGCACGAAGAGTCTCTGCATTTGGTACCGGGGTTGCGTAGACAAGAGCTTTTAAATGCCCCCATAAATGAAAGTCAGGAGGGTTGAGGTCAGGAGAGCGTGGAGGCCATGGAATTGGTCCGCCTCTACCAATCCATCGGTCACCGAATCTGTTGTTGAGAAGCGTACGAACACTTCGACTGAAATGTGCAGGAGCTCCATCGTGCATGAACCACGTGTTGTGTCGTACTTGTAAAGGCACATGTTCTAGCAGCACAGGTAGAGTATCCCGTATGAAATCATGACAACGTGCTCTATTGAGCGTAGGTGGAAGAACATGGGGCCCAATCAAGCCATCGCCAACAATGCTTGCCCAAACGTTCAGAGAAAATCTGTGTTGATGACGTGATTGCACAATTGCGTGAGGATTCTCGTCAGCCCACACATGTTGATTGTGAAAATTTACTATCTGATCACGTTGGAATGAAGCCTCATCCGTAAAGAGAACATTTGCACTGAAATGAGGATTGACACATTGTCGGATGAACCATTCGCAGAAGTGTACCCGTGGAGGCCATTCAGCTGCTGATAGTGCCTGCACATGCTGTACATGGTACGGAAACAACTGGTTCTCCCGTAGCACTAGCACTCTCCACACAGTGACGTGGTCAACGTTACCTTGTACAGCAGCAACTTACCTGACGCTGACATTAGGGTTATCGTCAACTGCACGAAGAATTGCCTCGTACATTGCAGGTGTCCCCGTCGTTCTAGGTCTTCCGCAGTTGCGAGTCATAGGCTGGAATGTTCCGTGCTCCCTAAGACGCCGATAAATTGCTTCGAACGTCTTTCTGTCGGGACACCTTCGTTCTGGAAATCTGTCTCGATACAAACGTACCGCGCCACGGCTATTGCCCCGTGCTAATCCATACATCAAATGGGCATCTGCCAACTCTGCATTTGTAAACATTGCACTGACTGCAAAACCACGTTCGTGATGAACACTAACCTGTTGATGCTACTTACTGATGTGCTTGATGCTAGTACTGTAGAGCAATGAGTCGCATGTCAACACAAGCACCGAAGTCAACATTACCTTCCTTCAATTGGGCCAACTGGCGGTGAATCGAGGAAGTACAGTACGTACTGACGAAACTAAAATGAGCTCTAACATGGAAATTAAGCGTTTCCGGACACATGTCCACATAACATCTTTTCTTTATTTGTGTGTGAGGAATGTTTCTCGAAAGTTTGGCCGTACCTTTTTGTAACACCCTGTACAATCCATAAACTAAAATCTAAAAGAGATAAATACGTGGCATGTAAAAATAGACTGAGAAGACGGGGAAGCGCCTGTGGCTGCCATCTCCGTGCGCCTCGACTGTCGCGCCTCGCTTCAAGTATAGCGTCATTAGCAAAGCCTGTAACCGCTTGTTAGCGGTTTAGTTCCGGCCGTAAAAAGAAGGCCAACGTGGCCTACAGCCGGGGTGGTCGGTCGCGGCGGCGCCGTTTTATCGGCACACGCGCACGCGAGCGCAGGCTCGGCCGGCGAGGGCTCTGGGGTGCCATGAATTAGCTACGGCCGGCGGGGCGGGCGGTGGGGGCGCGCCGCATGAAATATTCGGCCCGCTTGGCCGCTAGTGCCTTGCCGTGTTCCTGCGACTTAACCCCGTGGCCGCTAAGACCCGCTCCTTGCCGCCTCAATTAGCACCTCAATAATTCAGGCGGCCGAAGAGACTGGCCTGGCACGGCCTGGGGGCAGGTCGGGGGCGGCCGGGCGGCCGGGGTCGCGTGTGGCCAAGTGGCCGGAGACGGCGGCGGTGGGGCACGCGACGCTACCTGCCGGCTGCAGGCCGTCGTCGTCACACGTCAACAAATGAGCCGTGACAAGGAGGGGACACAGTGTAGGGTTAAAACTCAATTCTTCCAAATCCCACCCGATTCCGGGCTTCCTAAACCAAAATATTATGATCCCCGACATCGTTAATCCTAAATGGGACTAATAACAATTTCTTTCCCCCAGCAATGTGTCTGGAAGTAATACGAGATGAAAATTTAACGTTTCTTAAGACAGTTTCCAACAACCGTAATGCATTTTTTTAAGGCATAAGATGCAGCTGTTTAACTGTCTTTTATTACCCTGCAAGTTTTGGTTTTATTCCAGCATTATGAAATAAATCATCAATTATTATACTGTTCAAAAATGGTTCAAATGGCTCTGAGCACTATGGGGCTCAACATCTGTGGTCATCAGTCCCCTACGAACTTAGAACTACTTAAACCTAACTAACCTAACGACATCACACACATCCATGCCCGAGGCAGGATTCGAACCTGCGACCGTAGCGGTCACGCGGTTCCAGACTGAAGCGCCTAGAACCGCACGGCCACACCGGCCGGCTATTATACTGTAATCACATCTCATGAGGAAGTACTGTTTCAAATACTGAAATTTATTTCTGAAATTTAACTGAACAGAAATACCGGGTGATCAAAAAGTCAGTATAAAATTGAAAACCGAATAAATCACGGAATAATGGAGATAGAGAGGTACAAATTGACACACATGCTTGGAATGACACGGCGTTTTATTAGAACAAAAAAACAAAAAATACAAATATTCAAAAAATGTCCGACAGATGGCGCTTCATCTCGTAGAATAGCAATAATTAGCATAACACAGTAAGACAAAGCAAAGATGATGTTCTTTACAGGAAATGCTCAATATGTCCACCATCATTCCTCAACAATAGCTGTAGTCGAGGAATAATGTTGTGAACAGCACAGTAAAGCATGTCCGGAGTTATGGTGAGGCATTGGCGTCGGATGTTGTCTTTCAGCATCCATAGAGATGACGGTCGATCACGATACATTTGCGACTTCAGGTAACCCCAAAGCCAATAATCGCACGTACTGAGATCTGGGGACCTGGGAGGCCAAGCATGACTGAAGTGGCGGCTGAGCAAACGATCATCACCAAACGACGCGCGCAAGAGATCTTTCACGTGTTTAGCAATACTTTTTTTTGTTCTAATAAAACCCCATGTCATTCCAAGCATGTGTGTCAATTTTTACCTCTCTATCTACATTATTCCACGGTTTACTAAGTTTTCAAATTTATACTGAATGTTTGATCACCCGGTAGGTAAAGCTGTACTGCCAGAAATTTCGGTATTTGAAACAGTAGTTCATCACCAAATATAAATATATATAACACGAAGACAGGTCTGTGATGAAACTGATATCGATGGTCAACGACGTGTTGTCTCGATTCTAAAACTTATATGGGAATCACGAGATGTGTGAGAGTGGCTGTATGAATTAATAATAATCCATGACAAGAAACAGTTATATCTGTGACATATGCAAGTTCGGGCCAGTCTGGGAAGCGTGTTTGGACAGCCTAAGTTGCTAAGCGACCACTCGCGATAGCCGGGAAATCTAGGTCCGAGTCCCGGTTGAGCAAAAATTTTGATATGTCGCTTTATGTAGTACATCTGCACCTACCACAATTAAGTTAAATTACAGAAATAAATTTCGATCAATTATTAGTTGCATGTCATAATATCAATCCGTATGATAATTCATATAGTCCCTGTCTGATCCATACAGCTAAACATAAACAATAATCCAATCCTATCCATTCTCGAAAGGTTTTGTGACCTATTAGAAGTCACAGTGACAACGACATTGATTTCCAGGAGGACACAGTTCCAACTTACTGTAAGTTTTAATGGATCATTCCACCCTTTGTGCAAAGAGACCAGTTAGATACGTGTACCCATGTGTTTAGCGGTGTGGATGAGACTGTGATTATTTGCTTTGTCAAATTGATAGGTGCTATGCCATGTTAACTAATAACTTATCTTTTACACAGTAATTTTGGTATAATACCGAAATCGGTTGCATAGAACATGACAATTAAACAGCGGCGTGTCTTGCATTATAACAATGAAAAGCTAAACTCAGCACACCACATTAGTTCAACATGCAAATAGGCATCGGCGTCTCTCCATGCTCTAGAGAACTATAACTAGAACTAGAGAACTGTAACTAGAGAACTATAACCTCCCTTTTGACCTGAAAAAGAAAGTTGCAGAAACGTCTACACTTCCAACTGTTGATCAGAGCTACGTTATTTTGCAAATTCTTTCCCATAAAACCTCACAACGCCTGGAAATGGTAATAAACGTGTGCTATCAATACATCTGTAGCTTTCTGCACTTGTATCACATCTCACCACCTTATGCACAGCTGTGCTGGCTACGTGCACACACTTGCAGGGATATCCATATGCTATGTCTCTTCTACCGTCCTGTCAGCGAGAAAAGTGACCATTTCATCGTAAGCACATTTGATGCATCATGCAGGTGCATCCTTTGTTGTAAGTAACTTGCAGGTTCAGTCACCAGCTGTCTCTTTGCGAGAGAGTGGTATATCTTTGCGAACAGGAAAAAGTAAGCATCTCATACAGTACTGCTAGTTCTTTGACCGGTGACGCCCATCAGAGTGCTGCGTACGCAGATTTCGGTTTAGAATCATTTTATTAATACCTTCAGTTGCTGCCGGGCTTTGATATATATCAACGGGGATAGATGAAAATGTGTGCCCTCACAGGGACTCGAACCCGGGATCTCCTCCTTACATGGCAGACGCTCTATCTATCTTAGCCACCGAGGGCACAAAGGATAGTGCGACTGCAGGGACTATCTCGCGCTCACCTCCCGCGAGACACACATTCTCACCTTATATGTCCACACACTACATTCATAGTGTCCCTACCCAATACACGCATAACTCGTGGAAGACACTCTTAGCAAGTCCCGTAAATGTTTGGGTAATATGTGTGCATCCGCACAGAAGAGGAAAGTCATGGCCGGTATTGCCAGAACTATATACTTATATACGGTGACTTTTCTTTCGGACATGTCCGAAAGAACAGACACCATATCCATATAAGTACACATTTTGGTTGGTCGCCTCGCGGAGATTGAAGCGCAAGGCATTTATCCGAGCGCCTCTTGTCCTGGGCGGCACACCGAGGTAAATGTGATTGAGATTCCTGTCTTGTGTATTTGATGTGAGTGCATTCGACCAACTCTTTTAACATAATAGTCAGATTGCAGCAACCTGCGAGCATTCGGGTTGCATTCCCATGATTAGAAAGCGGGAGAAAGTTGGAGTTATGTAAAATTGTTGATTTCATCTCAGTGGTGTGAAAAAAGGTGTAGCGTAGGATTTGGGCGGATTGGCGTTCGGATTGGGGTTGTATAGACGACGGATCAACTTAACAAGTAGTTAATTAAACATAGCCGGTCGGGGTGGCAGAGCGGCTCTAGGCGCTACGGTCTGGAACCGCGTGACCGCTACGGTCGCAGGTTCGAATCCTGCCTCGGGCATGGATGTGTGTGATGTCCTTAGGTTAGTTAGGTTTAAATAGTTCTAAGTTATAGGGGACTGATGACCTCAGAAGTTAAGTCCCATAGTGCTCAGAGCCATTTGAACCACTTTTCATTAAACATAAAATCTTGACATCAGAACAACGACAATGAAGTAGAACTTAATCTGTAGCCGAATATAGTTTTTGAAAGCAGGATTCAAACAATAAGGTAACAATTCAAATGAAACAAATTTTAATAAAACAGCTTTAAAATAAACTTTGCTCGAGCACACACAACTGGCCCGCAAACAGGAAAATAAAATAACTATAGTTTCTGCAAATAATGGCAGGACATGTCCGAAAGAACAGATACCATATTCATATGGTTAAGGCTAACCGGCCATTGACCTCCTTCTTCTGTGCTGGATACAAATGCATTGCCCGAACTCTTACGGGACTCGGTAAGATTGTCTGCCGCGAGTAATGAGTGTAATGGTCAGGGGCACTGCGAATATAATGGACATTAAGTTGGGAATGTGGGTCTCACAGGGAGCGTGCAAGGTATAAATCCCTGCAGTCGCACTATCCTCAGTGCCCTCGCTTGCTCAGGCGGATAGAGTGTCTGACATGTAAGCAGGAGATACCGGGTTCGAGTCCCGGTCGGGGCACTCATTTTCATCTGTCCTCATTGGAAATGGAAATGTCGTGTGAAGAGGGCCTCCCGTCGGGTAGACCGTACGCCTGGTGCAAGTATTTCGATTAGACGCCACTTCGGCGACTTGCGCGTCGATGAGGATGAAATGATGATGATTGGGACAACACAACTCCCATTGATGTATATCAACGCCTGTCGACAGCTTAGGGTCTTGATTTAACTATCACTTCAGCTAAAGGTTGGTGTGTGCCTAATTTCATCACCAACCAGTCACTATGACGAGCTATTACCAACTAGCCAGAGGATTACCTATGCATTCGTATATCTCAATCCAAAACATACAAATAAATCACTCTCACAGAGGAGCAAAAACCAAGGCGATTTTCTTTGTGCAAATGGCATAAACCAAATCATTCTCGGTTACAAGTAACAAAAATAATATCAACTTCTCTACAATAAAACAGACACATTAATCGTGTTCACGGCGTGTAATTAACAGAATGAAAATAGCTGATGCCTAGAGAACATATTCGCACACGCAGCGTGCTGTCAAACAACAGCCATCGACCATAACACGACGTACTATACCCATGGACTTCGGGCTATCTATGCGTAATATTACTTGTAAACCAATACAATCACCCACTGCTTGTATTCTGCACTGTACGCTATACTGGATCAAGTAACCACCTAATAAAGCACTTCGGTATTACTGCTTTCGAAATGTAGAAGCGTCTCCCTCTACCTCCACTGGAATCACCACCTTCTGGCTCAGGAACAGACGCCATCTGCCCCACCGTGTTGTCGGTGGCCACACAGAGGCTACGCCCAGCCTTGACCGTAGCGGTGTCCCGTAGCTCCTTGGCGTTCCAGCTTGCAGAGGGCTCCCTGTTCTTGGCCAGTGCACCAGTTGACTTCCACTCGTCCTTCACTGCTCACCCTCGGGAACAGCGGTCCTCGCAGCAATCACACGTGCGTGCCGCCCGTCCTCTCGTGGCACGGCAAGACACATCGCCTGGCATGGCTCTCTGCCCACCAGCGAGGCAATTGTGTCGCTCAATACGGGACAAGGATTGCTGTTCATTGATACTTCGTTGCTGAAGTTTCGTAAAAGATCGAGCTGGACTGTTTAACACACTGCCGAAAAAAATTAATACATTCTTTTACCACGCCGTCTACAGGCCACAAGTGGCCCATCCGGACCATCCGACCGCCGTGTCATCCTCAGTGGAGGATGCGGATAGGAGGAGCATGGTGTCAGCACATCGCTCCCCCGGACGTTATGATGGTATTCTTGACCGAAGCCGCTACTGTTCGGTCGAGTAGCTCCTCAATGGGCATCACGAGACTGAGTGCACCCCAAAAACGCATGGCGGCCTGGATGGTCACCCATCCAAGTGCCGACCACGCCCGACAGCGCTTAACTGCGGTGATCTCACGGGAACCGGTGTATCCACTGCGGCAAGGCCGTTGCCCAATACATCCTTTTACAGGTTTCCAATTGTTTATTTATTGTTGGTGTATGATTTATCGTTGCAAGAGGCGTGTTGAGAACATGACATGGTTAAATTGACAGATCACCATCAGAAGCGGTTCTAGGGTACCAGGTATCGACCCATGTTTCAACAACCATATTAGTACGTGGTGCAGGCTCCACAGGCGGCAGGGCACCGCTGACTCTGGCATCCAGCCTATCGTACTTACGGCAGATACTGTCCTGAGATACTATGGGACTCAACTGCTGAGGTCATTAGTCCCCTAGAACTTAGAACTACTTAAACCTAACTAACCTAAGGACATCACACACACCCATGCCCGAGGCTGGATTCGAACCTGCGACCGTAGCGGTCTCGCGGTTCCAGACTGCAGCGCCAGAACCGCGCGGCCACTTCGGCCGGCACACGCAATACTCAAGAGTACTGGAAACTTCTAGAACAAGTAGTGCCGTGTGCACTGCCGCTATCAAAAGGCTAGCTGCCATACTGTTGGGGGAGTGATGGGAGTGATGGCAGTGATGGAGCAGCAGGTCAGTCGGTCAGGTATGGTTTAGCTGGAGTTCCGGTGCTGTGAGATCGCAGTGCAGTGCTGCGTAACTACGAGGAGACTTAGACTTATTTCCATGTAGTCAGCACTTAGTCCGGCGCGCCCACCTCTGCTATATTGGGACTTAAACTCAGGGAACTATACAACACCCTCATTGGCATTGTAGCGAGAAGGAAGTACTTCTCTGGGCGGTATCACTAACCTGGTGTCTTGCTGCTTCGGGTAAGTCCCTCGTAGCACAGTGGGAGCGCTCAGTCGCCAGGTTCCATATAGGTGGTGATACTGCTGAAGTGGAGTGTTTAGGGATGCCAGTTGTTAATTGTTAACAACGTTTGTACTATACTTGTTTTAATACAGAATTTGCTTTGTCACACACGTCACAGAATCAGCATTTGCAATATGGCGGCTCTGGACTACGGCGTTATATTCGACCCTTTATACAGATTAACACAGTTTTCTGACTTTACATAATGATAGGGACTGCCCAGGACACGTGGCGTTCTAATAACTTCACTTTATATCTCGCTTAACATCTGAAATAAGCACTCGCGACCGTTCTTCTAGAGCCGTCCCGGTTACTCGACCGTGCGTTTTGCATGGCCACTCGCGACTAACTCGCCCTGTTTTCCCGAAGGACAAGAGAAGCCACCCCACCTTTCTCTCTCAGCCAATAAGGACACTTCTCTCGTTTCCTACACACACACACACACACACACACACACACACACACACACACATATATATATATATATATATATATATATATATATATATATATATATATATACAAACCTTCAGCCAATGGGCGTTCTGATTGCTGTTGCTAGGCGGATCTGTCGTCACATTTGTGGACATTGTGACAGAAGTTTGTCTCGGAACACTGTCTCAGATTGCAAGATCCTACTCCCGAATATTCTGATCCTGCCCCTACTAAGGTTGCACAACATTGCCTCCTATAATTTCATCCCTAATGCCCCTTGCTGACGCTTAACTGTTAAATGTACATGTAGCCTGGCTGCTACTGAACCTTCCCGATCGCATAAATATGCATAATACTTGGCTTAAACATGTGAAGGGAATGCACATATGCATTACAACTATGAGAAGCTACACTACTAAGAAGGCAGTTAGTAGACTTTGTATATAGAACTGTTTATAAAACGGGTGTGCCAGGGGTGCTTCCAGTGTATATATCCTAATGCACTGATTTATGATTGCATCCAGTACACCCTGATGTGCCACCCGAGTTCCGTATTCTAACTCACCCTCTTTTCAGTGGAGCAGGTGCACAGAGGGCAGCCCACGACCACGAGACCTCCTGTCAAGTAAGTTCTTTGACGCGCATCCTTGCAGTCCTTCCACTCCCTCTCAGGACTCGCCAGTGGGACAGGACAATACGTTATGCCACGCCTGCTCCATCTATGTCACTTAGTTATGTAAGACTTCGTGGTTGACTAGTCGCATGATTCACTTCTCGTTCCATTATATTCCAAATAAGTTCGTTTGGAGACAAATCCAGAGATCGTGCTGGCCAGAAGCTGCTGCACCTCTTGGAGAAAACGTTGAGTTTCACGGGAAGTATGTGGGCGAGTATTACCGTGTTGGAACAAAACAACACCTTCCTGTGGCATGAATGGAAAAAAGAATGCGTCTAGCAACGTTCTGCACGTACAGAGCGTTAGTTAGAGTCTCCTCCTGAAACACCAAATGTGAACGAGATTTATAGCTTACCGCTATAAGACCTGCCACGGGGCCAGAGTATCTTGGACGAACTCACTCTGCGAGACAGGGCTCACCAAGTTCATGTCGTACTGGCAAACGACTATCACTTTGGTGCACGCAGAATCTGCTTTCGTAGCTGAAGACCACCGCGCGCCATTCCAGCTTCGAAGTAATCCTCTTACGGCACCAGTGGTGCCGTGCGCGTTGATGCTGTGGCGCGAGTGGAAGAGGGGGCTAGAGATGTGCGTGCCCGCACTCCCACTGCTAATAATCATTTCCAAACACTGAACACACTTATTGTAGCTGGGATTCACAGTCATAAAATTTTTTTTTGGAGGACACCATCTTTACGCCAGTGACTGTTATAAGTTTTTATTGCAGTGGTGTAATAAAAACTTATAACAGTCACTGGCGTAAAGATGATGTCCTTCAAAAAAAAATTCGAAACAGTTCGCATTGAAACGTCAGGGCTCACAAACCCTCTTGTCTGTGCTGTGGTAACTATACGATCTACCACTGCTGCCCTTACAATACGGAGATACTGGCGGCCGCCTGTGCTGCGTAGACGTTCATTACCTCGTCTACGGCCGTGAGAATGTTCACGTGACCACTGATACTATAGTCTGTCGGTAAAGTGAAGAGCGAGCGCGCGAGTCCCCACTCTGCCTACCCTGCTACGTCACAAGGCGCTTCTACAGGCTGTTCCACAATGTAGTACAGTCCCTGCCACGGCGCGCGCTTTAAATCTGTGACGAAGCCGTGTACAGATACGTCCCGTCTGCGTTTAGTTTTAGACAAATGCGTTAAGAGTATAAGGAAAACAAAAGAAGATAGCTTCTTCGAAACAAAACATTATAGAGTAAATAATATTAACACAAGAATGGAAGTCAGGATTCTACTACAAACATAGAACCGAATGCCCAATCATATGAATGTATGTTCTTCTATTCGTAAGACGAACCAGATATAGTCCAATCAGACTGTAAAATTTAAGGCTTGTTCTTACTTTGTTTTTCTACTAAAAGGTAGAAGTCTTCTTTGAAGGGCTGCATTAAAACTTAACAATTCTTGCAACACGAAGAGTGTTTAAAAAGTGACCAGGAATTTATAATTACGTATGTTGTATTAGTTCGATTCGCACTGCTTTTTTTGTCATTGTCCTCGTAAACATGTCTGAAAAGTATTTCCAGGTAAATCTCATTTCACGCGATGTCTTGTGTAAAACATCTTTCTGCAAAGAAAATGTATTTTTTGTTTCACACCAGTGAGTAATTTCCGTACTGTGGGCATTATTTTTTGGTTTATGTAAAAGTCCTCCATCGTTTGTCGAATGACCGATTTTGTGAAACTATGTATAACGATGGGTTTCCTCCCTAAATTATTAGTTTTCCTTCGCGGCGATTCCAGTAAACCATGCGCCTTGTTTTCGCGTCCCTTCCTTATGCGTCCTATTTTGGCGAGGCTGACGTTTGCATAAACTGCAGCCCTTGGATTGGGACTGGTAATATTAGCCAACAGTTCTTTTTGTGTCGCCTCCTTAACACAAGCTGTAATAACGTTAGAGACGATCGAACGCTCGTTCTGCGCAAGTATCTCCTTCGTATTCTGCACATTTTCATGCAATGCAGGGCGATTATCCATCACTTCCAGATACTGAAGTATATCAGTGAGTACACAGAGTCAACTGACTGAGATCGGCAACTAAAGAACAGAAACGACGTATATCACTGCATGCCGAACTACACCGCTAGACAGGTAACGGGCAACTGATTTTGGGTTGCCCTGTAGGCCGGTGGCAGGGTTCTTCCGGGAAATGCCACTTCCCCTACCAAAAGCGCTGCTCGCTCTTGAGTTTACAAACAGACTATAGCTTCCTTCCACAAGTGACGCAGTGCATCCAACTTGTGCTGCAGTTCTCCGAAAGGACCATCCTGCCACTCGCAAGGCCACATTTTGTCCACTTAAAAACTCACTCACCTGGCTGTAGGAAGCACGAGTGCGTGTAAGTGGCACGGTTGCCTGCTTACTTCACACGTTTACACCTCACACACTGAGCCTTCTGGCAGTGAGCATTCCCTATTCAGGGTAGACACAGATGACACTCTGATAGCTATGCCACTACGCCCATCTGTTGGCGTACGACGCTGAAACCGTTATCAGTATAGCTACTATTCCCACCAGGTAGCATATGATGTCATCGGATCAAAATCGGCGCCATCTTTCCGGGTGTACTAATTTATTTACGGTTGTGTATTACCGATTGTCATTCCTTCGCTACTGTCTCTTTACTGTTTATATCTTATATGTAAAATTATTGATTAGTTTACGTCTTACATCAATCAAAAAATTGGCAGCAGGCGTAACGTACATCAGGGAACAGATGTATATTGAGATGGACTATGAACTATGAGGTGCTTCCTTCATTAGTTACAATACAAAAAAGCCAATGGCTTAAAGAAGGCTTTATTTTATTACTGTGTTCCTGTCAATCTATCTGTCATACTTAATTTTTCCTTTCATACTGTGTTTTCTTTTTCAGAGTTTCAGATGTTTGCTCTTTTTGTTCATATTTCTGATATTGCAAAATTAGTATTATATTCAGGTTGAATATTTATTTTAGCTCAAATGAATATCTGAGAACAAACGGTATGCTCTCTTATGTTCCTATAAACTTCCAAGTGGCTTCGAAAATGTTATCTATTTCGTAATATGTTAAAAATTTTAGTTTTGACTCCATTTCATACGTCAGTTAGAACATTGCATAATAAAAAAACAAGAAATTGTGAGTGATGTCTAATTAAAATACAGCCATTAACTATAGTAACACGTAACTAATACCGAAAAGCACATCTCAAATGATATTCAAAATAGAATAACGGAACTAACACTCTTTACCAGGAAAGGATCTTCTATAATGTACCAGGTGTATCAGAAACATTTTTGTATATTGTGAGGGCCGTTTCCTCTCGTCAAAAATGAATAATCAAGGGAGATCTACACATGCAACAAAAATAATTACATTTTAGGGAGGTCTTAGATCAGAGAGCCGTAGTGATAGGTTCAAAATATGGAGCTGAAAATAAGGGCAGATGGCGAACAGACTTAGACCGTATGTTGTGATGAAGCCGGCAACGACATGTTAGGTGCCCCGAAACACTAACAGACTATTGTTCAAATATAGATTGTTTACAATGGCTTTTTGTTCGTAATTTCTGTAGAGTGCAAGCGACAGTCGTTTTAAGCAATAAATATCTCAGTGTTTACTCTAGTAAAATAGTATTTCAAAGCGTTTTACCATTTTTAAATGCATATTTGATCCAGTAATATGAGGCATTTGCCCTCGTAAATGTAAATTTGTTTTTGTTCCTACATTACAAATAAGCGAAGGAAGTATGTAATGTGAAAAGGATGCTATCCTAATCCATTGAAATCCTCTTTTACTATTTTTGCATCGATAGGTGATGAAGCTGGAATTTCAAAAGAAACTAAAAATAAAAATGTTGGTTTGGTTACTGGTACTGATTCTTACTTGTTATATTTTCAACTTTCGAACCCATTCACAACATATTAATGTTCACTTTTGCAAAAAGCTTAGCTAAGTTTTCTTTGCTAGCTCATAAATTTATGCAATAAAGAACGAAGCAAGCAAGGCGTGCTATCAGAAGTTATGGATGTCAAAAAAGTGAAAGATTGTTGAACTGTCAACGGAACTGAACTGCATAGAAGTATACCTCCATGCCCACGAACTGACTTCTTGTTTTAGTATCCCATCAGTGCGTCAATGTCTGTTTAGTTGATACACCTTCTTGCTTTGAAATCTTACCTATGAGTTGTCATTCTGTGTGTTGCTAATAATAGCAAAAAACGATAAATTCACTTTTGAAATCATGTTCCAGAAATTTGCAGTTCAAAACTTGTCACCTATATGCAGTTTTTTCGATATTAATAAGCATTTAAACTAATACCTCATTTATAATTATTAGAAAGACCACAATGTGAATAGAGTAATGGTGTCAGTATCCAAGACTCTTTATAACTGATAATTTGCTCCAACAAGTATGTCACTCATTTTTTAAGTAATGATAGTCTAAGCTCTGCAATATGTGCTCGCCTCCTAAACAGATGTTTCACATTTGTTTCAATAAATATTTAGTTAATAGCATGTGGTTTCACTCTTCATTTTCACACTATATTAGTTTATGTTTCTGACAGCCTGTTTGCTTCATTTCCCAGAATATTTCTTGCCACGACCGCTCTGTGTTAGTTTTTCAGGAATAGCATGCTGGATTTTTATTTTTAATTTCATTTTGAGGTTTTCAAAGTACATAAGCCGACACCAGACTTTGTGTTAAACTAATAATAATACTAGGATAGAATGGAATTACTGATTCTGTTTATTCTTTCATCAGCTCTACAGGAGATTAAATTTGGTTTGATGTATTAGTCAGATGTCATGAACATTAATGCGTATAACGAGGAATATTATTTATATATTAAGGCTACATAGGATTAACGATCAAGGTCCACCAAACTTTAAAATTTAGTTCATAATGCCATATTACAGACGAATAGAGGTACCATAATGCGGCAAGGTTTGTTTTTGTAAAAATGATCAAGGTGCTTGTATATCTATGTTTTAGTTTTGATGTACTTTAGAAAAACGATCAAGGTCCACTCGGTGCTGAGGAAGAACGATCAAGATCCACTTCCTACTTAGAGATTTTTTCTTCTCCTTTTAGATTTCATCTTATAGTGCTGTAGCGTGATGTTACTACCTTTTCAACAATAATGGCCAGCCATTCATGCATTGTAAATGAAGTTCGCACTGTGATATCGTTTAGCAATAAAGCAAAGACCGATATAAAGTTGAGTCACATTGTGCTTACCCCCATGAACCCCCATGAACCATGGACCTTGCCGTTGGTGGGGAGGCTTGCGATACAGATGGCCGTACCGTAGGTGCAACCACAACGGAGGGGTATCTGTTGAGAGGCCAGACAAACGTGTGGTTCCTGAAGACGGGGGGGAAGCGGCCTTTTAAGTAGTTGCAGGGGCAACAGTCTGGATGATTGCTGATCTGGCCTTGTAACATTAACCAAAACGGCTTTGCTGTGCTGATACTGCGAACGGCTGAAAGCAAGGGGAAACTACAGCCGCAATTTTTCCCGAGGACATGCAGCTTTACTGTATGATTAAATGATGGCGTCCTCTTGGGTAAAATATTCCGGAGGTAAAATAGTCCCCCATTCGGATCTCCGGGCGGGGACTACTCAAGAGGACGTCGTTATCAGGAGAAAGAAAACTGGCGTTCTACGGATCGGAGCGTGGAATGTCAGATCCCTTAATCGGGCAGGTAGGTTAGAAAATTTAAAAAGGGAAATGGATAGGTTAAAGTTAGATATAGTGGGAATTAGTGAAGTTCGGTGGCAGGAGGAACAAGACTTTTGGTCAGGTGATTACAGGGTTATAAATACAAAATCAAATAGGGGTAATGCAGGAGTAGGTTTAATAATGAATAAAAAAATAGGAGTGCGGGTAAGCTACTACAAACAGCATAGTGAACGCATTATTGTGGCCAAGATAGACACAAAGCCCATGCCTACTACAGTAGTACAAGTTTATATGGCAACTAGCTCTGCAGATGATGAAGAAATTGATGAAATGTATGACGAGATAAAAGAAATTATTCAGGTAGTGAAGGGAGACGAAAATTTAATAGTCATGGGTGACTGGAATTCGTCAGTAGGAAAAGGCAGAGAAGGAAACATAGTAGGTGAATATGGATTGGGGGGAAGAAACGAAAGAGGAAGCCGCCTTGTAGAATTTTGCACAGAGCATAACTTAATCATAGCTAACACTTGGTTCAAGAATCATAAAAGAAGGTTGTATACCTGGAAGAATCCTGGAGATACTAAAAGGTATCAGATAGATTATATAATGGTGAGACAGAGATTTAGAAACCAGGTTTTAAATTGTAAGACATTTCCAGGGGCAGATGTGGATTCTGACCACAATCTATTGGTTATGACCTGTAGATTGAAACTGAAGAAACTGCAAAAAGGTGGGAATTTAAGGAGATGGGACCTGGATAAACTGAAAGAACCAGAGGTTGTAGAGAGTTTGAGGGAGAGCACAAGGGAACAATTGACAGGAATGGGGGAAAGAAATACAGTAGAAGAAGGCAGCAGACGATCAAGTAGGTAAAAAGACGAGGGCTAATAGAAATCCTTGGGTAACAGAAGAAATATTGAATTTAATTGATGAAAGGAGAAAATATAAAAATGCAGTAAATGAAGCAGGCAAAAAGGAATACAAACGTCTCAAAAATGAGATCGACAGGAAGTGCAAAATGGCTAAGCAGGGATGGCTAGAGGACAAATGTAAGGATGTAGAGGCTTGTCTCACTAGGGGTAAGATAGATACTGCCTACAGGAAAATTAAAGAGACCTTTGGAGAGAAGAGAACCACTTGTATGAATATCAAGAGCTCGGATGGCAACCCAGTTCTAAGCAAAGAAGGGAAAGCAGAAAGGTGGAAGGAGTATATAGAGGGTCTATACAAGGGCGATGTACTTGAGGACAATATTATGGGAATGGAAGAGGATGTAGATGAAGACGAAATGGGAGATAAGATACTGCGTGAAGAATTTGACAGAGCACTGAAAGACCTGAGTCGAAACAAAGCCCCAGGAATAGACAACATTCCATTAGAACTACTGATGGCCTTGGGAGAGCCAGTCATGGCAAAACTCTACCATCTGGTGAGCAAGATGTATGAGACAGGCGAAATACCCTCAGACTTCAAGAAGAATATAATAATTCCAATCCCAAAGAAAGCAGGTGTTGACAAATGTGAAAATTACCGAACTATCAGTTTAATAAGTCACAGCTGCAAAATACTAACACGAATTCTTTACAGACGAATGGAAAAACTGGTAGAAGCGGACCTCGGGGAAGATCAGTTTGGATTCTGTAGAAATGTTGGAACACGTGAGGCAATACTAACCTTACGACTTATCTTAGAAGAAAGATTAAGAAAAGGCAAACCTACGTTTCTAGCATTTGTAGACTTAGAGAAAGCTTTTGACAATGTTGACTGGAATACTCTCTTTCAAATTCTGAAGGTGGCAGGGGTAAAATACAGGGAGCGAAAGGCTATTTACAATTTGTACAGAAACCAGATGGCAGTTATAAGAGTCGAGGGGCATGAAAGGGAAGCAGTGGTTGGGAAAGGGAGTGAGACAGGGTTGTAGCCTCTCCCCGATGTTATTCAATCTGTATATTGAGCAAGCAGTAAAGGAAACAAAAGAAAAATTCGGAGTAGGTATTAAAATTCATGGAGAAGAAGTAAAAACTTTGAGGTTCGCCGATGACATTGTAATTCTATCAGAGACAGCAAAGGACTTGGAAGAACAGTTGAACGGAATGGACAGTGTCTTGAAAGGAGGATATAAGATGAACATCAACAAAAGCAAAACAAGGATAATGGAATGTAGTCAAATTAAATCGGGTGATGCTGAGGGAATTAGATTAGGAAATGAGACACTGAAAGTAGTAAAGGAATTTTGCTATTTAGGGAGTAAAACAACTGATGATGGTCGAAGTAGAGAGGATATAAAATGTAGACTGGCAATGGCAAGGAAATCGTTTCTGAAGAAGAGAAATTTGTTAACATCGAGTATAGATTTAAGTGTCAGGAAGTCGTTTCTGAAAATATTTGTATGGAGTGTAGCCATGTATGGAAGTGAAACATGGACGATAACTAGTTTGGACAAGAAGAGAATAGAAGCTTTCGAAATGTGGTGCTACAGAAGAATGCTGAAGATAAGGTGGGTAGATCACGTAACTAATGAGGAGGTATTGAATAGGATTGGGGAGAAGAGAAGTTTGTGGCACAACTTCACTAGAAGAAGGGATCGGTTGGTAGGACATGTTTTGAGGCATCAAGGGATCACAAATTTAGCTTTGGAGGTCAGCGTGGAGGGTAAAAATCGTAGAGGGAGATCAAGAGATGAATACACTAAGCAGATTCAGAAGGATGTAGGTTGCAGTAGGTACTGGGAGATGAAGAAGATTGCGCAGGATAGTGTAGCATGGAGAGCTGCATCAAACCAGTCTCAGGACTGAAGACCACAACAACAACAACATTGTGCTTCGAAAGAAGGCTGGAAAAAAGAGTTTTTCTCGGTAAGTTGGCTAGAAAGTTAGGTGTTACTGTTATCGAAATTGTGCATGAAGTTGTTTTATAAGTGAAGTGAAGGCATCAGAAGTGTCCGAGAATGAAGCTTATCATTTCGGTCTTGTACAGAATACGAGTACAAGGGAAAGAAAAGCGTTGGGGTGTATTTCGAATCTTCAAATACATTACGGGTCATGAGCCACGTTACAGGTGACGAATGTCTTATGACTGAGACGTTTTCAGAATGTTTCATTTAAGAAAAAGAATAGATTAACTAAGAAACTCGATTCAATAGCTTCGTACGATACACAAAATTCATCTGACTGAATTTATTAGTGTAAATCCTATGATGCGAAGAAGACCAAAAAATACCATATGTAGCTGCATGTCATGATTTTTTGCTACGTCAACAAGGTGCATATTAATGAAGACTGCCAAACACGGGATGTTCAGACATGTCGACCAGTCATTGCGTCGCATCACTTATTACTCTTAAAGACGCTCTGGCTAATACAGGGGAGAAGCCATATGTAAAGTACATCAACATATAAAGTTACTGAAAGGCCGCAAATCACGTTACAGCATTCATGACATCAAACAGCTGTATATACCAGAAGAACGTAATATTCGAAAACTAAATCTGTTATATTCAGAGAAAAGTTCTCCAAACGCTGTGTCATACAAACAGCGTCACCTGATATTGGTGACCAGCTACAACGTTAATTCTGGACGCCCTAGAGCTGACACACGTGCAGCGTGCAACGAATTTAGAGCCGACCGTTATAAACGTGATTTACAAACAAAGAGAAAGAGTCAACTCATATACGTGTTTTGTACAAGAAGAAGCAACACCTAACGATTTAAAATGAACTACATAAGTGGAAAGCAGACACGTTTTATCAGATTAAATGATGAAGACCATGTGAATTATATGAACTTTCCCCACTGCCCACCGTTCGTATTGGCGAACCAGTTGGCATGTTGCCATCTACAATACAACACTGTAGTCTTTGTGCATCTTGTATTGAGGTTAGATGCGCAACTGATTTTTAACGCCCCCACAAATAAAAGTTCGGTGGGCTTAGGTCTGGGAAACAAGAAACTCAGGGATGAATCTAAGGGTTGCAGTTTAACAAGAATTACAAGGTAGCCAAGAGGGCCCTTCGAAAATTTCGTGTCATAAGAAGTTACATGTGGTATGCTGGTATCTTCTGTTCCTGTACGTTTCCCATGATTCATGTCTTATGAATTGCAGGAAATAGCTTCTCAGATGGAGATAAATCATTTACAGACCAGTATTGATTTAACACGTATTCTCCGTGTGCGTTAGACTCTTCCACTTACTTATTTTTCAAGCTATGAAGCATATTACCGAAGACAGCTATCATTTTATTCATTCAATATTCATTTGAGGCTTCTGAGAAAAATGTGTCTTATATATTGATTTACACTTTGGACAAAGGTCAGAACGAGTAGTACACCCACAAAACAAAGAAGGCTGGCGTCTCTGATCAACCAACTTTCACAACTTGAAATATTCAAAAACACCTGAAATCAATGTTTTGGGGCAGCTAAGATGGCGGACGTCGGCTTCAAGGTTTTGATGTCATGACAACTTCGCTTATTTTTACCTCCATGGTTCAAAAAGCTTGTCGCTTTCTACACTTGCTCACACTAAAAGGATTATTTCGCATCTTTAAAGATACCTGCAACCGTTGTCGAATGGTTTTACGGGCTTCCTGACAAATTTGTGAAGCGTCTGTAGGTTTTTAACGTTTTTAGAATAGAACCTCTAAGATAAAAGTTCCCCTCTCCCTAAGCAAAACGTTGTTATTTTAGAATTTTCTCGCTCGTCTGATCGTCCGATAATATGATGGGTCTGGTTTACTGTCACAGCTTTAATTTTTGCTTATTGCTTGAAGATTTTTTGTTGCTTTCTGGGCTATTCCAACAAAGTAGAAAGCATTCTGTGCGTGAAAACGTGTTTGTATGGTTGAAGTTTACAACTGTAATGATTCACTGAAGAAGACTTGTAAAATTTTTCTTAAGCAGTTCCCGAACTCCAGTATTCCTGAAGAATGTCGTGTTAATAAGATGAAATAAAACGCTGGCCCAGTGGCGATAGCCCTTATTTTAAGCGTGATGATGATGATGATGATTGGTCTGTGGGGCGCTCAACTGCGCGGTCATCAGCGCCCGCACAAATTCCCAATTTTTTCACAGTCCAATGGAGCCACTGTCACGAAGGATGATGATGGGGATGGAATGATGAGAGCCGGCAAGGGAGCGATAGTGCGTACGCGCGCTGTAGTCGTTCTATCAGCCCGCGTACCCGCTGGCGAGACGGCCCAAGCGGGTTGAATCATGCAGCCTCGCAGGCGCCCAGCGGCCAACGCGGAACTATGTTTTCGACTTTTTTTTTTTTTTTTTTTTTTTTTGCGGCTGACGCTACAGATCACACTATATTAATAATTATAGTACAACGTTACATCACCGGTTAAAGTTACATTCTCAGAAAGCAGTGCTTCAATGCCGGCTCTCGCAGCGGCTAAGTCCGTTATCAGCACTCTTATGTAATCAAGGTCATTCGCTCGGTATACAAGCGGCCAACGCAGACCGAACACGCAGTCTCCGGCCGAGAATCGAACCCAAGGCTCCGTGATCCAGAGGCAGCTACGCTAGCCACGAGACCACGAGCTGTGGCTTTTGAGCGCAACTATAAGCATTCAGTTCACTGTTGAAAGCATTTTGCTGAAATTTTTCTACTAACCGCAAAAATATGTGCCTGACGGCTTCCACAACAGACAGACATTAAAACAACTTGCCATTCTGTGCATAAGTCGTTACATCTGAAACCTTATAGCGTTTCATACACTCAGACATTACTTCCAGCTGATAAAGAAAAGTTTGTTAAGTATTGTACGTGGTTGCTGAGAAAGATTTTACATGGCGAACTTGAACAGAAACAGTATTTCGTCAATGAAGAATCTTGTTTTCAGCGTTTTGTGCATGAGAGTAGCCACATCAATCGCTTCTGATCCACCCCATATTGTACATAAAACTCCTCTCCGTGACGAAAAAACGTTTGGTGCGCGGTTTCCGACAGTCGAATTATTGACACTATGTTATTTGAAACCACTGTCAATATAGGCGATTATCTTCAGATTATCGAAATCTTATATTCTCAATTAAAGGAACATGAAAGGTTGAATAATCAAGGATTTATGACCACATCGTTCGTGACCCCTCTGCTTGTAATTTTTATCTACCACGGGGATATTTTAAAAGAAAAGTATATGAAAGTTGCCCTGAAACAGCAGACCAACTGAAGGAAAACATAACGACGAAATATTGAGACAACCGATGTTACTGTACAGCTCTGTATATAGAGAGTTTTAATGTAATTTCACGAACAAAAAAAAAAAAAAAATGAGTAGAAAGGCAGAGTGACCAGTTCCAACATATTTAGTGAATTTTAATTCTTTCAAAGATTTTTTATTTTCAATAAAATAATGTTTTGTCATAACTGAATGTACGTTTTATTGACATGGACCGCATTTATCTTGGGCGTTCTTTATAAACAATTTGTTTCATTCGGCTCGTGAGATAATAATCCGAAGGGTAGTGGTTGAGAGTTATGACTGATTCTTCCTTACTAATGGACGTATAGGTCAATTACAGATATTGTCTACTATGCCATCTCCAACTATGTGAAAAACGAGTTGGGGTCCCAGTGTGGACCCTTACTCCTGTTTGTAGAGACAAATACCGTATGAAATCTGGATGAGAATTCTGAATAAGATACTTGAAGATAATATTAGCATCAAACAGACTTTCAACTTCCTTGTGAAAGAGCACAGGAATCTTTTACTCCTATTATGGTTTAGTATGAACTCTACCAAGAGGCATTTCTTCAGCCCAAAAATGAACTGCAGAAATGGAAAACTTCCGATGTAGCGAATCTGACATTCATCAGGAGAATGAAAAGAATAACAATGTGTACATAAGTGATACGTACCCTTCAACTGATAAGATATTCTGATGCCATAGAATTATGCTGCTCACCGTAACAACCCTAAAAATAATGAGAAAAATTAGAATATAAATACATTATTAAGATTTTTCTATGTGCCATACGAGGAAAGTTGCGACTGCTAAGGGCTAACAAGAAAGTTCTTACTAGTACATGCTTGCAAAGAAAAAAAGCAACCAGCCACGATCAATAATGCTACTTATTTACACAAATCGAGCCGTTACCGGTTTCGAACCGACAGGTTCGTCTTCAGACGGACGTTCATGTTTATATTACATCTGTTGTTGCCTTTTCATCCAAAAACATATGCAAACAACAGTATAAATGTGAACAGCTGTCTGAAAATGAACGTGTGGGATCGAAACCGGCAAAGGCGCTATTTGTGTAAATAAACAGCATTATTAACCGTGACTGGTTGCTGTTTTCTTCTTTGCAAGATGAACGTGTACGAGGTGTGGCTATAAAATAACAGGACTGATGCTGTCACAGAATAAGTACGCATGCGCTAAAGATGACCGACCAAAGCTGTGAAGAGCAAAGCCTTATCAGCCAAATGCGGCACTCATGATGATTGTAGATAAATCAGTGTGTCCTTCGTTAGTGTAAGAGCTGTTATTTTGTTTTGTCGGAAAATTTTTGAGTATAAGTGTCATAACGGAGCAACGCATTGTCACAAAGTTTCACATGAAACTTGAAGGAACTGCTACTGAGACCTACTTTTACTAAAAGAAGAATACGGCAAAGACTGTTTACCACGTACGAAAGTTTATGAGTAGTTCAAGCGTTTCAATGATAGGTGAGAAGACGCTGAAGGTGGCTCCCTACCGGGACGCCCTTCGCAATCAAAAACATATTAAAATATCGAAAAAGTGGGTAATCTGATTCGATCTGACCGTCGGGTGAGTATTCGATCTATTAGTGAAACTGTAAAAATTGAAAAAGAGTGGGTAAGGAAAATTTTGCATAACCAGGTGTGCGAAACTGATGCCGAAAATTCTCGTAATCGAACAAAAAGAAGCTCGTGAACATGTTTGTACTGACACGTAGAATACCACAGAAAATTAGCGTAATTTCCTGGAAAGAGCAATAACAGATCATGAATCTAGGTTTTTCACTTATGACCCAGAAAATAAACAAAATAAACGCCATTCCATTCACTGGAAGGGTGCAACTTCAGGGACAGAGAAAAAGCTGGAATGAGCTAATTATGATTCATAACGATTACAATTTTTTTTCGATATTCATGGAATTGTTTATCCTCATTGGGTTTCTGAAGGTCAAACAACTAATCGGCATTCCAGCCTTGACGTTCATGCTCAACTGCGTGAGAAAACAAGAAAGAAACGACCAAAATTGTGGAAGAAACAGTCGTCGGTGCTGCACAGAGACAACCTGGTCTGTTTAGACATTACTAGTGACGTACAGCATCACAGTGTTACACAATTCAGTTATTCGCCTGACCTAGCACGATGTGACTTCTATCCATTCCACAAGATCTGATCTGCATTAAAATGAACCAGGCTTCAGTCCTTTGAAGCAGAAAAAGAAAAAGCGGCAGTCGCCGTCAAGGAGGAAGAATTCCAGCACTGTTTCCACCAATCAGTAATTTGCATGGAGTATTGTAAGAATTGAGGAGAGGAGTACGTTGATGGTCACTTAACTGAATAAGTATGTTTTTGAAATAAAATGCCGGCCGCGGTGGCCGTGCGGTTCTAGGCACTCCAGTCCGGAGCCGCGCTGCTGCTACGTTCGCAGGTTCGAATCCTGCCTCGGGCATGGGTGTGTGTAATGTCCTTAGGTTAATTAGGTTTAAGTAGTTCTAAGTTCTAGGGGACTGATGACCACAGCAGTTGAGTCCCAGATTGCTCAGAGCCATTTTGAAATAAAATGTTTCTCAGTATTGTCCTGTTAATTTATAGCGCACCTCGTACTTTGTACACAGCCACGGTCTCAAAAACCTTAGTTTGCGCCTAAGTAGCACGAACAAAGGTATCGTTCAAAGCGCCATTAATACTGAGGAACTACATTTTATTCGTGACAATGCTAGTACAAAAATACAGTGTTAGGTGTTTAACTAGTAGAACTGTAGTCAACAAAAACTACTTCTCATATCTTTTAAGTGCTGGAACTCCAGAAGGAAGCATTTGCTATAATACCTCTTCCACATCTTGCCTCATCTCCAAACAAGGCTGAAGATACAAAGAAGGGGCTGACAGTTTGTGCAACAATTAGTGCATTTGCCTAGCAACGGTCACACTAAAGAAGTCGTTCTTCTATTTCGCTGCTCGGAGCACGTAGAATTGTTTCACTTAATTCGAGAATGATCTGGCGTGCGTCCGCTGGTGAAGGTTATCTTGTCCAGTAATTTAGACCGTCAAGTACACTTAACAATGTGTTAACATTTTTCCGTGTCAGGGATGTACGATGTGCAGTAAGGTGAAGACGGAGAACTACCGGACTCTAGTGAAGCTTCGTGAGTAGCACTGCGTTGCGTGTCCACACATACAGAATTTTAGTTCTTGAACATAGTGGCAAGCAGTGTTAATGCACCAGTTTGCGAATTCGTTTCTGCCACCACACAAGTGAGGTCGGGCCGAAGAAACGCACGGGGAGAGCGAGGACCAGCAATTACTCAACATCTCGTGTAAAGTGCCACCATGCATCCGCCGGTCGGGTACACCGACGCAGCCATGCGACAATGAGCTTGCATCGCCAAAAAATGTAAGTAATTTTAAGCAACATTCTACCATCAAATAAGCCCGATGTCAACCAGCACGAGATCCATGACAATCATCCTTCTGTAGATAAAATTATGATTAGGCCATAATGAATGGCACTCCGCAGAAATGCGTGCTGTGGAAACAGTCTCAGACGAATGTTGTAATTTACAGAAGGTGTAAGTAGGCTGTTCAGGTTTTTATATTGGTAACGCCACGTAGCGTATGAAAATCACTGGCTGTGCTGTGTGCAGTCTGTGGCTGGTTTGCATTGTTGTTGGCTATTGTAGTGTTGGGCAGCGGCAGCTGGATGTGAACAGCGCGTAGCGTTGCGCAGTTGGAGGTGAGCCGCCAGCAGTGATGGATGTGGGGAGAGAGATGGCGGAGTTTTGAAATTTGTAAGACTGGATGTCATGAACTGCTATATATATTATGACTATTAAGGTAAATACATTGTTTGTTCTCTATCAAAATCTTTCACCTGCTAACTATGCCTATCAGTAGTTAGTGCCTTCCGTAGTTTGAATCTTTTATTTAGCTGGCAGTAGTGGCGCTCGCTGTATTGCAGTAGTTCGAGTAACGAAGATTTTTGTGAGGTAAGTGATTTGTGAAAGGTATAGGTTAATGTTAGTCCGGGCCATTCTTTTGTAGGGATTATTGAAAGTCAGATTGCGTTGCGCTAAAAATATTGTGTGACAGTTTAAGCACAGTCCTGTATAATTGTTCAAAGGGGACGTTTCAAAGGTACTTTGAAATACATAAAATATAAACTCAACTGAAATCTCATCCTCTGTCTCCCATGACGTCCATGAAAGTTCTAGACACATTAAATGGCAATTTTAGACATTGTTCTGAATCCTGAATAAAATAGTAAAAAACCTAAGATTCGAGAAATTAGAGCTCATCTCGATGTATATAGACTTGTTTTTCCCTCGCTCTATTTGCGACTGGAACAGCAACGGAAATGACTAGTAGTGGTACACGGTACCCTCCGCCATGCACCGTACGGTGGCTTCTGGCTGTAGATATAGATGTAACTTAGCAACCTGTAGCAGCTGGTCAGTTACAAAAACTTTGGGGATTTAAAACTCCAACTTCAGCAAAACAATTCTTTTCGGCTTAGTCCAACATATTTCCAAACCTATGTCATCTTCAATAAGTCTCTATTTATGTAATAATATTGTACATAGATCATGGCTGTATCTCTGTTTTAGGCATGGAAACTATAACATATGCTTTTATATATTGTTTAATTGATCACCAGTTGTGAAGGTGGATGTTAGCTTGATTTTATGTCAATAGATCTGTTTATAAATAAATCTTCTGCTACCAGTCACAATTTTTCTTTATTTACATTTCGCACGGTGCGTTTCGGGAAATTAGTCCAATTTTGAAGTGGGAATCGTTTCCCAAAGCGCGTCGGACGAAAAGTAAATAAAGAAAAATTGTGACTGGTAGCAGAAGATTTATTTATGAGCAACCTATTGTCTTCACAGTCGCAGGCTTTCAAAACCCATTTATAATGGATCAAATCATAATTTTATGTCTTTTTACGTATCGCACAAACAAACACGTTGCAAGAATTTCCTTAAAAAGTTCTTTTTTTTAGCACTGTTTCAGAGAGTAGCCGTGTTGCATTTCCTGTAGGTAAGTTTTCCGTTGTATTTTACATTTTTTGTAGGTACTCTTTCTTGGTTGTAGTTAAAGACATTGGTTTCCAAGCCATATTCATTTCACTGTCTCCTCTCATCTTACGTGTTTATATACAAAAACTGAGATTTATGGAAAAACGTATGTCGTCATATAACATGATTATCTCAGAGGTATGCCATGCACTAACAAAAACTGCGACTGAGCTAGCGATCCTGATTAGTAATTTAGGAAATAAGCCAGGATGTGATGTACATAAGCCAGAAGCTTTGTACCTTAGGAGCAGCAATCGATGCTTCTTAGGTGTGTGTCGTACACGCCGAAAAGTGTGTCAGACTCCCTCTCGTCTCTGTCGGCGGAAGAAATCACACTGTCCATTTGACAATGAGTGACCGCTGCTTACGATCTCCCATTCCTGCTGCATTGCATGTGAAACGTCGGTGTGTTGCATCTCGTCGACAAAGTGGAATTGTCTACTTTCTGTGAGGCTCTGTTGGAGCACAGTTGCCACGTCGTAGTAGTATGCGCGAAAAGTGTCTTTTCAGGAAGACTGGCAGCACAGTGATTCACAATTAGTGGCTGTCACTGGAATTGGGAAGAATCTGCCTTCTCAGAAGCGGTAAAATGTGAAACTGCTTATAAATACTCGATATACAATACAAGCATCTCTCAGTAAAGGAACAATGAACTACGTTGTACAATCGTAACAGCGAACGACAACAGGATCTGCGTTGTAAAGTAATGGGTCAGAATAAATATACTAGAACAGAATGATAAATTGGTAATAAACCTACTGTAAGCGCTTTCGCTGTTACCTGAAGTCTCGTTGTTATCGAAGTCGTATACTTGCGGCGCCAGGACAAGATAATAAGCTGTTTGTGTACTTTCGTTTCCGATATTGTACGTGAATAATTGAATTCCTATAGACAATTCGGGGAATTCTTTGTGGAGCGGAGCTGCACAGCTGTGATCATTTTTCAGTGCCTTTCTGCAAGTGACTTTTTTCCTTTTTATAAAGACTGCAGACAAGTGGAAGCTGAGATTCATAGAAGAAGCTGGTTGGCGCCCTCGGTAGACTTCTCACTCCGTTACTTGCATGGGCGGTCATCATTGGACTCGGAAGTCAACAGCAGTGCGGGGTAGTTTGATTATTTTTAATTTGCCTTTTTATGGTCCCATTTATTGTCTTGATTCTCTCTCTCTCTCTCTCTATCTCTTTTTTTTTTTTTTTTTTTTTTTTTTTTTTTTTTTTTTTCTACGGATATGTTGGCAGGAATGGACGCTTAGGCACGCTGCTTACTGTATTTTCTATTACTATTTTGTTGCCGGTCAGAGTGGCAGAGGCGCTACAGTCTGGAACCGCGCGACCGCTACGGTCGCAGGTTTGAATCCTGCCTCGGGCATGGATGTGTGTGATGTCCTTAGGTTAGTTAGGTTTAAGTAGTTCTAAGTTCTAGAGGACTAATGACCTCAGAAGTTAAGTCCCATAGTGCTCAGAGCCATTTGAACCATTTGAACTATTTTGTTATGTTGAAGCTTTCGGTTTTGTAACTATTGTGGTAGTTTTTACACCTGGTCAGCTCTTTACAAGAATAGAAGTAACGGTTACATTGCAACAGTACTGGAAGTAGAATGTATGAGTGCCTATATGAGTGCCTACGCTGAAAGGCTGCGTCTGACAAGAGAACACGAAAAGTGCCATAATTTCGCTCAGTGGAAGAGGAGCCGGAGTCAGAAAACACGTCTCTCCACTCATCCATACATATTCGACGGTTTCTGAGAAAACGACGGTCAAAGTTTTCCAGGTACTTTATGAGCACTACAGTGTCAGCCGAAATGACGGGACAGTGGCTATCGTCGAGCCCTCTCAGTATTGCGCCCGATATTCGAAACGCCATATTGGTTTTATTTATTTGATTTGATTTCATTAGTTTTATTTACTTATCCACGCCTATAGAAGGTTACTACACGAATGTTCGTTGACAAGATAGGGGATACAAGGGCGTTATATTAATTGTAAAATTACAGTTTGGTTTAACAATAAGTGTCATACATTTATTATATAATTGTTACACACTCTTTCGCTCGCATATTAGTAGTTTTGTTATGGTGAGTGAGTAAGCAACTAATTTTAGGAGATTTATGTGTATGTAGTCGTATAGAAACGGTTGTATAGAAATATGCAGTGTCAGTATGCAGGTGGATAATGAATATGTGTTTCATTATTTTCCTGTATGTCGATTGTGAAAGCATGCATTATATATTGTAATTACGTATAAAAATGTCTCGATTCATTACATTCCTGCATAAGCAGAGTTTTTAGGGGTTTCACTGGCTGACCTAGCACTGGAAGTAAGATTTTGTCACCAGGGCAACTCATGCCATCCGTTTCTCGATTCCATTTTAATGCGTTATAGTGACTACATTTTTGATACATCCCCCAACGTTAACTAATTTATGACTGACATAGTCAGTTAATAGATCATAATCAAATTCAGTCTCACCAAATTCACCCACGTTCCATATTGCAGCGTTTTGTGATGCAAAATCCATAAATAAGGTGCGACGGACTATTAATACGACAACTACCGCAGTCCACTTAACCCCTCCGCCGCCCCACAATGAACCACTCTTTCAGGGTTATTGTGCGATTCGGCCTCCGGTGAACCTCCCCAGGGAACGTCTAACACCAGATGAGTGTAACCCCTACGTTTGCGTAGTAGAGTAATGGTGGTGTACGTGTACTTGGAGAACTTGTTTGCGCAGCAATCGCCGACATAATGTAGCTGAAGCGGAATAAAGGGAACCAGCCCGCATTAGCCGAGGCAGGTGGAAAACCGCCTAAAAACCATCCACAGACTGTCCGGCTCACCGGACCTCGACACAAGTCCGCCGGGCGGATTCGTGCCGGGGATCACGCGCTCTTTCCAGCTCCGGAAAGTCAAGCGTTAGACCGCACGACTAACTGGGTGGGCAAGCGTTAACAGTACAAACATACAACTTTCTAATGTAGCCTACGTTCTTCCCCGAAGTTTAAGCTATCTCCATACTAAATGTCATCGGAATCGGTTCAGCGGTAGAGTCGTGAAAACGTTACTTTCGAAATTAATAATACTGGTATTAGTACGGAAGTATGGATTAAACACATTGCAAATTGAATAAGCATTGTACTGATTACGTTGAATCATATCACGTAGAACGTATCAGCCAATGAAAGAATTTTCACAAATATGATAAAGTTCAAAAGTAAAAGAGTAAGTAGCTTTTTAAAAAGTTATTATTGTTCCATATTTCGCGTTACGTTCTTCAAATCGATAAATATATTTTACTACATACTTTTTAAAGTCGGCTATCTTCTTCATTAGAGTTCAAGCAACCACGCCAAATTTCACGGATATCGTATCAGCGATTTAGTCGTGAAAACGTAACAGACCGAGTTACTTTCGCATTTACAAATATTAGTACGTATTGGCATGGATTAAACACGTTGAAGATTGTGTAAGAACTGTATTATACCTGTTACCCGCGCCTGCGCTCGCGTATCAGTAAAATGAAATGAAATGTGTGGATGGCTTTATCGGCAGAGAGAGACCGGTTGAGCCGCTCGGGAGCTTTTCATTTGACGCCACATGTCGATGATGATAAAATGATAATGATGAGGCACACATTTAAAAGCGAGCAGAAAAAAAAAGACCCCGGCAGGAACTGAAAGCAGGATCTCACGACAGAGAAACAGCAACGCTAACAGCATGACTACGAACTCCTCACGCAGATTTGAAAGCAACTACGAAGTTTTAACAGTCGCAAGACGCTCAGTGGCTAAAATGTGACGGGTTTGTGACCAATATCAGTAAACTGGAAATTTGTGGTAAGGTCTTATGGGACCAAACTGCTGAGGGCATCGGTCCATAATCCTACACACTACTTAATCTAAATTAAACTAGCTTACGCTAAGAACAACACACACACACACACACACACACACACACACACACACACACACATGCCCGATGGAGGACTCGAAACTCCGACGGGGGGAACCGCACGGACCATGACAAGGTGCCGATATTAGTATGGAAGATTCTATAAGCTTTATATTCATTACGTTGAATCGTTTTACGAAGAGCATATCACAAAACAAAATCATTTACACAAATATCATAAAGTTCAAAAGTCAAAGAGTAAATAGTTTTTTTGAAGGTAATTATTGTTCCACATTTCGCGTTGTTTTCTTCAAATCAATAAATATGTTGTCCTACACACTATCTCCTTTCAAGGTCTCACATTTTCATACTTTATTCTTATATGAATTCTTACATTAATTCTTATATTTCATTTTTCTATTTATTCATCATGAAGATTTGATGCGTTTCTTTGGATGACACCGATTCTCGAAACGAAATTTCGTTCGCTACACTTTCATCCAAATAAGTGAACGTGGAACGTAGGAAACATGTTATTTAACGTACAAAGTAAGCCACTGCACATGTAGCTGAAGGAAAAGTCAAACAGACGTGACAATACAACATCAAAGGAAACAAAACTGTTTCACAACACAGCAGAAACCAGTTCTACAATAGTTGCTACATGTGAACAGCAAACGCCAAAGAATCTTCAACGTATTGGCTTTTGAAGCACAAGCAATTACATTTACGAATATATTCATGTATTACAAATGAAGTGGAAGAATGGGCGTATGGCTAGACTGCATAAAATATTTTTACCTATCAAGAAAAGTCTCTGTCATAAAAAGAACAGACAGCAACAGAAATACACTCTGCTGAGTCAAAAAATATTATGAACAGCTGCTTAATAGCCTGTTTGTCCGTCTTCGGAACGAAATACGAGCTGCATTCATGTTCTATGGCCTCCGACTTTTTTTCCCCGGACTGGAAAGAGATAGAAACATGCGCATTGTTTTAAAATGAGGCCGCATTCATTGTCAATACGTCCCAGAGATGGGAGCACCGTACAGCAGATGGAATTTTACCGCCAGCGGCGAGAATGAGAACTGTTTTAAATACTTAAAATGGCGACGTCTTCCTTACTTGAACAACGTGCAATTATTCGTTTTCTGAATTTGCGTGGTGTGAAACCAATTGAAATTCATCGACAGTTAAAGGAGACATGTGATGATGGAGTTATGGATGTGTCGAAAGTGCGTTCATGGGTGCAACAGTTTAATGAAGGCAGAACATCGTGTGACAACAAACTGGAACAACCTCGGGCTTGCACAAACCGGTCTGATGACACGATTCGGTCGCAGGTTCGAATCCTGCCTCGGGCATGGATGTTTGTGATGTCCTTAGGTTAGTTAGGTTTAACTAGTTCTAAGTTCTAGGGGACTAATGACCTCAGCAGTTGAGTCCCATAGTGCTCAGAGCCATTTGAACCATTTTTTTGATGACACGATCGAGAAAGTGGAGAGAATTGTTTTGGGGGACCTCCGAATGACTGTTGAAGAGATCGCCTCCAGAGTTGGCATTTCTGTGGGTTCTGTGCACACAATCCTGCATGACGACCTGAAAATGCGAAAAGTGTCATCCAGGTGGGTGCCACAAATGCTGACGGATGACCACACGGCTGCCCATGTGGCATGCTGCCAAGCAATGTTGACGCGCAACGACAGCATGAATGGGACTTTCTTTTCGTCGGTTGTGACAATGGATGAGACGTGGATGCCATTTTTCAATCCAGAAACAAAGCGCCAGTCAGCTCAATGGAAGCACACAGATTCACCACCACCAAAAAAATTTCGGGTAACCGCCAGTGCTGAAAAAATGATGGTGTCCATGTTCTGTGACAGCGAGGGCGTAATCCTTACCCATTGCGTTCCAAAGGGCACTACGGTAACAGGTGCATCCTACGAAAATGTTTTGAAGAACAAATTCCTTCCTGCACTGCAACAAAAACGTCCGGGAAGGGCTGTGCATGTGCTGTTTCACCAAGACAATGCACCCGCACTTCGAGCTAACGTTACGCAACAGTTTCTTCGTGATAACAACTTTGAAGTGATTCCTCATGCTCCCTACTCACCTGACCTGGCTCCTAGTGACTTTTGAGTTTTTCCAACAATGAAAGACACTCTCCGTGGCCGCACATTCACCAGCCATGCTGCTATTGCCTCAGCGATTTTCTAGTGGTCAAAACAGACTCCTAAAGAAGCCTTCGCCGCTGCCATGGAATCATGGCGTGAGCGTTGTGAAAAATGTGTACGTCTGCAGGGCGATTACGTCGAGAAGTAACGCCAGTTTCATCGATTTCGGGTGAGTAGTTAATTAGAAAAAAAATCGGAGGCCTTAGAACTTGAATGCACCTCGTACATCACTAATTCTGCGTATCACTGTCATCGAGATAATCGTTCACAAGCTCGGCGTAATAATAATCTGCCTTTTGTCAGAGTCGCTTATCTCAATGGATTCCCCAGTTTGCAGCCCAGTTGTTGCTAGGGTGATCCCCCGTCCCTGTCTCCTCCGTTTAAATACTATTGTTACCGTCACGTAACCATAACGCCACCAGGCGGCGTCCAGTGTCGTGGTAGACAGTGGTCATAATGTATTGGCTTATCAACGTATACTTCTCAAGCATGAAATATGTGTTTATATTCTGTTGCTTTCAGTGGAGTAAGCTGCCATTAAGGAGATATTCAAAAGTATTTTTTCGTGAATAAGCTGTCTGTTATTTCATCGATTCAGTGAGATTTGGCTACTTTTATATTTATTTCGAGGTATTTACGTCTCTTGGTAATTTACCAACACTTGGAACGCAATACATAAAAAGTATTCCGTTAATTAGGCAGAAGAATAATTAAAAACAAACAATGCCCTTACGACTCAGGTAACTGTTTTCTCACCGCTTGGAGCGCTAGTGTCACCGCAGCTTCCAAACGGTAGCAACTTTCACACCATAGATCGTCGCGTTTGCATGTATTAGTCTGTGACGGCGGCTTAATCTAAGACATGAGTAACACATGTGTCGTAACTAGCCAGTGTTGTCTGCTAGATCGGAGGTCATGGACTGGGCTGAGACTTCGTCTACTCGGCTGTATATCGGCCTCTGTGCAGGCCGGCCGCTGTGGCCGAGCGGTTCCAGGTGCTTCAGGCCGGAACCGCGCTGCGTCTACGCCCGCAGGTTCGAGTCCTGCCTCTGGTAGTGATGTGTGTGATGTCCTTAGGTTAGTTAGGTTTAAGTAGTTCTAAGTCTAGGGGACTGATGACCTGAGATATTAAGTCCCATAGTGCTCAGAGCCATCTGAACCTCTGTACGGTGGCGCTGAGGCACTGGGAGAGAGGGCGTGGCTTAGCCGGTGCCTTCCTTTAATCATTGCAGTATGCAGCAACGCATCGTTATCTTCTATGGTATCAACGCGTGGTGCCGACTTTGTTACGGCACAGCGATCTTTGGACAATACCACAGTACAGACACGTTGAGTGGCTTCAGACTTCTAGTACGGACGCCATACCACATGTCAAGTTTGTGACTCAGAAAAAGGTGAAGCAAATTAATGATTTGTTGTAGTCAAACTGACTGGAGTTGTAATTAAAAATTTAATCAAGTACATAATTCAACCAAAGTGGCTGTCTCCATACACTGAACTGATCTGTGAATGCTCTTTACATGGCGCCTCCAACACCCTGCAATAAAAACAGTATTCCACATGGAGTAAATACATCATTTACAATGACATAAGCTTCAGTACGTGTATTACTGAAATGGCTTCTGAACCACACATGCTGTGTAAAAGGTGCTAAGTCGAACGAAGACCCACGTTTAGAATAAAAAATTACTAAGTCGACAATCCTGTAAAGTTGACATGAAAACGAAACTAAATAGATTGAGCAGAGCGAACGTATTTCACCACATTAACTCGATTAGGGCTGAACAAAAGGTGCTACCTAATGCACTAGAGGCAGGTCTGAATAAGTACGAAACATTGCTTGCTGCAACCGACGAACGGATAAGAATCGGCGCTGCCGCCACTTCGAACCAGACCAACCAAACAGAAGAGCAGCATTAGAGTGCCTTGTGTGCAACGAGCTGCATGATCGGAAAGGTCGAAATCTACCTATTTGCGATCCGAATGACTGACAAGGTTATAAACACCTTAGTGCCTCAGAAGATATCAATGCATTTTCAGCCGGCCAAAGTGGCCGAGCGGTTCTAGGAGCTACAGTCTGGAACCGCGCGATCGCTATGGTCGCGGGTTCGAATCCTGCCTCGGGAATGGATGTGTGTGATGTCCTTAGGTTAGTTAGGTCTAAGTAGTTCTAAGTTTTAGGGGACTGATGACCTCAGCAGCTAGGTCCCATAGTGCTCAGAGCCATTTGAACCATTTTTTTTAATTGCATTTTCACACATTCAAAGACGCGTAGTTTCCGCTTTCTGAGCCGACATGCTGATCGACCACGAGGCCAATCAAGTGGAAAACAGATGTATATTTGAAATACAAGAGGAATGAAACGACGCTCTTTATTAATCTCTGTCATTTAATACCATACGGTACACTTCCTCGAAATTTACCTCACTCAGTGCGCACTTCACGCGAATGCCATTCACGACATGAAACGCCCACTTCAAATTACCGCTATTTCTTACCTGTTGAAAATGAAATTTTAGATAAAGGTTAAATCTTTACTAATTTGGAAGAATTCCCAGGGGAAATAAAATACACAGAGATGACAAAAATCATGGGATAGCGATATGCACAAACACAGACGGCGGTAGTATCACGTGCAAAAGGTATAAAACGGTAGTTCATTGGCGGAGCTGTCATTTGGGCTCTTGTGATTCATGTGAAATGGTTTCCGACGTGATTGTGGTTGCACGGCGAGAATTAACAGGTTTTGAAGTGGGATGGTAATTGTAGCGAGAGGCATGGGACATTCCGTTTTGGAAATCGTCTAGGAATTCAATATTCCGAGATCCAGAACGTCAAGAATGTGCTGAGAATACTGAATTTTAGGCACTATCACTCACGACAGACAACGCAGCAGCCCACAGTCTCCAGTTAACAACCGAGAGCAGCGGCGTTTGCTTGGAATTGTCATTGGTAACAGACAAGCAAGATGACTGGAAAACCGTGGCCTGATCAGGTGAGTTCCAATTTCAGTTGGTTTCGAGTTTGGTGCAAACCTCACGAAGCGAAGCATCCAAGTTGTCAACAAGGCATTGTGGAAGCTGGTTGTGGCTCCATAATGCTGTGAGTTGTGTTTACATGGAATAGACAGCGTTCTCTAGTCCGAGTGAATCTATCATTGACTGTAAGCTGCTTTGTTCGTGTTGTGTACATAGTTCCGCGTAGTCAGCACGTACACAACATTCCCAATAGAGCGCACACCACTAAGCACAACAGCGCAGGCGCAGCGCTCGTCCGTCTCCGCTCTACGAGATGGCGCTGTCTTAGAGACGAACCAAATTCTGCTTCCGCCGATCTGCGTGTTAATATGTAACGCAGCCAATGAGATCGCTGCTAACATAGAACCTTTTCTCCTCGTGGATCACACTCGCGCAGTGATACATGAACGCACGAGGTATTATAACGAGTGTACAGACCTCCGATTAGTCAGTCTGCATTTGTCTGCACCAGTCTGCATTAGTCTGCATTAGTCTGTAGTCAAGTTGCAGTCTGCGCCTAATAAGATTATCATATTCCTGTACATAGCCATGAAGAGAAATGTATAGACACTTTGTGAAGTATCAGAGATATGTGAGAATAAGATTAACGTACCAAGACCAAAGGAACTTCAGATTGTCAATTGTAAACAGCATCTAGAATCAAGTTAAGTAAGGTTTATGATTGTTATTATTTTAATAAATGTCTGTGAAAATTAGTCAAGTTCTGTTATATGTTGGTCACCGTCAGTCTGCTACTCTAAGCGTGCAAGTGGCGTTTCTATCGTCTGACCTAACGGCAGAAGATAAACACGCCGCGATAAGACCACGAGACATATTGCTGGCACTCGCCTACTTCGTTAGAGCGACAAGTCAAATAATCTGATGGTGTGTGTACCGAAGGTCTTACAGTACGCACACCACAGTTCGTCTACTAGGAGACTATTTGCAAACCTGTCATTGACTCCATGTTCTCAATCAACGTCTAAATTTTTGTGGATAATAATGTGCCATGTCAACGGCCAACAATTGTTCGCGATTGGTTTGTAGAGCATTCTGGACAATTCGAACGAGAGCTTCAGACACTCACATCGTCACACATGAACCTCATCGAACATCCATGGAACATAATGGAGAGGTCAGTTCATGCACAAAATCCTGCACCGCCAACACTTTCGCTATTATGGGCGGCTATGGAGGAGTATGGCTCAATATTTCTGCAGGGGACTTCCAACGACTTGTTGAGTCCATGCCACATCGATTCGCTGCAGCCCGCATCTCGTGGTCGTGCGGTAGCGTTCTCACTTCCCACGCCCGGGTTCCCGGGTTCGATTCCCGGCGGGGTCAGGGATTTTCTCTGCCTCGTGATGGCTGGGTGTTGTGTAATGTCCTTAGGTTAGATAGGTTTACGTAGTTCTAAGTTCTAGGGGACTGATGACCATAGATGTTAAGTCCCATAGTGCTCAGAGCCATTTGAACCATTTGATTCGCTGCACTACTCCGGACTATAAGATGTCCGACACAATATCAGGACGTGTCCCAAGATTTTCGTCCCTTCAGTAAAAATTTTGAGTGTTCTCTATTCAAGTTAACTATTTCAAAGGAATGAACACAACATGACTGCTTAAAAAAGGCCTATAAACAAAACTGTTCCACAAATCACGTCACCGAGCGAGGTGGCGCAGTGGTTAGCACACTGGACTCGCATTCTGGAGGACAACGCTTCAATCCCGCGTCCAGCCACCTGATTTAGATTTTCCGTAATTTCCCTAAATCGCTCCAGGCAAATACCGGGATGGTTCCTTCGAAAGGGCACGGCCGACTTCCTTCCCTAATCCGATGAGACCGATGACCTCGCTGTTTGGTCTCTTCCCCCAAACAACCCAACTAAATCACGTCGATAATTCACTTGCGTGAATGCGGAACTTTCTTGTTGATGCCTTCAGCCGGAGGACTAATTTTTATGCAGCTCTCGATGCTGGTCTATCCTGCGTAAGCTTCTTCGTCTCTGATTATCTACTGTAACCTACTTCGATTTGAAACAGCTTACTATAGAGAAGCCTTAGTCTTTTTCAACAGTTTTCACTCCCCACATTTACTGCCATTATAAAATTGCCTCCTCAGAATGTGACCTACCAACCAATCTTTTCTTTTAGTCAAGCTGTGTCGAAAATTACTTCACCCCCAGTTCGATCGAGCACATCATTTTTTATCCAACCTACCCATCTAAATTTCAATATTCTTCTATAGCATCAGACTTCAAAAAAATACAGTTCCAGGAAAAATTGAAGTGAATACCCCCCCCCCCCCCATCCATGAACCATGGACCTTGCCGTTGGTGGGGAGGCTTGCGTGCCTCAGCGATACAGATGGCCGTACCGTAGGTGCAACCACAACGGAGGGGTATCTGTTGAGAGGCCAGACAAACGTGTGGTTCCTGAAGAGGGGCAGCAGCCTTTTCAGTAGTTGCAAGGGCAACAGTCTGGATGATTGACTGATCTGGCATTGTAACACTAACCAAAACGGCCTTGCTGTGCTGGTACTGCGAACGGCTGAAAGCAAGGGGAAACTACGGCCGTAATTTTTCCTGAGGGCATGCAGCTTTACTGTATGGTTAAATGATGATGGCGTCCTCTTGGGTAAAATATTCCGGAGGTAAAATAGTCCCCCATTCGGATCTCCGGGGGGGACTACTCAAGAGGATGTCGTTATCAGGAGAAAGAAAACTGGCGTTCTACGGATCGGAGCGTGGAATGTCGGATCCCTTAATCGGGCAGGTAGGTTAGAAAATTTAAAAAGGGTAATTGATAGGTTAAAGTTAGATATTGTGGGAATTAGTGAAATTCGGTGGAAGGAGGAACAAGACTTTTGGTCAGGTGATTACAGGGTTATAAATACAAAATCAAATAGGGGTAATGCAGGAGTAGGTTTAATAATGAATAAAAAAATAGGACTGCGGATTAGCTACTACAAACAGCATAGTGAACGCATTATTGTGGCCAAGATAGACACAAAGCCCATGCCTACTACAGTAGTACAAGTTTATATGCCAACTAGCTCTGCAGATGATGAAGAAATTGATGAAATGTATGACGAGATAAAAGAAATTATTCAGGTAGTGAAGGGAGACGAAAATTTAATAGTCATGGGTGACTGGAATTCGTCAGTAGGAAAAGGGAGAGAAGGAAACATAGTAGGTGAATATGGATTGGGGGGAAGAAATGAAAGAGGAAGCCGCCTTGTAGAATTTTGCACAGAGCGTAACTTAATCATAGCTAATACTTGGTTCAAGAATCATGAAAGAAGGTAGTATATTTGGAAGAAGCCTGGAGATACTAAAAGGTATCAGATAGATTACATAATGGTAAGACAGAGATTTAGGAACCAGGTTTTAAATTGTAAGACATTTCCAGGGGCAGATGTGGATTCTGACCACAATATATTGGTTATGAACTGCAGATTGAAACTGAAGAAACTGCAAAAAGGCGGGAATTTAAGGAGATGGGACCTGGATAAACTGAAAGAACCAGAGGTTGTACAGAGTTTCAGGGAAATCATAAGGGAACAATTGACAGGAATGGGGGAAAGAAATACAGTAGAAGAAGAATGGGTAGCTCTGAGGGATGAAGTAGTGAAGGCAGCAGACGATCAAGTAGGTAAAAAGACGAGGGCTAATAGAAATCCTTGGGTAACAGAAGAAATATTGAATTTAATTGATGAAAGGAGAAAATATAAAAATGCAGTAAATGAAGCAGGCAAAAAGGAATACAAACGTCTCAAAAATGAGATCGACAGGAAGTGCAAAATGGCTAAGCAGGGATGGCTAGAGGACAAATGTAAGAATGTAGAGGCTTGTCTCACTAGGGGTAAGATAGATACTGCCTACAGGAAAATTAAAGAGACCTTTGGAGAGAAGAGAACCACTTGTATGAATATCAAGAGCTCAGATGGCAACCCAGTTTTAAGCAAAGAAGGGAAGGCAGAAAGGTGGAAGGAGTACATAGAGGGTTTATACAAGGGCGATGTACTTGAGGACAATATTATGGAAATGGAAGAGGATGTAGATGAAGATGAAATGGGAGATAAGATACTGCGTGAAGAGTTTGACAGAGCACTGAAAGACCTGAGTCGAAACAAGGCCCCGCGAGTAGACAACATTCCATTAGAACTACTGATGGCCTTGGGAGAGCCAGTCATGACAAAACTCTACCATCTGGTGAGCAAGATGTATGAGACAGGTGAAGTACCCACAGACTTCGAGAAGAATATAATAAATCCAATCCCAAAGAAAGCAGGTGTTGATAGATGCGAAAATTACCGAACTATCAGTTTAATAAGTCACAGCTGCAAAATACTAACGCGAATTCTTTACAGACGAATGGAAAAACTGGTAGAAGCAGACCTCGGGGAAGATCAGTTTGGATTCTGTAGAAATGTTGGAACACGTGAGGCAATACTAACCTTACGACTTATCTTAGAAGAAAGATTAAGAAAAGGCAAACCTACGTTTCTAGCATTTGTAGACTTAGAGAAAGCTTTTGACAACGTTAACTGGAATACTCTGTTTCAAATTCTGAAGGTGGCAGGGGGAAAATACAGGGAGCGAAAGGCTATTTACAATTTGTACAGAAACCAGATGGCAGTTATAAGAGTCGAGGGGCATGAAAGGGAAGCAGTGGTTGGGAAAGGAGTGAGACAGGGTTGTAGCCTCTCCCCGATGTTATTCAATCTGTATATTGAGCAAGCAGTAAAGGAAACAAAAAAAAAATTCGGAGTAGGTATTAAAATCCATGGAGAAGAAATAAAAACTTTGAGGTTCGCCGATGACATTGTAATTCTGTCAGAGACAGCAAAGGACTTGGAAGAGCAGTTGAGCGGAATGGACAGTGTCTTGAAAGGGGGATATAAGATGAACATCAACAAAAGCAAAACGAGGACAATGGAATGTAGTGAAATTAAATCGGGTGATGCTGAGGGGATTAGATTAGGAAATGAGACACTTAAAGTAGTAAAGGAGTTTTGCTATTTAGGGAGTAAAATAACTGATGATGGTCGAAGTAGAAAGGATATAAAATGTAGACTGGCAAGGGGAAGGAAATCGTTTCTGAAGAAGAGAAATTTGTTAACATCGAGTATAGATTTAAGTGTCAGGAAGTCGTTTCTGAAAGTATTTGTATGGAGTGTAGCCATGTATGGAAGTGAAACATGGACGATAACCAGTTTGGACAGGAAGAGAATAGAAGCTTTCGAAATGTGGTGCTACAGAAGAATGCTGAAGATAAGGTGGGTAGATCACGTAACTAATGAGGAGGTATTGAATAGGATTGGGGAGAAGAGAAGTTTGTGGCACAACTTGACTAGAAGAAGGGATCGGTTGGTAGGACATGTTTTGAGGCATCAAGGTATCACCAATTTAGCATTGGAGGGCAGCGTGGAGGGTAAAAATCGTAGAGGGAGACCAAGAGATGAATACACTAAGCAGATTCAGAAGGATGTAGGTTGCAGTAGGTACTGGGAGACGAAGAAGCTTGCACAGGATAGAATAGCAGGGAGAGCTGCATCAAACCAGTCTCAGGACTGAAGACCACAACAACAACAACAAAGTAGTAAAGGAGTTTTGCTATTTGGGGAGCAAAATAACTGATGATGGTCGAAGTAGAGAGGATATAAAATGTAGACTGGCAATGGCAAGGAAAGCATTTCTGAAGAAGAGAAATTTGTTAGCATCGAGTATAGATTTAAGTGTCAGGGAGTCGTTTCTCAAAGTATTTGTATGGAGTGTGGCCATGTATGGAAGTGAAACATAGACGATAAATAGTTTAGACAAGAAGAGGATAGAAGCTTTTGAAATGTGGTGCTACAGAAGAATGCTGAAGATTAGTTGGGTGGATCACATAACTAATGAGGAGGTATTGAATAGAATTGGGGAGAAGAGGAGTTTGTGGCACAACTTGACTAGAAGAAGGGATCGGTTGGTAGGACATGTGTTGAGGCATCAAGCGATCACCAATTTAGCATTGGAGGGCAGTGTGGTGGGTAAAAATCGTAGAGGGAGACCAAGAGATGAATACACTAAGCAAATTCAGAAGGATGTGGGTTGCAGTAGGTACTGGGAGATGAAGAAGCTCGCACAGGATAGAGTAGCACGGAGAGCTGCATCAAACCAGTTTCAGGACTGAAGACCACAACAACAACAACAGCATGTAAATGAAATATCGTAAACATATTATTCACTTTCAAATAATCCTCATCACCCATCAGAATAATGTACATGTAACTGCACTGCACCTGATGATCGCAGCATTCTATACAAACGTGCCATGCTAATAAATATTACTAGAACGCGACTGAAGCAGTAAAAATTATTTCATAACTTTATAAAACCGTCGCTGCTCTCAACCAGTTCTATACAAAATGCATAATTCAACCTTTTTCTATGTGAACAGTCTGTTGCCCATGTTTCACTCCTGCACAAGGAAACACTGCAGACGAAAACCTACAGAACCGTCTACCTAACACACAAGCTTATATTCTAGGTTCGAGATTTTGTTTATCAGAAGTGATTCTGGCTATTCCCAGTCTCTATTTTACGAGCCACTGTATTTCGGCCAGCATCAGTTATTTTCAGCCCTAATAGGAAGACTCGTCTATTTGTGTAATGTTTCATTTCTTCATTCAATTCCTTCAGCATTGCTTACCCAAACTCACTGACATTTCATTACTACTGTTTTACTTTTGTTGGTATTCGTCTTATAATATCTTTTCAAGACACTACCCATTCCGCTCAACGAATTTTTCAAGTCCTTTGTCGTCTCTGGCTGAATTGCAATCTCTTCGGCAAACGTCAAAGTCTTAACTTCCTTTCCACAAATTTAATGAAAACAAAAGTTCATCGTAATAAAAAAAATGGTTCAAATGGCTCTAAGCACTTTGGGACATAACATCTGAGGTCATCAGTCCCGTACACTTAGAACTACTTAAACCTAACAAACCTAAGGACATAACACACAAATCCATGCCCTAGGCAGGATTCGAACCTGCGACAGTAGCAGCAGCACGGTTCCGGACTGAAGCGCCTAGAAACGCTCTGCCACAGCGCCCGGCTCGTCGTAATCAATGCGATACTTGTTCTAAGGCACGTACTTTTCTCCCTTCGCTAGATCGTACATTAACAGAATGTTTATGCAAACATTTTGAGTGTGAAGTGAAGACGGGAAGACTAAGCCCTTAAAATATCCAGGCTATCAGGCCCTTACATTGTTTACGTTTACTGAGCAGTAGTTAATCGCCTGGCCGCATTTTGTGAGACGTGTCCCAGCTGCTAACTGGCTCCTTTATTTACTCCGCTGAGGAAACTGGACTGCCACTTTCCACGAACAATTTTTCGAGGGTCTGTGTGCGAAGACAGTCGTAATCCTGCCCGAGATAGCTGCCACATAAAAACTGTTACGACAGGCGAGCGTAATTGAGAGCTGCCCTTCCTTTTCTCGCAGCAGCGGGAGGTCTTGGACCTGCCCGCGACACTCCGGCCCGTGCTGCTAGCTGGAGCGGCGAACCTGCCGCAGACGTATGCGCGCCGCGGGTAGACGCCCCGTCAGGGGCAGCCGCGGCCCGCCCACGCTTTGATCACCTGCCGCAGGAACGACTGCCGTCGCCGCTGCTCAAGACGCCCATGTTCAGGTATTAGCCGTATTTCCAAGTTCCGCAGCTCCGAAACAGTCAGCTGCAGTTGTCAGCTGGCAAGTATCTTCTTTTCTTTTTCACTTCATTTCCCATTGCTTCATTTCTCTGTTCATTAGGTCGCGTACTCCCTTTACAGCACCTCAGGCGCCCATTTGTCGGCTTCTAACTTGATAAATATTCATTATATGCGTATATATCGGTAACACAATATACAGGGTGAGTTACATACACTGTCTGACAAAAAGAGTGACGCACCAAGGAGGGAATGTGGAGGCGAAATGAAACTTCTCTGCTTGACATGGCGTGTGATGATATTCCAGAGATTACAATATCAAGCCAAATTTACGAAGCAGCTGGCATGATAGCCCCACTTATCACTACGACATTGCATCCCCTCTGGTCTGGATACATGCACCGATACGGTTCGGAAGGAAGTCATGAAACATTTGTGCATTCCGTCTAAGAAGATGTATCTGGTGTTTGATGCCCTGGATATTGACACTGTGACCGATTTGGCGTCCGAGCTCGTCCCACACAATGATTTATTTATTTACACGTCAAGTTTCGTAAGACCTAGTTGAGGAGCAAATCTCCAAGGTCATGGAACGTGTCAGTACATGAAATTTCAACATAAAAGTAATAACAGATAAAAATAAATGTTTATGAACCCAAAAAAGTCAGTCCATAAGATTAAGTAAAAGCAGTCAACAATACAATAAGAATCAGCTTAATATTTCAAGGAACTTCTCGAGACAATAAAAGGAGTGACCCATGAGGAAGCTCTTCAGTTTCGTTTTGACAGTGCGTGGGTTACTGCTAAGATTTTGGAATTCGAGTGGTAGCTTATTGAAAATGGATGCAGCAGTATACTGCACACCTTTCTGCACAGGAGTTAAGAAAGTCCGATCGAAATGCAGGTTTGATTTCTGTCGAATATTAACCGATTTAAAGCTGTTTATTCTTGGGAATAAGCTGATAATGTTAACAAGAAATGACAGTAAGGAACATATATAGTCAGACGCCTATGTCCAAATACCCAGACTCGTGAACAGGTATCGACAAGAGGTTCGTGAACTTACACCGCTTATTGCCTGAACCGCCCGTTTCTGAGCCAAAAATATCCTCTTAGAATGGGAAGAGTTACCCCAAAATACAATACCATACGACATAAGCTAATGAAAATAAGCAAAGTAGACTAATTTTCTGTGTCGAACGATCACCCACTTCAGGTACCGTTCGAATTGTAAAAATGGCAGTATTAAGTCTTTGAACAAGATCCTGAACGTGGGCTTTCCACGACAGCATACTATCTACCTGAACACCGGAAATCTGAACTGTTCAGTTTCACTAATCATATGCCCGTTCTGTGAAATTAAAACGTCAGGTTTTGTTGAATTGGGTGTTAGGAACTGTAAAAACTGAGTCTCACTGTGGCTTAGCGTTAGTTTATCTTCTGCAAGCATTGAACTTAGGTCATGTACTGCACTATTTGAAACCGAACCAATGTTGCACACAACATCCTTTACTAACAAGCTAGTATCATCAGCAAACAGAAATATTTTAGAGTTACCCATAATAGTAGAGAGCATATCATTTATATAAATAAGGAACAGGAGCGGCTTCAATACTGATCCCTGGATCACCTCCCACTTGACGGTAACCCACTCAGACCCCACATCACAGCCGTTCTCAAGATTGTGAATAATGAGCTTTTGCTGCCTGTTGCTAAAGTAAGAGGTGAACCAATTGTGAGCTACTCACCGTATTCCGTTAAGGTCCAACTTCTGGAGCAAAATTTTGTGATCAACACAATCAAATGCCTTAGTTAAATAAAATCATGCGCCAAGCGTTCGAAACCTTTTTTTAACCATCCAGTACCTCACCCAGAAAAGAGAGTACACCTTTTATAGTTGTTAAACGATTTATAAAGCCGAACTGTACATTTGATAGCAAATCGTGTGAGATAAAATGATCAATTATCCTTACATACACAGCCTTTTCAATCACTTTTGCAAACACTGATGGCATAGAAATAGGTCTAAAATTATCTAGATTATCCCTTTCTCCCCTTTTATAAAGTAGCTTTACTACTGAATACTTTAATCGCTCAGGAAACTGGCCATTCCTAAAGGAAAAATTACAAATATGGCTAAATACATGTTATTCGTAGAATGAGATGTTCCACGTCCTTGACTTCCATTGGGCGACAAAAGATGTTGCAAACTTCCTACTTTCTTTTGTAGTCAGGACTTAAATAAAATTGGCAAGGTAATGTTATTCAGAATACAGGGAGGAGTTTTGATATAAATAACAACAGATTTATTCATTCTTTACATCGCAAGACAAATAAAATGGCTAAAGAAACGTCACTCAAACAATTTTATTTGACAAACGCTTTCACTATTATAGGGTCTATGGCAGACAAAGTTATCATCTGGGGATCAATATACGACACTAACCAGAACACTAATCACTTTATCTGGGTTCATACACGTGAATCCAGGGTATGGCACAAAAACTACTCCACAATCCAGCATCTATCCTCTACTATTCCTTAAAGATAATATGATTCCAAAGAACAGGGTGCTGAGAAGCTTATACTGGAGCCCTACGTCATGACAGCAAATACTTTACCCTCCCGGTGTTCAGGGCGTCAGACAACGATGCGTTCGGCGACTGAAGTCATGGATGGCAGCAATCTGTTATTAATTGTCCGCGCCCGAAAAATGCAAGTATGCGGTCTCACGTTCGGCTAATTCAGAACTCAGGTATTTCCCTATGAGCCTCTCAAACTCCAGTGGATTCCAGTGTGCAGATGGACCCATTTTCTGGTGTGCCAAACCAGTATGACTCCGTGTCATTACTATGCATCATAGAATATGTCAAATATTTGGACGGCAGACTCAAAACAAATAATTAGACCCATGCTTCACTCGTTGTATGCATGATACTCGAAGTAGTACCTCAGATGGATCAGATGGTGACTGCCACAGGCTCTAAGTGGCACACTAGCATAGGACTCAAGTCTCACCATTTAGGTAAGGACCTGCAGTTCTTTACCAGCGAAGCGCCAGTACAAGATAGTCCTCCTGTCTTTCTCTCAGCTTTCCTCGGCAGCTCGGTAGTAAAGCACATTTACGTCTTAGACATTAGCACAAGCCAATCACGAGCTGTAGCGCCACATTCGAAGATGGGAGACTACCCCTTGCTCTTCATACACAGAATTGAACAATCAGAGACTTTAAAGTCAATTGGGAGAAAAGGAAAAAAAAAGATTCAGCTTCTCGGCCTCTTTCCCACTCGTTTACGCCGTGTCTTTTGCTAACAACATGACCTGGATGGAACCACAGTCCTCCATAAGAAATTATCTCCCCTGTTGCGTCCATTTTGAAGTTTCCAAATAACGGCCATAAGCTCGCTAAAAGCCTCATGTCTTCACAAATATGCTTTGTGACAGAGTCTGGACGTCTGGGCGCCAGTGACCTGTCCCATGGAAATTCGCAGGATGCTCACAGTTGTCTCATCGGCTTCTTACCTAACAGGGACCCATCCTCTACTTTATTGCCGGTTTTCAATGCCGTGCCCATTGCAGTGGCGACTTCTCAGCGCTAATCAGCCTACCTGGACGTTGCCGCCGACCTACCGTCGCCCTCCAAAGGGTCTGCACAATGAGACTGTCGAACTCGGCGGTCCACAATTTTTTTCACCCAGGTTCCGCAGAAAAAACGCTTTCCTCGGCCCTCAGTCACCGTACACGTTCACTGCAGTCGTTTAACTCGGCACCCTATTCCTTTGAACACAAGTAAAGCTTACCGCTATTCCTTCACTAGAGAACAAAAGCAATGTTAACTACTGCCCACCATTTCATCATGATGTATGACGTAAGATCGTATCCAGGTATAGCAACCACGTAATAAAGATCAACTTCCCTAAGAACATTATGCCACATAACACCGTATTAGAAGAGAGAGTGGCCTGCAGTCTCTCAATGCTCATAGCTTAAGGTAGGTCGTAAGTAGGAGGCACCCCTCTTATGGGAGGTTTTTGATGGTTTGTGCTGGCCACAGTTGTACTGATCCTATGCTATCAGTGATGAGGGCCACGGAGTGGTGCACCTGCCTATTGGTTGGAGTCGTTTGCTCCGTGCGGCACACATAGTCCAAGTGACCTACATGATGTCCAAGAAAGACAACTTATGTTCAGATTTAATTGTAAAAATTTGTTCTTTCGAGTTTCGTGTGATGCGCACTCATGCAAACATTTAGCTGTAATATTTCGTTTATGTAGTCGGTCAGTTAGAAAAAGTTAGATAACGACATGATTATTACAATAGATGTACCAAATAGCTGCTTATAATAATTAATCTTTATTATCGCCATTTTCAAGTACCTGCACTTACTATTTTGGTGAGAACATGTATGAACTTGAATGTCATTTATATTACAGTAGCTACATTGTGCTCTCGTCTACATTGAACAGGAATATCATTTTATTAACTAAAATTTGTTGTACTACGATTGTCTTCGATTGTTGCATGTATTACTTCTGTTTTCCCCATTTTCGTGTTCTAAGAGTTCAGTAAAAGTTCTTGAGTTAGTAATTGTGTCTAAATTCTGTATGTTCATTCAATATTTCTTGTGGGTGTTTTCTCTTGTACATATACATTTCTAATTCTCCATGAAGTTGGGATTGTATGTTGTAGGAAATACGATGAGTTCAGCTTGTCTGGAGGTGTTATTTCACTAAATGGAACAAAATATGTTTCTAGCAGTATCATCAAATCTGTAGATCGAAGACCACTGGAAAGCAGCAGGTTCATAGTCGTAGGACATTGTGTAGCAGGACCCTTGCAGCACTGATATTGTGCGGCGACTGACATAAAACATAAGAGGATTGGAAAATCCAGTAAAATACGAGATCCGCAGATCGACTGCTGGACTGTTTTAACGGCCCGTTTCTATCAGCCCCAAAGGGAAAATAAGCCACGAAATATTCCAACTTGTTCTATTTGGGGCAGATCTGGGGATCTTGTTGGCCATGAGTGCACCTCAAAAACACACACACAGTTCATAGAAACATGTGACATGTTTTGATGAGCATTGTCCTGTTGAAAAATGTCATCATGATACCGCACCATGAGAAGTAATACATGAGAACAGCCGGCCGATGTGGCCAAGTGGTTCTAGGCGCTTCAGTCTAGAACCACTTGACCGCTACGGTCGCGGGTTCGAATCGTGTCTCGGGCATGGATCTGTCTGATGTCCTTAGATAGCTAGGTTTAAGTAGTTTTAAGTTCTAGGGGACTGATGACTTCAGATATTAAGTCCCATAGTACTCAGAGCCATTTGAACCATACATGAGGACACAGGACGTTGTTGATGTGCCATTGTGGTGTTAGAGTTCCCTGAACCACTACCAGTCGTTAACTGAAGTCATACACAATGGCTGCCGATACTATGATACATGGAGTAAGTCGCCACCACACTAGGTGACGTAGGTCATCTGGGGTAGTGCATAACCGCGATACATCACTGAAAACCATGCTACAGTATTCATCAGGTGTCCATGGTTCCCAGTCACCACTGCAAACGCAGTCATTTGCGGTGTAATCTTGTACGAAGTTAAACTGATATCTGACCATGTCTTGTGGGTGCTTCGTTTTTTTGTCAGGCAGTGTAATTAAATTACCATTGATTGCTCTAAATGTACTCTGTGCGAAATTCTTTGCGCTTGTTTTCGTTATGGTATGGTTGACTAGCTAGTTATAAAGTACAAACACGAAGCAGTTCGCACTTCGCGAAATAAATCACAAATTCCATTGATTAAGTGCTTACACGAAGACACTATCAGAAAATTAAGTAGGTATACCACCATATGCCTTCCCCACATAGGAATGGCTGTACTTTGTCGATACATTCGCAGACTTTAAGACAGCACAGGAAGCATCTCGCTACATAAGTACACCGAAGATAAGACCCCCTGCACACTGCAGCAAATGCAGGTGTTATGTCTGCTTATCTGTTTGTTTCGCCTACATGTCAGCAACAACGATGCTCAAACTTCCGGGCACCTGAAAAGATCTATGACTCAAGAATGTCTCAGTCAGGATGGGATGTTGACAAACTAAGTATTATTCCACAATGTTCTAGACGAAACAATTTTTACCAATTGTGTGGAGAAAGAGGGCGGCACTGAAGAGCAACAAATGATGGTTAGAAGTAATAGGAGAGAGAAAGACATTAAGAAGATGGCTCAGATGTAAAGACAAGCCAAGGGGAGGATTTATAGAATTCTGTGGGGACATAAAAGTTTCAAGGGAGTCCTACAGGGACACACTTTTCGGCTACATCTCATACGAAACACTTCATCCTGCTGGAAGGACACTCAAGAATTTTATCGTGGGTGTGATGAGAATCACGCAAAGTCATTACTGAAAAACAACTGAAGCCAAATCTGGCATAGCCGCTGCCACACGCTCACGCACATGCACACACGCAAACACACCCAACACATAACACACGCAGCCACTGATCATAGATCCTTTTCTTTCCTCTGTGCTGCTTCATTGATTTCACACATCAGCCAACGCCAGAAACAAACCGATCACAGCCTAATAATTGTATTCACTAAAGCATGCACATAAAATCTGACCGCCTACATTCCATTTGTCTCATAGTCACTAAATCTCAGGGCACACACCTTAAGATTATAATTAATATTGTGGTCATATTATTTTCAATTTTTAATTTTAATATTTTGTTGAAAGCATTTATGCATAATTTACTGAATAACACTGTAAGGGGAACTGCCATCAATACAGCGGTGTTGCAACACACATGAATTTTGTGTGAACAGAAGTAATAGTAATGTCATTTAAATGTTTATGCGACTAGAGGATTTGCCTTATTTTATTGATTACAGACGTCGCACTTCGGTGTATTTTTCATAATTAATCAATTAATCAACATAAATTAGCTTCTTAAACTAGATAAAATAATAAATTTGACAATTCATTATTCAGATCCTCAATACGAAAGTATTATCACAATTTATTGTCATATATGCCAAAAATTGCTGTGACTGCTGTCCATGAGAAGCAAAGGTCCCAGTTCTGAGTCGAAGTCTTGCACACTGTTTTAATGTACCAGAGAGATTCAGATCAGTGCACACTCCGCTGTAGAGTGAAAATTCATTTGTTAATTTGCTATATTTGCTTCCAGAGATTCAAATGGTATGCTCTGAAGAATGTGGAAAATATTAAAAATCTGAAACATATCGGTATTTACAAAGTAATAAAAAATATATCATAAGTATTTACATACATATACACTAAAATACGAAAGTTAATACCTAGGATACTACAGGCTAACTTCGAATAGATAGATAATTTTACACTGAGTACTCACACAAATCGTATTTCTGCCCGCTGAGGAGCAGAAGGTACAATTTACGTAGAAATTACCTTATGATGAATTGTTAAAAATACGTACAACTTCGTTCTGCTATGATCGTTGCCAGTAGAATAGAAAGAGGTGACCAACAATAAGTCTTTTAGATTTTAAACTATGTTTTACTTGTTGCTATAGTTTTCATGGTTGCCGGCATCTTATTGAAAATATATGTTCCTGAATAATGAACAGCTTTCTTTTCCAAATCAGGTGATTTTAAGTCCTCATGTAAGTTGTTACTAAGTTGTGACCCCTTCTGATATTAATTCTGTGGACTCAGTTGGCTGTTCATTCGAAATCTATATATTATTTACAGCACAATACATTAAGAAATAAATTACTGAAAAGCACTGGTTACGTTACACAATTTGCTGAACAGACGTCTGCAGTGCAGAAAGTAAAATTCGCATCACATATAATTCGTAGTACAAGCTTTACTTTGATGATTTATCTCTAACTAATGTAATGTATGTCACTATAGCAAGAAAGTATATCATGGATTTTACCTTTTTAAGTTTAACAGGACGTAGGTCAGACAGTATTCGCATGGCAAATAAATATTAGTTAATTCGTTTCAGCAATTCTGTGTTGTCCACCTTACAAATGAGTTCATGTTCAGGTCGTAATTCCAAGGATTTAACACTGTCAACAATCACTATCCGTATTCACTCATATTTTCTGCATGTGCTTGGAGGAAACCTCTTACAGATTCTGAACTGTATATAGCAAGTTTTTCAGGTTAAATAGCAACTAATTGGCCATAAAAGTTATTAATCTCCATGATTATTTGTTTTACAATTCCTTCTGAAGTTACACTTGGTTTGATATTAACTGAAATATTTGTACTATCTGAAAACAAGCCGAACTTGGCATATAGCTATATCGTTTATGAAAGTCTGTTAAGACTCACAAGGAATAGCAAGGACCGTAACATGGAGCCATGCGGTATACCATGTGGATCTCCAGTGAGATGAGGGTTGATAGCTTAATATAGAACTCTTTCTTAAGGTTACCCTTCGTATCCTGTAAGAGAAACGTGACTTGAGCCATTTCACAGAGTTCTCTTTGGCAATGTAACACTTTGATTTCTCTGAAACGATTTTGTAAAGTATGTAGTCAAATACTATTAATAGATCATAAAATACACTGATAACAGGCAATTTTTTTTCCTGTATGTTCTCCCTGCATCTGTCAGTAGTCATTTCAATATTGGAACGCTTTAGAAATTAAAATTGTACGTCTGACTGCATGTTATATGTAGTGAGATACTTAAGAAGCCGCCGATGTTTATTAACTATTATAAAATGTTGGGGTCTGTTGGCAAAACTTAAATTAGACACACGTGTAGACGGATGCAAATCCTTCCAGTAATCATGGAGGTATGGGATCCAAATAGCTGCAGTATGAATTTAATTAAAGCCGTTTGTTAATCTAATAATTTAAAATGCCAGAATATATGTACTACAAGTGCTTTTAATGAAGAGAAACAGCCAATTCATCTGGGGGAGGAAACACCCGCCACCGCCACTTGTGTGGCCATGTGAAGGCTAGTCTCGAAGCAGACAGTGGAGGTCGTAAATGCCTCCCCGTCAATCCCGCGGATTCAGTTGTTCAGTCTGAAAAATGGTGGCCTAAGACCGAAAAAGTGATAACCACCGAATAAGTTAACGGCTATAGAAACTTGTAGAGGCGGCTTTGACGCATGTTGTTCCAAATAGAAAGTGGCATCTTTTTGATATCTGAGAGGAAACGCTAGTTCGAAGTTACTGTTCTCGTCATAGCGTTAACTAATTGTAGATGCTCCGAAATATCACGGTTATTGGGGGCATTTGTAAGTTTTTATTAGAGTGTTGTATCTGAGTACTCTTTAATGTAGGGTATTAAGGAAGATATGAAGAATACTGACACGCATAAAGTTTTCATTAATGAATGCTACTGTGTGTTAGAAATCGATGACAAAAATGAATCTACATAATGATTTTCCTTGTAAAAGATTTTACCGATAATTACCAAAAAAATAAAAAAATAAAAAATAAAAATTACATGTATCGAGCGAAATTCAGGAATTTCGGACATGGGGCATTTAGCTCACGATGTTCCTTAATAGAATATGAAATAATATTTTGCCCATCTCTGCCTCTTTACATTTGAGATTAGAAATGCACGGCGCAAAACCACACTGGGGAGCTGTTTTAATGAGTTGATATCGAATATCACGACCACTTGATGCCTTTATTTATTATTTTAATATATATACCAGGTGCCTTACTTTAATCTATTATCAAATTTTCCTCATTTACATAACTAATAATTCCAGTGGAGATTATGTTGCAAACATGGAAGCGTGTTGGTAATGTGGAAATGAGTAGAATCAGCCCTTTAGAGTGCTGCACTGCAGTGGGATTAGCAGGAAATAGTTTTAGTAGTTAGTACTTGCCATGATAGAAAGCAATTACTTCACATTGTTTCTGTATTTTAGATTCGCATATTGATGAAATAATCTGCACCCGACGAAACCTGTTCGAGGCTGTATGGAACAATTTTACTTCGGACTTATATGTTTGGAGCAACATTTTGCAAGGAAGATGGTAAGTAGTTGTGAAATGCTTGACGTGGATAGACAGTCTTTGAAGTTGTTGCCTACACTTAAATGGACACCCAAATGATAAAGAACAACGGAAAACAATGAAGAGTGGCCTTCTTCTTCCACAATTATTAACGTGAATATTTAAATTTAATACAAAAATAAGAATATTTCATTCTAATCGGTACAAAAACTTAAAATAAGATTCGAAATTCCACATAGTAATTCCATTACGTATTCCACAGATTGTTTGGAAGATTAATAAGTAATCTGTGGAGTCGGGTACAGTGACAACTAGTACATCTACATCAAAATACACGGAGTCGAATAAGCTTGGTCGACCAGGTACGGAGTTCGAGGAAGCAAGTGATCAAAGTGAAAGAAGAAAAGCCGGTCATTTACGTAACAGAGTAAGCAAACTGGAAGTATCATGGCTTATCAAACGAGCCTTCGTTGTTCTGGTGCCTTTAGTGGTGCCAGTACTGTCAAAGAAATTATGACAAAGTCACCATCGCCAGCTGATAAATATAAAACAGCGTCAAAATTATCAGAAATTCCACCAGTCGTTACAATGTCTGCCGATGAGGCATTGTCCGAGGTTGTAGAAGAAAGTTCTCTAAATATCAGTACATACTTAGAAACTCAGTGAAAACAACGGAATGATCTTATCTGTCTCGCTTCCGGAAAAATAACAGAAATTTTGCGTTGCCCGTTGGATTTGCACACAACTGAGACTAGTGTGGAAATCAATGTAGAAGCACTCTTCAGTCATATATCAGAAAGAATTTTTAATTTTCAAACATTATCTCCAGTGACGCTAAAATGCGATGTTGATATTAAAATTAGGTTTCCATAGATCTTTGGGGCACAACGAGTACAAACAAAAGTTTTTTTCATTGGTTCCACTGCACCTAGTACCCACAGATAATCTAATACAAATAGAAGTAGTGATCCTGCTCCTTCGTCAGCTATTTTCTGTAGACCTAGAATGCTACAAATTTTACACTAAAATGTAGAGTTTACTTTAAAGTAGAAGAAACGATATATTGACAATTAAGGAGCGTCTCTACTTCTTATGAAACAGTTTAGGATGGAAAATATATAATAATATTTATACATTATGAAATTCTATTCACAGTGTTTGATGGAAGGATCTGTAATGTTATAACATGTACTACTACTACTGCATTTATGCTCTGCTATTTGTGCGGGGCAACATCGAAACGTTTTACTAACTTTTAAAATGGAAAAAAATGTAGTGATTCATGTTTCCAATTTACATTACTTATTTCCAGCGCTGCAGGCGTTGATTCGTTATTTTAAGTGTTTACTTCATCCTGGATACAAACTTAAAATCACAAAATGGCAATCGCGATGAACGGAACGCAAAAAGCGTTTTGAGCTTCGGGAAGAAATAATTCAAAAGAGGTTTCAAACGTAGCTACGGCTCCTTGTTAATCGCCCAAAAGTTAGATATGGTAACTCCAATGATGGCAATATTTCTCTTCGTTTTTTTGAGAAGTCAGAAGTTTCAGCTCAAATGATAGGGCTGGAAGATTTCATTAATCGATTTCACCTCACAGATGCCTTTAACGTCAACATTGTAAAATTTCAAAAAATATTGTTGTGATACTACAGAAAAGTTTCAAACGTAGCTACGGCTCCTAGTTAATCACCCAAAAGTTAGGTATGGTAACCCCAATGATGGCAATATTTCTCTTCGTTTTTTGAGAAGTCAGAGGTTTCAGCTCAAATGATAGGGCTGGAAGATTTCATTAATCGATTTCACCTTATAGATGCCTTTAACGTCAACATTGTAAAATTTAAAAAAATATTGTTGTGATACTACAGAAAAGTGCGTAGACAAGTTTCCTTGATGTTACAAGTCTATGGGATTCCACAACGTCTTAGTGCACGGAGCTCAGATAATAGACTCAGCTATACTGCCGAGGACGCCAGAAATGAAAATATTAAAAATATCGTGATGGGTTTTCCCGCAAAACTTCACGCACAAAGATAATGTTAGTTTTGTCTTATTGGCACCTGGTATCTTCAGATCCACATACTTCAAGCCCGAGATAAAAAAAAAAAAAGAATTTCTCAACGGGTGCCCTAGAGCTTTTACTTTGCCTTATGATGAATCTGAAAACTTTCTAGAAATTTCTGATAAACATGATACTGACTTTGACTTCAAACATGATAACCATCCCGATAGTGAGGCTGACTGATTTTTACGAAGTTTTGTTATTTAGATATTTTTTTACTGTACCTTTTCTTACGTAGTATCTGGTATCATAAGAATTTAAAAATAAAAATAAAAAAAACAACTTTTTTATTTCTCGATTGTAATGTTACAATCGTTATTTGATTTAAATTTGAATTTTGAAATTATAATATGAATTCGTAATCAGCGACCTCAAAAAGTTATATATCGATTTCACTGAAACTCGAAACAATTATGAAGAACGTGCTCGGCCGTATTTCTTCGGCCATTTTGAATTATGAATTTATAATATGAAATTCGTAACCAGCAACCTCGAAAACCTTTATATATGTCAAAACTTAAAGCCTTTTTTTATTTTCGGTCTACGTTTCCCGAATCCAGACAACTGGTCGACGGAGCCTACTGTTCCTTACCGCCAAAAGTTTACTGGCAATCGCCTAGACACAAATGAACAAATCACAGTCCATAACTTGAATTGTGAATACTCTCTTTAATATAAAAGGCGCGATTAACGTCTTTGCACATAGACAACGAGAAGCTGTGTTCCAGAATGTCATCTGGGACGAGTTTTTTCTCTTTTACAAGCGCCAGTTGATGTAAGAAATCAATAATGAAGACCTGAATAAGATGGGGGATTTGCCGGCTCCTGATTGGCTAACGTAACCCCCGGTTGGGTGAGCCTGTCGTGAGACAAGGGTTCGAAAAGACACTAGTTGCTGGGAACTCGAGAGGTGCAAACTTACAAAAAGACGACGCTCGGTTTGAGTGACGTGCATGTGACGTGCATGTTCATAGCAATAAAACTCTAAGTAAAATGACTTTCGTGTGCTCATTCCCAGACGGTTACCAGGTGACGACTTTGGCATTATTGGCAAATACTGCCATGTTGTGTAGTTACGATATGCAGAGTGTGAGTTTGTACATCAGGACACAGAGATGACGGTCTGGATTGTTTGGAGTGGGTATAGTGGTGCTAGAGCAGTATACACTGACGTGACAGATGCCATGACGTACCTTCTAATATCGTGTCGGACCTCCTTAGAAGCTCCACATGGCAGGGACTCAGTAAGTCGAAGGAACAACCCCGTAGAAATATTCAGACATACTGCCTCTATAATCGTGCACAGCTGCAAAGTGTTGCCATTGCAGGATTTTGCGCACTGACTAACCTCTCGATTATGACTGATAAATGTTTGACGGGATTTACGTCGGGTGATCTGGATGGCCAAATTATTCGCTCGAATTATGCAGACTGTTCTTTAAATCGATCGTGAAGAATTGCGTCCTAATGACATGGTACATTGTTATCCATAGAAATTCCTTCGTTGAATGGTTGGAAAGGGCCTCCAAGTAGCGGTACATAACCATTTCCAGTCAATTATAGCATCAGTTTGACCAAGCGAAACAGTTCCTTATACGTTAACACAGCCCACACCATTATGTAGCTGGGGCACTGTACCTAACTGATAACTTCGTTTCGTGGCTTCGTGGGTCTACGAAATACTCGAACCCTACCATCAGTTCTTACCAACTGGAATACTCATCTGACCAGTCCACGGATTTCCAGTCGCCTAGGGTCCAACCGGTATGATCACGAGTCCAGGAGAGGGACTGCAGTCGACGTCGTATTGTTAGCAAAGATACTCCTGTCAGTTACCCGCTGCGTGGCCCATTAATACCAAATTTCGCCTCACTGCCTTAACGGATAAGTTTTTCGTACTTTCCACATTGATTGTTCCGGTTATTTCACGCAGTGTTGCTTGTCTGTTAGTACTGACAACTCTACATAGACGCTGCTGCACGTCGGTCGTTATGTCGTAGCGGCCCCTTATCAGTGAGAGGGTCCGCACAACAGACAAGCAAGGTGGGCTGCCGACCTCCCTTCAAGAGCTCGCCAGTGGTTGTAAACATCGACAGACTTTCCGCATAAACACGGCACTACTTCGTGAAAAGGAATATGACAGAGATCCACCAATTGTAACTAATGTGACTACGTGCAGCACTCCGCCGAATAGGTGCTACAAGCACGCCAGCGGAGTCAGTGTGTATCTACAGCTAGAACAACTTCGGCTAATACCTACGCCGGCACTAGCTTAGTAGACATTTGTCGTAACCTTCAGTAGAAAGTTCTATCTTGTTGGACGTAACGCCACTTTGTAATTGTGTAGCGTAGTATTTTGGTTATTATTTCTTTTCATTTTCTTGTATTTTTATCTGGCTTTTGCCATCACAAGAATTGTTGGTTTCTTGTCCAAAAAATGTCTCTGAGCACTATGGGACTTAACATCTCAGGTCATCAATTCCCTAGAACTTAGAACTACTTAAGCCTAACTAACCTAAGGACATCACACACATCCATGCCGAGGCAGGATTCGAACCTGCGACCGTAGCAGTCGCGCGGTCCCGGACTGAAGCGCCTAGAACCACTCGGCCACCGTGGCCGACGGTTTCTTGTTGTTCTTGTGTTTGGAAATGAGTGCAAGCCAAGAAGGGGTTTTAGTTAAATAAAGTGTGTTCCAACTTGATCGTTAGTTCTTTCTTGACGACTGCAGGACGAGACTACAGTTAAGTGAAGACCGTCGGCCAATGCTCTGTCCTTGGTGAGAGGTAATGCCTGAAATTTGGTATCCTCGGCACAGTCTTAACAGTGTGGATCTCGGAATACTGAATTCCATGTGTCTAGCTCCAACTACCGTTCCGTGTTCTAAGTCTGTTAATTCCCGTCATACGGCCATAACCACGTCGGAAACCTTTTCACATGAATCACCTGAGTACAAATGACAGGTTCACCAATGCGCTACCATTTTTGCCCATGTACGCGATACTACCGCCATCTGTATAAGTGTATATGGCTATCCCATGGCTTTAGTCACCTTAGTGTAAAGTACATCTTGGACTATGGAATTCCAAAGAAGTCTGCACGTGCTACCACTGCTAGGTCACGGAATGGCATCTTATTCCTTCCAATGTGATTTTCTAAGGTAGTGACGTAAAACACTTTGCAGTTTTTCGTCATAGTATGGAATGATGTATAAATGTCTCGTAATATGGGTTACGTTTTTCTGGGTGTACCTGGGCATTACCGTTTGCATCCTTGTGTCGGCATGTCGGCAGTGGCGGTACATTTTTGGGAGCGTGTATTCCGCCGACCGCTAGCCGACGCTAACACCCACCCTGCCGTTCGGCATCCTTTCATTAGAGTCGGCTATCTGTTGTGTTGTTTTAAGTACGCCTTTATCTAATCAGACAAAAGCACCAGGGTACGTGCAATGCTCGTTAAGGCCGTACAGGCTTTTTGGTTGAAAAGGGGGGAGGAGGGTCCAGGGGTGAGGCGAATGGAGAAGTTCTGTGGCAGCCGCGGGGATGGAAGAGGGGGGTGAGGGCGGCGCGGGGTGGGGGTGCAGGGCAGCTGCTGCTGCTGCTGCGGTGGCGACGCCGGCGTGGGGGTGGAAGGTGCACGGCGGGAGGCGTACACACACAATCGTTATAACTCTGCCTCGGGGGGTTACTAACAGGGTTTGCTTAATTATCGCGAGTCAATTAATTGGGAAAAAGGGAGGGGACCGTAGGAGTGGCGGCTGCACGAAGAGGGCGGGGGGGGGGGGGGGAGGATTCTGGGAGATGGGTGGTGGAGGAGTAGGCGGAGGAGGAGAAGCTGCAAAGGAGAGAGGCCGTGCGGGTATGGAGGACCAGCCGGCACCGCGGCTCGAAAGTGATGGGATGGGAGGGGGGATGCGTCTCTCCCCGTGTTCTTCTTGTGCCCGCTCCGCTCGGCTATGAATCTGTCGCAATTAGTACCTATTAGCGCTGTGGCAGGGAGCGGCGACGTCATCATCAAACGGACACGGCGGTGGGCCGGCAGATTAAAGAAGGCTGCGAAACCAGTGGCAGAGGGGGGGGGGGGAGGGGTTGGCAGCAAGGGGGTGAAACAGAGTGCTGTTCCGGCGAAGCGCTGCTCCGGTGACAAGTCCCGCGCGTCGATCACCGCTGTCGTCTGGTTGCTGTATCTTGCAACCACAGCCAAATTACCTCCAACAGCAGGAAATCTGTCACATGTGTAGCAACCAGTGGACCAAACAGTCACTTCGAAAGGGAAGGAGTGTGGCAGTGGGGCGATTGTTTTGAGTGGCATCGTGATGGCTGAGGTTATTAGGACCCACACAGTTATAGTTTTAATAGCAATCATGTTGTTTGCAACCTGCTGTGGGTAGCGTATGTAAAAATGAAATAATACCTTTTACGAATTTGGTGTGTTTGTGGGTACTCACGTTCTCAGTACTACAGAGAGTGAGCAAAATAAAACAGGCCCGAAAATTGCGTACTGTAATGAGGTTCAAATGATACCACGACTATTCAGTATACCGATGAGGATTCTGTCCTCAGCCGACGAATTTTCCCACTATCAGCTAGCACTCATATCCTGCAATTAAAAGCTATTGATTCAGACGTCCCAGTTTTCGTATCCCGCCTGGATAGGCGGCGCGTGGCTCTGCTCCTGTAAACCGAAGAGTAGGCCGAATGTAGGAAGTGAGTAGGAGCAGGCAAAGGTCAAATGCTTCGGTACTGCAATTAAAAGTGGTTTTACTATATCACCACATAATAACTAGAATACATCAATTGCACTTAACTTTGGCTGAGATGAGCACGTAGATGCGAATCTGTGCATCAAGTAACAAAGGCAAAATCTGTAGTAGCTCGCTCACTGTGAAATAGAAACAATGTTGCTTGGTCGTCTACTCGGAATCAAAAGACCTGAATCTGGAGCGGCGCTCGTAGAGCTGCACAGCGCCGGCTAGATTGCGCTGTCGTCGGTGGCGGTATCGTAGTGCCAGTCTAAGAGCTTGCACCTACGCCGTGGCACCGTAGCTATCGATACCACACCAATTCATGCAGTAACCACCAGTTTGTAAGGGTAAAGATAGAGGTTACTCAGGATAACATTACGATATGTTCGCTGATTGCGCATTCTTTGACAGCTGTATCGGGTATAGATGTACTATCTACTCGTGGCACCTGAAAATTTGTGCCGTCATATTTCCCGCTTATGGTGAGCGGTCGTCCTTTCCATTTCGACTGTCAGTGAACGCCCCCCTCCCCCTCCACCCCTCTCTGCCACTGGTTTCGCCGCCTTGTTTAATCTAGGAGCTTGACTCCTGAAACGCATAGCTGTGCATTAGATTCTTCACATTGGCGAGTTGTATCCTAAAAAACAATAACAATTATCTTCTCAACAGGCCCTCCAGCCCTTAAGATGGATAATAAAAGAACAGAGAGAGGAGTTCCGAAAATAAACGGAACATGTGAAACGTCCCCTTTCAACAATTATACTAGACTGTGCTTAAACTGACACACAATATTTTTTAGCGCAACGCAATCTGACTTTCAAAAATCCCTACAAAAGAATGGCCCTGACTAACATTAACCTATATCTTTCACAAATCAGTTACCTCACAAAAATCTTGGTTACTCGAACTACTGCAATACAGCGAGCGCCACTACTGCCAGCTAAATAAAAGATTCAAACTACGGAAGGCACTAACTACTGATAGGCATAGTTAGCAAATGAAAGATTTTAATAGAGAACAAACAATGTATTTACCTTAATAGTGTTGAAAAATCATAATATACGTAGCAGTTCATGACATCCAGTCTTACAAATTTCAAAACTCCGCCATTTCTCTCCCCACATCCACCACTGCTGGCGGCTCACCTCCAACTGCGCAACGCTACGCGCTGTTCACATCCAGCTGCCGCTGCCCAACACTACAATAGCAGACAACAATGCAAACTAGCCACAGACTGCACACAGCACAACCAGTGATTTTCATACAGAGCGCTACGTAACGTTGCCAACAAGAAAACATAAACAGCCTACTTACACATGTACCGTGGGTACATTCAAATCTATGTATTAATGTCCTCACATTTTGATAAGTAGGCAGAAGACCTCGATGGATAGTTGCAAATACAGTAATCTTGAGAAAATCACTCTAAAATTTTAGGATATGGTTTTAATTTGAAATAATGACAAAAGCCAAGGAAATATTATATAAGAATTGACAGAGGCCATTCGTCAGTAGAACTTTCCAGTACGAATTATGTTTGTCCCTGATTCCTTCATACAGAAGAAAACCAAGACATTGTTCTTGGCAGTTAGCAAATAAAGCTAGAACTTTAATTGGTTATATCTTAATAAACAGTTAAACAATTTGGCAATCCTGCATTACAAATGATAGTAGACTCGTAATCTGTGGATCGGTAATAGATGCAGAACTAGAAATAAATAGGCCCATCAGGCAGGAAACTTGAATGGTAGATAATGATAATTTATTTAAGAATAGGGAGAGATAGGAGATTAAATTTAACAATAAGTTCTGAATGGTAAAAACTGAGAGTTATACAAGTTTGGAAGAAAGGTTACTTATACAAACAGGAGTAGATGCAGCAGTTATAAAGAAAGATATCAGTGGGGCAATGTAGTTCATGAGAACGCTCATAAACTAACAGTGGCAACTAAATCGTATAATGAATCCAAATGTGTGTCTAGTTCAAGACAGGATTCAGTGTTACAGAGAGTTAATAATGAAAATAATCAAAAATCGTTAGTAATGGCTACAGTAGTATACAACAGCCATTCGAAGTATAAAGAAAGGAAAAGCACCTAGACATAAGAAGATTTCAAAACAAATTGTTGAAGTTGAAGATAAAGTAACACAAAAAGAACCAGTAAAAACTATTAACAGAATGCAAAGGAAGACACAGCCGCAACAGAAACAGTGGTGTTATTATCCTGCATCACGAGAAGAAAGGGGACAGACAAAAATTTTAAAAAATAACGCCAACTTGCGTTCTGTAATGTACAAGATTTTCAGTAGGCTTATCAAAAAAATATACTGAATTTTAATCAATAAAGGAAACGAGCATGTTTCTGATGTGAATATAAGTCAGCTGACGATTTACATGTTGGGAACAATGAATAAAAAGGTCGACTTAGGTGTTATAGATATATAAGAAGATATACTGAATTTTAATCAATAAAGGAAACGAGCATGCTTCTGATGTGGATATAAGTCAGCTGACGATTTACATGTTGTGAACAATGAATAAAAACGTCGACTTAGGTGTTATAGATATAGAAGAAGCTTTTAAGTCAGTTTTAACAAAATCGGTATTACCAGACCTTGAGAAACAAGGAACTGGTTTAATCCATGCACTCGGACAAATGCATGCAGCAATACTGTTTCTTACACTATACGTCGATCAGGATACCGTAAAATTCAGAAATAAAGAAAAGACAGCAAGGAGTAGTCGTATCTACCCAGCTCTAGGGTAAGTTTTCATATCCTTAAAATGGGAAATAAAATTAAGATTAATAAAAAAATGTCTGTACCATCTTCCTTTAGTGAAGCTACAGATTAAGTTCAATAACTAATCGAACAAGTCAATAGAGAAATTTTTAATGTGGGTATAAACATCAGTTGCAAGAAGACTAAATAACACATAACCAATATATCGAAAATGAAAAGTGAACAAATGAACAACGACATTATAGATATAGTTCATGAGATGCTTTCTTTAGGGCATTAAGTCAATCATTGGATGGACAGATAAAGAAATGTGCAGAAGAGCAACAACGGCTTGCTGTACTTTTGCTAAACCGCACAGTATTTTCAAAAACCAAGCTTCCCAATGTACCAAAAAAGAAAATTTTACATGCCGCAAATATTCCCAGTTTGACTCACTGCAGAGAGAGAGAGAGACATGAACTTTTCAGGCAATAAATATTCAAAAACTGAAGAGTTCTCAGAGAAAAAATGCAACGATGCGTATTACTAGGAGAGAAAGGAAAACAATCAAATGGTTCACAGCCCACAGTTGAGAGCAAGATGTTATGATATTACGATTGAAACGAAAAATGCAAGTGGGTGAGACATGTAGGCAAATGGATGGGAGAATGACCAAGAAAGTTCTGAATTCAAAGAGTTAAGACAGAGGCGAGAAACTAATGGCGTGGGAAGGTGGCATTAGAAAACAAGTAGGTGCAACATCCTTACAAGCGAGGATCATAATACATGAAAAAGTTTAGAAGAGTACCATACCCAGTTGTAGTTATTAAACGAGTAGCGATGATTATGGTGGTAATATTTATCAACCGCTAAAATATCCATGGACCTCTGAATTTGCTGAAAACACTTAGTCGCTATTTAAATGATGAATCATAAGTTATTAATCTTGAGTAGTCAGCAACTTTTAGATATGCATTTCATTCCATTATTTAACTAAGAAATATTATTCATTGTCTTCAGTAATCTAGTCTCCGCAGCATCCTTTTCGGAAAGTAGGTGAATATGTAGATAATTAAGAATACTTCGAGGCTGACTTGTATTTTAATGTTATATGTGTAGTGTCGGCAGACTTGCCAACATTACGTACACTAATAGAAAGAGGCGGCCAAGATGCACGCGCTAACTCACGCAGGATGGCGTGAGGTCTGAAACAGGATACGTAATGAATGCTATAAAGAAAAGTACGTAGCTTCTGGAATACTTAACTTTAATTCATCATTTGTATACAACGTTCTTGATGATACAAGTGAGACTCTCTCTAGAAATGGTTAATGGCGCCTTGCTAGGTCGTAGCCATGGACTTAGCTGAAGGCTATTCTAACTATCTCTCGGCAAATGAGAGAAAGGCTTCGTCAGTGTAGTCGCTAGCAAAGTCGTCCGTACAACTGGCGCGAGTGCTAGTCCGTATCTCGAGACCTGCCTTGTGGTGGCGCTCGGTCTGCGATCACTGACAGTGGCGACACGCGGGTCCGACATGTACTAATGGACCGCGGCCGATTTAAAGCTACCACCTAGCAAGTGTGGTGTCTGGCGGTGACACCACAAAAAGTGTAAAAACACTAATTGGTTCATGATATTAAGTGACGTCCTGTGAAAAAGCTTAATGTACTTAATGGGCATTTCTTGAAAATTATTCTTAGGCAATTTCCAAATTCTTTACCTACCCAATTTTCGATCAAAATTTTTTTGTTATTACCTATCTGCAACATGTTGCCTCGAGTTTCATCCATGTTTCCTCAAGAATAATTCGATGATAACTTTCTGGGATCAGAGTTTTACCCAACAATTCTTCCGATATTCATTTCCCAGTTGTAGGCTGTTGTGTTTAATGAGGCATTTCTTGAAATATGTTCCTAGGCGTGCAACACTTTCCAAGCTACTGCTTACGCAGACACACCCACTGAACTGAATCACAGATCGTTGTTAGGAGTGTCTTTATTTCCCTATGAGTGTAGTTTATCCGTTAGTGTAGATCCCATCACCACTGAAACGCCTGTGGTCTGACTCACAGGCGGTTACGTACTCTAGGAAACATCTGTGGATAACGTTTTGATGCAAATCACTTTGTAACTCTTTCGTACAAGTATGTGCCTTTCAGCACTGCATTCAATCAATCGTAGGCACTTATTTTCTGTACGGCCCTGATATCAAGAGAACGCAGATTATACAGGAGACAGTTCGCTAGCATTAAAAATTAAAAAGAGCACTCACCTACTCAAATAGTTATCATTAACAATGGAATTAATTTCTTCAAGTTTTTCAGCGCCAAAGCTACCCTGAAAATTTCACAGTACCCACAAACCTTATGTTCATAACAGTATTTTCACAATTGACCTCCTACAAAAATTTAAGTTATTTTTAGTACTGCTTTTAATTTGATTTCGTGTTGGTTCTCCACTCTAGTCTCTCCTCTTTAAGCTTCTTCATCTCTCAGCATAACTACTGTAAACAGCATCCCACGGTATTCAAGCTTCCATTACTGGACTCCGTTGTGCGGCCTGTGTACGTGTGCATGGTGATCATATCCCATATTGATGTCGGGGTGCATGTGCCGGAAACAGTGGCGTTTTGTAGCACATGTGTTTCGGGACGGTTTTCGCAACTTATCACGTCTTCAAACCCCTACGACACTTCAGGAGCTCCGACAGGCACTGGTGCAAGAATGGGAGGCTATACCCCAGCAGCTGCTCGACCACCCGATCCCGATTATGCCAATCCGTTGTGCGGCCTGTGTACGTGGGCATGGTGATCATATCCCATATTGATGTCGGGGTGCATGTGCCGGAAACAGTGGCGTTTTGTAGCACATGTGTTTCGGGACGGTTTTCTCAACTTATCACCAATACCGTGGACTTACAGATCTGTGTCGTGTGTGTATCCCACGTGCCTATGCTATTAGCGCCAGTTTCGTGTAGTGCCACTTTGTGTGGCACCACATTCTGCAATTATCCGTAATTTATGAACATGAATATACGAGGGAGTGCTGAAAAATACTGCCTCCGAGTTATTATGTGAAAACTCTTAAGGCTTTTTAAATAAAGCATACGTTATTGACATTCCACATTCTTATTCTTCACATCTACACACAATGCATGACAACTGCTACGGAACAATAAACACTTCCTATGGAACAACCCGCAATTGCTACGGAACACCCGACCAATGATAGTAAAAGGTAAGGTGGAGGGCGAGACGGGTTCACTTGCAGCCTGTGCACGAACTCTATATGCATTCGACAGTTCATGCAGTAAGGTGTTTGATAAGGCGTGTTGTGAAACGGATTAGTGTTGTACGGCAACCACCCTGCAAGACATAATTTGTGCGCTTACGATCGTGGACGAGCAATTGAACAGCTCGAAGCCGATCAAGTGACACTACTGTGGCCACAGTAATGGATGTGTCCAAAAGTGTCATCTCGCGATTATAAAAGGTCGCTGAAGGTGGAAATGCCGTGCAAAAGCATGCCGGTGATCGCAGGCGACCAACACACCACAAGAGGACCGATACAGAGCCCTGGTGGCGAAAAGCAGCAGGCATTCCACTCTCAAGCAGAGACCTGCAAACATTCCAGTCGCTACCGACACACATGTCGCTGCCACAACCATTTTATTCAGATTGAACCAGGCTGGTATGTATGCTGGGTATTTTCCAAGAATGATTGCCTATCGAAGTCACGATGTCCAAACGATACATATCGAGGGTGCGACGCTAAATCGAATATGCGACTCTGGTGGCGGGCGATATGATGAATTATTTGTGATCGTCATTTTTACCTGTTTTTCGTCGTTCCCTTAGTTTCTGTAAATTAATAACTCCACGAATTATTTGTGAGTTGGTCGGGAAACACAGACGATTTATGTCAGTAGTGAGTGGGATGTTTGGTGTTCCTGACGTTTCTTCGGTGGATTCTCTCACATGGAAAATTTTAATTTCATGCTTATCCAGCTTAGAAAATTGTTTGACTTTTTGTCGCAAGTATGGAGTACTACCGGACGAGGAAAAGAGGGACTGTGTAGACTCTGGTGGTCTGAAGTGTATAAAACTTCGTAAGAAGAGTGTCGGTGCTTAAGTACCTTTACAATTTCACTGCGAACAGTGCGGAAAACGAACGAGTATCAGGAAGAATACATGGCTCGACTCTTCCAAATTATTTAACAAGACCAGCGTAATCCTTCTATCTTGCTGGATTCGAGACCACACCTTGAAAGTGACAGCATCGAAAATTGACTTATCTGCTAACACCGTGCGTGACTATTTCAGGTTTTGCCAAGAAGTGTGTTATGTGTTATATGGTAGTGACGAACGACAGTGTCCCGATTGGTGGACCGAGTAAAGTTGTTGAAGTGGACGAATCTCACATTGCAAGAAGGGAGAACCAGATAGGACGATCTTCAAAGAATAAAATCGATCACATTTGGGTCACAAGGTCACTTTAGTGCATCTACCCATATTCTTGTGTGATATTGGCAGAGTTTGCCCAGCCTCTGACAAAAAGTGAATTGTTCCCGTAGCATACACATCACGTGGACTTTCCATGACGACAACACCGACGACGAGTAAGGTAAGTCAACTCCTTTGTAATTACAAGTATTTTTGTAATGCTCTTCTTTGGTCATTGCTGTAGTGGTCACCGTAAACATACTCATAATGCCCACCACCAGAGTCACATTATCGATTTAGGATCGCACGTTCGATAAGTATGGTTTGGACCCCGCGACTTCGATAGGCAATCATCCTTGGTAATTACCGTGTGCTGGAAAGCCAGTTAAATGAATTCCGATTCAACCACGCCGTTGTGTCAAGAAAGAGTTTGTTGATGTGGAGAGCACATTGGTTCGGCCCAGTAACAGTGGTCAACAGTGATGCTCTCTGATGAATTCTGCTTCACTCTGGTAAGTTTTACGGCTACTAGGTAGTGTGGAGAGATGGGAGAACACCTTACACACCACAAAATGTTCATGAAAGTTATAGACATGGCCTAGCGTTATGGTGTGGGGAAGAAATTATTGACAGTGGCCAAAGGCCACTGCATATCTTTGCGAGAGGTACCGTTGTAGCACAGCGGTATTGCAGGGAGATTACTCTGGATCGTGGCCGTCTGTTTAAGGGGATAGTAGGTTTCCACTTTCTGCTTATGGAGGACAGTGCCCATCCACACAGGACAGCTGAGGTGTCAGACACATTGTAAAGTGAAGATATTGAATGTGTGGAACGGCCTACGTAGTCCCCAGCCTAAACGCAATTGACCAAGCCTAGGATACTCTTGGAAGACGTGTTTCCCAGCGAACACCCCCTCCCCGAACTGTACAAGGCCAGAAAACCGCCATGGGAGGGGAATTGGACAACATCCCCCAGGTACTCCTCAACTGTTTGGTTGCCAGCATGAGTGACAGGTGCAAAATGTGCCTTAGTGCCGGAGGAGGACATATTCATTAGTGAGAACCCCATATCGATCTTCATGTTGGGACAACAAGTTCGTTTGCGTGGCCATCCTCCGCAGCAAGCATATAAATACTTGTTTTGTAAATAAAACTGCCTTTACCTGCTGCTAGTTACTTTATTTTTCCCATACGCGTTTCGCCTTCTCCTGTTCTAAGGCATCATCAGTGGGTCTATAACGATACAGTTTTCTTAGTTTTAGCTTATTAAACAGTTCACTTCGCGATGTTTTTTTGTAAAAAAAAGTAAGTACTTACGGTTTACTGATCTGCGTTTCCTCAGATCTGGTCTGGAGGTCGCAATACCACTTTTATAACTGTCATATAATCACATCTTTGTGTTCTCGCCTTCCACACGCTGTTCACCATGTTTATCACTCTTTTTTGTGGTGGACTATTGTATCGAGTGACAAAAGAACAATAGTCAACCACAAAAAAGAGTAAGAAACATGGTGAACAGTGTGTGGAAGGCGAGAACGCAAATATGTGATTATATGGCAGTGATAAAAGTGAAGACTATTGTATCGAGTGACAAAAGAACAATAGTACACCACAAAAAAGAGTGAGAAACATGGTGAACAGTGTGTGGCAGGCGAGAACACAAGTATGTGACTATATGGCAGTGATGAAAGTGAAGAATATTGTATCGAGTGACAAAAGAACAATAGTCCACCACAAAAAAGAGTGAGAAACATGATGAACGGTATGTGGATGCCGAGAACACAAATATGTGATTATATGGCAGTGATAAAAGTGGTAGGGCGGCCTCCAGACCAGATGTGAGGAAACACAGATCAGCAAATGGTAAGTAATTACTTCTTTTACAAAAAGATCGAGAAGTGATCTGTTTAATAATCTAAAACTAACAAAACTGCATCTTTATAGATACCACTGATGATGCCTTAGAACAGGGGAAGGCGAAACGCGTATGGGATAAATAAAGTAACTAGCAGCAGGAAAAGGCAGCTTTATTTAGAAAACAAGTATTGATGTTGAGAGTCTGATCTGTGTAAAGGTGAGGTTATTTATGTCTGTTACTGTGCTTTCCCATATGGTGAAATCTGTACCATTCTTCGTTATAAATATTTCACTCCAACTCAACTACACACACTCGAGTGTGTATATGTTTACCATCATTGCCTCTGATTAGTCCTGTCCAACAGTGTCTCTGTTCCTTAGCTATTATCGAGCACTGTACTTATTTCATAGCAAAGTCACTTTGGTGACAAAAACATTTTTCCCAACGAGATACCAATCTGTTGATACCGCCACTGTATAGTATTTTAGATTTTTGACAGAGCCACAATCTTAGCTCTACCTGCACCGCTTCATCGCATCCACGAAGGTATTCATTCAGTTTTGGAAACAGATGAAACTCGGATGGGGCATAGTGGGGACCGTAAGGATGAAGATCGATGAAAGTGAACCCAAGGTGTGGAATTGTTGCAGATGTTACATGTCTTGTGCGTGGACTGGTATTGACATGCTGAAGGAGAGGGTGTTCCTAGTGTGTATGAACTGTCCAAAGCTCGATTACAGCACGCTGTTTGTCACCCACCGACATGGTTACGCTACACATCACCATGTTACACACTGCAATTCGGTGACCTGTAGAGGCAAGTGGCTGCAAACACACTACTGGCCAATAAAATTGCTACACCAATTTATGTCTGTTATTGTGTTTTCCCGTGTGGTGAAAACTGCAGATGATAAACGGGTATTCATTGGACAAATATATTATACTAGAACTGACATGTGATTACATCTTCACGCAATTTGGGTGCATAGATCCTGAGAAATCAGTACCCAGAACAACCACCTCTGACCGTAATAACGGCCTTGGTACGCCTGGGCATTGCGTCAAACAGAGCTTGGATGGCGTGTACACGTACAGCTACCCATGCAGTTTCAACACGATACCACAGTTCATCAAGAGTAGTGAGTGGCGTATTGTGACGAGCCAGTTGCTCGGCCGCCATTGACCAGACGTTTTCAGTTGGTGAGAGATCTGGAGAATGTGCTGGCCAGGGCAGCAGTCGAACTTTTTCTGTATCCAGAAAGGCCCGTACACGACCTGCAACAAGCGGTCGTGCATTATCCTGCTGAAATCTAGGATTTCGCAGGGATCGAATGAAGGGTAGAGCCACGGGTCGTACACATCTGAAATCTAACGTCCACTGTTCAAAGTGCCGTCAGTGCGAACAAGACGTGACCGAGACGTGTACCCAATGGCACCCCATACCATCACGCCGGGTGATACGCCAGTATGGCGATGACGAATACACGCTTCCATTGTGCATTAACCGCGATGTCGCCAAACACGGATGCGACCATCATGATGCTGTGAACAGAACCTGGATTCATCCGAAAAAATGACGTTTTGCCATTCGTGCGTCCAGGTTCGTCGTTGAGTTCACCATCGCAGGCGCTCCTGTCTGTGATGCAGCGTCAAGAGTAACCGCAGTCATGGTCTCCGAGCTGATAGTCCATGCTGCTGCAAACGTCGTCGATCTGTTCGTGCGGATGGTTGTTGCCTTGCAAACGTCCCCATCTGATGACTCAGGGATCGAGACGTGGCTGCACGATCCGTTACAGCCATGCAGATAAGATGACTTTCATCTCGACTGCTGTTGATACGAGGCCGTTGGAATCCAACACGGCGTTCCGTATGACCGTCCTGAACCCACTGATTCCATATTCTGCTAACTGTCATTGGATCTCGACCAACGCGAGCAGCAATGTCGTGATACGATAAACCGCAATCGCGATAGGCTACAATCCGACCTTTGTCAAAGTCGGAAACGTGATGGTATGCATTTCTCCTTCTTACACGAAGCATCACAACAACGTTTCACCAGGCAACGCCGGTCAATTGCTGTTTGTGTATGAGAAATCGGTTGGAAACTTTCCTCACGTCAGCACGTTTTAGGTGTCGCTATCGGCGTTAACCTTGTTTGAATGCTCTGAAAAGTACATCACAGTATCTTCTTCCTGTCGGTTAAATTTCGTTTCTGTAGCACGTTATCCTCGTAGCTTCGTAATTTTAATGGCCAGTAGTGTATGTAAAAATGAAGAATAAAGATGTTAATAACGTTTGTTTTATTTAGAAATCTTTAAGAGTTTTCACATAAGATATTCGGAAGCATTACTTTTCAGTACGTCTTCGTATACAGGGAGAAACGAGAATATTGTGTAATAGATATTTGAAACCAGCTTCTCCCAAATACAAAACCAATGTCTCAACCATTGCACCACTTCGACGACCAAAAGATATTAAGCTTTGACTCAGAGCAGAAATTACAAGCTTGTTTACCTTTATTATTTTGAAAGCAAATGCGTATTTTCACGAAATCTGGTGAGGACGCGGCTGATGTGTATCCTGTCTTTTATCCCTGCCGCGTACGAGCAGTAATTGGTAGGTTTTCACTAATTACAGCGCGTGCACACATACACGAAATATTGTGAGATAACACCCAAACACAGAGACGTCCCCTGCGACAGTCACGGCTGCTGGCGGGATTTTTTTTTTTTCCCCTGACGTTTTTATCCGTTTGCTCCCTTGCTCTCCGGGCCCTTGTTCTTTTCCTCTCATTGCGTGGCGTCCGACGTTGACGCTTTCGACAAACAAATCGCCTGTGGAGCACACTTGCTGGAGCAGAACTCGGCGCCGTCGCTTTTATGTGTCATTTAATTTGAGGCTGCGAGCTCTGTGCGTCCCTCCCTCTGCAGCTAGCTGCACAGTAGTTGGTTGAGAGGTAGGGGGGGGGGGGGGAAGGAGAGGAGGGGGGCAGTGGCGGAGGCGCGCGAACGAATGCTTAATGAGGTCGATCATTATGCCGACTAGCGACTGGCGGCCGACGACTGCTGGCCTCGCCTGGCCGAGGTAAATGGAAACCGCCAGCCGCAAACAGGCGCGCCCATTGATGTCTGAGCCCTAAAGGGCTGTCCGCCCGCCCTCCCCTCCCCTCCGCTGCGCTAGAATTACCAGATTAAGTTCGGCGCCGATATTACGTTTCAATCCTCACTTGTTAGCGCTCTCTGCTCCGGCAAACGCGCTCGCAACTCGAACTCCGTCGGCCGGGACGGGCCTTGCTGCCGCGACAATACAGATCTCGTTACCAATTCGTTAATTTGCAGGTGCTAAGGTTGGACGGCAACTGAAAGAAACAAAAGAATAATGCAAATAGCCGAGCTGTTTCGGTGCGACTACGCGCCGCGCCGCGGCGCGGACGGGTGGCAGGGAAAGCGCGCCCAGCTCGCGAAGCGACCATTGCCAAACTGCGCGCCTGCCGCCTGCCCTCTAATTGGCTGACGCGTGATCAAACGCTTTCTGGCAAGTACAGTGTCCAGCCTGCGCCTATAGAAGGGCTGTCTCCACTTCGTCTGCTACGTTCTCCGAGCAGCAGCATCCAGCAATGCTGGAACAGCTAGTGAAACCCTTGTGAACGCAGACCGTGACATAATTCACGCACCTTTTTAAAAATACTGTAATCTCAAGGTCATCATCGTCATTGTCGTCTGTTTATTTATTTAGCAGCTTCCGTTAAACCATGCAACCTACATCTACATGGATATTCGGGAGGACGACGGTTCAATCCCACGTCCGGCCATCCTGATTTAGGTTTTCCGTAATTTCCCTAAATCGCTTCAGACAAAAGCCGGGATGGTTCCTTTGAAAGGGCACGGCCGACTTCCTTCTCCATCCTTCCCTAATCCTATGAGACCGATCACCTCGCTGTTTGGTCTCCTCCCCCAAACCAAGCCAATCCAATCTAAATGGATACTCTGCATATCACACGTAAGTGCCTGGCAGAGCGTTAGTCGAATCACCTTCATAGTAATTCCCTATTACGCCAATCTCGAAAAGCGGGAGCAAAAAACTAACACCTATATCTTTCCGTGTGAGTTCTGATTTCCCCTATTTTATCATGATGATCGTTTCCCTTATGTAAGTCGGCGTCGGTAAAATATATTTGAACTGGAGGTAATATTTCGAGACTGAAATTTCTTGAGAGGAATCCGCCGCAACGACAAACGCCTTTATTTTGATTATGTTAATACCAAATCTGTATCATGTCAATGACACTCTCTCCCCTACTTCTCGCCGGCCATAGTGGCCGAGCGGTTCTAGGCGCTACAGTCTGAAACCACGCGACCGCTACGGTCGCAGGTTCGAATCCTGCCTCGGGCATGGATGTGTGTGATGTCCTTAGGATAGTTAGGTTTAAGTAGTTCTAAGTTCTAGGGGACTGATGACCTCAGCAGTTAAGTCCCATAGTGCTCAGAGCCATTTGAACCCTGTTTTGCCGCGCGGGATTAGCCGAGCGGTCTTAGGCGCTGCAGTCATGGACTGTGCTGCTGGTCCCGGCGGAGGTTCGAGTCCTCCCTCGGGCATGGGTGTGTGTGTTTGTCCTTAAGATAATGTAGGTTAAGTAGTGTGTAAGCTTAGGGACTGATGACCTTATCAGTTAAGTCCCATAAGATTTCACACACATTTGAACTTTTTTTGAACCCCGTTTCTCGATAATACAAAAAATGCTGTTCTTCCTTGAACTTTCGCAGTGTACTCTGTTAATCCTATCCTGTAAGGATCCTATACAGCGCAGCAGCACTCCAAAAGAGGACGGACAAGGCAGTCTCTTTCTAAGTGTTCTGCCAACAAAACGCTCTGGTTAGCCTTCCCCTACAACATTTTCTATCTGTTTCTTCGAATTTAAGTTGCTTGCAATTGTTATTCCTAGGTACTTAGCTGAATTTACGGCCTTTACATTTGACTGATTTATCGTGTACTCTAAGTTTAACGGTTCCCTTTTAGCACTCATGTCGTTGACCTCACACTTCTCGTTATTTAGGGTTAATTGCCAATTTTTGCAAGATATAGACATCTTTTCTAAATCGTTTTGCAGTTTGTTTTGATCTTCTGATGACTTTACTAGTCGATAAATGACAGCGTCATCTGCAAACAACCTAAGATGGTTGCTCAGATTGTCTCGCAAATCGTTTAATAAATAAGGAACAACAGAGGATCTATAACGCTACCTTGGGGAATGCCAGAAATTATGTGACTTTTTTTTAGGGAGACTGTTAGAGGAAAAACAACTAACAGACTGGAGCGGATAGATATAAAGGTACCACCAATGATCACAATATTTGCACTTATACCCCTAACACCCTATATACTATTTGAACGTACTGACATTAAAAATGGTCTTATTATATACATTGTTTACATTATATTCCTCATCTTACACTATAGCTTGTGTCATTTGTAAGGACAAAAATTTTTGAATCCTCTCTCATGGTTACTGGCAGATCAGTGCTGTACATCAAGAAAAAAGAACGGACAATCATTATGATTATCAACATCAGAATTTTCAGACCCTTTGATGATAAAGGCCTCCCACAAACTATTCCATTTAATTACAGCCTTCAGTTATACACATCCATATTGGTCCTACACGGTTTGTAATGTCATCAAGCCGTCTTCCATTAGGTAGTTGCATCAGTGTTTCCTTATTTCTATCAGAGTGGCTAAGTATTTCGCTGGTCCACCTACGACTTAGTCACTTGCTACATATGCAACTCGTCTCAGTTTTATTTTCATTACAGATGTAACCAGGCCATTAAACCGATATTTTTCCTGACCCGTTGATTTCTTTCAATGTTCTCCTAAAATGTCCAGTCACGTGGCTGTTTTTACTGACAGCAACTTTTATTATTTTTGTAAGAATTTTTACAATTAAAAGCCTATGTCTTACAGCTGTAATGGACTGGGACTGCAAAGAGCGCTACTGGTTGCTGGGAACCTTCTTGGTGCGTGTCAGGATGAGATCGACTCTGGCCAGGGGCGCCTTGTGTGCTTTTGATGGTTTGAGAGACGGGCGTGGCGTTGTAGGAAGCTGCGAACAAGCGGCTTGAGAACATAAACAGCTCTTTATTAACCCAATGAATGTCAGCAGTCATTTGGATGGCCTAATATCTCTGAGACGGTTAGACGTTGCCTTCTAACATTTACACTCGGCGCTGGGGGCGAGGCACGCAACCAGCGGCGCTTCGCACACAGCTCGGAGGCACGATGCTTACACAGGAATACTGACTGATTCATGCCGACTTGGCAGCGGCGTCTGGCACACTGCATACAGTAGCGTTGCGGGCCCAAGGCAGCTAGCGGCTTCTTTACCTTTGCGGCAGACCGGGGCACTGCCGAGAGTCAAACTCTGTACCTACGGCTGGGGAGTAGCAGTGGGTGTGTGGCGGATTCCGACGTTGTGAAGCTCAGTGGGTGTCCTTGACGCTTCAGATAAGGAGGCAGCGGCAGGTAGATTGGCGAACGGACTGTAGAGCGGCGACAAAGTGTTGGCTGCCAAGGCCGTGGGCTGTCAGCCACTGGTTGACCCTTGGGGTGCCATTGGTGGCCGCGTCACAGTTACAGTGTAAACTCCAAGGCTGCATTTCACACAGACTGGGGGCAGCGGAATTGCTCAGGCGATAAACCTCGTGACAGGCTAGGTCAGTGGCCCAGTGTTCACTCCATGGAGGGGCTGCTTTCCTTTGTCACACGGTACACTCTTTAACAGGTTTGTGACCGCTGTCCGTCTATCACACGGCAGTAAGTCGAACCGCAGAATGTTACTGGAGGTTAGTCGACGTCCCAGGCCACTGGCACCTGGTAATCTGATACACAGAAGTGCCATGGATCTTTGGACGCTACAGTGGCAGATCAGTGGCGGCAACTGGCGATTGGTACTTGGCTGTGGCTGTAGCTGTGCCTACTGCCATTGCACTTCCTTCCCTCTAAGAAAAATTCAGGACTTCAGAGTCCTGTATCATATGTACCGACTCATTTATAAGTATTTACACTTTGTATCGTCCAGTTCACTTAGAGTTACACTTCGTCCATAGCTCCCTGTCTGGACTTTTTCACTTCACTCTCACTTTTAATACTGCTAAAAGCTAAGTAATTCCGCATCGTGTGAAGAGAATGGGTATCAGTTAGACATTCTAACCACTTCCTGTTTGCATGGTATATTTCCAACTCCTACACCCTCCCGTTACATACATCACATAACTCCAATAAGTTGGAAAGAAGTCTCAGATGTAACTGTAAGTCGTACCATGCCTTTACACAAACAATTACATACTTTCCGGCGCCAACATTAAAAGACCAGGCACTCACTCAACATTATACTTATCTTTTAGTTAAGCTACATGCATAGAAAACTGTCACCTTATCGCTATGACCTAACAAGTAATGAAAACCTTAGAACGAAGGAAGCCAGTGGCGGCATTACTACTGTCACATTCTCAGTCATAGTAATTGGGAGGAGCTCTATGACTCAGTGAAGACATCTTGCTAACACACTGACCCTCACAACACATCAAAAAATGCACATAATACTTTAGTATCGTATAATCCTTAATATTTAAGCTCACAGCTATCTCTTATTCCGAGAGACTACACGTATTCAACTGGCTCCGCTTCATACACTCCCTGATACAACGGACTTACTTCCTTAGTCGCAACCACCTATCATCCACCATCCGGTGCCCTTCATACAACTTCGAAACTTCATAAAACTCACTGTAGCACCTGATACTTTCCCCTGTACGGACAAAAATCTCAACAGATGTCTTTAGTGGACTTTTTGATAAGAAGTGCATTTTTATCGCGGCAGACCTAGAGCGGTTCAATTGATGATTTCAGGGCTAATGGATTACCTTGATCCATAGGTGCCCCACCATATAGCAGCTTTGGATTAGTGTCCATGACGTAAAGACAGGACATTTTGTTGTATCTGCCCTGTTACTAAACAAGTTACGTTCCAGTTATTCACATATTCTCCCTCACATATGTCCAATCTGAAAGCTCCTCTAATCTGCTACCTAAGCTGTGCCACTTACAATACTCTCTCTAGTTTCCGAAATTTCTTCTTACAATAAAATTTTACGGCTATTTTCGCCTATTCCTAAGATCCCTAGGTACCCAGGGTTTCCCACATCTAGGCTAGGTGCACTACTGATATTGGCTTGCATAATGATCTTTTTGTTGGCATACCCAACAAATTACACCGTGTGACCCTGTGAACAGGGCTGTGCGATTTAGTAATTTACTTTGAGTGCTGTTATCGGAGTTAATGATCTTGGACTTTTTCCAAACTCAACTGTGTCTAAGTGAACAACAAGGCTACAATCGTGTAAGGAAACAAGAAAACAATAATACAAGGATACAAAGGATATAAAGGATATAAAGATACCAGGTTGTACGGAACCCACGAGTGAAATTCAAAAGCCTGCGCTGTTACTGACATATATTGCTGTTCCAAGTGAATCACCATTGAAGTCTTATATCATCAGAATCAAGCATTCCTTCTTCGTTTCCAAACCATCCGGCTCCTGGTATAAATATTCTTATGGGTTAGATGTGTGAAGACCGCTACTTGTTGGTAGGAGAGGTCATGGTGTGCCAAGATGAGCTCAACATCCACCTGTGGCGTACTGTGTTGTTTCATGGCTTCGGAGACATGACTGACGTTGTGGGAAGCTGCAGACAACAACAGCTCTCTATTAATCCATGAAACCTGAACAGTCATTCGGGTGCGTCCTCGCCTCCGTCACGATTCGGCGTCGCCTCGCAATGTTTCTCATCAGCGCGTCAGGTGAAGTAGGAGACCAGCGGCGCTTCACACGCAGGTGGAAGGCGAGCTGCGTACACGGGAATACCGACCCACGCCGACTCGGCAGCGCCGCCTGGGACACTGGACGCAGCTCTGCCGTGGGCATGAGGTGGTAAGTAGCATCTTATCGCATTGCGACAAGTCGTGGCGTCGCCTAGTGTCTAACTCTATACCAGTGAAACTTCCTGGCAGATTAAAACTATGTGCCGGACCGAGACTCGAACTCGGGACCTTTGCCTTTCGCGGGCAAGTGCTCTACCAACTGATCTACCCAAGCACGACTCACGCCCCGTCCTCACAGCTTTACTTCTGCCAGTACCTCGTCTCCTACCTTCCAAACTTAACAGAAGCTCTCCTGCGAACCTTGCAGAACTAGCACTCCTGAAAGAAAGGATATTGCGGAGACATGGCTTAGCCACAGCCTAGGGCATGTTTCCAGAATGAGATTTTCACTCTGCAGCGGGGTGTGCGCTGATATGAAACTTCCTGGCAGATTAAAACTGTGTGCCGGACCGAGACTCGAACTCGGGACCTTTGCCGGGACCTATACCAGTGGTTCGGGAGCGGTTGCGGGCATCTGGCGGATTCCGCTAGCACAAATCTGTGTGGTATCAGAGCAGAAGGCGGCCATAAATGCGTCGGCGAACGAACCTACAGGGGCGGTGGCAGAGTATTGGCTCCCACAGGCGTGGGCAGCTAACCAGCAGTTGTTTTTTCAGACCCCGGGGCGACGTTAGCGGCTGTGTCATAGTTACGATGTGAACTACAAGGCTGTGAATGACTTAGACCCTGCTCGGGAGCATCGCCTAGATGGTCGCACTCATGACGGGCAGGACCGTGGGGTTTAAATGTAGTGGCTTTTGTGCCACATGGGCAATTTTTTAAAAAATAACATTGTTACCATTTTTATCATCAAACTGCAAAGCTAACTAAAAAAACCTAAGTTTATAAAACGGAACTGGCGTTTAAAGTCCCTGGAAATCGTCACCTGAACTTTCTTCTTCTTCTTCCTCTTTGTCGTTATCGTTGTCCTCTTTATATATAAGAGGGTTTTGACTGCCATCGCGAGCGTTACTTACGCCGCACTTCTTGCAAGGTTTAAAAATAACGTCTTCTCTCGCTCCACACCACGACTGTTGTATTGACTGACACATTTGTTTGATTGTAGGTTGTTTTAAAGCTCCCTTCGGCGTGAATTCGTGTTGGATAACATCCACCATCCATTTGTTACATTCGCTTCTCATATACACTTTAAATGGGTTGTTTACCGGAACATCGAGATGTTGTAATTGTGAAGTAAGTCCTTCCGGAATAACAGCAATCTTTGTAATTCCCTGTCTCAGTTTCTCTTTCGTGGAATTTTTCAAATGACTACTAAACTGATGTAGGAGAAGAAGAGCTCTCTTCTTCAGTAAAGCACCATTCCTTCTCTCCCACCGCCTGTTAATCCATAATTTCATACCAGCGTCATCCATTCAGCCATTGTCATGTACGTGAACAACAACACCTGGTGGTGTTTCGGAAACTTTTCCTATTGTTTTGCGCTTGAAAATCATCATTGGATTAAGTTTAGTACCTTCAGCACAACATGAAAGGACAACAGTGTAGTGCATTTTTCAATTACCACTTGTCTCTATAGTTACAGTTTTAGTACCTTTCATAGCAACAGTTGTGTTGCTAGGCACATCAAATGCCAGAGGACTTTCGTCCACATTCGCTATTTGGCTTTGTTACACGTGGTTTTCTTTCGATATTGAATAATAAAGCGATGGAAAGATAATATTTTATGGCATTTTCTCAGATATTTCGGTTTTGGTTGGCTTGCTGAGTTCATGGAACTTCATAAAGCTGTAACACCAGCCGACTCCATCGTTAAAGTCTGTTACGTTCCACTGTAGCACTAGCTTACGAGCGTGTATTTGAATCATTTTCGAACTAATTCCAATGCCACTATGACGGTGTCCTTGATACCAATTCAATAAGCCATCTTCCAGTTTTGGCCATGTTGCAGTCAGTCTTCTATTTGACATTCAGTCTTTCTCATTTTTTCAGCCATTCTTTACTAGCCCGCCAATCATGAATTCTTTTTCTGTTGATGGAGGGCGGAAATGCCATTGAGGTGCTCTGTTTCCATGTTCTTCTGCATATGCGGTAACTTTCAATTTATAGCCCGCATCATATGAATACCTTTTATTTTTTCCATTACTAAACTAGCTGCAGTAAATGAAGCAGGCAAAAAGGAATACAAACGTCTCAAAAATGAGATCGACAGAAAGTGCAAATTGGCTAAGCAGGGATGGCTAGAGGACAAATGTAAAGATGTAGAGGCTTGTCTCACTAGGGGTAAGATAGATACTGCCTACAGGAAAATTAAAGAGACCTTTGGAGAGAAGAGAACCACTTGTATGAATATCAAGAGATCAGATGGCAACCCAGTTCTAAGAAAAGAAGGGAAGGCAGAAAGGTGGAAGGAGTATATAGAGGGTTTATACAAGGGGGGTGTACTTGAGGACAGTATTATGGAAATGGAAGAGGATGTAGATGAAGACGAAATTGGAGATAAGACACTGCGTGAAGAGTTTGACAGAGTACTGAAAGACCCGAGTCGAAACAAGGCCCCGGGAGTAGACAACATTAGAACTACTGACGGCCTTGGGAGAGCCAGTCATGACAAAACTCTACCATCTGGTGAGCAAGATGTATGAGACAGGCGAAATACCCTCAGACTTCAAGAAGAATATAATAATTCCAATCCCAAAGAAAGCAGGTGTTGACAGATGTGAAAATTACCGAACTATCAGTTTAATAAGTCACAGCTGCAAAATACTAACGTGAATTCTTTACAGACGAATGGAGAAACTGGTAGAAACGGACCTCGGGGAAGATCAGTTTGGATTCCGTAGAAATGTTGGAACACGTGAGGCAATACTAACCTTACGACTTATCTTAGAAGAAAGATCAAGAAAAGGCAAACCTACGCTTCTAGCATTTGTAGACTTAGAGAAAGCTTTTGACAATGTTAATTGGAATACTCTCTTTCAAATTCTGAAGGGGGCAGCGGTAAAATACAGGGAGCGAAAGGCTATTTACAATTTGTACAGAAACCAGATGGCAGTTATAAGAGTCGGGGGACATGAAAGGGAAGCAGTGGTTGGGAAGGGAGTGAGACAGGGTTGTAGCCTCTCCCCGATGTTATTCAATCTGTATATTGAGCAAACAATAAAGGAAACAAAAGAAAAATACGGAGTAGGTATTAAAATTCATGGAGAAGAAGTAAAAACTTTGAGGTTCGCCGATGACATTGTGATTCTGTCAGAGACAGCAAAGGACTTGGAAGAGCAGTTGAACGGAATGGACAGTGTCTTGAAAGGAGGATATAAGATGAACATCAACAAAAGCAAAACGAGGATACTGGAATGTAGTCAAATTAACTCGGGTGATGCTGAGGGAATTAGATTAGGAAATGAGACACTTAAAGTAGTAAAGCAGTTTTGCTACTTAGGGAGTAAAATAACTGATGATGGTCGAAGTAGAGAGCATATAATATGTAGACTGGCAATGGCAAGGAAAGCATTTCTGAAGAAGAGAAATTTGTTAACATCGAGTATAGATTTAAGTGTCAGGAAGTCGTTTCTGAAAGTATTTGTATGGAGCGTGAAACATGGGCGATAAATAGTTTGGACAAGAAGAGAATAGAAGCTTTCGAAATGTGGTGCTACAGAAGAATGCTGAGAATTAGATGAGAAGGTCACATAACTAATGAGGAGGTATTGAATAGAATTGGGGAGAAGAGGAGTTTGTGGCACAACTTGACAAGAAGAAGGGACCTGTTGGTAGGACATGTTCTGAGGCATCAAGGGATCACAAATTTAGCATTGGAGGGCAGCGTGGAGGGTAAAAATCGTAGAGGGAGACCAAGAGATGAATACAATAAGCAGATTCAGAAGGATGTAGGTTGCAGTAGGTACTGGGAGATGAAGAAGCTTGCACAGGATAGAGTAGCATGGAGAGCTGCATCAAACCAGTCTCAGGACTGAAGACCACAAGAACAACAACAAACTAGCTGCTAAAAAAATATTTTACTGTTATCGTTAACACAAATCACGTTAAGTTCTAGTTCACTGGAAACGTAGACTTCAATGACGCCTCATACACTGGACAGTGTTCTCAAAATCTGGTTTCGCAGAATAGAGTGGATCAGGCTATGGTTGTGGAGGGGGTGGTAGTCAGTTGCTGTCTGTTGCAAAAACACACAAACTTTTATTTTCCTAAGAACCACTTAGTTACACATTGCCTTAAAACGATCAAAATAAAAACAATATGGCTGAAGGCCTAGTTAAGAAAACGTGAGATACCTCCTAGGCTGAAGACCCAAAGCCACACGAAAAACAACAATGGCTGAAGGCCTGAACACAAGTTATAAAATATTGCTTTAAGGAATACACGTGGCTGAAGGCCTTACTTAAAAAATATTTCACATAAATACTCAGCTGAAGGCCACACACAAGACACTGAACAACTCAGGGCTTAGTGTCTGCATAACAAGAATTCAAGATAGAGCAAATTTTTAAGAAAAATCGTTTTAAACAAATGAATCTTTAAATTTTAATTTAATACAGATCAAGGCCTTATCTTAAAAGTATTTCACGTAAAAGCTCGGCTGTAGGTCACACACTGGACATTGAACAACTCAGAGCTTAAGGCCTGGATAAAAAGAATTTCAGATAGAACAAACTTTCAAAATTTAGTTTTTAAACGAATCAATCTTCAAATTTTAATTTAAGTTGGCTGAAGGCCTTATCTTAAAAATATTTCATGTAAAAGCTCGGCTGAAGGCCACACACTGCATATTGAACAACTGAGGGTTTAAGGCCTGCATAACAAGAATTTCAGATAGAATAAACTTTCAAAATTTATTTTTTAAACAAATCAATCTTCAAATTTTAATTTAAATCAGCTGAAGGCCTTATTTTAAAATTGAAACAAACTAAATTAATAGACGGTGAAGGCCTCGCACAGTGCTGCCAGACTAAAATAAAAATCTCAGTGTAAAACCAACAGAGCAGTGGCGCTCAGAAGTGTTCCAAGGGTCGACCTGAGTAGGTAGCTCTAATGTAAAGTAAGGTGAGACAGGCAGCCCACAGTAAGGTTAAATAATCGGATGGCAACCCTACCCAGGGATGGCTGAAGGACTGACCAACAACCTAATCAATTCCCTTCCATCTGACAACGACACGTCAAAGGAAAGTATCAGCCGAGGACGAAGATACCAGCAGCACTACGTCTTCAAAATTTGCGTCTAAAAACCAGCCAAGGCACAATAACCACTCTACGAAAAAAAATATGAACAAACAATTAAAAGGCTGCCGAACTACACGCCGTGCCAGACAGCATCAACACAGCGAGGAAAAGCACACTGCCAGGAAACTACGCGAACGACCAGGGCAGGTAACTGGGGCGTTAACGGTCACAAGGCAGAAAATACCGCTAGTGCACTTCAAAGTTTCATACCATACGTTGCTGATAGCCGGAATGGCCCAGGAAGCAACAACCAGCAATGAACAAAGAGGCGTCACGGCAGTTGAGGTTTCATAACAGGTTAATGATCACTCAACTTCAGTGTCCAGGTTCGGTGGGCAATGAACGTTGTAGCTCTCACAGCTAGCGCCTCACAATCTGACAGCAAGTGCATGCTACCAGCAGTCCCAGCCTGACCCCGCACCGCAGAGACTTCCTCGCTGCTCTGTCCCAACCGACTGACTGCCACACACACCACCACACGGAAATATAGCGGTCACACCAAGGATGGCACAGGAGTACTAGTATCAATAAGCACTGCTGCTGCCAATAACGGTGGCAAGTCAGCAACTCGTTATGGTAGTAACTGAGGGAGAAATAAGATGCCACTCGATTGTGACAAAATGCCAAACAACAAACGGCATCAACGCGAGCTGGCCACCGCTCAGTTCTGGGTATGTGATGGCGGGGCTAGAGGGAGAACAAGCTTGTGAATCCCCGCAACTCATGTTCGTCGCATCGGTGCACTGCTGCTGCCAGTTGAATCCTCTGTTGCCAGATAGAGATAGGTTTCCCACTTTATCGAATGTATGGCCATTTTCAAGAGTGGCTGTAGTTTTAAGTCTAACACTGGACATTTTTATGTTAATGCGTAGTATAAGACGCATCTGATTTTCGCAGACAATTTTTTTTAAGAAGAAAGTACATCTTATAGCCCGCAAAATAGGATACCCTCTAGGTTTTGATGAGTGAGATTTCAAGTAACAAACTGAAGAACATAAATGGCAGTATATTTTGATTCCATTGACTTAGAAGGTTAAAATTTTTACACCTCGACAGGATCATAGACAATATGTGACATAAATTTCAACTTAGTACCTGTACCCGTTCCTGTGAGAAACTGTTTTTAGTGGTCGAACAGCCAGCCAGCTAGACAGACGAACAACAAAGTGGTCCAATAAGGGTTCCATCTCTACTGACCGAAGTACAGAACCCTATAAACTTTTTTTCACTTCTCGTTTGAACTAATTATCGTCTTCGTTTCACTTCCATACAAGGCTGTACTCCATACAAATACCTTCAGAAAAGACTTCCCATAAGTTACATTTATTTTAGATGTCACCAAATTTCTCATTTTTAGTGATGTGTTTTGTGCTGCATTTTATGCTGTTCTACTTCGCCCAACACCAATTATTTGCTGTCTGTGCAGCAAAGCTCATCGACTGTTTTTAGTGTCTCATTTCCTCATCTAATTTCCTTAACTTCGCGGGATTTAATTTACCCTGATCCATTACCCGCGTTTTACCTTCGTTTATGTTCATCTTAGAATCTCTTTTCAAGACACTATCTATTCCGTTCAAATGCTCTTACAAGCGCTTTGAAAAAACTAACAGAATAACAGTCACACAAGAAAACGTCAAACTTTTTATATTTTCTCCCTGAACTTCAATTCCCACTTCAAATTTCTCCATGGTCTTCTTTTCCACTTGCTGGATATACAGATTTAACAACGTTTTTGATAGGCCACAGCCCTGTCTTACACTCTTCTCAACCACTGTTTTTCTGTCATGCCCTGCGACTGTTAGAATTGCAGTCTGCTCTCTGTACAAGTTGTAGAAACCCTTCTAAAACCAGATAGTTATTTTGAAAATAAGAACTTTCTAATCTTTTGCGTAAATTACCTAAAGTTTCCGTTTTTATTCATGTAGAAGACATACAGTGTCTGACAGAGAATGTTAAGCATCTAGTAGGAGAGAAGGAAACGAAATAACACTTCATGGGTTATGGTATGTGTTGTTACTCCACTGATTCCGATTTACAAAGAACTTGGCAATATGAACTGACTTATTGTTTTGACATTGCACTTCCTCTGGTCTGGATTCATGCACTACTTCGGTTGAGAAAGGTGTCATAAAACAGATGTGCCTTCTCCTGAGGTAAGCTGGAAACTAACTGTTGTAAATGGTCCTTAATTTCCTGTATCCTGGCACTGGGAGGGAATAGACGTCCGAGCTTGTCTCACACATTTTCTATCTGGGACAAAGCTGAAGGTATTACCGGCCACAGGAGTACCTTAACATGTCGAAGACGGTTCATAAAAACAAGTGCCAAGTGTGGACGATAATTGTCTGTAGGGAAATGGCACACGATACCGTAAAACGTGAGGGAGCAGGATGTCCTGGTGTATCGTTGTGGCGTCAGCGTTCCCTCAGTCAGTACCAATCGTGACATGAAGTCATAACGGATGGCTTCTCGTGCCATGAGGCCAAGAGTAACACCACTCTGCCTCTCCAAGACTTTGAAAGAATAGGACTTCCACCCAGGTCGCCGCCCTACTGGTTGACAACGGTCATCCAGGGTACTTCAGCTTTGCCATTCATCAGTGAACTCATCTGCATCCCTGACTTCCCGGTCACGGGTACCGCTCTAAACCCAGTAGTTTGTGTTGTGTTAATGGCATGTCTAAGCATGAGACGGTGGTTGCCTAGTCTGGCTGCTGCCAGCCTCTGACCAGTATTGCATAATCACACACTATATTGCAGGAAGTCCATTACGTGTTCTCGGATGGCAGACGTAGATGTAGATGGTGACAATATGCTTGGTGCACAATACGGCGATCCTCCCTTGAAGTGGGCAAAAAATGGCTCTGAGTACTATGGGACATAACTTCTAAGGTCATCAGTCCCCTAGAACTTAGAACTACTTAAACCTGTCTAACCTAAGGACATCACACACATCCATGCCCGAGGCAGGACTCGACCCTGCGACCGTAGCGGTCGCGCAGTTCCAGACTGTAGCGCCTAGAACCGCTCGGCCACTCCGGCCGGCTGAGGTGGGCAGTCAGACGTAATAGACTAGAACCTTTATGACGAGCATGCGTCCCCTCACGTGCCCATCGAGTCCAACATTAAGCTACTGTGACCTCCGAATCCAAGACAAATCTGAATGCTGCACGACCAGCCAGCCAAATGGAAACCCAGTATGTATGAGGTTCACGTCGAACTCTGCCAGATGCTGATAACGCAGTCTCACACGGATACGCGGAATCTTTGTGTCCTTCACAATGGTCAATGAACTTCTGACGCTGTTCGAGTCCCCAACTATCCTACGAGGTCTGATAACAAAACTAATCAACAAAACACTATGGTGGCCGTTCTACCTATCACAGAGAATTAAAATCATTTACGTACCCCTCAATGGTGTGTCCAAGTACGAAGTTACAATGACGTTCCACCATGTCTTCTAGGTGCTTCATTTTTCTTTTCTTTTTTTTTTGTTAGATAGTGTAGTCAAGCGCAACCAGATTAATCTTTTTGAAACACTTTCTGCTATACGGTGCACTTTAATGTGACCACCACCTATGTTCGATGTCAACGTGCGTAAACCACTCACAGATAGCAGGTGGCAGAAGTAGCAGTGGAGACTATGTAAAGCGCGTCGGGGGGAAGGGGGGCGCGGGTGCGGGAAACACTGCAACCGTTGTTGTAATTCGGAAATGGAGCGGTTTATCTGACTTACAAAAGGGCATGGTGATTGGCTCTCGGGCCACGTGTGGAAGCATTTTAGAAACAGCTAAGACTTTATACTGTTCGTGTGCCGTTGTGGTTGAAACACCGTGCATGGAAAAATGGCGCTATACAAAAACGGCTCCGCATCAATTGTGGTGCACCATGGACCTTAGATGACAGGGGTGAACAACGATTGATTCAAATGGCTCTGAGCACTAAGGGACTTAACATCTATGGTCATCAGTCCCCTAGAACTTAGAACTACTTAAACCTAACTAACCTAAGGACATCACACAACACCCAGTCAGCACGAGGTAGAGAAAATTGGTGAACAACGGCTGGAGAGACTTGTACGGGAGGATAACCGTGCAATTGTTGATCGGCTGACCTTTCAGACGAGCCAAAGGGCTACCAACAGTGTCTCCTCAACGACATTCAGCAAACGTTGCTGCATATGGGCCTCCACAGAAGGCGCTTTGTACATGCACCCATGCTGACTGCTGTTCAGTGGCCACAAAGGGTGGAATTTGCACGCCAATATCGCAGATGGACAACCACGAAGTCGCCCCAGGGTGTCTTTTCAGACGAATGACGTTTTATGTACCAATAGCCGTTGGCGTGTACTGCGTGAAACGTCTGAAAGCGAACACACTGCATCAATGTGGGAGGGGTTCAGGCCGGAGGGCAGTCCCTGAGTGATCCCCTCTTTCTGGAAGGCTCGATGGATCAACACAAGTATGCATCTATCCCAGGAGCCGACGTCCTACTGTACGTGCAGTTCGGTTCTCCTCGGGAAAATGGCATCTACCATCAGGACAATGCAACGCGCTGCACAGCCCACAGTGTACGTTCGTGGTTAGAGGAGAACCTGGATATACACTACTGGCCATTAAAATTGCTACACCACGAAGATGAAATCCTACAGACGCGAAATTTAACCGACAGGAAGAAGATGCTGTGATATGAAAATGATTAGCTTTTCAGAGCATTCATACAAGGTTGGCGCCGGTGGCGACACCTACAACGTGCTGACATGAGGAAAGTTTCCAACCGATTTCTCATACACAAACAGCAGTTGACCGGCGTTGCCTGGTGAAACGTTGTTGTGATGCCTCGTGTAAGGAGGAGAAGTGCTTACCATCACGTTTCCGACTTTGATAGAGGTCGGATTGTAGCCTATCGCGATTGCGGTTTATCATATCGCGACATTGCTGCTCGCGTTGGTCGAGATCCAATGACTGTTAGCAGAATATGGAATCGGTGGGTTCAGTAGGGTAATACGGAACGCCGTGCTACATCCCAACGGCCTCGTATCACTAACAGTCGAGAGGATACGCATCTTATCCGCATAGCTGTAACGGATCGTGCAGCCACGTCTCGATCCCTGAGCCAACAGATGGGAACGTTTGCAAGACAACCACCACCTGCACGAACAGTTCGATGACGTTTGCTGCAGCATGGACTATCAGCTCGGAGACCATGGCTGTGGTTACCCTTGACGCTGCATCACAGACAGGAGCGCATGTGATGGTGTACTCAACGACGAACCTGGGTGCACGAATTTTTTCGGATGAATTCAGGTTCTGTTTACAGCATCATGATGGTCGCATCGGTGTTTGGCGACATCTCGGTGAACGCACGTTGGAAGCGTGTATTCGTCATCGCCAAAGTGATTTATCACCCGGGTTGATGGTATGGGGTATTACGGCCCGTGGCTCTACGCTTCAGTCGATCCCGGCGAAGCCCTACATTTCAGCAGGATAGTACACGACCGCATGTGTAGGTCCTGTACAGGCCTTTCTGGTTACAGAAAATGTTCGACTGCTGTCCTGGCCAACACATTCTCCAGCTCTCTCACCAACTGAAAGCGTCTGGTCAATGGTGGCCTAGCAACTGGCTCGTCACAATACGCCAGTCACTACTCTTGATTAACTGTGGTATCGTGTTGAAGCTGCATCGGCTGCTGTACCTGTATACGCCATCCAAGCTCTGTTTGACTCAATGCCCAGGCGTATCAAGGCCGTTATTACAGCCAGAGGTGGTTTCTCTGGGTACTGATTTCTCAATAGCGTGAAAATGTAGTCACATGTCAGTTCTAGTATAATATATTTGTCCAATAAATACCTGTTTATCACCTGCATTTCTTCTTGGTGTAGCAATTTTAATGGCCAGTAGTGTACTTACTGTACTGCCCTGACCACCAAATTCCCGGATTTAAAACTAATCGAGAATCTATGGGAACACCACGATTGTGCCGTTCGCGGAACGGATCATCAATGGTGGACCACGGCACTGGAGTTCGCATGGCTCCACATCCGAGGCGGTATCATCCAGAACCTCACTAACACTGTTTCTGCACGTCTCGCAATGTTTCGCGCTACAGAATGTGGTTATTCAGGCTCTTGACGAGTCGTCGCATTAAAATGGCTGGACAGTGTATAAAAAGGTTTGGAATACGTTTGCTAACATCACAGTACTGCACATCCAGATCTGTCTACATTTAACATATTTTCCTCTTGTATATGTTCAGCGAGTGTCCTGTTACTTTCACTGTAGACGTTTGTCCTGTCTTGTATTCAGGACTGTGCTGCAGAGGCTGAGAAATAGGAGGTAGACCTCGCCGTGGTGCGGTCTAGTGACGGCAGAGCTGGCTGTACCGTTTCATTAAGGCTGGGCGCTCGAGCGGCGGCCACCTCGATAGCTTCATTATGACGGCACGGCCCGGAGTTATGTCGAGACAGCGCGGGTCTCTCGCGCGGCGCGGCGCGGTGCACCCTGGGAGGCGACTGTACCTGCGCGCGGCCGGGTTTACGCGTCTCCCTCGCCAGCCATTACGCCGATACGTTTCTCGTTTGCCGATCCATCGCGGTGCGCGGCGCTGCCGAGGGGAGATGGGTATCTGAGCGTGCAAAGCGGATACCGAGCTAGATAAGCGACCGGGCCGCCTCACCTCGCGCTGATTTGCAACTACAGTGCTCTCCGGTGGAGCAACTGGCGTCCGACGAGGTGGTCAGTTAATTAATCAAAGTCCACTCCGCATCTGCTTCAGTACAGACTACTTTAGCCTGCAGAAGGGAGTTGTTTTAATAAAACGTGAAGAGCATGATGGCCAAACATAAGAAGGCTGATAGAGAGATCCGTTCAAACTTGATTGCCGAAATAGAAATGAAAGACGTGGTAGTATATTTTTAGAAAAGGCGTCAAAGTCCAATTGGAGTATTTTTTTTATGAGAATGCTGGCTTTCTTGGCGAATCTCGATGATAAAATCTTCTCGGGTTGACAGCCGAGTCAATGTGTTGTTCTCCAGCAACGTTTCATCAAGTTCCTTACTTGCCATCTTCAGGCGAACTTAATTAATCTTCGACTGAAGATGGTAAGTAAGAAACTTGCTGAAACGTTGCTGGAGAACAATACAGTGACTCGGCTGTCAACCCGAGAAGATTTTATCATGGAGTATTTTTGTTTCCAATCTCTACTCGTGACATAATGGTGATGTAGTAGTCTTAGCAGATTTTAAAATGTTTCTGGTGTCTTGGATAAAGTCAAACTGAAAATACGCCGGGACTAAAATAACCGTGACAGAGAAACTGAACAGGATAATAAGGTCAAAGAATAAGATAGAAAATAAAATGATATGACTAGCAAGTGAACTTTTCTGTTTGGGATGTACAATAGCACTTGACAACCGAACTGTAATAAAAACTAAAAGCAAAGTTGCTGTGCGTTTGGAGGGTGGACTCTAGAGAAACAAGATAAAGGGAAAAAAACAGAAGAAAAAGAAATGTAGATATGGAGAAGAACCATAAAACTTCCTAGGCTCAAAGGAAATCTAATTAGTACATACTAAAAGAAATACTAAATTGGACAACTAATTCGACACAACAGTTCCACAAAAACATTTCATGCAAGGTAATATCACGAGGAAATACCAAAAAGTGACCCAAGAATATGAATCTTACAAAGCGTTACCAGTGAAATGCATTGCAGGAACTACAACCAAACGGTAACGCTGCCGAGGGACAGAGAAGTATGGCCTTGTTAGCGAGGCATTGACTTTAGTTGGTTCAAATGGTTCTGAGCACTATGGGACTTAACTTCTGAGGTCATCAGTCCCCTAGAACTTAGAACTACTTAAACCTAACTAACCTAAGGACATCACATACATTCATGCCCGAGGCATGATTCGAACCTGCAACCGTAGCGGTCGCATGGTTCCAGACTGTAGCGCCTAGAACCACTCGGCCACTCCGGCCGGCTTGAGTTTAGTGTCTGATGAGGATGATACTAGTTCGTCGCAGTAGAACGAGTCGTTGTAGAGCTTCACTCCTTCCAAAACACCAGTGAACAGGTTGAGGGGGAAACGGAATCCTAGGTGGGAGTATTTGGAAACGTATTTCCTGATACGATATTCGACTGGTAAAAAAGAGAAACCTAGCGAGAATCTTGGCCTGGACAGCGGAATTGAAACCATTTCAAATTAATTTTCAGACAACGTTGTCCGTTGTTCATGTGAAAAATTTAATATACATGCATACGTAGGTGCGTCCATATGTGTCTGTGCTGTGTGTGTGTGTGTGTGTGTGTGTGTGTGTGTGTGTGTGTGACATTGTGGAAAAATACTTTCTGTTTTAGCTCCAGTCGATTATAGATTCTTGGTTGCTAATTACCAGCCAAGTTATTAGTGAAGCAAATGGCTCTGAGCACTATGGGACTCAACTGCTTAGGTCATTAGTCCCCTAACCTAAGGACATCACACACATCCATGCCCGAGGCAGGATTCGAACCTGCGACCGTAGCGGTCTCGCGGTTCCAGACTGCAGCGCCAGAACCGCGCGGCCACTTCGGCCGGCTATTAGTGAAGCAGAGGTATTTCCTATTGCGTACAAGTGTGCGGGGTTAACCAGTTCCGTCACTTGCTTTACAGGCAAGGTAAACCATTGTGTATAACTGTGCGGGATTAACCAGTTCCGGCATTTGCTTTACAGTCAAGGCAAACCTCCTGAAAATCTTGCCCGTTTCCGAGGAATTTACATAGAATTTTTGTAAGAATATTAATTAATAAAGCTAGATTGGTACCACATCCATTTCCCCTGCTCTAATTGTTCTTTGGAAAAAGAGAAACGTTTGTCGTAAGGGTTATTATAGTGTCACATGGATGCTGTGCGACACAATTTTTTCATCAGCGTGTTTTTTATCATGTCTAGTTTGCTAAACATTATGAATTATTCACATTATCTTTTTCGACATATGATTACTATCAACATATAAGGAAATAAAGTGTTCCGTCCAAAGCAGAACTGCTTTCTTAAGTTTTGGACGAAATATTTTATTATGAATATCCCACATATGCCAATGGCAATAACATAGCGAAGTCGGTAATATGAATATTTTATAAATAAAAAGCCTGACGTAATAAAATATTTTACTGCGAGAATTTTAAACAGTAAAAAGCAGAACACAATAACCAAATAGGAAAGTTCCTTCAAGGATATTGTGACTGAAGGAATATATAATATTTCCACTTAATAATTAATATTAATGAGATCCAACACATTCTCTTAGCTTTTTTAAGAAAACTGTTCCAAGTAGGTGCCCTAGCTGCTATATGAGCTTCGTATATGCTAAATACATTTTAACGCAACAACAACAAATGTCTAGTCGTCGGTTCCGCGTAACTTTTCAAACAAATACACTTCTCAAAGGAACAATATACTCAACTATTTCACCAAAGGCTCTGCCTGCAGCCTTCAACTTTATTGTATTCTCATTCTTGCTTTAACTCACCACTATAAAGCCGGCCCTTGTGGCCGAGCTGTTCTAGGCACTTCAGCCCGTCACCGCGCTGCTGCTACGGTCACAGGTTCGAATCCTCCTCGGGCATGGATGTGTGTAGTGTCCTTAGGTTAGTTAGGTTTAAGTAGTTCTAAGTCTATGGGACTGATGACCTCAGATGTTAAACCCCATAGTGCTTGGAGCCATTTTGAACGATTATAAAATTCAGATGTCCACAAATTTTTCACTGTAACGTGCTGTCGTATTTGGTCTGGAAAGTCCAGTCCAGGAAACATGAACCGCCTCTTCTATTTTTTTCGTCCGACATTTGCTTTTGCGTTAGCACTCCGCTGGGTGGCTTGTTACTGCTTGCCTTTTGCTTAACACTCTGCTTTCTTCTCAGATAAGAGAGGCCAATGATGGACCTGTAAGTATGTCATTCTTTCTGCAAACTTAATCACTGATAAACCCTGAAACTCATGAACGATGTACCTAAAGAATAATTTGTGTCACCTTTCAACTTACAAGTGCAACCATTACTACATTTCTTCAATGTAACGCCACATAACGTTGCGATAATGAAGTTGAAGGGAGGCTGTATCGTAACGAGAACTGCACCAAACTCCGTTTAAGTCACTTGTTGATTTGCGGTAACTCTGTGACGAATCTCCTCTGACCACCATGACATCAAACCTTTACCAAAAACAAGGAAGGCTGGCTCGTCTCATCGCGAGGCCAAATCTTTGACCTGAACCGTCAAAGGACACCGCTGGGCAACAGGATTTGTTCCAGCTCCAGTATGCTTTGAAACACAAAAGCACACTGTTGTCCTCCGCCATAGCCATAACGTTGCAGCAAGCAGGATTCAAGCTACTTGCCTTGGGTCTGATATGTGAACATACAGGGGGATTTCCGATCTCAACGTTTCAAAAATAAATTTTTTTCGACTTGTAGCATTATTAATATGAGATGAAAACGATTTTGCTGCGAAATTATTCATTATACCTTAAACACGTTTCCAATGGAAACGAGCACGCGCGCACTCTAGCCGCTCTCGGGGCTAAGGCCGTTTACTATTCCTGTAAAGCTATTATAACATTCCAGGTCTAAGAAAATATCTATAAAGGCGTTATGCTCGCCCAACAGATGTCTGAAATGTATATTTTCGACTAAAATGAGATAAGAAAGGGGGCTATGGTGACACTTTGTGTTGTGTACATAGTTCCGCATAGTCAGCATGTACACAACTTTCCCACTAGAGCGCGCCCCGCTAAGCACAACAGCGCAGGCGCAGCGATCGTCCGTCTCCGCACTACGAGATGGCGCTGTCTTAGAGACGGACCAAATTCTGCTTCCGCCGATCCGCATATTAATATGTAACGCAGCCAATGAGATTGCTGCTAACGTAGAACCTTTTCTCCTCGCGGATCACACTCACGCAGTGATACCTGAATGCGTGAGGTATTATAACGAGTGTACAGACCTCCAATTAGTCAGTCTGCACCAGTATGTACCAGTCTGCATTAGTCTGCATTAGTCTGTAGTCAAGCTTCAGTCTGCGCCTAATAAGATTATCATATTCCTGTACATAGCTATGAAGAGAAATGTATAGACACTTTGTCAAGTATCAGAGATGAGTGAGAATAAGATTAACGTACCAAGACCAAAGGAACTTCTGATTGTCAATTGTAAATAGCATCCAGAATCAAGTTAAGTTATTTTTATGTTGTTATTATTTTAATAAATGTGTGTGAAAATTAATCAAGTTCTGTTTAAAGTTGGTCACTGTCAATCTGCTACTCTAAGTGAGCAAGTGGCATTTTTATCGTCTGACCTAACGGCAAAAGATAAACAGGCCACGATAAGACCACGAGACATATTGCTGACACTCGCCTACTTCTTTAGAGCGACAAGTCAAATAATCTGATGGTGTGTGTATTGAGGGTCTTAACAGTACGCACCCCACACTTTGTCACCTGAGTTCAATGAATGACAATCCACAGCATGAAGTTGGTGTAAATGGAAGCAAGCTGAGATGAACGAGACGCTGGATAGTACTAATCGTAAGCCACCACTGATCACTGAAGTTATCGGAGCTATTGTTGACGTTGATGGAGAGATGGGTTGGAGCAGATACGCAGAACAACAGTGAAGCACTGAATTCATTAATTTTGATTTGTTCTCCATGACAAATTTTTTCGAGTGTGAAAGTAATCCATTTGGACCTAATAAAACAGGTGCTTTTTACTGTCGCGTGAACGTCTAGAACAAAACATTTTCATTATATTTGTTATTTATTTGTATTTAGAGGCTACAAAATAGGTCTACTTTCAGTACCTATGTTTACAATTGGTAGACATTTTGAAATTCGCTTGAAGGATTTAGATTCATGTCATATAGAGTGTGATTCTGATAATTCTATAATTTTGATTGCAGACCTATGCTTCACTCTCGGCCGTGCGAACAGCTTAGTTACGCATTCAGCGCAGAGGTATTTTGGCCGCCATTTCGTGCTGGATAGGCTGATTAATTTGGCGGAGAAAAATTCTTTACGTAGTATTTCAGGTACGTACTTTTCTTTGCAAGAAAAATGTTGAACATGAGCATGAAATAAAGCTCCTAGATCGGAAAACCACCTGAACCAGCAACACTCGATGTAATGTTAATAACGAAGCAAGGTGCGAGCATTTCAGTCGTATTCATATGATTAGGATCCATGATAGCATTCATGCTATGTAAAATCATTCCTTTTCAAGTCATTATTTATATACATATTTCACATGAAGTATGTGGTAGTCTCTGTTCTCATTTTCAGTTGCTTCAGAACACGTGGGTGGCTCGAATCATCCTTTGCGAAAAGCATCTGTAAATTCAAGTGACTTACAAATACCTCTCACACTGGGCTATGATTTCAAGCGATTTCTAAATGATGAAAAAAGTATGTTTGAAATGAATGCGGTAATTAGAATTATTTCTTTTGTAATTTTTAGATGTGTTATTCGGAAGGGTCGTGCGTCCGATTCGAAGCTTGTTCACAGTCACCAGCGCGAAAATGTATATCTAACCTGCTTCTAAATTATATTGGTTTCCTGATATATTTCGACTTCGTTAATTCTGTATCTTATCCCTTTATCCCGAAACTACCATTTGAACCACACGTACTTGCTTCAACGCTAGTTGTTTTTTTTTTTTTTTTTTTTTTTTTTTTTTTTTTTTTTTTTTTTTTTTTTTTTTTTTTTGCCCGTGTTTTAATGGGTAAATGTGTCTCTTACGATCACGTAAAATTTGATCAGGGTTAAACTGAACACGCATTCCCAGCTTGCAGTCTAAATGAGTTGACGGGGATGCAGTTCTCCGAAGTATCCTGGTGCTCATACGACATAATCGCAATTAAGCGCATTCACCAGTCAACCTCAATAATTCGTGTTATCAGGGAATGAGGGCAACAAACGACAAAAGCATTTGTCTTTCCACAATTCGGACCTATAAGGCGCGATTTAGTATACTTACTTTGAGGTCACATAGTATATAGTTCACAGTTCAAGCACGTACTCAATATCGAATTGTATTATTTCCGACTGACTTCTCCTTATTTTCGTTATGTCGTGAGTAAGCTTGCCATTTCCAACGGGTACTTAAGTCAGCTCTACCTTTCGATGGGTCTTACTCATGGTATTGGGATACATATTTCAGAGCGTAAAATGAACTCATAATTCCGTATGAAAAATGTGTGTAGATTCAAAAGGAGTGGCAACTTACAAGTTAATACTCAAGTCTGTGAAATATCTGTGGAATATTTAATTTTATAAAAACAGTAGTTTTGTGTTTATATAATAAATAATATTTAGAACTTAAATAACAAGATTATGGAAACGCAAAGTAACTCGCTTGGCCCTAAATGATGAAAAAAGTATGTTTGAAATGAGTGCGCTAGTTAGAATTGTTTTCTGTAACTAGATAACATTGTTATGCTGTAACCAGTGGAGACGATCGCTGGTCACGGGATAGTCTATCATATTCCACTCTGATCGTGTCTGTGAAACTGAACTGCGCATGAAGATTCAATGAGGCTCACATCTGCACTCATTGTTTCTGGTTACAGTAGAGCAGCATTATAATTTACAAATCCGAACTGTTTATGAAAATTCAAAGACCAGGAGAATATGTTGAAATTTACTATTGGAGTTATCCCAAGGACTTTTAATCGGCCCATAATCCCAATTCCGCTCCTCTGTTCTGAAGACTTACATTACATGAACTTTTGGCCTATTAATAATATCATCACTGTTCAGTTTGCTTAGATAAGACATTTGAACCCTATGCTGTGCTACACTGAAGCAACTTGCCTCAATTTTTACCCGTTAGTTAGCTAAATGTCACATAACAGGGTCGTGGCCGAATGAAAGTCAGGGTCGTACTAACGAATAACACTACTCTCTTTCATACGTATGAATTGGAAAGTGGTATGCGAGTAGTGACATATGCGGTGCGTCGACGTAGTTTTCCTCATATATTCAGATGACTTAAATTCATAACTACTGCTGGGTGGGGTGTTCTTTGAAAAACAGAATTGTCATTATTGTTCTGCGTTAATTGCAGTTGTTCATTGCTTTCATCCTAGACACATTATTTCTAATGAGTTTTTCGAGCGATTTATAAGAGTATATACTCCGAAGCACCAAAGAAATTGGTATAGGCTTGCGTATTCGAAAACAGACACATGCAAACACGCAGTCGGCAACGCCTATAGAAGTTAACAAGTGGCGCAAATTTTAGATCGGTTACTGCTGCTACAATGACAGGCTATCAAAATTTAAGTGAGTTTGACGTGGGACACAACAGCTGCAGATTTCAATGGCGGGTCATCTACAAGTGTCAGCATGCGAACCACTCGTCGAAACATCATCGATATGGGCTTTCGGAGCCAAAAACCCACTCGTGTACCCCTTATGACTACACTACACAAAGCTTTACGCCGCACCTGGGTCCGTCAACACTGACATTGGGCTGTTGATGACTAGAAACATGTTGCCTGGTCGGACGAGCCTCGTTTCAAGTTGTATCGAGCGGATAGACGTGTACGGGTATGGAGACGACCTCAGGAATACATGGTCCCTCCATGTCACCGGGGGACTGTTCAAGTTGGTGGAGGATCTGTAATAATGTGGGGCGTGTGCAGTTGGAGTGGTATAGGACCCCTGATACGTTTAGATACGTCTAGACAGATGACGTGTACGTAAGCATCCTGTCTGATAACCTATATCCATTCATGTCCATTGTGCATTCCGACGGAGTTGGGCAATTCCAGCAGAACAATGCGGCAACCCACACGTTCAGAATTGCCACAGTGTGCCTCCAGGAACACTCTTCTGAGTTTAAACACTTCCGCTGGCCATCAAATTTCCCAGACATGAACATTATTGAGCATACCTGGGATGCCTTACAACGTGCTCTTCAGAAGAGATTTCCACCCCATCGTACTCTTACGGATTTAAGGACAGTCCTTCTGGAGTCATGGTGTCAATTCTCTCCAGCACTACTTCAGACATTAGTCGTGTTGCAGCACTTCTTCATGCTCGCGGGGGTCCTACACGATATTACACAGGTGTACCAGTGTATCTGGCTCTTCAATGTACATCATCGAAGGCATCTTTTCTTCATTCCATTGCCTATTCGTGTGATTGGTGTTCTAATAGGCAATCAGTCGGTTAAGTCTAGTCACGTTTAATACCATAGTCGGTAACTAACTAATAAGCATACACAGTCTCAGGTTTAACATAGCAGTGTGTCTCTATTCCACAAAAATTAACAATACAGATACTCTAATAACAAAGGTGATTGCAGTAGCCTGAATTCGTCGTAGGTGTCATGTTAAAAGAAGGTAGCAAGTAGAACTACAATCCTATTTAGGCTTCAGATGTCTGTGGCTTGTAAGAGCACTAGCGTGCAAAACTTAAGTAGGAAAGTAACTTTCGCATGATGTGTCACTACCAAGTAACATAGCTCGATGAAACTTGGACCACACAGAAAGAACTGATACAGTATAGTACAGAAGGTAACTGGAATAAAGAGGCAATGAGGCGAACAAAAGCGACACTGAGCCGACCTCAGGTGCGACTGAGCCGGCTGGGCCACTCTGACCTCAGTGTGGGTGGCAGACTGTGTCGAGGTCTCGAGCCTCAAGGCGAAGGCTGCGTGGGGGAAGCAGGCTCCTGATAAATCCCATGCACTTAGCTAATAGACTCAGTGTGCTATCGTGCTGGGGGGGAGGAGGCTGAGCCGGATCAGACTGCACCTTCTGCCACGATAGTGGCTGCTCCTTCAGCAAGGTCCGGACAGGCACGTGGGGGTAGGGGTTTGTTAGTTATTGGGAGCTCCAATGTTAGACGGGTCATGGAGCCCCTCAGGAACATAGCGGCTAGAGCGGGAAAGAAGTCCAACGTTCACTCGGTGTGCTTCCGGGGGCTTTGTCCAGGATGTGGAAGAGGCTCATCCGGCGGCTATCGAGCGTGTGGGGTGCAGCCAGCTGCAGATTGTTGCGTACGTCAGCACCAACGATGCCTGTCGTCGGGGTTCCGAGGAAATTCTTGGGTCCTTCCGATGGCTGGCTGAATTGGTGAAGGCGGCCACTGTCTCTCGAGGTGTGGAAGCCAAGCTGACGATCTGCAGCATCGTACCGAGGGTGGACCAGGGTCCTCTGGTTTGTAGTCGAGTGGAGAATCTAAACCAGAGGCTACGTCGACTCTGTGACGAAAATGGTTGTATATTCCTAGATTACGCTATAGAGTGGAAGGTTATAGGACGCCCCTCGATAGATCAGGGGTGCACTACACACAGGAAGCAGCTACATGGGTAGCACAGTACTTGTGGCGTGCACATGGGTTTTTTTTTAGATTACGTTCCCCCCCATGGGAAACAAACCACTGGCCCGAAAAATTACGAGTTATTGACACTGATGTGGGTGTGCCAACTGTAAAAATTGTTAGTTCGCCTAAAAAGGTCATTCCAAAGGGTTTAAATATGCTTAATCTCATGTTAGTAAATTGTCGAAGGGTCTGTCGCAAGATCCCCAAGTTAATCTCCGAAATTAACAGTAGCAATGCCAATATTGTATTAGGTACCTAAAGCTGGTTGAAACCAGACATAAAAAGCAGTGAAATTTTGAAATCAGATTGGACGATGTTTAGGAAGGATAGGACTGATGTTATGGGAGGTGGTGTGTTCATTGCAGTTAAAACCTGTTTAAACGCAGTTGAGATCGATACTGTGTCGGACTGTGAAATAGTCTGGATAAAGCTGTCAATAAGACAAGGATTGACCATTGTATTAGGATGTTTTTATAGGCCACCAGCATCCACAACAAACGTCGCAGAGCGTTTCAGCGAAAGTCTTCAGTACATAGGAAGCAAATATCAAAATTATCTATTAGTTATAGGTGGAGACTTTAATCTAGCATCCACTGACTGGGAAAATTACACGTTTATCGCAGGGGGCAGAAGTAAAGATTCGTGTGAAGCTATTCTAGGAGCGCTCTCAACATACAACCTTGAGCAATTGGTTAGAAAACCAACTCGAGGTGGGAACATATTAGATATCTTGGCGAAAAACAGACCTGATCTTTTTGAGGAAGTTAATCTAGAAGAAGATATTAACGACCATAATGACGTTGTGGTTTCTATGTCAGCGGAAGGTGCAAAAAAAAAAAAAAAAAAACGGAACTTAAAGGTATTGTCCACCATGTGCAAGAGAAGTATGTGCCTAGCAAAAGTAAGCGGAGGGAAAGGATCCACATTGGTACAACAAACATATTAGGAAGTTGCTGAGAAAGCAGAGAATTTTGCACAGTCGTTTTAAGCGTAGTCACTGCCCCGCTGACAAACAGAAATGATGCGAAATGGAAGCAGCTGTCAGAAGGACAATAAGAGACTCTTTTAACGAATTTGAAAGTAATATTTTATCGGCAGATTCTAAAAATAACCCCAATAAATTTTGGCCCTACGTAAAATCTATGAACGCTACAAATAATTCAATACCCTCTATTGCTGACAGTACGGGTAATGTAACTGATGACGATAAACAGAAGGCCGAAATTCTAAACCTAGCTTTCAAAAACTCGTTTACGATAGAGGACTGCAGCACCATTCCCCCTTTCATTTATCGAACAAACGGAAGGATGGCTGACATAGTGTTTAGTGTATCCGGGATTGTAAAACAGTTAAGATCCTTAGACACCAGAAAGGCATCTGGCCCAGACGGTATCCTCGTAAGATTTTATGTTGACTATGCTACAAATATAGCACCATTCTTATCCGTCATCTATCACTGATCATTGGAACGGCCGAAAGTTCCACGGGACTGGAAGAAGGCCCAGGTCATAGCAATCTATAAAAAGGGTAGAAAATCGGATGCACATAATTATCGGCCAATTTCACTGACAACGATTTGTTGTAGAATCATGGAACATATTTTGTATTAAGACGTAATGACCTTTCTAGACTCTGACAAGCTCATCTGCAGAAACCAGCACGGTTTTAGCAAACAGCGGTCATGCGAGACACAGCTGGCCCTCTTTGTGCATGATATACAACAGGCTCTAGATACCGGCTCGCAGGTTGATGCCATATTTCTTTACTTTCGAAAGGTGTTCGACTCAGTTCCTCACTGTCGCTTGCTCCAAAAAGTGCGTGCTTACGGTCTAGCCAATGACATATGCGGTTGGATAGAAAGTATTGTAACAGACAGGGAGCAGTATGTCATCCTGAACGGGGTAACTTCAACAGAAACAAGAGTAACTTCAGGTGTGCCCCAGGGCAGCGTAATAGGTCCTCTGCTTTTTACAGTTTACATAAACGATCTGGTTGATGGTATTGACAGCGGCCTTAGACAGCTTGCCGATGATGCTGTAGTCTACAAGAAAGTAGTATTACACGAAAGTTGTGAACAAATCAATGAGGATTTGCAGAAAATAAATGCGTGGTGTAATGACTGGCAGTTATCTCTCAATATTAGTACGTGTAACCTACTGCGTATAACAAGGCGAAAATCCCCATTAATATATGAGTACAAAATAAATGATCAGTCTTTGGAAGCGGTAACATCAGTCAAGTATCTGGGTGTGACTATTCGAAATGATCTCAAACGGAATGATCAGATTACAAAAGTAACGGGTAAGGCGAACTCTAGATTGCGGTTTATTGGAAGAATCCCGAAGCGATGCAGTCCTTCAACAAGGTAAATAGCTTACAATACGTCAGTTCATCCAGTCTTAGAGTATTGTTCGTCTGTATGGGACCCTTACCAGTTGGGTCTGATTCAAGAGATTGAGAAGGTCCAAAGAAGAGCGGAAAGACTAGTGACTGGTACATTTAGCCATCGCGAGAGCGTTACAAATCTCATAGAAAGTTTGAAGTGGGACACACTTGCAGATAGACGACGCGCTAAACAGAAGGGGTTGCTCACTAAATTCCGAAATCCAATCTTCGCCAAGGATGTGGAGCATATATTATTACCACCAACTTTCAAATCGCGTAATGATCATCATTCAAAGATAAGGGAAATAAGAGCTCGTACTGAGGCGTTCAGACAGTCGTTTTTCCCTCGCGCGATCTGCGAGTGGAACAGAGGGGGGGAAATATGACTTTGGCGCGAATTGTGCCCTCCGCCACACACCGCTTGGTAGCTAGCGGGGTATACATGGAGATGCAGATTTAGACTTTTATTCAAAGAAAGTAATTACGCTGAAGTCACCGGGTTTCATGTGGTCCCCTGGACATTTCAAGAAACCGGAGCTTGGTTCTTAATAGGTTGTTTCAACACCACGAACGGCAATGCGTGCTTTGCAAAGTGGTTGCATGCCGGCCGCACGGTTGGTAAAGAGTTCGTTTGGCAGGAAGTTACATTCTTTCGTCAGCGAGGTTGTCAGCTGCCGGGTGATTGTGCTTGTAAACGTTCTGAAATGCGTCTACAAAACCGATCCCACACGTCCTAAATGAGATTTAAAGGAATTATTAGCCTCGCATCCTCATTTTCAGATAGTGGGCTAACACTGGGTCTACCCAGTGTTTTCGCCCGAAGTAGTACTAATAAATTGTTATGAAAAGTGGAAGCCAAAGGGCCTGACAAGAATGGAATTACGGAACAGCGGAATGCAATTAAGTGATGCGAATTACGAGGTCCCGTCTCTCAGCTACGGTCCCCGGTACGACTATGCTCGACTGAACACAGGCTGTGCTGTATTGGCCGGAAAAGCCGTTAGAGGTGCTGCTAACCCGAAATATAACTTTTCTGAATAGTATCCTGAATCACGATTTCCTACAATTTCTAGACGAATTCGTAGCGTCACAAGAACGACGATTCACTGCGGGGCAAGTGCTTCAGCATGTGCAACAATATCGCGACAAACAGCGTCACAATATTACGACCTTAAGTGTTGCGACTTCCATTGCCGCAATGGTTCTGAATGCGATTTGTGTCGTCTGCTTCTGTTTTAAACGAAAATCTGTATAACATTCTCAGTAACCTGCACATCAGATGCCCATTGGTCGGTGTACCAATGAGTCAATATGCGAGATAATAAATCACAGGTTAGTAGACGGAACTGGGCATTCATGAGCGACAGTGTTAGCGCGTAAGAAATGAATCAAGATAATATATGGGTTTAAGAGGACAAGAACAACAAATTGATGCGACACTAACGCTAACAGCATGACATCGCCTGCAGCGCCTCTCCTGAGCTTTTGATCATATCAGCTGGATCCTACAAGATTGGAAAACCGTTGCCTGGTCCGATGAGTGCCGATTTCAGTTGGTAAGAGCTCATGGTAGGGTATCAGTGTGGCGCAGACCCCACGAAGGGGAAATGTTGGGACGCCTCATTTTGCCCGCTGTAGTACACTGGCTTGTCGTTGCGTTGACCCAAAAATTCGTTGGAAGTCACCAGCAGAAGTATTGAGACACGATGCTTCTATATGCGTCCAAAACTGCGACTGTGTTGCCGGTGCAGGATTTTGTACATGAGCTGACCTCTCGATAAGATGCCAAAATGTTGGATAGGATTCATGTAGAGTGATCTGGATCGCCAAATCACACTCTCGAATTGTCCAGATTGTTCTCTAACCACTCACGAACAATTGTGAGCCGGTGACACTGTACAGTGAAACGCAAAATTTCCATCATTGGTTGGGAACATAAAGTCCATGAATGGCTGCAAATGGTCTCCAAGTAGCCCAACAGACGATCCATTCCATTCCGTGTAAAGACAGCCCACACCATTATGTAGCCATCACCAGCTTCCACAGTGCCTTGTTGACAACTTTGGTCCATGGCGTCGTGGGATCTGCGCCACACTCGAACCCTACCATCAGCTCTCACCAACTGAAATCGGGACTCATCTAACCAGGCCACGGTTATCCAGTCGTGTAAAGTCCAGCCGATATGGTAACGTTCCCAGGAGAGGTGCTGCAGGTGATGTCGTGTTGTTAACTTAGACAGTCATGTCGATCGTCTACTGCCATAGCCCAGTATCTTAGTCACACTCTCCTAACTGATTTCTGCGGTTATCTCAAGCCGTTTTTCTTGTCTGTTAGCACTGACAACTACGGAAACGCCACTGCTCTCGGTCGTAAATGAAAGCTGTCGCCGGCCGGAGTGGCCGTGCCGTTCTAGGGGCTACAGCCTGGAGCCGGACGACCACTACGATCGCAGGTTCGAATCCTGCCTCGGACATGGATGTGTATGATGTCCTTAGGTTAGTCAGGTTTAATTAGTTCTAAGTTCTAGGCGACTGATGACCTCAGTCGCATAGTGCTCAGAGCCATTTGAACCCTTTTTTTTTTAAAGCTGTCGGCCCCTGCGTTGTCAGTGGTGAGAGGTAAAGCCTGAAATTTAATATTCTGGGCACAATATTGACATTTTGGATATCGGATTATTGCGTTCCATAACAATTTTTGAAATGGAATGTCCCATTGGTCTAATTTCAACGATAATTCTGCTTTCAGAGTCTGTTAATCACCGTTGTCCGGCCATGATCACGGTTGGAAATCTTTTCGCATACATCACCTGAGTACAAATGACAGATCTGTCAATGCATTGGCCGGCCGAAGTGGCCGCGCGGTTCTGGCGCTGCAGTCTGGAACTGCGAGACCGCTACGGTTGCAGGTTCGAATCCTGCCTCGGACATGGATGTGTGTGATGTCCTTAGGTTAGTTAGGTTTAACTAGTTCTAAGTTCTAGGGGACTAATGACCTCAGCAGTTGAGTCCCATAGTGCTCAGAGCCATTTTGTCAATGCATTGCCCTTTTATACCTCGTGTACGCAATACTACCGCCCTTTGTATATGTTCAGGCGGCCTGCTTAGCCAAGTGGTAACATGGTCGCCTACCAAGCAGTGGGTCCGGGTTCGATTCCCGGCCGGGTTGGAGATTTTCTTCGCCCGTGGACTGCATGTTGTGTTATCATCATGTCATCAACACCCACGCGCAAGCTGTCGAATTTGGTGTCACGTAAAATAAGACTTGCACCCGGACGGTGCCAACAATGCCACACGAAATTGCATTTCACTTCGTATACGTGTCTATGGCTGTTCCATGAGCTAACCTTCTTTGACGTCTTTGGAGACGAAGAGACGCATAGGCATTAGCCCATGCCGTCCTTGCATGGGCTACACCTGCTTGCGTGGCTACTGGCCACCTCAGACAAGACAACTGTGTATCAACAATATCATACTAGCACTTCTGACACATCTTTGACACCGCACTCTTCACGATGCTAACCTGACAACCGTTGAGGCCATGGCTCTGACCTCTACATTATTAACGATATTTCAAAAATAGAGAGGACTGTAGTTATGAAACTTTTAGAAAAAACTGAAATTCAATCTTCGTAATCTTCGTTAAATTTGCACTCATATCAACATTTTAGCCACAAACATTGGGACATTCATACTATCGCAGAAACTATTGAAGACTCACTTTTGTGAGACGTCATGAAACATCTTCAAGACTTCAGTAGCACAAGAAGTAAGTTAAAATAATGGTACATGAAGTTATGTGTGGCGATCGTTAAAAGGAATTATGAATGAGCCAACCATCCTGATCGGACGTTGGTTGGGTATTTCACGAATCTTGAATTGTTGTCATATTTGCCTCGTTGACAGCTAAAATAGAGGACAGATCTGAAAGATAAATCTTCCGCTGTCCTATGAATATAAAACATAGCTACGCAGTCCGGCCACATTCATGTAACCACAGCCTGTGGCCACCCTGGCCAAGTGGTTCCAGGCGCTACAGTCTGGGTCCGCAGCTTGTGGTCGTGCGGTAGCGTTCTCGCTTCCTGCGCCCGGGTTCCCGGGTTCGATTCCCGGCGGGGTCAGGGATTTTCTCTGCCTCGTGATGACTGGGTGTTGTGTGATGCCCTTAGGTTAGTTAGGTTTAAGTAGTTCTAAGTTCTAGGGGACTGATGACCTCAGAAATTAAGTCCCATAGTGCTCAGAGCCATTTGAACCATTTGAACCAAAGCCTGTATTCGACGAGGGCGCGCAATAACTACTGAGCCGTCAGATGGCAGCACTAGCAATGGTGGGAATGAGGAAACACGGCAGTCGTTGTGGTGATGCGGAAAAGGAAAGATTTTGAAGACTACCAAAAATCCACGATTATTGGCTTTCGGGTCGAGCGCGGAAGAACATTCGAAGTGGTAAGTGTGTAAACTGTTCGCGAGTCACTGTGGTTAAAGTATAACGTGTGTGGAGAAATGGCGCTGTCCAAAACTGTGGTGCGCCAATGGTCAGAAGGGTGAGCGACGGTTGCGGACACGTGTATAGACGAATAGTTGTGCAACTGTTGAGCAAATGGACGCGCGAGATTAGCCGAGCGGTCTAGGGCGCTGCGATCCTGAACTGTGCGGCTGCTCCCGGCGGAGGTTCGAGTCCTCCTTCGGGCATAGTGTGTGTGTTTGTCCTTACGATAATTTAGGTTAAGTAGAGTGTAAGCTTAGGGACTGATGACCGTAGCAGTTAAGTCCCATAAGATTTCACGCACATTTAATATTTTCCTGTTGAGCAAATGACCGGCCATGTGAACCTAGGGACTGCCAACAATGCCTTCTCAACAACAGTTCAGCGAACGTTGCTACATACGGGCCTCCGCAGCTGGCCCCTGGTTCATGCACCCATTCTGACCGTTCTTCATCGGTGACAAATGTTGGAACTGACACGCATTTACCGCAAACTGAACGACCACTAGCGGCGACAGATGGCGTTATCAGATGATTCACGTTTTATCCTCCAACAGTGTGAAACATCTGACAGCAAACAATTACAACAATCGTCGGAAGGGTACAGGCTGGATGAGGAATGTTTTCGTGGCATTCCCTGGGTAATCTCGTTCTTGTGGAAGACACAGTGGATCAACACAAACATGAAACTTCCTGGCAGATTAAAACCGTGTGCCCGACCGAGACTCGAACTCGGGACCTTTGCCTTACGCGGGCAAGTGCTCTACCAACTGAGCTACCGGAGCACGACTCACGCCCGGTACTCACAGCTTTACTTCTGCCAGTACCTCGTCTCCTACCTTCCAAACTTTACAGAAGCTCTCCTGCGAACCTTTGCCTAGGTCCCGAGTTCGAGTCTCGGTCCGGCACACAGTTTTAATCTGCCAGGAAGTTTCATATCAGCGCACACTCCGCTGCAGAGTGAAAATCTCATTCTGGAAACATCCCCCAGGCTGTGGCTAAGCCATGTCTCCGCAATATCCTTTCTTTCAGGAGTGCTAGTTCTGCAAGGTTCGCAGGAGAGCTTCTGTAAAGTTTGGAAGGTAGGAGACGAGGTACTGGCAGAAGTAAAGCTGTGAGTACCGGGCGTGAGTCGTGCTTCGGTAGCTCAGTTGGTAGAGCACTTGCCCGCGTAAGGCAAAGGTCCCGAGTTCGAGTCTCGGTCGGGCACACAGTTTTAATCTGCCAGGAAGTTTCATATCAGCGCACACTCCGCTGCAGAGTGAAAATCTCATTCTGGAAACATCCCCCAGGCTGTGGCTAAGCCATGTCTCCGCAATATCCTTTCTTTCAGGAGTGCTAGTTCTGCCTGGTTCGCAGGAGAGCTTCTGTAAAGTTTGGAAGGTAGGAGACGAGGTACTGGCAGAAGTAAAGCTGTGAGTACCGGGCGTGAGTCGTGCTTCGGTAGCTCAGTTGGTAGAGCACTTGCCCGCGAAGGCAAAGGTCCCGAGTTCGAGTCTCGGTCGGGCACACGGTTTTAATCTGCCAGGAAGGTTCATATTAGTGCACACTCCGCTGCAGAGTGAAAATGTCATTCTGGAACACAAACATGCATCTATCCATGAGGGCCATGTCCACCACTATATGCAGTTTTTTTTTTTTTTCGGAACAATGGCATCTACCAGCAGGACAGCGCAATGTGTGACGCAGCCCCCAAGATGAATTTACCCTACTCCTCTGGCCACCAAACTCCCCGGAACCATTTGAACTCCCCAGATTTAAGCCCGCTCAAGAATCTGTGAGACCTCTCGAATGGACTTGTGGCACCATGAATCCTCAACTGCGAAATTTTGCACAGCTGGCCATAGCACTGGTGTCGGCATGAATCCACACCCCCGTCGGTGCTTTCCAGAACCTAACAGACTCACTTCCTGCATATCTCGCAGCGGTCTGCACCACGAAAGATGATTATTCAGCCTTCTAACAGGTGGTCGCACTATTGTAACTGTAGTATGGATTTCGATGGAACGATCAGGGAAACTCACAGGGCAACCAAGTCATTCTTGCTGCTAGAACCATTTGAGAATACTAATAAATAGTTGCTAGTCACCATACAGCGGAGATACTGTGTCACAGATAGGCACAACAAAAAGACTGTCACAATATAAGCTTTCGGTGAACAAAGCCTTTGTCGAAAATAGACGACAAGGACACCCACACACTCACGCACACACACACACACACACACACACACACACACACACAAACACGCAACTTACCCACACATGACTGCAGTCTCTTGCAGCTGAAGCCACACTGCCAGAAGCTGCAGTCATGTGTGTGTGTGTATGTGTGTGTGTGTGCGTCGTCTATTTTCGTCAAAGGGCTTGTTGTCCGAAGTCTTATAGTGTGAAAGTCTTTCTGTTGTGCCTATCTGCGAGCCTGCTCTCTGCTATATGGTGATTAGCAACTTTCATTTTTATACAATTGTTACATTCCATCCTGGATTTTCCATTGTTTGATTTGTTGCACTGTGATTTTTATGCCATAAGCATCACTCAATAGCGACCCGTCTCTCTGGAATAGGAAGCCTTTCATCAGAGGACTGTGTGCTATACGTGGACAGTGTAAAGGGCTCCTTTGTCTCGAGAAGCAGGTACGCTACGGTCGAGTTGGTGAATTTACTGGCTACGGAGGGACTGCACATTGAACCACAAAATTTTCTGTACGTGCCTCCTTGACTGCCATGTCTACTAATCCATTTCCTGGAATTTTCGAGCGCCTTGGTACCAAGTGGACTGCAATATCATTCCGTCATTGGTACGTAGAAAGTGGCGTCCTGTACATCCTGAATTACTTTACGTTGTAGTATTTGTGGAATCTGGAAGTCAAAACAAACAAGGAATTTCACAACCCTAATACATCTCATCTGCACTAGCGCCTCCACTACTGTGTAGAGTTCAGTATCATACATAGATTATTCATTTCGTAGATGGATTTGGGTGGAACAATCAGGGAAACTCACAGGGCACCCAAATCATTCTTACTGTTAGACCCATCTGAGAGTACTAAGTGCTATGCTCATTTAACATTTCGTGAAATATGGAATTTTAATATATATAGTTGTGAAGTCTTTCACGTAACTCACAAAGTCTATGGGGCTCTTCAGTAACCGTGTAGCAGTCAGTTTTATCCCTTAATTTGGGTTGATACTTACCCGACACCAAGTACCCCTGTGTCATCCCTTCTAAAAATTTAAAACGGCAGTTTTTGTCGTGGACTGTTGTAAGAGGTCGTGGTCTCCTGACCTTCATTGCTTACATATTCCGCCCTCACAATCATATTCCGCACATCAAGACGCTTCATTCGAACCCAAACTCGATAAGATAAAGTCAATGTTGTATGAATTCATGTAAACTATATGCAAATAACAAGTAAGCGCACTGTTGTTGAAATACTCGATGCTGGCGTACACGCTTACATTCCAGACACGACGGTCACAGGAGCTTTTAGTTCGGGAGAGCAACCGCACGCCAGGAGGCCGGTCCCAACCTATCTACGTCGGCCGGTGACCGCCCGTAGAGCAGACGGTGTTTGCCCGAGGGAAAGGACGACCCTGTGTTCGGCTTAAAAGCAGGATCGCCAGAATTGATAGTCAGATCACTCAGATAAACAAAGACGCGAAAGAATCTAGAGAAAGAATTCAGGTACTAACACAAGGTCAGCAGCAATTATGCACTGACGTGGACAAGGTCCAATTGTACTTCGCAAATGTTGACAAAAAGGTGGAGCGTTTTACGAAAAAAGCCACTCGAACAGCAATACAAATTTCGGAAGAACAAGCAATTCAAAGCAAGGTCGCAAAGGTTGCACTGAAAAAATATGATCATCGGATGAATAAAATAGAACTTGAAAACAAAGATCAGTTTGAAAAGCTTCGAACAGAGTTGATACAAACTATCGAAGAAAAGATCGAGACCGATTACACCTGTAGCGATACAACTGACACGTCAAGCATTAATTCAGTACACGAACACGTGCCGTCTAAGAAAGTTCAAGTAGAACCCAAGCTAGACGTAACATTCGCGCAGAAATCGAAACAGAAAACCCTGATTAAAGTAATGACATGCCACAGGGCCAGGCACAGTATCTAGAAAAACGGAACACATACATTCAGCCGATACCAATTGAAAGACAGGCGACTGAATCATTACATCCAGTGACACAACATAATAGCAGCACAGGTACTACACCGCGAACGACGAGAGTAGAAACACACAAACAACACTTTTGTTCACCAATGATATGATATGACGCGGACATGAGTCAGGAAATTGAGAATAGGCAGACAGGCAGTAGATTACCAGAGAGTGAAAACGACGACACAAGCAGTGGCAGCTATTTGAGTCCATGAATCAGCCACAAACCGGATATATGAATAGATATGATACAGGCCACTTCCTTATAGTTAGAAAATTTCAACATTTCAAGGAAGAAGGCGGTAGCTTGGATGCATGCACATTCATCGATCAGTTTTTACCAAACCACTGGAGAGTAGCTCATACACTTGACTTCATTTGTGCACACATGTCAGGGGCAGTATCAGAGGTGATGCAAAAGATCGCGGCTACCTGTACGTCTTACCTATAGTTCAGAACAGCATTTCTCGAAAGGTATTGGTCAAAGAAGGCGCAAGACAAAATAAAATACGAGTTACTTCAGATGACACCATATGAAAACTCAGGAGAGAAAAGAGTGGTAAAATTCTTTGATACAATGGACAAAAAGAATCAATGCCTACACAAACAACTACAGTAACGTAGAGCTGATACGTCTATGTAGAATGAAAATACCGGTAAAGTATGTACAGGTGACAGTAGGAAAAAATGAAAATACCGACGAATTCAAAGAGGTTTTGAGGGAACTTGAATTTATGTTTAAAGAATACGAGGTGAAAGAAAAAAGAAAGGAAAGGGAACAGCAAAAGGGGAGGACTAGGAACGAATATTCCAATAATAATAATCGTAATCCTAACACCAATAATTTCAGGCAATTTAACAGACAAGGACAGTAGCACAATGGAGACAATTGGCATAGGAACGATAACCAGAATAATTGGTACCGAAATAGGAACGGTAATGGACACTCATACAGTGGAGGATATGGGTTTAGGAATCAAAATGCCAACGGTCAAGGGTACTTTGAAAGAGGTCACGATGTTAGAAACAGCAACTGGCGAGACCAGGGCGCGAATAATTACCGGGGAAATTATGGTCCACAGAGACAAGGACAACACAGCAAAGAGAAACCAGATGTAGAAGTCAGGCCACCACATACTGCAAAACGTAAAGATTGACGTGAAAAATGCGGGAGAGGTTAGGCAAACGAACGTCCACCCTATCTTATACTAACCACTAAATCAAAAAATATATTAAGAATTAACAAAATAACACATTAATTAAAAGAAAAGAGACACAATACACACTAACAATCTCTTGTAGTATCAAGTACAGTACATCTTGCACACAAACAATAAATGGTACACAACAGTTAAAAGAATGAAGAAGTGGTAGGACATAATTAGAATCCAGAAAAGAAATCATATATATACAATAATTTTTGCCACTATCAGAAAATTTTTGCATTATATAAAATCAGAGTTTTTCTGTAAATAACGAATATATGTAAAACAAAAATTGTAAATATTTCTACACGTCAGAGGGGCATCGCCACCAACACCAATCAGCAGCTCCCTTAACACCAGATGCTTCGAGAGAGCGACGGAGAGGGTACAGACATGTTGAGAAAGCACTTAGGGCAATAACAACAACATGAAGACCAACGCCACACTGGAAATGCAGGTTGCAAACCAGGTTAGACTTTAGGAGGACAACGTGCAGCATGGATATTTCATATGTCACGACACTGCTACACAACGGAAGAGCGTGGGGAGAACCATAATACGATGAGACGACAAGGAAGGTACAAAAATTTACTAAGATCTACAAACTCATCAAGTAACATTTGGAAAGGCAGTCAGATTCTACAAATCCTATATCACTCCTACACTAAAATTCACATATTCCTAGCCCAAGAAGAACAGAAGACTACAAGAAAGAAGAGAAGAACAGAAGATGCAAGATGAAGAAGGGCAGAAGACAGCAAGATACCTTTCTCTCCTATCCTACAAAGCAAATTGCTACAAACGTCTTTCCATGAACTTTGAGGCATGGCAACTACTACAACCTCCTCTCCAAAAAATAAACCTTGAATCGTCAAACAAATACAAGCGAACGGCAAACGGAATATTAAGTAGTGCCAACCAACATTATCTAGAAATAAATTCAGCAAAATGAACAGCATTCTACCTACCACATCACCAAATTGCCATACCGAACCAGGTGTGAAGTACCAAGATGTCACAGCACAATATTGGGTGATGATCGTCGGTAGTCAACTACAATCATCAAATTGCCATACTGTCCCAGGTGTGACAGCAAAGGAGTACCAAGACATCACTGTTTATGCAGTAAACCACAGTCATCAAAATCGGTTACAAGTACCACTCCATGATGACAATGTCAACAAGTAAGACCCGGCATCGCATGCTAGAGTGCTTCTCTCATGAGTTGTGACACGCATACAAATGAGTCAACGCCTTCCAGTATTTCAGTGGGGATCATCGAGCGCAGAAACTGACGCAGCACAAAACGAAAAAAACTAATAAAATACAAATGTAGAGTTAAGAAATGATATGTTTGTAAAAATATTTTTTTCCTTTTTTGTAAAAGTAATTATTTTTATTATGTATGTAAAGTCCATAATTTATAGATACCTTAAAACATTTTGTAAAGAAACTTAGTATAGTTATATAATCCCACAAACTCATGGAAATTCTATTTATTTCTTTTATATGTACAATTAGAAAAGGATTTGTGCAGGATTTTTCTTCTTTAAGTAACATTCAAAGACACCTTTTTGGGGTAATAATATTAATATCAAGGATAGAACTAAGAGGAAACGCTTCTTCATTCTTACAAAAAAAAAAGTGAATCATAAAGAAAAAAATAATGCCTAAATAAATAAAACAAAGTAACACAACAGAGCTTTTGCGAACATTTACGCAAAGCCTAACTGAAGAAAAGAGGTAACCACACTTACGAGTTTAGAAAAATTAATATTCTAAAAACAATTTTTCGAAATGAAAAAGAAAAACAGAGACACGTACTGGCAACGACAAAGAATAAAAACCTTTGTAAAGTCTATATTTGCTTAACAACAAAACATAAATTGTAGAATTAAAAAATAAAGACAATAGATATAAAGAAATCATTAGAAAAAATTGTTAAGAATGGTTGACAAAAGTTTATTGGAAAATCTAAAAGAACAATTTTTGCCTGACTTTGCCAATGTTTTACTCGGCATTGACAAACCCCAGACCAAAATTTTGTCAGAAGGAGGGAGGTATGTAAGACGTCGTGGTCTCCTGACCTTCATAGCTTAGATATTCCACTCTCTCAATCATATTCCGCACGTCAAGACGCTTCATTCGAATCCAAACTCGATAAGATAATGTCAATGTTGTATAAATTCATGTAAACGATATGCAAATAACAAGTAAGTGCACCGTGGTTGAAATACTCGAGGCTGGAGTACACACATACATTCCAGACACGACGGTCACAGGAGCTTTTAGTTCGGGAGAGCAACCGCACACCAGGAGGCTGGTCCCAACCTACCTACGTCGGCTGGTGACCGCCTGTAGAGCAGACAGCGTTTGCCCGAGTGAAAGGACGACCCCGTGTTGGGCTTAAAAGCAAATTCCGCTACATTCTGTCGGAGCGCCCAGCCTACAAATTCTTTACAAATATAAAAAAATGGCTCTGAGCACTATGGGACTTAACTTCTGTGGTCATCAGTCCCCTAGAGCTTAGAACTACTTAAACCTAACCAACCTAAAGACATCACACACATCCATGCCCAAGGCAGGATTCGAACCTGCGACCATAGCGGTCACGCGGTTCCAAACTGAAGCGCCTAGAACCGCACGGCCACACCGGCCGGCTTTACAAATATAGCACGCAGTTTCAGAGATTTTCACAGGGAGATATCAAACGCCAAACGCCAATGCTACAGATTTCCAGATTGGTCGCCTTAAACGAAACATCATTCTCCCGCTTTAGAAGAACAATTCTGATTGGCAGACCATATTCCTAACGCCTTGAGCTGAAGGAGTAATGGAAGAGACCGAAAGATATACCCCTTCACGTCTGGCGTGGAGAGGGGCCGTTCTGTTGTCGCTCTTGGAGCAAGAACACGTAACGAGAGCGTGTGCGCTCGTACGTGTACTCAAAGAGCGAGGAACAAGTCTCTCCTCAGTACTTCACTGGGAGAGCTCCTCTGTCGAGAGCGAATCGAAGTGCGACTCTTTAGTGAGTCCTTGTGATCAAGTGTTGTTCACTGTGTTGACCGCCACACTTATTGTGCGATGTGAATGTACGGAGTTATAGCTAAACGCCTGCGAGCGAATTTTTGAGTGGCATCACAATGGACTGGTTATCTGACTGGTGTACCACGCCAATAGTTAGACTAGGGGCGAATAGGAGTCCTTGACTTCATCAAGGCGTAGGGAGAGTTTGATTGGCGAAGGTCAATCCAGATAGAATGAGAGTTATCTTATTTGTCAGCAGCTAGCGGCGCAGACAGCAGTCATCGTAGCTTACGGCATTGTTTGCTACAGCTCTTGCGAGCCCAATATGTCCTCCAGAACAGTACACTTCACTGCATTTCACATGCAACAGCCTCGACTGTACCTTGCAACATTCTAACAGATAATTATTCAAGTTGAGTAGGTGCGGCTCTCAGCCATTCTGCCAAGTCAATAACAATCTCAAACTTTGTATAGAAATTTCATTAGCGGATCTTAACCTTAAGAGGTAACTTCACATTCCGAAAAGAACCAGGAAATAACTTGTTCAGTTCGTAACTAAAAGTGCCATTGTTACTTCTCAGAATTTTTGCAAAAAATAAATAATAATTTTCGTTAGTTTCTTGTTTTTCTTACACTAACTAGCACTACTCCAGTACCCAAGTATCCCACTAGTTACGTAAGAAATTTTGTGAATTTTTGTGACATTTCCTGTAGTAGTGTGGGGGTGGAAATTGCTTCTTGCAGGAGCCACAGGGTAAAGGGTACATCTCAGATTAATCCGTTGCGCAGAATGACAGAATTGCACCCATGCCGCTCACAATGTTAGTGAAAGCTTATTCCACAGTAGCACACCAACAGTGTGGTACTCCAATATTTCTGAAACTGTGAAGAACCTACATGCTTGACGCACCTTGATGCGCTGTCTTCAAATGGTAAATGGTGGCATAGCCACCTCAGTGCTGAGGCTGGATATGGAGCTTGTGCCGTGTAGGCTCCTATGGCCAGACTGATCCTCTCGTTGCGGGTAGAATCAGTGGACTACAGTTAAACAGATCGCACTGCTGTACAAGCTGTGCACACATAATGTAACCTGGACCACACAAAGGGTTTGTAAAAGTGGTGCAGACACGGCCTGTTGCTACACAAGACGTGATCTTGCCTCCATGTTCCGTAGGTGTGCAAACATGACAACTTAAAGTCAAACCATAAACCTCACGGAGTCCTTAAGAAAATGGTCCCCCTAACTTCCAAGTCATACATTGCCATAAAAAAATTAGTACTACCTTTTAGAGGTTTCCAGTTCACTCATGATGGAACAGTGCATATGGAATACATGAAATGATTACATTTACACATCAATAACACATCCGGTTCTGAGGTACCAGGTATCGATCCATACTGAAACACCCATATTAAGACGTGGTGTAGCCTCCACGGGTGGCAATTCAGGCACTGAGTCCGGTATCCAGACGATCGTACAGATGGTCAATACTGTCCTGGAATATGTGATGCCACGCCTCCTCGACCTGTTCACAAAATTCTGTAACAGTTGTTGGTTGACGAGATGCATGAGTCACTTCTCGTACCATTATATCCCACATATGTTCGATTGGAGACAAGTTCTGAGATTGTGTTGGTCAGGGAAGTTGATGCACGCCTTGTAGAGCACGTTGGGTTTCACATGCAAGGCATGTGGACGAGCATTATCCTGTTGGAACAACACATCACCACCCCGTTACAGGAACAGCAAAAAATGGGTGTAACGACTATCTGCACGTACCAAGCGCTGTTTGGCGTCTCCTCCACAAACACCAAAGATGAATGACGCTTGTAGCTTGTCGCAACCTAACCATAAGGCCTGGGTTGAGGCCATGGGGCCAGTGTGGACGAATGTGGATGAATGCATTCTACAGACAGTGCTCACCAGCTCTATGTCGTACATGCAGACGACCATCACTTGCAAAAAGACAGAATCTACTTTCATTGCTGAACATCACGGCGCACCATTCCATCATTCAAGTGATCCTCTGTCAGCATGAGTCGAGCCATGCACAATGAGGTTATGGGATGAGTGGAAGAGAGGCTAGAGGTGTGCGTGCTCATAGTCCCACCACTAATAATTATCGGTTCGCAAATGTCCATGTTGACAGGTCTGGGCTTACAAGCCTACTCGTCTGTACAGTGGTAGCCTGACTGTCTGTCACTACTACTCTTATAATACGACGATCCTGCAAGTGTCTGTGCTGCATGGACGTTCAGAACGTCGTCTGATGGTGTGAGAATGTTCACGTGCCCACTGATACCAGTATCATTGTACAACTCACACTGAACGTTTACCTTGCGTATAAATTCTCCGAAAGAACCATCCTGCCACGGGGAAGGCCACAATTTGACCCCCATCAAACTCACTCAGTAGGCTGTAGGAAGTACAAGTGCGTCTCCATGGCACGGTTACCTGCTTGCTTCACACGTTTGCATTATACTGAGCCTTCTGGTTGCATGCATTGCCTATTAAAGGGTAGACGCAGATAGCGCTCTGGTAGCTAAGCCACTACACTATCTGTTATTGGACGACGTTGCAACCATTATCAGTTCAGTCAGGTGGAATATGTCATCATCAAATCAAACCTACGTCATCTTTTCAGGTGTACAACTTTTTTCCCTGCAGTGTATAAATCGAAAATACCGCACCATCCTGCATCATCCTAGGTTGAAATAATGAGATAAACATAAGTTTGCAGCTATGCACACATCCCACCGCATTCATTGTCTCTCAGAGGCTGTACAGACCAACAAAAGTATCATCACGAATACCACACCACACTGTAGACAATGGACGTGCCTCATGTTCCGTGCCGTGTTTCGTGTAGTGGGGTTCATAAACCGCCCCTGGGAATAACAGACTAGAACTTACAATTGAAAAATGACAGTGACGTCCATCGCTGACAGTGTGGTATGGTATTCATGACAATACTCTTGATGGCGCTGGACACTTTATTTTATTATTTCTAGTTTTTGTTCCCAGATTCATTTTTCATGATGAGGGTAGGGTTTAACTACTGTACAGACACCATCGTTTTGTCCTCGTCTGTTCTTCGCATAGGTATGGTTTGCTGAGCACTATTAGTAAGTGTAGGCTTCACTAACTACTTCGAAGGGGAAGTTTTTTTTTTGTAGCTATTTTACGTTCCAGATATATGAATTTTTGTTTTGGTTTTTGATTATATCTCTTGTATCATCGTACTTAATTAGTAACTTTAACTTCCTGGACCTCTGAATGGAACATTCTCGATTGTAGATAGTATGCTCCCAACATTATTAACACATTAGGTTCGAGATCAACGTGTTGTGTCAGTTTTGGGGTTGAAATTTCCGCAAGTAGCCTGCCGCTTACAGCCTAGAGTAGTGTGGCAGTAACTCACGCATTTAACATACCTGAAAAGTTATATTACGGAGTGCTGGATTTCCAAGCATCGATATGTTGAGGAAGAACAGGCGCGTGTCAAAACAATGATGCAGCCGTCTTCTAATGTTCCCTGTCGATGTGTCGTACAGTAGCCAGTCCATAAGCCTCCTATTCTTCGTTTAATCCACTAGCATCTACGTCTTTTATGTTCCTCCAAGTCATATTTTGCAAGAAATGTTGGGTACTAGAAAGAGAGTTTTCACTCAGCAACGGACTGTGCGCTGATATGAAACTTCTTGAAGATTAAAACTGTGTGCCGGACCGAGGCTCGAACTCAGGACCTTTGCCTTACGTGGGCAAGTGTTCTACCGCAGAAGAGCTTCTGTGAAGTTTGGAAGCTAGGAGACGAGGCACAGGCTGAAATGAAGCTGTGAGGACGGATCGTGAGTTGTGTTTGGGTAGCTCTGTCGGTAGAGCACTTGCCTGCGGAAGGCAAAGATCCCTAGTTCGAATCTGGGTCTGGCACACAGTTCTGATCTGCCAAGAAGTTTCATATGAGCGCACACTCCGCTGCAGAGTGAAACTCTCATTCTGCTAACATCCCCTAGGCTGTGGTTAAGGCAAGTATCCGCAGTATCCTTTCTTCCAGCAGTGCTAGTTCTGCAGGTTCGCAGGACAGCTTCTGTGAAGTTTGGAAGGTAGGAGACGAGGTACTGGCAGAATGGAAGCTGTGAGTACGGGTCTGAGTCGTCCTTGGGTAGCTCAGTTGAGAGAGTGCTCGTCCGCGAAAGGCAAAAGGTCCCGAGTTCGAGTCTCTGTCTGACAAACAGTTTTAATCTGCCAGGAAGTTTCATGTTGGATAGTTCAGTTCCATCATGGTTAGTACTCACCAATGCTTATCTACTCACATCCACATGTATATGGTTACTTTGCAGCTACGACTTACTTATTTGCCTGAGGGTCATCGAACTACTTTTAGAGTCAATCTCTTCATTTGCAAGTGGAAAAATGAATTTCTGAATATTTCCATGTGAACTATTTCTTTTGATTTATTATTATGATCATTTGTCCTGATGTAGGTGAAAGTGAAGAAAATATTTTGGCCTTTGGAGTAACAGTGGGTAATTTAAATTTCATGAAAATATCTGGCTGCAACAAAAATGCCTTTGTTTAGTGACTGACCCTCCAGTTCGCTAATCATACCCATGACACTCTGTCCCGAATTTCGCGAAAATATAAAACGGGTAGCCCTTCTTTGAATTTTTTCGATGTTCTCCGTTAGTCCTATTCGGTAAGGATTTCATATCACGCAGCAGTACTCCAAAAGATGACGGACAGGTGTAGTGTAGGCTGTCTCTTCATTAGATATGTGGCACGTTCTAAATATTCGGTCAATAAAACGCAGCCTTTGTTTCACTTTCACGCAACATACTCTATGTGATGGTTCCATTTTATGTTGCTCATAATTATAATCACTAGGTACTTAGTTGAATCGACAACCTTTAAATTTGTGTGATTTATCAAGTATATGGAATTTAACGGATGATTTTTAGTACTCATACCAACAACATGACACTTCTCAATGTTCAGGGTCAAGCGCCGCTTTTCGCACCATGCAGATACCACGTCTAAAACATTTTGTAATTCGTTTTCGTCTCCTGACGTCTTTACCAAACAGTAAGTGATGGCATCACATGCAAAATATTAAGAGTGCTGCTCAGCCCGTCTTCTACATAGTTGATACAAATTAAGAACAGCAGAGGGCCTAGATAATTTCTTTAGGAGACCTCAGATACAATTTTGGTTTCACTAGTTATCTGTGGTGAAATATTCAGTGTCTTTTACCAATACAACACTGATATGGCAGAATGATGTATGGTTTACTATCATTAACAATACCGGTACTTTTTTTGTTGAAAACAGATCGCCTATATGCAGAGGCAAATCGTTCTAAGACGGGAGACAAACAATTTTTATGTACAACATTTACGTTACAACAGCTGATTGCTGTGATACACCACAATGGTTCAAATGGTTCAAATGGCTCTGAACACTATGGGACTTAACTGCTGAGGTCATCAGTCCCCTAGAACTTAGAACTACTTAAACCTAGCTAACCTATGGACATCACGTACATCCATGTCCGAGGCAGGATTCGAACCTGCGAACGTAGAGGTCGCGCGGTTCCAAACTGTAGCGCCTAGAACCGCTCGGCCGCTCCGGCCAGCTACACCAAAATGACTATGGCTTTTTATATAGTATACTTACATTCTATGGCGACCAGTGGATATAGGGGAAATAGAAGAAAAAACCACACGTTGACATACATAGTGTGAAAAAAGTTTATCTGCACACATAATAACGTACTATTCGCAGGTACACATAATGTGCAGTCGTTCACATACATAACTACGTACACACAACTATGACCACCGCTTCCCCTATCTATTCAACGCACGCACACACACACACACACACACACACACACACACACACACACACACACACACACACAAGCACAGAAGCGGGAGGGTCCTGGTCCCATACACCCAGATGAAGAAATTGTTATCATGGCGTGACAGACCAACTCTCAGTTGAATTGCAGTATGGATCTCATGGCCACGTAACCGAAATACTACTTGGTGCACCGTATGTGAAGGTGCATCACCACCACCGAGCAGGCACTCCTTGCAGTCCTTGATCATAAGATCACGTGTACACCCTTGGCCTGTTTCTAAGGATGGCACTGCATCTATACGGTATGCATACAATTTTGATCTGAGCCCCACAAACTCCACAAATTGTTAGCCATTTGTCTGGCCTTTCATAATGCCGATAGTCTTCTTGTTCTTGTACAGTGTTATGCGAGTAGGATTATTGGCCACACATCCAGACGTGTCAAATTCCTCTGCACTGCACCTGATTACTTTATATGCACTGCAGCCTTTCACGTATAGATGAAACTGTTTGTATCCATATAAAGTAGACTGGAGTCAGTGGTGTTGTTTTGAAAACTCGTTGTAGAATCGGTACTTGTAGAGTTTTGAGAGGTCCATAATACACACACTAATGATACAGACAAGTTTCGTAAACTCCCCTGAAACCTTAGCAATCCCCATAGTGACTATTCCTTCATTCAAGATAGTGGTCTGCATAACATCTCATGCATCACAACGCCCATCCCAATGGTAAACTAAATAAATCTGGTGATGATTTTGTGAAAACTGTGTTATGCATTAATTTATAAAAATCTTTTTTTCAGAATGAAACGTGCAGGGACTCTCATTTCGGTATTAACTTCAACGTACTCCATCAACCAGGGACGACGGTCTAAGGGGACACTGCAGGTCATTCATTATGAAATATTGTTGGTTTCTATAGTGCAGACTGTATCTTTGCTTACTCCACAGAGTTGTCATCAGCTTGGGACTGGAACCATTTCACGGGACTAGGCCTTTCAGAAAAAGCAGCAATTCACTGCAGTCGGCATGAAAATTTGTAGGATATTCCTGGTCTACCTCCAAGACATATCCCTTACCAGTATTGGCACCACATCTTGGATCTCATTTTCCAGTATGATAATTTCATCCTTGGACATCCATAGGACAGCCTCCAAATTGCAAATATTGTTGCATGGCATGTCCATAAAGATTGTTTACACGCAGTAATGTATGTAGCTCATATCGTGAGATGGCCAGTATACCTCAGTATTCCACGTAATTCACCTTGGTGTAGCTGTGAATGGACAAGCAAAGTCCTCCAAGAACTCTATGTTAAAAAAAACAACGTATCAACATCATTTAACAATTTCATGTCTTTATGTGTCTGTTTTAATATTGTGTTCCACGAATGCAATGGCCTACTCTCTGCATCCATTGTGCTTGCGCCTGTGAGTTTGCTGGTGAATGCAGTTACATCAGGCAACATGGTTTTACTGAGTATGTCCACCGAATACAGGTATTCATATGGGAAGACCTCGTTCTTCCTGACAAACAGAAACTTTGTATCATGAACATATGTGGCTCTGTGGCATGTATATCTTCAGAACACATTGTCTCAGAAAGTTTGTGAAGAAATGTGTGCATGAATCGTAATGAATCCAAGAATCAGAGCAATATTCTAGACATGATACCTTTGTAGAATGAAGTGTATTTTTCTACGTTGTCAGGTATGACACTGACCTTATCATTCTTCAAGCCTAAATATCTAAGAGCTCAACAAGAAAATGAGCGTCATTCCCTCTCAAATTAGGGAAGAAAATGAAAATGCGTCTTGGTGGCATGCACTTCAAGATTCATGCATTGAAAGCTGCACTGTGGAACTCCTATGTTAGATGGCAATAGTGTTAATGTGAAGTTTCTGGTTTTCTGTCCAATGGCAGCCAACAAATTTAATGTTCTACAGCCTGCTTGTGTAAGGCAGCATTCTCCTGTGAGTAGAACTCTGGAATGTTATTGCCATAAAGAACATCAACATTCAGAGCAAGTTTCTCAAGCTCAAAGATCATCTTGTAGGAGTAATCCTGGCGCGTGATGTCAATTTGTCAAGATTAAAGTCATGTGTGTATACAACTTCATAGGCCAGTACTTACGGTGTACGTCGTTCTGTGAAAGTGTTGCAAGAGGCTGTGGGATAACATTCACAACGTAGCACAGGAAGCCGTAAGCAGTCAATGTCGGTGTAAAGAATGAACAACCAGCGTTCCAGGTAGTGGGATTACTTAAATTTTAAGAACATTTTATCCTCAGCGGGCATTACCACAGGTACAAGTTCCTGGCTCGAGCAATTAAATTGATGTTTTTCTAAATACTTATGCTTCGTTAATGAATTGAGGCAATTTTGTCAAAAACGTCTGTCCCCTTAATTTCAATCAGTTGGGACGAAAATAGGTGAAAATCCTTTTGATTCAGACGTAGTGATGCTTCTCACCTTCGGAGAATAGTAGTAAATCTATATGTTTGGGATGCTGACTGGCTGCTTTGAAAAAGTAGAAGAGTCCAATTGCTTTACGTTTCATATCTCCTTGCTTATTCTGTTTCTCACCTACACCAACAATGTACATGTGAAGTGAATAATTAGGGTTCTGCATCTCGAATTTTGGCAGGTGTGTGGTTGTGACACGGAATGCTCATACACGTTGGATACCTGGTACTTATTTGTAAGATATACGTGTTTCAATCAATTTCCATAGCAAGCAAGAAGCAGCCATTCGAAGCAAAATTCATCCTTCTCATCTAGATTCTGGGTACTATCAAGCCTTTTTAGCAGCTGTATCTTTTGGAAGAGGGATGAAACTGGACCCCCATTGACTGGATCAAAAACATGAAAGTACACATAAAAGTTGCACAACTTAGTGCCTTACCAGACCCTCTTCCCAGCATATTTGAAAAATACCTCAGTGTGACGTTCTCGGTAAAATTTCCACACCAGACTGCTACTGATGCTCCCTGTCATATTGCAGCAGCCTTCCCTCACATTCTGAAGAAGCTTTTCTCTCCAACATCATTACTGCCCTCTGTGGGGTACATCAGTTTGCAGTATAGAATTGCTAAGCACCTGTTGGAAGGATAACACTGGGTGTTGATGGTTTCAGGGAGCTATCTTCCCATCACTGCTCGCTAAGGACAGATCTCGACACCCCACATTCATTTTATCAATGAAAGATTGCAAGATCCTATTTGTCAAAGCACCAGCAATGACAGAGTAGACTTATATGGCTGCTTGATGTACCTGGTGTTCAATAACAAGAGATCCAACGGGACCAGTTCGCCCTCAGAGTTGGTCGGGAATTCATGCTGCTGGCCCTATCTCCTCCCTTAAGGACATGCTTTGGTGGTACGCCGGGCAATGTTCCTACTGCATGTTGGTGCTCCAGCTCACTGTCCCCTTGAATGAGAAGCTAAAATACTAGTACAGGCAGATCATTCCCACATGGCTAGTTGGCCCCGTCCGTGCTTTCTATCAATGAAACCTACATTGTGAAAGAACTTTTATCCCTGCCTTCAAGTGGGTGTACCTAACACAGAATGCATTTCCGGACATGTGTCTATATGACTTTTTTTGCTTCTTGCCCTCTCAGAGAACGTTGCCTGCGGTTAGCGAAATGACGCTCGTGCGTTTTCAAGTAGCAGTGAATCATGGAGTCGAGTGGCGGAATTCAATATTTTAAAGAACGGTGGCACATGCAAAAATAATGAATTTGAACGCAAGAACAGCCAGCGTAGACAATGAGTAAAGTAGAGAAACATGATGAGATGAACAACATTAACCAATAAGACTAATAAGATATGATGATAAGCAGTTATTAAAGAAGTAATGTTGTGATTTAAAGTGCCCCAAGCCGATAAAGTTAACCATCACGTGTGAATGGTAAGAGACAGTAACTGTCATGTACGCTAGTTCGGCCACATTTCGTAGTTTTCGTATTGTATGGTTAGGATGATACCAGCCGTAGTGAAAATGATATTGTAATAACAGTGCCAGAGGCGTGTGCTGCATGGGACTGTTAGAGATGAAACGCTTGTCAAGTAAACAGTGACTAGTATGTATTTCGTTCGTTCTACATTATTGAATATAAGCCATGAGTATACTGCTACCTATCTTAACCCAAGCGAACAATAACCAAGCTGAATTTCAATTCAAAGTGGAGCACTGCATGATTTCTATTCACTTTGACACAGCTCTTAAATTTACGTGATTAACTATATGTGAGCTCTATCTGAGCAGACTCCCATTGCCTTTAATATGGGGGGGGGGGGGGGGGGCGACGTTCAAAATCCTTCCTTACCAAGGCCGTACAGTCGAGAATCGGTACGCCAACCAGGTAACATCGCCGTGGGCACTGAGGCAATCATTTCACCCAGAGACCAGGTTGAAGACATTCGTTTGGTAAAACACCATGTCCACTTGCCTGTTGAAGTCTGTAACTGTCTACCGCACACTCTCGCCCGATAGGAACTGCCGATCTTTCAAGGCCTTTTTCAAGCGACCATGGGCGTGACAATCGCATGGGGAGCGACCACGAATGTAGGGCGGGTGGTCGAGTGTCTTCTGTTCGAGTTGTAACATCTGTAGTATTTCCTTGATCGCCCTGCGTCTTGTGTCGAATCGCGACCAGCACCGAACGTGGAGTACCATTCTACAATGGTGGTGTGCCACAAACATGCTACCCCAAACACAGTCTTCACTTTCCGATGAACACCTACCGGTTTTTGGCTTTCAGAAGTCGAGAAAACAACAACAGCACGTTGGTCCTGCTTGGATGCATTTGGTAAGAACGTCGCCAGAGATGACGTTTCTGCTTTTGCCACACACACGTCCGAATGACACGAATCATACACTAATCCCTTGCCTAAATGTCGGTGCTTATATACCTGCGTCGGAGTCGCCTCTTACAGAATATCCGCTCGCTGATGTCCGTTAAATATAGGGCGGAGTAGAAGTTTTAGTTTACATACTGGCATCCAGAATCTACAAATATATGTGCATGTTCAGTTTTTCGCAGAGTTTACCTAATCGTTCCATAGGTTTACAAGGCATTTCCACAGAAAATCCTGTACTTGCACTCACTGCATTTATGAAACCATCTTGTCAAGGCCATAAATTTTATTTACCCAGTTCAGAACTGGAAACAACACACAATGCTCACAAAAACAAAAATCAAATACACCTTTTTCACACTGGCTCATACTACACCCACAGCATGCTATCTTAAATCATTGTATTTACTGACTCTAATAGAACCGCTGTCAATTATTCTGTTTCTGTGTCAACTCTTTATAGATATACGCATATTAGCATTTGTCACGACAGTCTGTTGGGAACACTGTATGCATAGGTCAAGAATATGCTGAACACAATATGCAGAAAAGAGGCTCGACATCAAAGTCTATCTTCATTTGCACTCTCTTTCTCTTTTCGGTGAAGTTGTTTGCAGTGACTCGGCAGTGTTTACAACTGATGTGAAGGAGAAAAAAGCTAACGGCAATAAAAGATGCATGGCAACCTATTTAATCTTTTACAGCCCTCGTTTTTTATTTAGACCACTGTTGTTTCTATACAGCCGACAACTCGTTCCACACGTACGCCACGTACAGTTCGTCTCTTGAAAGCAAACTGATTAATTTGAAAAACTGAGATCTGGTAACATGAAAATTTTTATTTTGTACCAGTCACAAGGCTATATTGTAAATCGGCTCATAACCGCCGTTACTGGCTGTGGACCAGTCGGTCAAAGTACAATTTAGGAGAACGCCTTATTTCACTTTGTCTCTGTATTCCAGATGATTCTGCCATCTATTTTCCATTTCTTGTTACTACAGTCATAGCTAAACAACTGTTCCCTTCCAATTTACGGATACTCGATACTTGTCACGCAATACAGATGATATTTACAGGTATTCAGGAGAAAAGTGTTACAGCATATTCGTAATGTATCTAATGTTTGCTCCTACAGTAGTAACTAGACCACTACAATATAGACAAGTAAATAAGTCCAGAATGAGATTTGGCAAGGTTCGCAGGAGAACTTCTTTGAAGCTTGGAAGATAGGAGACGAGGTACTGGCAGAAGTATGCTGTGAGAACGGGGTGAGACTCGTTCTTGGGTAGCTCAGTGATGGAGCACTTAACCGCGAAAGGCAATGGTCCCGTGTTCGAGTCTCGGTCCGTCACACAGATTTAATCTGCCAGGAAGTTTCATGTAAATAATTGTTGGATGTGATTATACAGCGCAGTACGTATTCTCGACTCAACTCACCTTAATCTTGTCTCGTCCCCAAATAAACTGACACGACACTAAAACAACTGGCGTATCGGTGGAGCATTGAAAGCGTGCCAAGTTTGTCCTAGGTTCGATCTATGTTGTTTACAAGGTACCAACCAAGTTACGAACCAATGGCGGATACAAAGAATCCCCTCCGCCTGGGACTTGCGCGAGCCAGACACGACCCACGATCCGAACTACCTATCAGATGTATTATTCTGATTTTAATGATGACTGATGATTTAAAAAGAGATTAACCAAATCCGAAGTAATTGGGTTACTGCGTCGACGCCTACATATACAATACCTAACGAGATGCGGGATGAAGTTACGAAGTACTAAAGCTGAATTCATAGTCCAGTTCAAACATTGTATTTATTACTTAAATCCAAATGTGGCTCACAGGGTACAATAACTTGACATCACGAAATAAAATTGAATAACAACGTATTTCTATAACAAACAAATATTGATACAATCTCGTGGTACACAAGATGGGTGGCAAGACCGCATCAGAAGGAGGTGCATAAATAGACGAAAAGACACTGTATTTAAATAATAGCCACGGGAATTACCGTCTGAGGCTAGCTGCGTAAGTGGTTACCCGATTCTGTCTACGATGTTATACCAAGCCTCATGTTTATTCCAATATGTCTGCTGTATGAACGTTTGCAAGTGTGAAATGACGATTACCGACTGAATGCAGCCCTTGTTCCGATCATGCAAAAACTTCACTGTTGTGTTGAAACCCCGCACTGCAGATACGACTCACCACTTGCACCGAACTGCAACTGTGTGACACGCGTTGCCAGCGCGGTTGAAGTCGCAGCCTTAAGTTACGAGACGGCCAGATGCACGTTTTCGCCGATGTCCTTCTGCCACTGCCGCTCTTCAGCGTGAGATTTTCTATGCCCGGAGTGTGGACGAAAGGTCCTAAATGAAAGCCACACTCCAGACGATTTCACTCCATTAGTGCCTACCATGAAGTCACTCCAACTTATCTCGATCCAGAGTTCAAGAGCTCGGTATTACAATCCCGAACACCTCCCCGTCAGTCGTAGGAATAAATCAGCTGTTCCGTCCCATATATATATATATATATATATATATATATATATATATATATATATATATATATATATATATGAGCGTTTGGCGTCAATGGCCAGGAGGCCCCTTACAGGGCAGATCCGGCCACCTTGGTGCAGGTCTTATTACATTCGACGCCACATTGGACGACCTGTGCGCCGGACGGGGATGAAATGATGATGAAGACAATACAACACCCAGCCCCTCAGGGGAGAAAATCCCCGACCCAGCCGAGAATCGAACCCGGCCCTCTTAGGACGGCAGTCGGTCACGCTGACCATTCAGCTATCGGGCCGGGTTCCGTCCGATGAAAGTTAAATAACAATGTTGCTGTTCTCACCTACGGTAATTTTTTTTAGAATGAACCAAGCCAGGGCATCGCCTTCCGTGCCCATAGTGCAGAAAACGATGCATCGCCCAAATTACATAGAAAGATGTAATCTAAATAGATTATTTTTCAACCAGCACTCCAGGAATGCCCGCTCTTGGCAAATAATTGCCTGCATGTATCTGCAGCCCAAATGTAACACGCGAAAAGCATAAATTGGCCAACTGAAATCCAGTCATCAGTTTCCTCTGTGTTTTTGGCGAGTCCCGTAGTCGTTTCCACAGACGCAGTTCTCTGTTCTAGTATACGTCCGGGGCATTCCTCCGATAGCTTTCCCTCTGGTTCCAAGCAATGCGCCGGACACCAGGTACTTGATGCCCTGAAGCCTCTGCCCTTAGAGATATTGCAGTCTTTCCTTAATGGCAGTTACCATGTAAACAGAGGCCAACTTCCGCTTTCCACTCATTCCAACAGCTCACACACCAACCCCGAACCTAGCATGCAGATGACGTTGCTAAAGAAATGCACTATGATCACTTGATCCAAAAGCAGTTGGAATAAGGACATAAGGTGAAACTGCGGGTGGATCACATAATCATCGTCGATCTCTGCGACTCTGTTTAACCATAAGCATGGGTTAATTAGTTGCCAAATTTCCGTATCGTCATTACAAAGTGAAATACAGTAAAGAGTCAAACAAACTGGTACACAAAGAAACTGGTACACCTGCTTAAGATCCTGTTGCCCCCCCCTCCCCCCCGCGAGCACTCAGAAGTGCCGCAACACGAGGTGGCATGGACCTGACTAATGTCTCAAGTAGTGCTTCGGGGAAATGACACCATGAATCCTGCAGGGCTGTCGATAAAACCGGAAAAGTACGAGCGGATAGAGATCTCTTCTAAATGGCAAATTGCAAGGTAATCAAGATATGCTCAATAATCTTCATGTCTGGAGAGTTTGGTAGACAGCGGAAATGTTTAAGTTTAGAAGAGTATTCCTGGAGCCACTCTGTAGCAATTCTGGACATGTAGGGTGTAGCATTGTTCTTCTGGAATTGCCCAAGTCCGTCGGAATGCACAAGGGGCACGAATGGCTACAGGTGATGAGAAAGAATGCTTACGTGTGTGTAACCTGTCAGAGCCATATCTAGACGTATCACGGGTCCCATATCACTCCAACTGCGCACGCTCCACACCATTATAAAGCCTCCACAAACTTGAACAGCCCCATGCTGACATTCTGGGTCCATGGGTTCAAGAGGTTGTCTCCATACCCGTACATGTCCATCCGCTCGAAACAATTTGAAACGAGACTCGTCCCACCAGGCAACATCAACAGTCCAATGAAATGATAATTAAACCAAGACCCTAAGCTGTCGACAGGCGTTGATATACATCAACGGGGACAGTTGAAAATGTATGCCCAGACCGGGAATCGAAGCCGGGATCTCCTGCTTACATGGCAGACGCTCTATCCATCTGAGCCACCAAGGGCACACGGGATAGTGCGACTGGAGGGATTTATCCCTTGCACTCTCCCAGTGAGACCCACAGCACAGAAGAAGAAGATCAATGGCCGGTTAGCCTTAACTATATGAAGATGGTATCTGTTCTTTCGGAGATGTCCGAAAGAACAGATACTATCTTCATATCAACAGTCCAATGTCGGCGTTGGCGGGCCCAGGCGAGGCATAAAGCTTTGCGTCGTGCAGCCATCAAGGGTAGAAGAGTGGGTCTTCGACTGCGAAAGCCCGTATCAAAGGTGTTTCATTAAATGGTTCGCACGCTGACACTTGTTGATGGCCCAGCATTGAAATCTGCAGCAATTTGCGGAAGGGTTGCACTTCCGTCAAGTTGAACGATTATCTCCATGAGCTTGACCAGCGGGTCAAGCTCATGGAGGATCTTTTTCCGCCCTCAGCGATGTCGGAGATTTGATGTTCCACCGGATTCCTGATATTCATGGTACACTCGTGAAATTGTCATACCATTTAGCCAGAGAAATGCACACATACTTTCTGAAACATTACATATAGACAAATAACAGAAGCATACGAAACACTGAAGAGCTGATACAACAAATCAAAGACATCAACATACCCACAACAGCCACACTCACATCATTTGACATCACATACATGTACACCAATATCCCCACCAAAGAAACCATCAATATCAACAAACAACAATTAGAAGAACAAGCAGAAATTCACAAACCCCACATGAAAGAAACAGCTAGCATTCTACAATTAATCACAAAGCAAACCTCTTTCTCATTTGACAACCGGTTCTACTCACAAGAAGACGGGGTTCCATTGGGGTCTCCATTCAGTGGACCCACTGCCACCATTTTTCTCAATCACATTCAAAATAAAATATTTGAAACAATAGTAAGATCCAAACAATACTGGATAAAATATAGGTATCGTTACGTAGATGACATCATATGCCTTCTAAATGAAACACACAGTCGTATCCAGTTATTCCACAGTGATACAAACAAAGTACACCCAAAAATAAATTTCACCATAGGAACAGAATATGACAAAATATTACATTTCCTTGACCTCACAATATACAGACGCAACAACCAACACCAGTTCTTCATATTCAGGAAAGTGACCACCACCAGCACAGCCATTCACAAGCATTCTACTCACCCAATTGCGCACAAACTAGCCAGCTTCCAATATATACACAGACTGAACAAAAATCCACTCACTGAAAACAACTATAAGAATGAATTACACACAATCAGACAAATAGCTGTAGAGAATGGATACTACGCAAACACTGTAGATAAACTGAAAGACAAAATTAAAACAAAATTAAAAAGGACACCCATGAGACAAAAACAAAAACATTCTCACCAACTTACAAACACACAGAACACACAAATGAGCACACATGAACAACAAACACCCACAACGAAACCTTTAATAAACCAGATACACAGAATAGCTGTCATTCCACATTTGCTGAACACCTTACGTACAAGAAACACAATCCAACATACATCAATACTGATTTGAAAATTCTCAAATGCAGCAACAGCCCCCACAAAAATAATAATTGAAGTAAATTATCAAATACAAAAACTCATAGAGGAAGAAAAACAAGTGATAAATGAGTACACAACTCTCTGCAATGGAAATCTGTTCTCTGTCGTCATAGAATTATTAGATAACACCAACCTATAGAGATATCCCCCCCCCCTTCACACACACACACACACAAACATCCTCAAACCTACTGTATCTCTCACTGCCTCTCTCTCACTCTTACTCTCTCTCTCTCTCTCTCTCTCTCTCTCTCACACACACACAGACACACACACACACATATACACACACACACACATACACACAAACATAATCAAACATAATGCACAGACACCTCTGAAAGATTCACAACAACCACCAGGAACACCTTCAACTGTTCTGCTGTCAGGCTCCTCGTTTTTACACCTTCAGCTGTTCCACTGTCCACAATCATTGCTTTTACAGCTGGTAAAGAGTGACAGCTTAATATATAGTGCTTCACAGTGAAGAAGATGAAAAAAAGAAAAGAAAACGTAAGGGAAACATAATGTAAATCAAAACACACTGACACACACAAATAACCTTCCACGCAGAATTAATTAATTTCAGTCATAGCCATAGCAATTTTCAAATCGTAATTTTGGCTTAAATAATTTGTCTACTGTAAGATGTATGTGGTTGCAGATGAGAAACCATGAAAGGAAACAGTCACTGTAGAAACATAATATATACAATGTGGTAATAAGGTATGTATTCATAATTTTATGTGTTTCTTCAAAAACCTGTAATTACGATTTTAAAAACTATTATTTACGTGTATGCAAAGAGAAAAGAACATTCTTTATCTTTAACAGACACAAAAGAAAAGCCCACTAACGATCCTGCAACTGCAGTGAAACATGTTTGAGATAAAAAACAAAATTGTCGTTTGGTAAAGGCGGACCCCACTCAAAAACTTATGTATTGTTAAAGAAAACACGGGAAGTACGAGCTTCTATCCCAAGATGATCACAACAACAGACTTTGTAGCAACGGTTTTTGGGATTACTGAACATGCAAACTAGTATCAAATAAGTGGAATAAACTATTAAGTAACAGCCAAGTTTTGGTTTAAGAGGCATCTAAAAACTGCACTACATACTCCACTATGTTTGCAATTTCGCGTCGTCGAAGATAACTTACTTCAAGAATAAATGTCAGTAAGAACAGTTCTCATACTGCTGATTGCTTGCCATGTTATAAAAAAACGATCAGTAATGGTTTGCTGATGTGTGAGAGAGGTGGAAGAAAAATACTGAAATCCTACGGATAAAAACAAGGGAACACTGGTATTCCAATAATCTCATTGTGTGTTCCCCGTTTTTTTCGCAGATATGAAACCAGTGATTTTCGCAAACTACACAGAATTTTTTATTTCAGCCGTATCATCAATTCTAAAATGAACGTACTGTCAAATGGCTCTGAGCACTATGGGACTTAACTGCTGATGTCATCAGTCCCCTAGAACTTAGAACTACTTAAACCTAACTAACCTAAGGACATCACACACATCGATGCCCGAGGCAGGATTCGAACCTGCGACCGTAGCGGTCGCGCGGTTCGAGACTGTAGCGCCTAGAACTGCTCGGCCACTCCGGCCGGTTGAACGTACTGTCCTCATAGGATTTCAGCATATAACTGTAGTATCAAAAATTAGAGAACAGCTCAGTTAATAATTAGTCTTCAGTGAGTCGTCAGCTCCACTTCAGCCACCACGAGTAGGAATGGTACACTGACCGACGAATATCTGTGTCGTTGCACGATCTACGACAGCTACGTGATTACGTGCTCACCTACAAAAACCACCAGGTGAGTGAACAAGACACTTCCTGACGCAGTTAATGTTCAGCTGCTTCACACGTGCCCGATAACGCCTTGTAAAAATGACTGACGCGTTCATTAAAAGAATAAAGGAAAACAAGTGGAAAAAGTGACCTGTGCGCGCAATTAACGCACATACTTTTTTCCCCTGGAGTTGCGCAGAGAGAATTAAAGGCTGTCAGTTTTCCAGCGGCGGACACGCCCCCCCTTAGATGTTTCGTATTTTTGTGGAAAAAGGTAAACCGCAGCCGCGGAGGGGTGCGTGCGTTGCGCGCCAGCCGCCAGCCACACAGGCAGTGGACGCGACTGTACCATGTGGCGGGTTCATTAGGACGATTCCAGCAGCCGTCATAATGGATTCTGCCCCTCGTTCTCGCTCTAAAGTGGAGTTCCACGCGCCAGCACTAACAAGCATCGTTATTTCCAACGAAACCAGTTAACAAAAAACTGAAACTTCTTTACAACATACATTTTTGTTTGATAATGAATACGTTTATAATAACGAAATACCGCAGTTTGTTTTACACGGCGCGGAGACGGTCGTTGAAATATTCCAGGGAGGTCGCTAAGGGGGAGGTTTCTCCTCAGTTTTTCCACCCTCAAAGAATGCCACGCGCACACTCGCGACACCCCTGCCCTGCTTCTGCTGATAATTTGGCAGGATGTAGGCCGTCTCTGAAAATGAACCAACAAAGAAAACCGCCTCTGCGCTCTTTTCCTCGCGTGTCGTTTTAGCTAAACCGATTTTTCGCCGGTGAATTGTCCCACATCGGGCTGTGAAAAGCAGAGGCATTCACCGTTCGGGTATTAGCGGCATAAAGAAAGCAAAGGGGCGCACTTCCAACGTTAATAACAGAAAATCACCAATCAATTATAGTCATATCTTTGTAGTTTGCATCTCTGCCTATTACTTGCATCCAAGCCAGTACACATTTTGTGGGCGAAAGTGAGGTGATATGTGCGACGTTTTGGGACTATTGGAATTAACCTCTGCCACTTGATTCATACTGATTATAGAGTATTGATGCAGATGGAAATGTCGATGACGGTAAAATAAACATGGTCCTAATGCTATTATTTTTCAGCACAACTAGATCACACTTTCTCGCTCGTCGCAGAGGGGTTCTGGAACCGCGCGACCGCTACGGTTGCAGGTTCGTATCCTGCCTCGGGCATGGATGTGTGTGATGTCCTTAGGTTAGTTAGGTTTAAGTAGTTCTAAGTTCTAGGAGACTGATGACCTGCGATGTTAAGACCTACAGTACTCAGAGCCATTTGAACCATTTTTTTCTCGCTTGCACAAGAAATAGGGTAAACAAACATTACCGAAAAATATACAAAGGTTTATAATTTTTGTTCCTTTATGTACACTTTCTGGTAATTATAGCTCATTTTTTCGTATTATGTATGTTTGAACAGAGGTTTTAGACGACGAAATAACTGAATAAACATGTAGATCAAATTTTCTCCGCTTTTCACTGTTCTCTTTTTAATAATTTGATCTCGCTGTCCCTCATAAATTCAAAAGGTAATGGAGAACTTTATAAAAAACACCTTTATAGCATTTTAATTTGCCACTCTACATTTCCAAGTCACAGAGCTTTCTGTTTATACGCAAGGACTTCCATTGCGATGCCAATAAGCCAGAAACTTATGTCCGTGAGGGTTATAGTGCGTTCTTAATTGCATATTACGAAATTGTGATTGAATATATACAGAACTGTAGCAGAATAAAGGGCTGTCAAATGAAAACGAGTAAGATGGATAAATAGTAAGTAAACTGATAATAATTTCAAGAGCAATCGCCATAACTGTTAACACATTTATCCCACTGTGAGACCAGACGATCAATGCCTTCATGGAAAAATGTTTGTTTTGGTGATCTTCGTTCTATAGCAGATTGTGACACTAATCCTGTTTGACGAAATTTGCTATTCCATTCCTTTTTCATCTAAATATGCAAGTCTGAAGTACAAAGGGGCAGCCTATGGGATTGATATATTCTATGGAAATACTTATTTTAATTTCACTCTGTTGTAAGTTTCTTTGTCATACTTTGGGCCACTGTACTTTTATTTTATTTTAAGGAAGTTAAGTATCCTATAAATCCCATTTGTTTTATTTTACCATAAGTGCTACAGGTATCGCACGTTGCAATATTTTGGTTAGGAAATCTCTCATAAGATATTATTGTTATTAAACCAAGAGATGTTGTAATTTATCGGAAGAAATTTTAATTTTCCATAATAATGAGGCACGTCAGAGGAAATACAAAATGTATATTATTTTGGCGATGTGACACGCTCAGTAAATTTTACAAAAGCTCTGTTGAAAAATTACGTATAATAATACATATTTATTTTTATTTTTTTTAAGTTTTTAAAAGTCAGAAGGCTAGTTCTCCTTGCGATTTTTCCCTCAGGCATGCAAAAAATATGTACAAAAGTTAATTTGAGAAATTACCGTTTCTGTTACGTTATAGTAGTAATATGTAATATATCGTTTGTCACACGCACCAAAAGTAAGGAAATGTTTGTTTGGAGATCGAGTAGGACGTCTTTGTGCAGGCGCTGCGAACTATGTTTGTCTTAGTACTATGAACAGGGTGGTGGTCATGAACGCTTTTGTATTCGAAAGTGTGGCCTGTAATTGAAAATGCGTCTGAAATGTTTACGGTAATGAGATTATGAATTGAGGACAGTGAATATTACGAAATCTGTATAAGCTTGCGCGCAGACTCTTTTTAGCAATATTCAGAAAATTTTTTGCATAAGTTCCACGTTTTGCCATGTATGGATAGGAAATAAACCACAATACCATGAAAATGTGAATAAGTATCTTCACTTATGTTTAAAACCTGGATCCGTACTTCAACCCCTAGACAAGAAGAGGACGATATTCAGAGCCACAATAATAATGGCAAAACAAGATGAACATTAAGAGTTTTGCTGATCGCAACAACCACTTTAGAACTGTTTCTCTGCACTAATGTATCCCTTTATGTACAGTTGGGAATTTAAGGAGGTGGGACCTGGATAAACTGACTAAACCAGAGGTTGTACAGAGTTTCAGGGAGAGCATAAGGGAACAATTGACAAGAGTGAGGGAAAGAAATACAGTAGAAGAAGAATGGGTAGCTTTGAGAGATGAAGTAGTGAAGACAGCGGAGGATCAAGTAGGTAAAAAGACGAGGGCTAGTAGAAATCCTTGGGTGACAGAAGAAGTATTGAATTTAATTGACGAAAGGAGAAAATATAAAAATGCAGTAAATGAAGCAAGCAAAAAGGAATACAAACGTCTCAAAAATGAGATCGACAGGAAGTGCAAAATGGCTAAGCAGGCATGGCTAGAGGATAAATGAAAGGATGTAGGGGCTTATCTCACTAGGGATAAGATAGATACTGCCTACAGGAAAATTAAAGAGACCTTTGGAGGAAAGAGAGCGACTTGTATGAATATCAAGAGCTCAGATGGGAACCCAGTTCTAAGCAAAGAAGGGAAAGCAGAAAGGTGGAAGGCGTATATAGAAGGTCTATACAAGGGCGATGTACTTGAGGACAATATTATGGAAATGGAAGAGGAGGTAGATGAAGATGAAATGGGAGATACGATACTGCGTGAAGAGTTTGACAGAGCACTGAAAGACCTAAGTCGAAACAAGGCCCCGGGAGTAGACAACATTCCATCAGAACTACTGACAGCCTCGGGAGAGCCAGTCCTGACAAAACTCTACCATCTGGTGAGCAAGATGTATGAGACAGGCGAAATACCCTCAGACTTCAAGAAGAATATAATAATTCCAAACCCAAAGAAAGCAAGTGTTGACAGATGTGAAAATTACCGAACTATCAGTTTAATAAGTCATGGCTGCAAAATACTAACGCGGATTCTCTACAGACGAATGGAAAAACTAGTAGAAGGCGACCTCGGTGAAGATTAGTTTGGATTCCGTAGAAATGTTGGAACACGTGAGGCAATACTGACCCTACGACTTTTCTTAGAAGATAGATCATGGAAAGGCAAACCTACGTTTCTAGCATTTGTAGACTTAGAGAAAGCTTTTTACAATGTTGACTGGAATACTCTCTTTCAAATTCTAAAGGTGGCAGGGGTAAAATACAGGGAGCGAAAGGCTATTTTCAATTTGTACAGGAACCAGATAGCAGTTATGAGAGTCGAAGGACATGAAAGGGAAACAGTGGTTGGGAAGGGAGTGATACAGGGTTGTAGCCTCTCCCCGATGTTGTTTAATCTGTATATTGAGCAAGCAGTAAAGGAAACATAAGAAAAATTCGGAGTGGGTATTAAAATCCATGCAGAAGAAATAAAAACTTTGAGGTTCGCCGATGACATTGTAATTCTGTGAGAGACAGCAAAGGACTTGGAAGAGCAGTTGAACGGAATGGACAGTGTCTTGAAAGGAGGATATAAGATGAACATCAACAAAAGCAAAACGAGGATACTGGAATGTAGTCAAATTAAGTCGGGTGATGCTGAGGGAATTAGATTAGGAAATGAGACTCTTAAAGTCGTAAAGGAGTTTTGCTATTTGGGGAGCAAAATAACTGATGATGGTCAAAGTAGAGAGGATAAAAAATGTAGACTGGCAATGGCAAGGAAAGCGTTTCTCAAGAAGAGAAATTTGTTAACATCGAGTATAGATTTAAGTGTCAGGGAGTCGTTTCTAAAAGTATATGTATGGAGTGTAGCCATGTATGGAAGTGAAACGTGGACGATAACTAGTTTGGACAAGAAGAGAATAGAAGCTTTCGAAATGTGGTGCTACAGAAGAATGCTGAAGATTAGATGGGTAGATCACATAACTAATGAGTGGGTACTGAATAGGATTGGGGAGAAGAGGAGTTTGTGGCACAACTTGACTAGAAGACGGGATCGGTTGGTAGGACGTGTTATGAGGCATCAAGGGATCACCAATTTAGTATTGGAGGGCGGCGTGGAGGGTAAAAATCGTAGAGGGAGACCAAGAGATGAATACACTAAGCAGATTGAGAGGGATGTAGGCTGCAGTACCTACTGGGAGATCAAGAAGCTTGCACAGGATAGAGTAGCATGGAGAGCTGCATCAAACCAGTCTCAGGACTGAAGACCACAACAACAACATGCACAGCTACGCATTTACATAGCTATTTATCTAGCTGAAGATATGCAACTCTGTATCATCACGTAATAACGACTTTTAATGGGAGTATGGAACCATGATTTTATACAGGCGAGCACTTCTTCCTCTGAGCAGCAAATCGACGGCCGCGGATGTATTTCTTCAGGACTCCAGATATATGGAAATCGCAAGGGGAGACAGCGGAATGACGTGTGGGCACGCGCAAAATGTTTCAAATACACTGCAGGAGTTTCGAAGGGAAGCCCTTATACATTTTCCATTAAGTCCCAATCTCTTCCCATGTGATTTCCAATTTGTTGGAATCCTGGAGAAAGACAGTCGTGGCCGTAGATTTGCTTTGGATGTAGAGATGCACTTGGGGGTACAATTATGGATCTGTAGGCAAAATTAATCTCAACTCCTCCCGAACCGGCCATGAAGGGCCAACGGCACCGACCGGCCGCCGTGTCATCCTAAGCCCATAGGTGTCACTGGATGCGGATACGAAAGGGTATGTGGTAAGCACACTGTTCTTCCGGCAGTATGTCAGTTTCCGAGACTGGAGCCGCTATTTCTCAATCATGTAGCTCCTCAGTTTGCCTCACAAGGGCTGAGTGCTCCCCGCTTGCCAACAGCGCTCGGCAGACCGGATGGTCACCCATCCAAATGCCTGCCCAGCTCGACAGCGCTTAACTTCGGTGATCTGACGGGAACCGGTGTTACCCCTGCGGCAAAGCCTTTCGCGATCCGTAGGCAACGGTTAACATTTTTCCATGAAGGCATTGATCGCCTTGTCTCACTATGGGATAAATGTATTAATAGTAATTGTGATTACTTTTGAAATTATAGTTTACTTACTTTTTAACCTTGTGTCAAGTTTTCATTTGACTTATCCTTGTACGCCGCCTGCAAAAAAAAAGTGAAGCGCCTAGAAGGGCATGACGAAACAAAATGAACCTTCACAGGTTGAACGCATACTGTAACTTATTTCAGTAATTACAAAATCAAGACAAATTTACAACAAATTTGTCAGTATGAGCTAACTTATCAATATGACGTTGCATCCTCTCTGGTCTTGATGCATGCTCTGATTGGATTGAGAAGCGTGCCTTAGAGCCGTTGTAACCTCTTCAGGGGCCAACGGGCCCACAACTGTTTTAACAGGTCCTTGATATATGGATGCTGGCATGGGTACGGAGTAGACGTCCAAGCTGGTCCCACACACGTTCTGTAGGGGACGGATCTTGCTGGTCATGGGAGTACCTGCAAATCATGTAGACAATTCATAGAAAAACGTGTCATGCCTGGATGAGCATTGTCCTGCTGAAAAATGGCAACACTGTATTGACGCTTGAGAGGCAACACACGAGAACCCAGTATATCTGTGACATACTGTTGTGCCGTCAGAGGAGCTTCAGTCAGTCATGCCCAATGGCTCCCCACATCATGACGGCAGGAACAACACCGCTGTGACTCTCCAAAACATCGGAAGAATGACAGCCTTTCTCAGGTCGTCCCATACTCACCGAAATTGTCATGCAATGTACAGCAGAAAAAAGTCTCATTGCTGAACACAGTTCGACGCCGTCCATCAACAGTCCATGTTTTCTGGTCATGGCACCACTCCACATGCAACCGTCTGTTTTGTGTTGTTAATGCCAGCCTACGCATGCGTCGGTAATTCCGTGGTCTGGTTTCTGCTTGTCTCCGGCCAACGGTGGCCAATGCTGCGGGATGACAACAAAGTTGCAGAGAATCCAGTACCTGTTCTGGGATGGCTGGTGCTGACGTGAAGGAGTAATGTTGCTCTTGGTGCACAATATGACGATCCTCCCTTGATTTGGTCAAACGTGGTCTACCGGGACCTTGACGATGGGTATGCCTGCCCTCATGTTCCCATGTTGAATCAATCCACCGTCCCTCGTGAATGCCCCGCTGATCAGGGTATTACACTATTGGCCCAGCGAGATTAAAGAAACCTACAATGAGCCCCCCTTTAAAACTCTGCCAGATGCCCGATAACGCTGTCTCATACAAGTATGCGACATCTCCGTGTCATTCACAGCGATCACCCAACGTCTGTGTGCCCTATCAGGCCTCGACACAACGCTAAACTCGAACAACATTAGCGCTGTCTGATGTCTGTTCTACCTGTAACGGCGGTATGCAATTCTAATCCTTTATACACGCAAGAGCTTGTGTACAAGTACGAATTTACACTGATATTCGATCATGTCTTCGCATACGTCACTTTTTTTTGTCAAGCATTGTATGCCAGTCTACATTTCGAATTATCATTAGTAGAGCTTCAGCCGGCCGTTTTGGCCGAGCGGTTCTAGGCGCTTCAGTCCGAAACTGCGCTGCTGCTACGGTCGCAGGTTCGAATCCTGCCTCGGGCATGGATGTGTGTCGTGTCTTTAGGTTAGTTAGGTTTAAGTAGTTCTAAGTCTAGGGGACTGATGACCTCAGATGTTAAGTCCCATAGTGCTCAGAGCCATTTGAACCATTTGCAGTAGGGCTTCCTGTTGTTATGCGAGAACCTTCGTCGGGATGTGACTACGCCAACACTGATATTCGCAGTAATTATACTGAACCCTTAACAGCGAGTAGCAAAAATTTGGTAAAATATCTACATAATTATAGCAGAATACACGCTCTACGAAATAAGTGAATGCCACGAAGGAATTATCCGCATGGAATGGATATCGGTGGATGTTATGAACACGTTGATCCACCTCTGGTCGTTATGCAAGCAGTTATTCGACTTGGCATTGACTGCTAGAGCTGTTGAATGTCCTCCTGAGGAATGTCGTGCCAAATTTTGTCCAATTGACGCCTTAAGTCGTCAAAACCCCTGCCAATAATTCGCCAAACTTTCTCAGTTGGGGAAAAATTCGGTGATGTTGCTGGCCAAGATACGGTTTTTAGAGCACTAAGAAAAGCAGTGAAGACTCTCGCCGTGTACGAGCTGACATTGCCTTGCTGAAATGTCCGTCAGGATGGCTTGCCAAGAAGGGCAACAAAACAGTTTGTAAGATATCGTCGACGTGCCACTGTGCTGTAAGGGTGCCGCGGATGAACAACCAAAGGGTCCTGCTATGAAATGAAATGGCAGCTCAGATTATCACTCCTGGTGTCGGGCCGTATGTCAGGCGACTGTCGGGCTGGAATCTCACCGCGGTTCAGGACTGGTCATTGGGGCTCAAGTCGAAGAGGGACTCATCACTGAAGACGATTCTACTCCAGCCAGCGAAATTCCAGGTTCTCTGGACACCGATGAGACACCAGCCTAACTTTCGCTCGCCATATGACCCGAAACCAGGAGTCATGGTCTGGCAGGACATTTCATAGAAGGAGCCCTTTCCTTGTCATCCCTGGAACTCTTAGAGCGCAGCGGTACGTCGAAGATATTCTTCGTACCGGCGTGCCATTCAGACCTTATAATTCAGTAAGATAGTTCCCGCCCGCACACAGCGAGAGTTTGTACTGAGTGTCTTCATGAATGCCAAACCCTACATTGACCAGCAAGGTCACTAGGTCTCTCCCCATCTGATCTGGGTATCTTGACGATCTTAAGCGCCAGTTGAACAGAATTTGGCACGCTGTCGCCCAGGAGGACATCCACCAACTCTGTCAACCAATTACAACCAACGTCCAGCCCAATGACTGCTTGCATAATGGCTAGAAGTGGACCAACGCTTCATTGATTGCTCAATTGTGATGCTGTTTCTCTTGAATAAATCATCCAATTTTTCTGAAATTGTAATCATATCTTTGTCTGTACATGTACGTCACATCTACTGATTTCCGTCCCATTCGAACGATTCATCCGTGTCATCTTTTTTTCCATCTGTGTATGACATCACAAAATAGTAAGTATTACATGTTCAACATAGACAGTTTTGAAAGATGACACCCTCACTGATAAACATTTCTGATGTGCTGACATCACTACGTAGATCCCTACCTAGCGACCCACGCCCTTATGATGGTATTTCGAAAAGCGAAATAGCTTAATGGAAATGCTATAAAGAAGTACACGGATTTCCTTATGACGTTTTCCATTTATTTTGCTCTCTCAGTTTAGCAACAATAGCCACTATGGCTGCAAATAAATCAGTGTGTAATGGTTGCATCCGTCATTGCAAATTTTATCGATGTCGCTTTGATAGTGTTGTAGAAATTTCAACTAAGGGAAAGGAAGACATAATGCTTCACTGATTTTGTAGCCGCAATTCAACGCAGGTAGTTGTTGTATAGCTCACCTATCGTCTGACTCTTGCATGTCTTTCATCTCTAGCTGCAACTTTTGACCTGAAGTTGTTAGCGAAAATGTCAACAGGTACCTCCGAATTTGCGATGCGGCGAGCGTCTACTATCTTTAGAACTGACAACACAGGACCATCGCGACTGTAACCCAACATTGTAAGATCTTTTTACATAATTGCTCTTATATCTCTCCATTTCCTATTTCAACGCTGTTCATCTTGTAGATAAGAAATAATGTCCCCCGTCTTTTGCAACTAAATTTTATTTTATTTCTTATGTAAACATGTTTTTCATAATTGATTTAGCCTCCTCAAGTGATCTAGATCCCCCCCCCCCCCCCCCCCGATGAACCATGGACCTTGCCGTTGGTGGGGAGGCTTGCGTGCCTCAGCGATACAGATAGCCGTACCGTAGGTGCAACCACAACGGAGGGGTATCTGCTGAGAGGCCAGACAAACGTGTGGTTCCTGAAGAGGGGCAGCAGCCTTTTCAGTAGTTGCAAGGGCAACAGTCTGGATGATTGACTGATCTGGCCTTGTAACAATAACCAAAACGGCCTTGCTGTGCTGGTACTGCGAACGGCTGAAAGCAAGGGGAAACTACAGCCGTAATTTTTCCCGAGGGCATGCAGCTTAACTGTATGATTACATGATGATGGCGTCCTCTTGGGTAAAATATTCCGGAGGTAAAATAGTCCCCCATTCGGATCTCCGGGCGGGGACTACCCAAGAGGATGTCGTTATCAGGAGAAAGAAAACTGGCGTTCTACGGATCGGAGCGTGGAATGTCAGATCCCTTAATCGGGCAGGTAGGTTAGAAAATTTAAAAAGGGAAATGGATAGGTTGAAGTTAGATATAGTGGGAATTAGTGAAGTTCGGTGGCGGGAGGTACAAGACTTCTGGTCAGGTGACTACAGGGTTATAAACACAAAATCAAATAGGGGTAATGCAGGAGTAGGTTTAATAATGAATAGGAAAATAGGAATACGTGTAAGCTACTACAAACAGCATAGTGAACGCATTATTGTGGCCAAGATAGATACGAAGCCCACACCTACTACAGTAGTACAAGTTTATATGCCAACTAGCTCTGCAGATGACGAAGAAATTGAAGAAATGTATGATGAAATAAAAGAAATTATTCAAATTGTGAAGGGAGACGAAAATTTAATAGTCATGGGTGACTGGAATTCGAGTGTAGGAAAAGGGAGAGAAGGAAACATAGTAGGTGAATATGGATTGGGGCTAAGAAATGAAAGAGGAAGCGGCCTGGTAGAATTTTGCACAGAGCACAACATAATCATAACTAACACTTGGTTTAAGAATCATGAAAGAAGGTTGTATACATGGAAGAACCCTGGAGATAGTAAAAGGTATCAGATAGATTATATAATGGTAAGACAGAGATTTAAGAACCAGGTTTTAAATTGTAAGACATTTCCAGGGGCAGATGTGGACTCTGACCACAATCTATTGGTTATGACCTGTAGATTAAAACTGAAGAAACTGCAAAAAGGTGGGAATTTAAGGAGATGGGACCTGGATAAACTAAAAGAACCAGAGGTTGTACAGAGATTCAGGGAGAGCATAAGGGAGCAATTGACAGGAATGGGGGAAATAAATACAGTAGAAGAAGAATGGGTAGCTTTGAGGGATGAAGTAGTGAAGGCAGCAGAGGATCACGTGGGTAAAAAGACGAGGGCTAGTAGAAATCCTTGGGTAACAGAAGAAATATTGAATTTAATTGATGAAAGGAGAAAATATAAAAATGCAGTAAGTGAAACAGGCAAAAAGGAATACAAACGTCTCAAAAATGAGATCGACAGGAAGCGCAAAATGGCTAAGCAGGGATGGCTAGAGGACAAATGTAAGGATGTAGAGGCCTATCTCACTAGGGGTAAGATAGATACTGCCTACAGGAAAATTAAACAGACCTTTGGAGATAAGAGAACGACTTGTATGAATATCAAGAGCTCAGATGGAAATCCAGTTCTAAGCAAAGAAGGGAAAGCAGAAATGTATATAGAGGGTCTATACAATGGCGATGTACTTGAGGACAATATTATGGAAATGGAAGAGGATGTAGATGAAGATGAAATGGGAGATATGATACTGCGTGAAGAGTTTGACAGAGCACTGAAAGACCTGAGTCGAAACAAGGCCCCCGGAGTAGACAATATTCCATTGGAACTACTGACGGCCGTGGGAGAGCCAGTCCTGACAAAACTCTACCATCTGGTGAGCAAGATGTACGAAACAGGCGAAATACCCTCAGACTTCAAGAAGAATATAATAATTCCAATCCCAAAGGAGGAGGAGGAGGATATTAGTGTTTAACGTCCCGTCGACAACGAGGTCATTAGAGACGGAGCGCAAGCTCGGGTTAGGGAAGGATCGGGAAGGAAATCGGCCGTGCCCTTTCAAAGGAACCATCCCGGCATTTGCCTGAAGCGATTTAGGGAAATCACGGAAAACCTAAATCAGGATGGCCGGAGACGGGATTCAACCGTCGTCCTCCAGAATGCTCCAATCCCAAAGAAGGCAGGTGTTGACAGATGTGAAAATTACCGAACTATCAGTTTAATAAGTCACAGCTGCAAAATACTAACACGAATTCTTTACAGACGAATGGAGAAACTAGTAGAAGCCAACCTCGGGGAAGATCAGTTTGGATTCCGTAGAAACACTGGAACACGTGAGGCAATACTGACCTTACGACTCATCTTAGAAGAAAGATTAAGGAAAGGCAAACCTACGTTTCTAGCATTTGTAGACTTAGAGTAAGCTTTTGACAATGTTGACTGGAATACTCTCTTTCAAATTCTAAAGGTGGCAGGGGTAAAATACAGGGAGCGAAAGGCTATTTACAATTTGTACAGAAACCAGATGGCAGTTATAAGAGTCGAGGGACATCAAAGGGAAGCAGTGGTTGGGAAGGGAGTAAGACAGGGTTGTAGCCTCTCCCCGATGTTGTTCAATCTGTATATTGAGCAAGCAGTAAAGGAAACAAAAGAAAAATTCGGAGTAGGTATTAAAATTCATGGAGAAGAAATAAAAACTTTGAGGTTCGCCGATGACATTGTAATTCTGTCAGAGACAGCAAAGGACTTGGAAGAGCAGTTGAATGGAATGGACAGTGTCTTGAAAGGAGGATATAAGATGAACATCAACAAAAGCAAAACAAGGATAATGGAATGTAGTCTAATTAAGTCGGGTGATGCTGAGGGAATTAGATTAGGAAATGAGGCACTTAAAGTAGTGAAGGAGTTTTGCTATTTGGGGAGCAAAAGAACTGATGATGGTCGAAGTAGAGAGGATATAAAATGTAGGCTGGCAATGGCAAGGAAAGCGTTTCTGAAGAAGACAAATTTGTTAACATCCAGTATTGATTTAAGTGTCAGGAAGTCATTTCTGAAAGTATTCGTATGAAGTGTAGCCATGTATGGAAGTGAAACATGGACGATAACTAGTTTGGACAAGAAGAGAATAGAAGCTTTCGAAATGTGGTGCTACAGAAGAATGCTGAAGATTAGATGGGTAGACCACATAACTAATGAGGAAGTATTGAATAGGATTGGGGAGAAGAGAAGTTTGTGGCACAACTTGACCAGAAGAAGGGATCGGTTGGTAGGACATGTTCTGAGGCATCAAGGGATCACCAATTTAGTATTGGAGGGCGGCGAGGATGGTAAAAATCGTAGAGGGAGACCAAGAGATGAATACACTAAGCAGATTCAGAAGGATGTAGGTTGCAGTAGGTACTGGGAGATGAAGAAGCTTGCACAGGATAGAGTAGCATGGAGAGCTGCATCAAACCAGTCTCAGGACTGAAGACCACAACAACAACAACAAAAGTGATCTAGATTGAAAATGTATTTTAAGAATGTTTATTAATCGAATATTTCATCATTAAACACCAGGCAAGCGTGGTAAGAACAATTTAAGCAGCCTTTTATAGGAACTGATGTTCTAGGCCATCGTTTCCAGATCATCCCTGAGTGTGGCACTTTAATCGAGTCAGGAACCAACACAAGCCGTAGAGTAACTGCATTGCAGTGAATATAGCCTACGTCATTTGTTGACTAATTTGTTTTTCCTAAAACTATCCACAGTGTTAATATTGCTGTATCCCCAGGCTACCGCCATCGACGTAGCAACCAACCATAAAATCATGTATCATTGGTTGACGTTGTTCCGTCCTGCTAAGACGCTACCCTGGAGGTCGAACGAAAACAACTCGACATCAACACAAACACGGTTGGTTGTTTTCAACTAAACCTCTAGCAGTTGCCACTGTATAGTTCTTCCTACCGGTGGAGTAAGCATCGTCATAAACAGCACCCTGGAGGTCGAACGAAAACAACTCGACATCAACACAAACACGGTTGGTTGTTTTCAACTAAACCTCTAGCAGTTGCCACTGTATAGTTCTTCCTACCGGTGGAGTAAGCATCGTCATAAACAGCACTCTAATATTTGCTCTTAACACCCACTGTCCCCTTTCAGTACGTGACTGCTGCCATCATATACACGGGCGTGGCTCCTGGTTCGCTTACAGCTCCTACAACATAACTCCAAGATTCTTTAACCCGCCCAGATGATGCTCTGACCCCAGTGGCCACTGTAACCTTAGAATCCACAGAAAAGTTGAAGACAGGTTCCGCCTTCTTCACATGGGTGCAACAGTATGTCAGATCATCTGCAATGACGCTCAACAACGAGTCTTTCTTCTCACATACTCGGGTGCTCCATCACACCAAGGCACCAGTAAGGAAGATTTCAGCAACGCCTCACTATGAACTCCTCCACCATCTTCCACGACAGCATGACTGTTTCTCCATCTTGAGTCCACATGACTGGCGTCAAGCCTTTCCTTTGTGCTTCTATCCTTATCAGACCTAGAAAATTTTCTATAATGTTTAAAGGTCGGAATTTCTTCTGCAAAATATTTTGCAAGTGTTTGTTTCCGGGACTTAAAGCTGGAGTACGGACTTTGTTTATTTTGAAACCCAAGACCTAAGGAAATTGTTATACGTTTAGCTTTAACTGTATTCACACTTCACGATTTTGCTCACATTTGAATAGTGTTGTGTTCTTCCTTATCAACTGATTATTTTCGCATTTTGAGGAACTTAATAATCTTTTGATTCTGGAACTTAATTTTGTTCGCCACTGGGGAACTATTGTTTATTTTTCACTTGTGGAAGAACTTTGTTTAATTTCGGACTAAAAGAAACTTCATTTAAAAAAAATATTAAACAAAACAACAACTGATACATAATCAACCCACTACCTAAGTACATTAGTGGGTCCTAATTCTACATTTACATTACAATTACTGCAGCTACTTTATTTACTACAGGTTGTACGTGGCAGTTATTATTCCGCTATGGGCGTCTCTAGGTTATACTATTGTTATTGATTCTACATGTTACTTTGACTTGCTAAGTTAGCAACAAGGTTAATTCACTGATGTCTATTTCTATTTGTATACTACGTTGTGCAGTACTTAAACTAGTCTACACTACCTGCAGCGATCCAGGCGTACCAGCATTATGTACAGACCTACATTATGGTCCGTGCCCACCGAGCTAATCCCAGTGGGAATGCCTCTGGCACCAGGATGGCCCAAGATCTTGAATTCTCTGCTGTTCTGTACTAACAGTTTATCCTATCTGAACTCACATCTAACCTTATACTTATTACAAATGCCATGTATGGTGCTTTGTCAAGATCGGTGGGTTATGCACCTTCCAGCTGATCCGAGACGTGACGGATCCCTGCCGTGAGGCAGCTAGTCTAGTCCACGCCCCTGCGAAACAGTATGGGTGCATGGAATCTAGATTGGTTTGCTATACTAATAGTGGTTGTTCCTTTGGAATTCCCTTACGTTATTTGAGATTCCATTTGATAGTTAGTTTAGAATTTGGAATATGTCCTGTTGCTAGAGCAGATGGTGCCTGTCGCGATTGGGTAACTGTTGCCTTAGTTGTGATGCAACGTCATCGAAAAGGGGCAACTCGTACGCCACATGGACTGGAGTGCCCTGTATGGAGCCACAGTCACACGATGGTGCAGCCCGCTTCCCGAACCGGCAGAGATATGCCTGAAACGGTACATGTCCAGTAAGAAAGTGGTGGTTTGAAATACCTGAGCTGCAGGCGCTCCTTGATACTCGATAACAACTCACGAGTTCTGCGCCTAGTTCCATCCCAGTGATCCTGCCATGTTCCTCACCCCTCCTTTCGATTTCGGCTTTATCACCTACGTGGACTCTCATTATTTGAACAATTCTCTCTCTTTTCCCCTTCTTTAGCCAGTACCTAGCTGCCTCCTCCCTGATATTTATGTCAATCGGACAGAGTCCCACTAACACTAACAGTGCCCCCCCCCCCCCCCCCAGTAGTCGTTCTGTACTCCCCTACAGAGCGCAGGAGCATATTTCGCTGCACCCTTCTCACGGCTATGGCAGGCATGACACTCGTGATCCTGTGTGCCCAGGCTCCTGAACCGTACCCTACAATGGAAGTTAGGATGCTCTTATGGCACAATTTTATTAGATCCGCTGGTTGGTGAAAACGTTTATGGCCAATTCCAATTAGTTTGTTAAGTGTTTCCAGCGACCTCTGTGTCACAGTGTCAATGTGTGTCACATAATTCCACCTCTCATCGACGACTACTCCTAAATATCGGGCCTCGCGGCGCCGAGTAACTGGTGAAGCGTCTATTCCGGCTGTAGGATTTCTAATGAGTTGTCCTTTTAATAGTAGGTAAGTGGATTTGCTGGGTGCTATTGCCGTTTCAGCTCTGCAGCATCATGCCGTCAAGATTGTCATGGGCCTTTCCACTTCTGGCTCAAAATCTTCCCTACTGCGGCCGCCAACCAGCAGGAGGAGGTCGTCCACATGGGCTATGATCTCCAGCAAATCATCACTACTCTTCAAGCTGTCTCGAACAGGTTCCATGTTAACATCCCAAAAGAGTGGCCCCAGGACAGATCCCAGTGGACAACCCTTTGTTATGCTCTTACTAATTTTCCCGCTAGGGAACGATAGCCAGACGTCACTTTCTTCACAATAGCTCCTACGAGAGCCATATAGCGGCCCTGGACACTCCTCCAGCAGGCAGGAGAAGAGCGAAGGCTATCACAGGTCGCCAAAGGCGCCACTGATATCCACCATGATACCGACTATTTATTTGTGCGGGACTGAGTCATAGACCTCCTCCACCAGGGCGATTACGTCAGATGCCGATCGCCCCGACCGAAAGCCGAACTGTCTGTCATTCATCCCGCACAGCACACGGTGTGCTGTCGGTCTGTCTGCCTGCAGCCTCTCAAAAAGTTTCCCCAATTGGTCCAGAAAGCACATTGGCCTACACGATTTTACCTCTTTCGGGTTTTTGTCTATACCTTTCCTTATTATCACCACATTTGCCCTTTTCCATATAGAGGGGAATTTCTTGAGCCTGCCTCAAACATTAAACAACTTAGTGAGAGGAGCCACCAGCTGGGGGATGAGGAATTGCACCACTCCAGGCCAGGAGCTTTGCCCCCCTTCAGGGTTTTAAATTCCCCAGCAACTTCCTGTTCCGAGAAGGAATAGACAAGGTGTTATTCTCGTATTCATGCTGTTCCGCCAACCTAATTTGACGTTGCTCATTATAGTCATCCTCTTCGTTGTCATCAGACAACAGGGCCCAGAGGAGGACCTCAGCGCCCCCGCCGCTAAGATTCCGTTATCCGGTTCCCATCCCGACGGTGGACACCATTGGTGATCTTATTTTCACCCAAACCAACTTGTACAGTGCGCCCCATGGATCGGTAGCCAATTGCCTTTGTACACACCTTCCCCAGCTCCTTAACGTGACTGCCCGTAGCTGCATTTGAAACTGTTCTTTCGCTTCTCGATGTAAATGCAACCATCGTTGCTTTTCCTCCCAGACCACACTTCGCTGGTAGTACCTTCTCGCCCCCCTTACAGACTAACGCATCTGCCCTAGTTCAGCTGACCATGAGCCACTACGGCTCTCCTCCTGGTTGGTATGGATGCCTTCACCGCCCTGGTAACTGCTCTCACCAGTTCCTCGGCATACTCCTCTTCCGGCATTGTCGGTATGTCGCACTCCCTCGCTAGTCCGCCCCCGGTAGCTGAATGGTCAGCGTGACGGATTGTTAATCTTCTGGGCTCGGGTTCGATTCCCAGCTGGGGCGGAGAATTTTCTCCGCCTAGGACTGGGTGTTGTGCTGTCCTCATCATCATCGTATCATCCTCATCGACTGCAGGTCGCCGAAGTGGCGTCAAGTTGAAAGACCGGCACCCGGTGAACGGAGGTCCCTAGCCATGCCATTAAAAAAAGGAACTCCCTCACTAGACGGTCCCAATTAGTCCTATATTGTAGTTAAGCACAATGAAAACGTTATTAAATTATTATGCTGGTGGTAATTTTATCCAAGACCATCCAGTCCTTTACTTTGTTCACAAGGTTTGAAGTTACTAACGTAACGTCAATGTTTGTACCGTCGCCCTCTCCACCAGTGTAGTTTTCGTCCCAAGTGCCACTGAACCACAGGGGCAACTTAGCGTTCATATTCGCCATCACAATGAATCTACGCCCGCGCAACGTCATGGCCACCTGGACGAGCTTAACTAAAAACTCGTCAGTTTGTCTCAAGTACATATTAATTGAGTATAATACCCCAACAGGTGACTGAAGTTCCAGGCCGTTGCAGTGGTCGTCAGAAAGCTGTGAGAGGACAGTGACTCTCAGCGTCTAATTTATGACTACAATTGCTGCTTTTGGCTCCGCTTCACTGGAAATCACTTGCCAACTTGCCGCCGTGAAAGGGATCCACCCAGCGATGGAGTACGGCTCCTGCAGACAGAGCACGTCCAGGCTCTTTTCCTCCGACACTCTTCAAAGTTTCTGCATTACCAAAAAATGTTCAAATGTGTGTGAAATCTGATGGGACTTAACTGCTAAGGTCATCAGTCTCTAAGCTTACACACCACTTAACCTAAATTATCCTTAGGACAGACACACACACCCATGCCCGAGGGAGGACTCGAACATCCGTCGGGACCAGCCGCACAGTCCATGACTGCAGCACCTGCATTACAGATTTACTATTATGCATGTTTATCTGTCCTATATTAAGCTTAGTCGTCATTGGAAGTATGTGCGAATGTGTGATTCTGGCCAATTTTCTCTCCAATCATGTGCCATCCTTCCATTTGTTGGGACAGATTGGTTGTATAGCTCATCCAGGTCGAAGTTTTCTCTTCTTCTTTCAACTACTTTCTTAACTAAGTCTCGCAGGGCCCCGAAGTCAGTGGGGATATTCATTGCCTTGAGCTGTATCCCGTTCACAGCCTCGATTACCGAAAATGTGACCTCTCTGCCGTACTCGTGGCCGACACACACCACTTGCCTCAGAGTTGTAGTGAGGACGGCCGGCTACTCCAGACGAGCTAGTTGTATCACATGCTCCTAGTTTCGATATTCCTAACAGCGTCCATCCCCAAACCTGTCCGAGAGGGTGAGTCTGTTGACCTACTTGTACTGCTCACTATATTTACCTGCACTCACTCTCCTAAAATTATTTCATTCTGCCCCATCACTGGTCGACTCCCTACCACAGGATGTCCCGTTGGTCGTTCCCGATCTTCTGAGGACCTCTGTCCCCGGCTTAAAGGAGAGGGAGCGTCTTCCTGACCACAGGGGTCAGTTCGAATACATATGTCCTTAATCTCCACTTTCCGAGTGCGATACTCGGTGAACTTTTGTAAAAATTATCAGAATCTGCTGGCCCTCATTGCGTCCCTCCTCATTTTGCTCGGGGACTTCCTCTTAGGCTTCCTGTGTTTCTCAGATGTAGTCTCAGCCATAGTCGATTCTAGCGATAAGTCTCTGCTCTAACATCCTGTAGCTAGGACAGTTCCATCCAGTGGTGTTGCAGGTCTTCTTTGTTCGTCACGTGCAGGGGACGCACACCCCAGGTCTACCACAATTTTTTCTTACATGATCTTACACCTGTAGCAAGCCGGCCTTCGTTCGTAGTGCTTGTGTATATGGTCCAGATCGCCACAATTCTGGCATCTGCAATTGTGGCATCTGGGAACTACTAGATAATTTCTCACACTTATGGCATGAAAACCCAAATAGATTTTGCCCATAGTGGTAAGTTTGCGCCACATTTTCCCAGATATCTCGGCAACGTGACGTACAACGTCCCGTTCCCGCTCCCGTCTCTGACGTAACAACAACTGACTCTAGCACTTACAGCAACAAACGGGACGAGCACTCAGCACTGGGAAATGAAATGTTACTGAATGTTTTGAATATTGTTTACTTTGGGGACAGTGCCGCTTGACTGTAGAAACGGAACGGAAATCGAAGCAACGCGTGGAAGCCAATACACTTGCCCGGGAATGGTGCAAGCCGATTTTACGTTACGGAAAGATATCTTGGACTGAAAATATTTTCTGTTAGTGATTACCTTGCACTTATCAAAACCATAACTGTCGAGCTCCATGTACGTCTCCTAGGTCAATGGGATGAGAGAAACCTGAGTAGAGGCGTTAATTTGAGAAGTAAGCAACTGCACATTTCGTTTGAAGATGTTACATTATGGAAATTTGTTATTGAAACACGTATTATTCTTGTTCATGCCCAAAACTATTTCAAACGCTTTTGTCCCATCACAGGAGGCTATTTATGTTACAAACATATCCCTTAGTTACGTGATTTATGACAATCTTTCCATTAATCTATAGTTTGACGTAACTATTTTGTGGCATATAAACTCATCTGCATGCTTACATGTTGTAGAAACGCATACAGGAACGTGGTACATATTTTTACTGACTCAAACTCATCAGTTCAACTACGCCAAGCTATAGAATAATGTAAATACTGTCTTCCAGTGCGTAAAAATCTAGACACTAAGATAGCAATGATAAGTACCCACTGATGGTGCCACAAAGGTGTAGAAAGACTTGTTGTTGTTGTTGTTGTGGTCTTCAGTCCTGAGACTGGTTTGATGCAGCTCTCCATGCTACTCTATCCTGTGCAAGCTTTTTCATCTCCCAGTACCTACTGCAATCTACATCCTTCTGAATCTGCTTAGTGTATTCATCTCTTGGTCTCCCTCTACGATTTTTACCCTCCACGCTGCCCTCCAATACTAAATTGGTGATCCCTTGATGCCTCAGAACATGTCCTACCAACCGATCCCTTCTTCTGGTCAAGTTGTGCCACAAACTTCTCTTCTCCCCAATCCTATTCAATACTTCCTCATTAGTTATGTGATCTACCCATCTAATCTTCAGCATTCTTCTGTAGCACCACATTTCGAAAGCTTCTATTCTCTTCTTGTCCAAACTAGTTATCGTCCATGTTTCACTTCCATACATGGCTACACTCCATACGAATACTTTCAGAAATGACTTCCTGACACTTAAATCAATACTGTATGTTAACAAATTTCTCTTCTTCAGAAACGCTTTCCTTGCCATAGCCAGTCTACATTTTATATCCTCTCTACTTCGACCATCATCAGTTATTTTGCTCCCCAAATAGCAAAACTCCTTTACTACTTTAAGTGTCTCATTTCCTAATCTAATTCCCTCAGCATCACCCGACTTAATTAGACTACATTCCATTATCCTTGTTTTGCTTTTGTTGATGTTCATCTTATATCCTCCTTTCAAGACACTGTCCATTCCATTCAACTGCTCTTCCAAGTCCTTTGCTGTCTCTGACAGAATTACAATGTGATCGGCGAACCTCAAAGTTTTTATTTCTTCTCCATGGATTTTAATACCTACTCCGAATTTTTCTTTTGTTTCCTTTACTGCTTGCTCAATATACAGATTGAACAACATCGGGGAGAGGCTACAACCCTGTCTTACTCCCTTCCCAACCACTGCTTCCCTTTGATGTCCCTCGACTCTTATAACTGCCATCTGGTTTCTGTACAAATTGTAAATAGCCTTTCGCTCCCTGTATTTTACCCCTGCCACCTTTAGAATTTGAAAGAGAGCATTCCAGTCAACATTGTCAAAAGCTTTCTCTAAGTCTACAAATGCTAGAAACGTAGGTTTGCCTTTCCTTAATCTTTCTTCTAAGATAAGTCGTAAGGTCAGTATCGCCTCACGTGTTCCAGTGTGTCTACGGAATCCAAACTGATCTTCCCCGAGGTTGGCTTCTACTAGTTTTTCCATTCGTCTGTAAAGAATTCGTGTTAGTATTTTGCAGCTGTGACTTATTAAGCTGATAGTTCGGTAATTTTCACATCTGTCAACACCTGCTTTCTTTGGGATTGGAATTATTATATTCTTCTTGAAGTCTGAGGGTATTTCGCCTGTTTCATACATCTTGCTCACCAGATGGTAGAGTTTTGTCAGGACTGGCTCTCCCACGGCCGTCAGTAGTTCCAATGGAATATTGTCTACTCCGGGGGCCTTGTTTCGACTCAGGTCTTTCAGTGCTCTGTCAAACTCTTCACGCAGTATCATATCTCCCATTTCATCTTCATCTACATCCTCTTCCGTTTCCATAATATTGTCCTCAAGTACATCGCCCTTGTATAGACCCTCTATATACTCCTTCCACCTTTCTGCTTTCCCTTCTTTGCTTAGAACTGGGTTTCCATCTGAGCTCTTGATATTCATACAAGTCGTTCTCTTATCTCCAACGGTCTCTTTAATTTTCCTGTAGGCGGTATCTATCTTACCCCTAGTGAGATAGGCCTCTACATCCTTACATTTGTCCTCTAGCCATCCCTGCTTAGCCATTTTGCACTTCCTGTCGATCTCATTTTTGAGACGTTTGTATTCCTTTTTGCCTGTTTCACTTACTGCATTTTTATATTTTCTCCTTTCATCAATTAAATTCAATATTTCTTCTTAGAAAGACTTATGGGCATAAATAATATTAATAGATTTTTCCATACTAGGTAGACCTGAATTTCTATAATGTAAAGAGTTCAATGTTCCTTGAGAGAAAGCGCTTACTCTCAAAGTTCCTTTGGCAATGGGAAAGTAGAGGGAAATGATATCGGAATTGTTCGAACTACTTTCTTTCATTTTCTTGCGACCACCATAAAAAAAAATGCTTCAAGTATAGTTACCGATTTGGACCAGCCTGTGATAACCATCAGACTCTCTAAGGCCATATGCAGAAAGCCGTTACCAAAGATTTTCTTTTACGTCTAGATATTTTACGGCAAACGTTGCCTCCAGCTGCTTGTAATCTATAGCGTAGCTCTACAGTAGCGGATTTGTTTTCCTAATTATCCGCAATATGTTACATTTATTTGTGTTCAGGATCAACTTCCAGAGCCTGCACGCTTCATCAATTATCTGCAGGTCGTTCTCCTAATTCTTACTATCTTCTGGCGCTGCTACTTTGGAATAGACAACTGCATCATCTGTGAATAGCCTTAAAGAGCATCCGACGCTTTCAACTAGATCATTTGTATTATTGTAAACAGCAACGATCCTATCACACTGAAACGTCCCCTTGGAAAAATTATGAATTACTGTGCTGGTTAACTTCTAGGTTCCAGAATGAGATTTCCACTCTGCAGCGGAGTGCGCGCTGATATGAAACTTCCTGGCAGACTAAAACTGTGTGCCGAACCGAGACTCGAACTCGGGACCTCAGCGCACACTCCGCTACAGAGTGAAAATCTCATTCTGGAAACATCCCCCAGGCTGTGGCTAAGCCATGTCTCCGCAATATCCTCTCTTTCAGGAGTGCTAGTTCTGCAAGGTTCGCAGGAGAGCTTCTGTTAAGTTTGGAAAGTAGGAGATGAGGTATTGGCAGAAGTAAAGCTGTGAGGACGGGGCGTGAGTCGTGCTTGGGTAGCTCAGTTGGTAGAGCACTTGCCCGCGAAAGGCAAAGGTCCCGAGTTCGAGTCTCGGTCCGACGCACAGTTATAATCTGCCAGGAAGTTTCTTATCTTCTTCGTTATTTGATACAAAGACAGCTGAGTAAAACTGAACGTACTCGGACAGTTCTCTCTTTCCTTATTCTGATCATCACTAAACTGACACACAATACTTTTTTAGCGCAACGCAATCTGACTTTCAATAATCTCTACAAAAGAATGGCCCTGGCTAACAATAACCTATATCTTTCATGAATCACTTACCTCACAAAAATCGTAATTACTCGAACTACTGCAATACAGCGAGCGCCAATACTGCCAGCTAAATAAAAGATTCTAACTACTGAAGGCACTAACTACTGATAGGCATAGTTAACAAATGAAAGATTTTGATGGAGACCAAACAATGTATTTACTTTAATAATGTTCAAAAGTAATCATACATATACATGTATCAATTCATGACATCCATCTTTACAAATTTACTTTTTCTGGCGGACGCACGTCCAGATCGTGCTCTCAAAACTCTGGCATCTGTCTCCCGACGTCCACCATTGCTGGCGGCTCACCTCCAACTGCACAACGCTACGCGCTGTTCACATCCAACTGCCCAACACTATAGTAGCAAATATTCCAACAATACCAACCAGCCACAGACTGCACACAGCACACTCAGTGATTTTCATACAGAGCGCTACGTGGCGTTACCAACATAAAAACCTAAACAGCCTACTTACAACACTTCTCTGTGGTACTCCGGATATTACCTTTACATCTGTCGATTATGTTCCGTTAAGAGTTCTATCTACAAGAATGGGTTGAATCCAATTAAAAGTCTGTTCCGATACTTCGTAAGCTCGTTTTTTTTTTTCATTAAACGGCAATGCGGGACGATGTCAAATGCCTTACTGAAATCAGCGAACACGGCATCAACATTAGCACCGTTGTCCACTGTGCTGTGGATCTCATGGAGGAACAGAGTGAACTGAGTTTCGCAAGATCTCTGTTTGCGAAATTCATGTTAATTTTTATAGAGGAGACTTCCATTTTCTTAAAACGTCAGAATCATTGGGTATAAAACATGTTCCATAGTTCTACAACACATTGACGTCAACGATATAGGTCTATAATTGTGTGGATCTGTCTTATGGCCTTTCTTAAAAACGGCAATGACTTGCGCTTTCTTCCAGTCGTTAGGTACCCTTCGTTGCTCAAGCGATCTACGATAAATTACTGCTAGAAGAGGAGCATGCTCTTTCGCATAATCTTTATAGAATCTTATAGGTATCTCATCTGGTACTGAAGCCTTTCCACTACGAAGCTATTGTAGCTGTTTTTCAGTTCCGCGATCGATTATCTCAATATCTGCCATTTTGACGTTTGTACAACGATTGAAAGGAGAGACAGTGTTACAATCTTCCATGATGAAACAACTTCGGAAGATCGAATTCAATATTTCGGCTTCCTCTCTGTTATCTTTTGTTTCGGTGCCGGTCTGTTCACTGAGAGAATGAATAGATGATTTTGACCCACTTACTGATTTTACATATGACCAAAATCTTTACTCAGGACGGTTGACGACGTCTTACTTTCAAAATCATTCAACGCTTCTCTCATTACTCTCCTTACGCTCATTTTCGTTTCGTACAGCTTTTGTGTGTCAGCTAGGTTTTTACTTCATTTAAATCTGAGATGAAGTGCTCTTTTTTTACGTATCGCATTTCTAACACTGCTATTAAACCGTGTTGGATCTTTCCCATCCCTTAAAACCTTACTCGGAACATACTTGCCTAGGGCATATTGAACGATGCCTTTGAATTTTTTCCATTTGTTCTCCACATCTTCGTCCTCATCACCGAATATTTGATGCTGACTGGTGAGATATTCTGAAATTTGCATCCTGTCACCGTTGCTGTGCAAATATGTCTTCCTACCTTTCTTAACATTCTTTGTAGGACCCGTCGTCATAGACGCTGTCACAGTCTTATGAGCACTGATACCCACTCTACGTTAACTGATCCGATAAGGTCAGGTCTGTTTGCTGTCAGGAAGTCTGAGAAATTACCCTCACGTGTTGGTTCTCTAACTGCTCAAAGCAATTTTCGGATAAGACATCCAGGACAATACCACATGAATCCCTGTCTCTGGCACCAGCTGTGATGGCATAACACTCCCAGTCTATACCTGCAAGTTGAAGCCACCCCCTATTACAACGGCATGATCAAGAAAATTACTAATGATATTCTGCAAGTTCTGTCTGAAGCGCTCTACAACTACACATCCTGCCACAGGTGGTCTATAAAAGCATCCGATTGCCATTTTTGACAGTTCTTTGCTACTCAGTTTCACTCAGAGTAATTCACATTCGGAATCCCTGATAACCTCGCTAGATTTTATAGAGTTTTTTACTGCAATAAACACGCCGTCACAATTGGCGACTAACTTATCATTAGTATAAACGTTTCAATCTGAACTTAGGATTTCGTTCTCATTGACATCTGGTTTCAACCAGCTCTCTGTTTCCAATACTATTTGTGCATAATAATCTTCAGTAAGCGATACTAATTCTGGGACCTTTCCTTGGATGCTCCTGCAGTTTACTGAAATCATATTAATCTTTTCTACGTCCGATCTGCGAGGATCAAGACTCTCTGAGGTCACTGTGGCAAATCGTCTTTGATGCCAAGGAAGGGGTTCTCTAACCTAAAAAGCCCCATGAGCTCGCCACACGTACTCCGCTAGCCTAGTAGCCGATTCCTGCAAGTAGTGAGGGGAACCCTACAATTCTACACCCGATAGCGGAGGTCAAGAAATTCGCATCCGATACCGTCGCAGAGGCGACTGAGCCTCTGGTTTAGACCTTCCACTCTGCTCCAAACCAGAGGACTGTGATCAGCCCTGAGTACGATGCTACAAACAGACAGCTTAGCCTGGACCCTGAGTGCATTGCTAGTTGCCTTCACCAAATCAGCCAATCTCAGAACCCAAGCTGCAGGCGTCATTCGTGCCGACATTTGCCACTACATGCAGCCGGTTGCACCCAGTGCGCTCGATAGCCGCCGGCAGGGCCTCCTCCACATCACGGGTGAGACATCCCAGCAAACATACCGAATGCACGCTGGATTTATTTCTCGCCTTGCCTGCTATCTCCCTGAGGGTGTCCATCACCTGCCTAACATTGAAGCTCCCAGTGATAAGCACACCCACCCTTTATACTTGTCCAGTCTGAGCAGGAATATCGACCGCTAGCCCAACAGGAGAGTCATCCCACGCTGGTTCAGAGTTATCATCAACACTGGGTAGCACCTATTACGACGTAGGGAGCCAGCCTCACGGATTGCTCCGTCTTTCGCCTTCCGCCCAGTAACGAGTGAACCCACCACTGTCTGCCGCCTGTTCTGGAGTGGGGACGGACCGTTCAGATGTTGTGTATCAGAAGCCACAGCAACGTCTGGGTCAACAGGGGATTCCAGTGGCATCAAAGGTGTCGCAGGTCTCATCACTGGAGCCACGATGTCACCGAAAGTTTGAGCATTAGCTAGAAGCTTGTCAACGGTAGCCAAAGCAGCTTCCAGCTGTTTATGGACAGCAGCCAACTCTCCTTGAAAGGTAAGCCTGGGGGGACTGTATAAATGATTAAGAATGAAGCAAAATTTAGTAACAACATTTATTTTATTAAACCAGACATAAATTATGCTAAACAGGCTAGTAATTGAATACTGTAAACAACTAACAGGTGGTTTAAGAGTACAATGGACAAGGATCTTGGGTGTCAGAAGTGAATCAAGTACTCTGGCCCTAAGAATGTGGATAATGCAGTCTGAATTCATCTGACGCTGAACAGACTTTGATTGATCAAATCTACTGTAGTTTCACTACATAGGTGCAGTTGAGAGCAAGTGGCGATTGAGGTCTGTACACCCTGACAATGCTGGAGCAGCAGAACTTTATCCTGTTTGCCTCATGCAGCGATGTAACTTGCAACTGGCGAGATGTGTCCGGTGGAGTTGAGATGTGAGGCAGCACCTGTGAATCAATCATGGCCACGAAATAAATGCAAAAATCTCACAGCCTAGCGATCAGCCAGACAGATCGCAATTTACTCTCTACACGAGTCCTGTAATCATGGTAGATTTCAGTGCGTGACACACCTATTCCCTGGTCATGCCAAGGACCAATTTGGCTCACTTATACGACAGAACGCACAAGGATACCAAACGTCAAGACTAGTAAACCAGAAATTAATAAGTGTGCCCCTAGCAAATGAGTGGTCCGAGATGTTTGAAGTCACGCTGTCGGTACAGTAAGAGCTTCAACACAAGCTCTTCAGTTACACGTGAAGTCAGAATTAGGACAGGTCCAAAGTACCAACCACACATGCCAGAGCTTCGACTAGCAGTGCTTCCACATCAAAGTCCCACACCCAAGAGCTTCGTACCTCTTTCCAGCAAAGTACACTAACAACACCACCTTCACCCCTTCTTGAGCCAGTCACAGGTGTCTAGAGGCGCTAAATCTCCCCTCCCACACGACAGCACAAACTCATGTCGAACCAGGGCAAGAGTTAGGAACCCTGTTTCTTTGGAAAAAAACGAAACTTTTTTAAGTTTTCACAGAGGGATAAGATGGTTATCTCTGAAGTTGTGTCGCTCCCCACAGCAACAAGCGAACAGATACAGTCTTAAAGATCTTTATCTAAATCACCTGTGCCTTGGAGCTTGTTAACCTAGCTGTAAGGTGTAATAAAGATTGTATCTCCAAATGTTTCTCAGACGCTGGATTTTTCTTATACAACTGAGTGCAGCTGGGGTAGTAGTTCACTGGCCTACTTGCACTATCTGTGAACATGAAAACAGGTGAATTTTTATTATGTGTGGTTCTGCACACAATGCCCGGTGTACGACTCCTCTGTGTAGATGCTTCCTTTCAGTCTGTTTCCCCCAGCCCAGCATTCCACTGGCGCCATGGCAGGTAGCTCGGCATTGTTCTGCTGGAGATGTGTCTTGACGAAGGGCTGCCCTGTCTGCCCTGGACGGCTGTGGGCCTGTTCAGCAAGATTTACTACGGGACAGGCTTGCTGCCAATTGCTTTCAACTTCCAACATGCCGTTTCTACTAGCTAATAACCATCAAGATACCTCATGCTTATAGCGCTCTGCTAGGCTCCATCAACGTCTCCTCAGGCCGTTAACTTTCTAGAGTCTCGCTCAAGGTGTGTAAGGTTGCAACAAAATCTTTAATAATTTTCCGCATACGAGAAATATGTGAGAGAGTAACTTGTCCTCTCTCATCCTTGTGTCCGCTCACAAGGAGCACAGCCCCCTAGCCATATCATACTGTGTATAAAATAGATATAAGGTCTCAAATGGCGCTACTGTGTTTGAAATGTATACAAAATATACGATAGGAGAATAAAGTAACATTAAAAATTTCTGTGCAGGTTTCTCACTGTGCACTGTTAAACAGAAATACATTTCTCTACGTAAGTTGATGTATTTACAGACACCTGTTATTAGAAACCCTGTTTACCAAAAAGTTGCTGCACTAGATAAATATGGAAACCAGAATGCACTGATCTAAACTGTATGCCGTCTAGTAGCACAAAATTAAAAGAGAGGAATGCCGGAGTTTCTGGCGATGGTAAAATTTAGTCTAGGAATCCGCCCTATGCAAGGATATTCACAAGACTTACGCAAAAACAAAAACTATGATTAATTTTCTAACCACCAGTCTACACAGTAAAATACACACATATAAGAGGTGCGACAATAATGAGACTGATGTGAAAAAAAATGTTGCCTACCGCTTTAGTCACGTTTAGTGTTGTCTGGTTGAAAGTAGTTCCCTTCTGATTGCACACACTTTTTCCTGCGCTTCTGCCATTGATGGTATCATTTCTGGAACTCATCTTCTGTAATATCCTCCAAAACCCTCGTCACAGCTTTTTGGACATCTTGTGTTGTTTGAAAATAGTGTCCCTTGACCGCCGTTTTGACTCTTTAAAATAGAAAAAAGTCGCACGGACCTATATCTGGTGAATAAGGTGGCTGTGGTAGTACTGAAATTTGCTTTGAGATTAAAAATTGTTGTACTGACAGAGCGGTATGGGATGGCGCTTTATTGTGATGCAGAATCCAGTTATCAGCAATGTTGGCACGGACATGAAGAACTCTTTTACGAAATCTTTCTAAAATTTCTTTGTAGTAATATTGGTTAACTGTTTGTCCAGGAGGCACCCACTCTTTATGAACAATTCCTTTGCAATCAAAGTAGCACACAAGCATGCATTTCACTTTTGACTTTGACATGAGAGCTTTTTTTGGTCTGTGTGATCCCTTTGAGCACCATTGAGAACTTTGGCGTTTTGTCCCTGGATCGTACTGAAAAATCCAACTTTCATCGCCAGTGATAACACGGCTCAAGAATTCTGGATTGATTTCCGTTTGCTCTAACAGATCGGCTGCCACATTTTTCCGTGTTTCTCGATGTTGTGGTGTGAGATTTTTGGGGACCATTTTTGCACAAATCTATTGACTTCGACATGCGAGATTTTTTTGGTCTGGGTGATCTCTTTGAGCACCATTGCGAACTTCGGCGTTTTGTCTCCGGATCGTACTGAAAAATCAAAGTTATTACTAGACGAACAGTTTCTCGATTGATGTTCAGTTCTTCTGCAATCATTTTCGTGGGTAATCTTTGATCAGATCGTACAAGTTCACGCACCCTGTCCAAGTTTACATCCGTCCGTGAGGTTGATGGTCGTCCACTGCGGTCTTCATCTTCAACATTCGTTCAGCCTTCACTAAACATTTTATGCCAACGAAAAACTTGAGCTCTTGTCATAACCTCCTCTTCAAAAGCCTTCTGAAGCGTACCGTAAGTTGTCATCGCGTTTTCACCCAGTTTAACACAAAAAGAAATGGCATACCATTGCGCAATATTATGTGGTTACATTTCCGTGGCGAGAGACACAAACACGTGTTAACTTATTACAGCACAACTCACGACTGAGCAGTTGCATCGAAGCAGCTTATAGACCAATGTCAAAGATATTGTGGCTATGCAAGCCTGCAGGGTTGCCACATCTTGCAAAGATAATCAGGCTCATTACTTTATTGTCGCACCTCGTAGTACACTTCTTTGCAGAAGCAAGTGAAAAAAAAAACCTGGACCAAATTAATTGACTGTTTATCAGACAAGTGCTGCTGCTGCTGCTGCCTGCAGCGGTGTTACGCGTCCTCTCGGCTGGGCGCCTGCCGCTACACTCAAGTCTTTCATGCGACGCCCAGTGTCGATGAAAAGTGTCGGTTTGTTTCCCGTTACAAACAAAGAGAATTTGACGTGCCAGTTCTATAGAGTGGTCTCAGATGAGTCTAGCACGATATTCCATTTATCGATATGTATTGACAGCGATAGTAAATCTCCGAGAAAATCCAGTACTCGAGCAGCGACACCATCGCCCTGGACCTTGCTTACTGCTGTCACCAAGAACGCAGCCCTACTGCTTTGCTTCTGAATTGCTGTTTATTCTTCGTGTTTTACTGTCTCTCTTAACCCGTATCAATAGAACAAATATCCCTCTAAAATCATCTGGGACCACTCTATCGAACTGATACGCAAAATTACGCTTTAAAAATCATTTAGTTTGTAACAGAAAACAAACCGACGCTTTCCGTCCACACTGGGAGTCGCATGAAAGACGTAATGAGCACTATTTGTCTAAACTGACTCCAGTTACACTATGCACAAACCAAATTGCAAATATCTGCTGAAACACCAGAGAAAATATAATTGCGCAGGCTTCCACGGCCAAAGTCAGTCGGCGTAAAAGTTTTCTGGGTGTGGTACCGCGTTATAATGTATAAAACTACCGCTGCTGGAGAAAAACCAACGTTTCGGCCACGGATGCAGCGGCCTTCTTCTGGGTCTAGTGGTGCGTTCTAGCTATGCAGTGTCCTTTATATCTTCACTGAGCGTTCCATTACGTCATAATTTTAAAAAGATAGTTAGTGTCACTAGTCGCTTAAGGAAGAAGGAGAGGGAACTTTATCTTAATAGGTTATTGCGGTGGAGGGCGAACGTAATCTCTGTTGTGAATAAGATAAGCAAGAAATACACAAACTGCAGCCAACAGTGCGCTTACCTTATGTGAAAAACGTTACTGACCGAATAGGCAAACACCTTCGCCGCGTTGGGTTGCAGCCTGTCTTCTATAGTGGTCGTAGGATCCAGGACGTGCTAGGCTACACTAAGGACAAGGTGGATGCGTTATACAGTGCAGGCGCTTACAAGGTGGAAAGTGAATGTGGAGAGGCATACATCGGCGAGACTGGTAGGCCAATAGCAACGCGCATTCGGGAACACGAGCTCTATATTCGTCTATGGCAACACAACAAATCTACAGTGGCAGAAAACCAGCAAGACTGCGGAAAAGGAATAAAATTCCGCGAAGCCTATTTGTTGGTCAAGCAGCCGGTTATGACGAAACGCAAAATCAGGGAGGCCATCGAAATACTTAAACACCGTAATAACATGAACAGGGAGGTTGGACTCAGGCTTGCCCCATCTTGGCTCCCAGCAATCAGAGCGCAACAGACCGCGCAGTCAACGCGAGTAACTGCCGCCGCGAGGCCCATATCAAGCATTTGGTAAACAGCAACTTCTCATTCGACGGTGATCACCAGTCGTGGCACACAACAAAAGAGCCAACAGACAACAGAGGTTACGTTCCCTCTCCACCGCAATAACGTATTGAAATAAATTTCCCTCTCCTTCTCCCATAAGTGAACAATGACACTAACTACCTTTTTGCCGGCCGAAGTGGCCGTGCGGTTAAAGGCGCTGCAGTCTGGAACCACAAGACCGCTACGGTCGCAGGTTCGAATCCTGCCTCGGGCATGGATGTTTGTGATGTCCTTAGGTTAGTTAGGTTTAACTAGTTCTAAGTTCTAGGGGACTAATGACCTCAGCAGTTGAGTCCCATAGTGCTCAGACCCATTTGAACCATTTTTGAACTAACTACCTTTTTAAAATTATGACGTAATGGCATGTACAGTGAGCAGTAACACACTGCATAGCTAGAACGCACCATTAGACCCAGAAGAAGGCCGCTGCAACCGTGGCCGAACCGTTGCTTTTTCTCCAGCAGCACTAGTTTTATAGTACCATATCCAGAAAACTTTTATGTCGACCAGAAAAAACGTGTTTGACAGCTCTTGGGAGAGGCACCCTGTACATCTGCATCTTCATCTGTACTCAGCGAATCACAGTAAACTGCGTGACAGAGAACATCTTTTATTGAAGCACACATTAAAGCAAATTCCTCTTCCATTCATCGATCGAGCGTGGAAAGTGTGAATGGTTAGTTATCTCTGCGCGAGCTGTTATTTTCATAATTTTATCTTAACGATCTCTAGAGATAGATAGTTAGGGGGCTGAATAAAATTCGTGGTTTCTACGCTGTAAGATGATTGTTGAAGTTCTCCGAGCATGTTGCTCAGAGAGGAAGAGCATGCTTCTTCTAGTTCTGCTGGGTAAGATTTTTCAACATCTCTGTTGCACTCGCCAGTCGTACAAGCTCATTACTATTGACAGTATTTCCATAGTGGATAACCATTCCGGACTCACGGTAAAAAGTAAGAGTTTAAAAAGAAGAAATAGTTTTAGCCTGGTAATAGGATACTGAGTTTTTGCAACAGCAGTGGTATCGACTACAGCAGGACGGCTTTAAATATAGTTCTTATGGACAATGATCGCGTCGTAATGACAACAGAAATATCAGTAGAAAATCTCCGATAAGAACTTAAGGTCTTCATTTTTAAAATCTTCGTGACACGTGGTAGATTTTAAAAAACTGTTATGGCTCAAATGGCTCTGAGCACTATGGGACTTAACATCTACGGTCATCAGTCTCCTAGAACTTAGAACTACTTAAACCTAACTAATCTAAGGACATCACAAACATCCACGCCCGAGGCAGGATTCGAACCTGCGACCGTAGCAGTCTTGTTATGTTGCTAAGAATACGCCCATAACATAATAATGTCCTTAAAAGCTGGTGTATAATTGTGAATAAATATTACCTGTCATTGGTTCAAATAGTCCTACTCAAAAGACAATAGGGAAATTTAGAAAGACTTAAAATTGGATGGAAAAGTAGAAAATTTATTAAAATAAATCAGTTAAGAGAAGTCTTTCACCATATTAATATACTGAAAGACCGTTTTTGATCATTCTGACGTGAAGATATGCGAATCATTTACTTCCTCTACACAAGTCAAAGATCAATCTGAATTAGGGCACGAACATAAGTAAATTGACTACAAAGAAAGGAAAGGACTGGATGTAAGCAAGTGATTCGGCCAAAACCGAGTATCCGTCATGAGTGCCGTATTCAACTGTATGCAAAAAATAGTCAAGTTGTAATTTGAATTTATTCCTTAAAGGTGACGTACAGGCTGAGAGGGTAATCAAGAAACAGTTCTGTGTTTCGAAACAGTTGAGAACATTTACAACTGTTAATGTCACAGTATGTTACGTAGGTAAGGTTCAAAAACTTGTTCCGTAGGCTCTTCCAAGGGAACGCTAAAGACACTAAATCAGACGCACTGGAGTGGCACATAAACCTGCATCCTTAGATTTTCGTTACTCTGACAAACGTAATTCGTAAGAGATTTACCGAACGAAGTATAGAAATAGATCTTAAAAGCATGACGTCATCCTTTCCAGATTCAATGTAATACACCTAATTCCTTGCAGTGTGAGAGTGTGGACGCTACAGCTTGATTCATCTTCTTAGGGACGGTTCTGCCAGAAACAAATAGGAAGATTATGGTTTTACGAACTCCGTCAGCCTCCCAACCTCGCAAGGCTCGTCGAAGTGCATCTCTATTGCTTTATGTTAGGAAATTACAATCAATGGCACATGTATCACAGATTTAGAAAGTTTTGCTAGTGTTTTAAGGGATGCTCCTTTCATGCTAGCGATTTCTGATTTGAATGATATGTCGCGGTGGTAAGAGACTGCAATCACAATTTGGAGGATAGAGATTCAAGCCCTCGTCTGCCCATCCTGACTACAGTTCTCCCTGATTTCGCCCCAAATCGCTGGAAGCAAATGCCGGAACAAGTCCTCGACCTTTGTTTCTGGCAGAGCTGTACCCGAGAAGACGAATGCGGCTGCAGCGTCCACACTCTCGCACTGCAAGGCTTTAGCTGGCGTATAAATTCTTTCTACTGTTTTACACTGAATCTGAAAAGGTTACTTTTGTGCTTTTAAGACCTATTGCTGCACTTCGTTCGCTACATTTCTTACGAATTATGTTTGTCAGAGCCTCAAGAACGTTAATGAAAATCTAAGTGTCTAGACAGTTTCCTATGTGCCATTCAAGTGTGTTCGATTTAGTGTCTTTAGTGTTTCCTTGGAAGTGCCCGCAGCACACGTTTTTGAATCCCACCACTGTAAAAATGCAGTGACATTAACAGCTGTTAATGCTGCCAACTGTTTCGTAATCCGGGGCTGTTTCTTGATTATCCTCTCAGCCTGTATATCGCCTTTAAGGAATAAATTTAAATTGCAAGTTGACTGTCTTTTGCATGCCGTTGAATATGGCACTCACAGAGTACACTCCGTCGTAGTCCTGGCCGAATCACTTGCTTACATCCAGTCCTTTCCTTTCTTTGTATTCAATTAACTTATGTTCGTGCCCTAATTCAGATTGATCTTTGACTTGTGTAAAGGAGGTAAATGATTCGCATATCTTCACGTCAGAATGATCAAAAACGGTCTTTCAGTATATTAACATGGCGGAAGACTTCTCTTAACTGACTTATTTTAATAAATTTTCTACTTGCCTTTCCCATTTTAATTTTTGCACATTTTTCCTACTTTTTTTTTCTTCCAGGGACACTTAAAGCCGTCAGCACATGAGACGAGGCAGCTGACGTTGATGTGCATGCAGACAGAGTATCCAAAGTCAGGAGAGAAAGCGAGATCGGCACACGGGACAACCTGGCTAACGTGATACGATTTTGCGCTCTCCAGGGGAAGTTGTCGGCTTTTTTTGACTCTTTTAACGAAATCGTCGTAATGAATTGGAATTGATTTGAAATTTCGTTAAAGAAGAATAATAAATTTTATCTTTTGCTTTTAAGTTAATTTTCTTTCGTGCGAACTTTGTTGTAGAACCACTCTCTTATTTTTTGTGTGGTAATAAAAATTTTTACTTTCTTAAGAATTACGTACATTTAAAGAAGAAATAATATTTACGTGAACTCATATGAACTGGTTAAGAATATTAGGTTGAGAATTGAGTCCTTTAAATCATTCGGCCTTGGCATACACCTTCCAGATGCAGTGGGTTTTTTGTTAAATATTTTTACTGAATTTTATCCCGGCACTAGCCATAGAACACAAGATTACCTCTATTAGCAGAAAATGTTTTAATTATTGCCAAGCCGACATTTATCACTGATCAAACTTACTTCATTACACATTTAAGATATTTTGAAAGAACCAAACTGTTTAAATTTCAATGTTAACTAACATTAGCTATCCGCCTACGAATGCACAGACGTATAATTAATTCAAATTTTATCAGCCACAGGATCACTGAAAAAGAAGAACAATTTCTTAATTCACCATTGACTTTTATGCATCTGTTCCCGATTTACGGGTTTGCTATTGTTGGTCGCGGCACAGCCCAGCAACACCGCTAAAAAATGCTGAAAAATTCTTAAAGAAATTTTATAGATGACGTGGGCAAGCTAATTTACATAAATAATTCACACTTTTGATAAACTCTAATATATTTAGATCAAACAACAATACAACTCACATTAATTCGTAACGCATCGTCTAATGGCGGCTAAGTCCAGACAGAGACAAAAGAAGTCTACCCATTCGTAAAAAACTCTTTCACAGTGTCCTACCGCAATGACTTCTGAACAGAGAAGACCAAAGAATACATAATGCATTGTGCTTAAATAGTATTGCTGACTATTAACATTTCTTTGCAAATTGACGATATTATTCTCTTCTGACATTTTATATATCTCTGCTATCGCAAATACTGACACATTTTACAATCACATAATAAATACAGAAAAATTCCTATCCTAAATACAGAGAAGTATTACAACAAAAAATATAAGGAGAGTAACAAATGTCTTTTACACCACATTCAGTAATATTTTTGTTCAATAATTACGATATATACAACTTGCCCAGAGCGGCGTATATGGTACAAATAAACTCTTGTTTTTTTTTTTTTTTTTAATAACGTGAATTTGCCAGGGAACGTTACACTCTCAAACAATAAATACTGTTTGTTCACGAAAATTCCTACATTAGCTCTATTAAAATGCGCATTTCCTCCCTGGCCCAAATGCCAGTCATGTCGCTTCGTCTGTGATATACATAAATAAGAATTTCAGGATCCGTCAACATGTGATATGATATAAAAAGGGAAGCTGTATGTCCAGTCAGTAAGGACATCAGCTTATAAAGGCTCATCAAATTGAACACTAATTCCTGATAGAGAACATACTTTTATTTACATAACGTCAAGTATTACAGAGATTATTTCTATTAATTTCATTAGAAGCTCCCACAACCTTTTAAAAACGCAAAGCTGAAAAGAAATATTGGGTACAGCAGGATTAGAAACCTTTGCCGATCTACCCTCAGTTCTGTAATGCAGTACCCCTACCTACTGCACTAGCCTTAGCGTGACTTTGAAGTTAATTTTATAGTGTTTTAAAGGCTTTAATCGCCGAAATATTATTACAGATGCTAAAAAGAACGAGAGAATTTTCATCAGTTTTCAATGTGTCGTTGCCTTAAAACGGCTTACTCTCATAACATCCGAGCTATAACGCTATAATAACTAAATACGAAAATTCTTTAACCACCAAAATCACGTTTCCCGTCATTTTATTACAACAGGTGGTACCAATAACGATTCGTTCTCGAGACATTCAATGGGCCAGTACTCAGGAAGCAGCATATATCAGGCGGTAAAAGGTATAACATAAGACCCACCGAAGATGGATTACTACTGAACACGACAAATAGAATATGGCGTCTTATTTTCTGTAGGTCTCAAGTTTCCGCTTGTAACGTAGGGAAAGTTCTTTCTACTGATTGGTTCTACTTGAAGTGTCACGTCACCGAAATATCGCAGAACCTATTTTGTGACTGACGTGACGAAATGGCTCCTCAACGAGAAGTAGCAGGAAGTGAAGTCAGAAATTTCCTAACGGCTTTATCCTCGGGAGCATCGTCTCAGCGCAGTTACGCGCGTACTATTTATCGCTAGATAGTTTCCTTAATTCTCAACAATACAGGGTCTCTGCAGCGACCGGCACCGTTGCTTAGCATTAGTCTGAGATGAGGCGACAGGCAATCAACAGAAACGCGCCTGTTCCCAGTCATCTAAATCTTAAGAAAAACGTGAAATCCATCAGAGCACGGAGCAAAGATAGCAGTCAGTTAAGGTAAGCGGTCAACGGACTTCTGAGTTGCGCCAGTCTGTTGCGCCCAAAATAAAGGCGTCAGATCAACAGTACCTTTTTGTGGGTGCATTATATAAATTTTCACTGGCGTGTGTAACAATGAATATGGAGATATCCGACACTGTAGGTATTCGCAGGGCAATTTGAAACTGCAGACTATTCATTCAAACTGTTTATTAAAGTTTATCTGAGGACATTTGCGTAGATAACACGAATTTTTGTAAATCTTGTAATTACAGAAAAAAAGCTGTAGTGATAATTATACATTCACTTACGTAGTTTCCGTGACAAGCGATCTCCGTGTACCCTCTTATAGACGTTAGTAGACAAGTAGAGCGCGTCACGGTGGTGTCTTGATACACCCACTTTACAAGTATAAGAAACAATGCATTTTTCTAACTTTTATGGACGAATTTGAAACATTAAGCCGTAGTTTCGTCAGATAATTAATTTTGCTCTTAAAGTATACGTGATTAGTTTATAAACGAAATGAAATGCCTTTTGAAATTGTTGTTTGTGTTTGCGCGTAATTAAATAGGGTCATGCAGCTTTCGTCTTTATACTGCTCCGGTACGTATCCTGAATTCCAGTACAGAGAGCCCATATTATGTTGGCTTTTCGTCTCCCTAGAACTGAATCAGTAGAGCCAGAAGGAATTCGAGCTGCTAATATGTCGATCAAGTGATACTGTGTCCAATAGCCATCACACTAAAGTTATCACTGTTTAACGTTGTGTTTAGTATCGGTGAATATAATTTGCAGCAGTGAGTATTATTCGTACATAACATCTTACGCCATTGTGTAGCGGAGAGTGGTGTACCTTTGTACGCTCTTCAGACTGTCGACTCTAGCCAGCTCTGTAGTAGAAGTGTAATATATTTTTTTATTACATTTTTAGATGGTTGCATTCTATTTTATGTACTAATGTCGTTTTTCTAAAAATACAAAAATTACTAGGGAAAATTAAGATTTTATTTCCAAGTGTGGAAACATATTCATAGGTAGAACATGATCATATAACTAGGAACAAATATTCTGTTGATACTTAAAAGTGCTGCAGACGAGAAATTTGTTAGTACTGTATTTAATGGTATATCTGTTACGTTATTATTTTGCTGTTCGCCAATAACCAGTAAGTGAAATCAAAATAAGCAGAAGAATTATCAAAAACGAGTTACAAGTTAGGTACATTTTCTAAATTTCCATTTTCAGGACAAGTAAAATTAAAGAAGCTCAGTTCATTTGCAAGACCCACATGTCCCATGGAAAAAAACCTCATCATATTTCAACGTAAAAACGACGTATCAGTTAACTTTCCATATGTTATGTAAATAGTTCTAAAGGTTTTTTTCAAAAGGTTTTTAACCATTACAAAATTCTGTATCTGGAGAACTAACTGTAAACTTACCAGACAAAAAACTAGTCACCCCAATGTGCTCCCACGGATTTAGTAGTATCTAATAAAAATGTAATTAAATTATAAAAAATGAGTGGCAAGGAGATGTCATTTAATTATATAAATGAGCGTGCATGTCTATATTTAAATGCGTTAAATTTGAAGTTGTGATACTTGTATATACTGTCATGCATTACCATCATTAAGTTCCCAATCGTAGGGTACTTAAACCGGCTTCCTACAGAATATTTATTTTCTTTTGCAGAACTGTTTCCTATTGTTATTATAAGTTTTGCAAATCAGTTATAACAGTCCTTATATCTCTTATTTTTTCTAAGAGTTGATGTATGAATTGTTCTTAAGATTCTGTGCAGAAGTTCGGTCGCCATGCCGTTAAATGGACTTCATTTTGTTGTTGCAGAGTTCTGTTTCCGTAAGGCTCTTTCGCGACACAACTCGAAATAATTTCTGATACGCATTTTTCTTTTTTGTATTTCACTTATTGTTGCACTTCATGGAAGTCCACACTTTTACCACTAACCTCAGAACAGAATGCACAATAGCAATTATACATAATACAAGATGATATTACCCCCCATCTTCATACTGCTCCGCTAACTGACAACTCACGACTCACAGTCCGTGACGTCTGCCTTGGCTTAGCGACCACAAAAGAAGAGGTCAGCCCAGAGATATACCTATCTTATTCAAAGACTTCTCGCAACTCGTTCATAATCCGTGACAGCACGGTTTTCTCTGGCGTCCTCACGCTCAAGTTGGATATATCCATATACTATTCCAGATTATTTTATTTTATTAGATTTCATTCAGGAAATAAAAGTAATTAAATGAAAAATTGAGTAGGTAATTTGCCATTGAGATCCAGATAATTACTTATTGTCATTGCGACCTAAAGCTCCACTTAAAGATGAATGGTTAAGCATTGCCAGATGGCGCAGCGACCGAATCACGCGCGCAACCGCCAGTGCATTGTCTCTACGTGGGCATAAGGCAGTAGCGATCATTGAGACATTTATGTTTCATGCGGATATTGTACGTAAACATGGGTAAATGTAAGGACGTGACAGAGTGGAAAAAAGTAGCAATTGTATTTGCCCTTGCCCATGGCCATAGGTCGTATGAAGTTGCTGGACGTGTTGATGTTTCACGCCAGACTGTCCAACATCTCCACAAGTAGTGATGTAGCACATGTAACCATGAAACACATCAGAACTGTGGTCGGGGAAGGACCTGAGAGAGGAACCGGACACGGTTTCACGGCTTGTGCAGCAAAAGCGCTTCCAAACCTGAGAGGAATTGCTACAGGCAGTGACTGAATAAAGGTCCATCCCAACCTCTGAGCGAGAGAATATTGAGACGGGAACTGCATGCAATAAACATTTGCAGTCGGTCACCTCGCAAGAGAACCTCGTTCAGACAGACATGTATAGACGACAGCATCAAAGTTCATCGGGTTGGAAGGATATGTGACTTGTTTTCTGAACACTCCCACACTCTATTACGACTGGCCTGAAAAGTCACCTGGTTTGAACGCTATAGAACATCTGTGGGACATGTTGGAACCGCTGGTGAAACGCCGATATCAGCATCTCCACAATTTGTTGGAAATGCAAGATCAAATATTAAGAGAATGGCTTAGCGGGAATGCGACGTGGCTGCACAACTTGTGGGCTCACTTCTTAACCGAATCCAGGCGGTTATCCAGTCCAGAGTCGGAATTACACGGTCTTAAAGGATACTTGTAATGATTTCTCTAGGACTGACTAACTTTTGTCAGGACTCTACATTCCAATTAGCTTTACTACGTTATAAAGCACGTAAATGTGTCGGACGCGAAATATTTACAGATGCTGAACCAAACACAACCTCATGTCTAACAAAAGCAAAAGCTGTAGAAAATGACGGAAACTGCTTATGTCGGTCTCTAGTGCTCATCCCCCCCACGTGATTCTAAAGTCGTTCACTTGACGAAAGCACCGGCCAGGTAACTTCACGTGTTCCTTGACACCTATCCTCTACGTACAACACTCGCATGTACCCACTGACCTGACACAAGTGTTAACCGTTCAATCAGACAAGCATTGGCTGACGAAAGCACGTGTTTCGGTATAAGTCGAGAGTGCGTGTTGCATGGGGGCTTAATTATTTTTTTAATGAAAATATATATTTTAGTCGCTGTTATGTCCGGTTACGAAGTCTCGTAACCGGTTGGCCCCGAGTAGTATTAGTACGCAATCTGACTGCATAGAATAACAATAAAGAATGAAAGGAAATTTCCGTTAACACAATTATTTAATTAAGTCCCCAGCAACTATAAAAGCTACGCAACAACAAAGCACAAGTGTAACTGTTCTGTGTGTGGAAGTGTGATTCAACGTACACATCTGGCGCGATTCTTCCTCAATACGACAAGATATTTTAAACAGCATTTACAATGAAGTAATTAAAAGAACCAGAAATACTATAATTGCACATAGAAACCAGAATTACACTCTAATACATGAACACAAGTCAGATGCTTTGTTGACTGAACCTGTGACCAAGAGTCATTGTTATTTAGGAAATTTGAAATAATAAAAAATTTGTTACCTTCATATATATTGACGAAAAATACACTGTGATCATTACAATATCCCCATGAAACAGCATCTGCTGTGTCGTCCAACAGAACAAAGGCACACGACATACCCTCAACTAGTACTGCTATCGACATCCTCTCAACAAGCACTGCCCACGGCAACCTCAGAACCACTACTGCCCTCGACATTCTCTGAACAACTACTGCCAGTGGAGGCGGCTGAATAATACTCTTTGGCGCAATCTCTGACGCTGTGACTCAGTGTAGCCACCTTTCAGTGTGTGTGAGACTTCGGAATGGTTTTCACTTGTTTACTGTCGGTACAAACAGTAGCTTTCAGTACTGTGAGCAAATATATATTTGTTCAACCTATCAATAAATTTAAGCCACTTCTGCGATCTTTAACACTGCATGTTACGTCTGCTTTTGTAAGCGAGTGCAGAGACTCGCTGAACACAACATGGCCGGCTAGTTCAAGTCGACCAAAGCATTCGCATATGTTTACGTCAGATGTTATTAAATACCAGATTTACACTCCTGGAAACTGAAATAAGAACACCGTGAATTCATTG